>NC_057867.1:78405312-79005312 GCF_019393635.1 Dromiciops gliroides | reverse complement strand
TTGCACTTCCAGCCTAGTTGAGATAGGGAGACTCAGTTTCAAAAAAGAAATTCCATTGTGTCTTCATCCAAGTAGTAGAACAAAAATGTTGAACAACATAGGGTCAGGGACAGATCCTTGGGGCACTCCCCTAGGAGTCTCTTTCCAGGTTGACATGAACTTATTAATCAGTCAACCAACACCATTTTAAAAAGCTAATTACTGGGGATGCAAAGAAAGGCCAAACCAGGCTGGAACCCTCTGAGAGCTCCCATTCTCATGGGGGAGGGACTAGATGGAGGGGAGCCTTAGAGAAGAAGGTAATGGGGGCTGGCAGGAAGAGTGAAAGGCCTCCTGAAGGATGTGTAATTGGAGCTCAGTCTTGAAAGAAGTCAGGGAAACTAAGAGGTAGAGGTGAAGGAAGAGATCATTTCAGGCATGGTGCACAGCCAATGCAAAGGTACGGAGATGGGAATACAGAGCATTTTCTGTGAGAAATAAGAAATATGGCTGGATTGTAGCATGTGTGGAGAGGAGAAAAATCTAACGAGACTGGAAAGGTAGTTTTGGGTCAGGTTGTAAAAAAACTTGAAATGTCCAAAAGAGGATTTAATTGTGTTTAAAGGTCCAAAAGAGGATTTTATAATCCTGGAAGTAATAGGGAACCCCTGGAATTTATTGAGGAGGGGAGTGACATGGTTACTTCAGGCTTTAGGAAAATCATTTTGGCAGCTGAGTGTAGAATGGACTGCAGCGGGCAAAAGATTTGATGCAGGGAGAATAGACTATGCAAAAAAGTGATGAGGAACTGAACTTGGGTGAGGGCTCTGTGAATGGAGAAGAAGAGGGAAATATATAGGAGACATTATAGGAAAAGAAGTGACCAGATTTGACAACTGATTGTGTATGCAGGTGAACGAGAATGAGGAAATGACGATTTCATCAGAATGATGTTAGGATTGGAGCTCAGGAGAGAGACTAGGGCTAGACACATAAACCTGAGAATCAGCAGCATAGTGACATAACTGATAAGGTAACAAAAGGGAGGAGCCAGGACTGAGTCTTAGGGCATACCTAGAGTTATCTGGCATGACTTGGATGAAGAGTCAGCCAAGGAGACTGAGGAGTGGTCACACAGGTGGCTAGCAAAGAACAGTCACAAACACCCAAAAAAAGATTATCTAAGAAGACAAAGCGGTCACCAGTGGGGCGTCCAGTGGTGCAGTGGATAGAGCACTGGCCTTGAAGTTGGGAGGACCTGAGTTCAAATATCACCTCGGACACTTACCAGCTGTGTGACCCTGGGCAAGTCACTAAACCCCAATGGCCTTAAACATCCAGGGCCATCTCTAGTTGTCCTGATGTACATCTTGCCACTGGATCCAGATGTCTTTGGAAGAAAGAATGAAGCTGGTGAAACAATCTGCCTCCACTCCTCCTCAACTTTCTTCTTATTGGAACTGTTTATGAAGATGTCTGAATATTGTGGTTTTTAGAGTGGACTGACTTCCTAGTATTTTTGGCAGTGGGATACTACTGCTCCATTATTTGAGCTCTTCAGAATCTACTCTTCCCCTGTCTAGCCTATGCTTGGCTTCCCCTGGCTGCTGGTGATGCAGTGGCTTTAGGACTAGATGTCGAGTCAGAAAGACCTGAGCCCAGAGCTATTCACTTTGCCACCTGGCTGCCCAAACCCTGAATTCATCTGGCATGTTGTAGATGCTTAATAAATGCTCGTTTTCCTCCTTTCTTCTCCAGAAAAGATTCTCACATATCATGGTCACTTCTCCTCAAGGTTCTGTTCATTTCACTTCAACTATGAACCATATTGCAGCCAAGTCTTACCAAATCTAAATGATGCCCATAAGGTGGTATCCTTGGATTACGATGGCTACTTCATTTTAGTTATTACCTCTCTCCCATGTGTTTACTCCTCTTGAAAACTGTCTCTTCTGAATTACTGAAGCTCTCTTCTCATAGTTGTTGTCCTTTGCTTGCTACTTTCCGTGGCATCTCTCAGCATTAAAGAATGTGGGAAATCTAGACCAGTGATACCAAACTCCGAAATACGGCCACTAATCCATGCATAAGGATTCTTGCCACCACATATTGACTTTAACATGGAATGTTATCTATCTTTTATTTTATTTTTTAAAAACGGTTTCCCAATTACATTTGAATATGTTTCAGGCCATCCTCCAGAGTGTTGGGGGCTACACGTGGCTGTCAGGCAGTGTGTTCGATGCTTCCCCTCATAGATCAATTTGAAGTGGAAAAAAGAGAACAAAACCCCTCCTACCCAACCTGGCCCACTCTCCAAAGCCATCTACTTCAATTCCAGCTCCCCTGGAGAAAGAAAATGTTCATTTGAGTGTCAGGAAATCATACGATGAGGGTGTCATGGTGCTTCCCAGGAACCTCAGAGAGGTGGCAATCTCAGAGAAAGAGAGCATCGGGCAGCTAGGTGGTGTAGTGGATAAAGCACCAGCCCTGGATTTGGGAGGACCTGAATTCAAAGCTGATCTCAGACACTTGACACTAGCTGTGTGACCCTGAGCAAATCACTTAATCCTCATTGCCCCACAACCCCCCCCCCAAAAAAAGGAAATGAGATGAGAAAGAGAGCATCAAGCTGGATTTTAACGTTCAGATTTGTTTCCCAAAATGCCCCTCTTTTCTTCCTACCCCCCTTTATTACTTTTAAACTAGAGACTTTCCATTTTTTTCATTTCCATTTTCAAGAGACATTTCATGGTTGGTTCAGTCCAGGTTTTCTGATTGGTTCTTCCCCCTCCCATCTGCCTTAAGCTACTTGTCCTAGGATGGATACTCCAAATCTTGTTCAAGTTCTGATACTTCTTTCCCCATGACCAATGTCTGCAGGGCACATCCAACTGAATATATATCTCAGAGGATATATGTCTTCCTGGAAGTTGCTAGAATTGGGTCACAGTAAACAGGAAATCTCCAAGAGTCCATTTTCATTCTCCCAGGGTCTTTGGTCATATACTATGGTGTTCTTGATGCTAGGGAGCGTGGAATACTATCTCAAGCTCTTTTAGATGAGAGGGACTTTCAAGGTCCCTTAATTCAACCTTCTACTCATCAAAGAAAGGCAGGGACAACTTTCCTAAAAGGGGGTGTTGTTTCAAATTGTGTCTGGCTATTTTTGGTGAAAGCGAGCTCAGCACCTCACTTTTTGACACCTCTGATCACTACTAAGTTCTGAATCCCTAGTCTTCCCCTGTGATCTTGGCATTTCTATTCATGGCTCTTCCTTCTGCCCATGGCAAGAATGACTTTCATTCCCTAGTCCTGTGCCTCAGCGCCTGGAGTGTTCCTGGGGAGTTTCTTCAGCCCCTTTTCCCAGGAGCATGTAGGTTCCCAATGGCAGCCCGGAGATGCTGTGGCCTCCTAGCCCAACTCCTGGGAGGACAATGCCCTAGCCAAGCAGAATCCACCTGAAGACACCAAATGCTAATTCCCCTGCCATAAATGAGAATAACAGACATTGTGCTGGTATAGATATATATACATATATATTATGCATAGGGATATTATGCACAGATATATATATAAAACTTTATTGAATAGCTGTTGTTAGTGTCACACCACCTATAGGATTATTTAGTTCAGACATTTTTTTTAGCATTGCAAAGAGATTGCACAAAATGGTGCTTTTGAAAATAAAGATCTTTTTTCTTTACAATGAACTTTGAAAATAAATGCATATGAATGGTAAAGAGCATTGACAAAATGAGTGATAGACTACAAATACATATCATACCTTAAAACAAGACCAAGAATTAAAGACCATTGTATACACTTTTTAGAACGCCATTTGTACCAAAGAAACAATGTTGACCCTCTGAATGCTTGGGGGGGGGGGAGGAAATCCAGAAGTCCCAAAGGAGTAAGAATGAAATTGCAGAATACATTGGCCAGGAATAAGGGTTTCCAAACATTTCTTGGTTATTTATCATTTAGGAACTACTTGAGGGTGTGGACAGTGCTATATACTGTATGAATTACAAAAATTATTTTCTTTCTACTTATGGAGTGGAGATTGTGTCTACATGTGCACACTTATTTTAGGCTCCATGGCAGAAGTCCTGGCCCAGGGCAATGGATGCTCTTGGTTCAGGACCTATGGAGTCCAAAGACCTCTCTTAAGTTCCAAACTCTACCCTCTCTAGGTATCACTAAAGCCAAATCCACTCCACAGGTCAATGAGTCTGGATGGTTGGGGTTCAGGTTGATCTTTAAAAGGTTCATCAGTATCCTGGTAAATGAGTGATTTTAATTTTTTTTCAACCAGACATTTGGGAGTCATATAGGCCTTAGTGAAATGAGAAAACACTGGATTTGGAAACTGAGGAGATGGGTTGGAATCCTATCTATGCCACTTACTACCTGTGGGAACCTCAGGAAGTCATTTAACTTCCATGGGTCTCAGTTTCTTCATCTGTAACATGTCGGGGATGAATGAGATGACTTCAAAGGTCTCTTCCAGTTTAGTTATCCTCTGACCTCATGTGAACTGACATCAAAAAACCAGAAAATCCTATTTCTATGACACTTTACATTTTTCAAAGCACTTTCCCATCCACTGTCTCAGTTGATCCTGCTAACAGCCTCCTGAGGAAGGGCAGATGTTACTCTCCCTAGTTGATAGCTCAGATGAGGTCATCCAGAGATGTTAAATGATGTACTCATGGTCACCATAGCCAGTTGGGAGCAGAGCTGGGCCTGGAACTCGAGTCTTATGACTCTCAGTCCAATACTATTTCTACCACAAAAGAAGTCACAATTCAGCAATCCCATCATCAATGTAGGATATTTTTCTGACCACTCTAGAAGGAATCAATGTCCCCAAATGTAAGTCTATACAATATTAGAAGTTAGCCTAGAAAGGAATTGGAGAAGAAGAAAAGTCTACATGGACTGTTTGACCCAAGGAGATTGAATGAGGATATTTTGTGTTAGGCTTCATTCTTCACTAGAATAGATTTTAGGGTTCCTCTTTGCTCTCTATTCCTACAAAGGCCAACAGAAATGGGAACTTTGGTTTAAAATTTTCCCAGAGCCTCAATGATCTTGTCACATTTTAACCCCTCTGGACAAAGAATGAAAAATTTCTGCCAATTATTTAAATATTTGTCATCATATGGACAATGCATGCAGGTCATTGACATTTGGAGGTTTTGTCAAGATTTTAACTTAATGCAGACACAAAATCCATGTGCCTCCTTAGGGTTAAGTGAAAAAATGCACCAGGTACTTACTGGATGAAGGTGGGAATGGAAAGATGCCACAACAATGGGGTAAAATGGGAAAACTCAAGGTAATCAACAAGTTGTTGGTTGGGTCCTCACAATACCCAAATCACTTTGACTATTTGATCATTGGCTTGACTCCATTGACCAATTGTTTTAATTGCATGTGGACATATCCTAAAAGCATGAGTTCCTAAATGTTTGTTTGTGTGTGTGTGTGTGTGTGTGTGTGTGTGTGTGTGTGTACATGCAGACACACTATTCTAAAAGCTAGCCAAAGTAATAACTGTTTTTGTTTCCTCTGAAGAATGGTCTTTTCAGACTTGGCTAGTCCTTGGATTGCAAGAACAAATTCATTTTCATTTGTATGTTTAGCACCAGTTAATCAGAGTCACCAAATTCTTTCCTGCAGAAAGTAGGAAAGAGAGTAGAACAGTGATAGCACAGTCTAGATTGATTGATAGGTGTTATACAGTGCTGGGCACATAAGGGGTCTCAAGGAATCCTTGTTGGTTGAAATCCTGGGAAATTAGGCAAGTCCTCCAACCACCCAGGGCCTTGGCTTTCCACTCTCTAAAAGTAGAGACCTGGATTCAACGAACCTTCAGTTCTGATATTCTTTGGAGGCCCTCAGTGGGTAGTCTGTGCTCCACATACCTGTTGGCCACTCTGCTTTATAATGAAGGGCATGGAGTAAAGGAAAACTTGGAATCACACAAGCTTAAGGTGTTGGGCACCCTTGAAAGTCAATGCTTCACGTTCTTCATTCTCCTAACCGCCCTCACCTAACTAACTCCACTGACAAGCTGAAAGACAGCTTTCCAAAAGATTGAAGTGATAGCTCATCCTGGCTCTGCAGTGCTCTCAAGCCTCCTCCCAGGCTCTGCAGGCTTCCTGTTCAGGCTTTGAACTCAGTCTAGCTTCAGGTGATGAAGCTATCATTTCAATCCTACCCATGAGTAGCTGTGTCCCATCAGTCAGAACTTGAACATTCAGCTAAGACCTTTTCAGGGACATCCATGGGTTTAGGAACAGAGGGAATACCCTGTTGGATCTGAGAAGGAAGAATGGACAAGGTTAGACACTAATTAGGAGGAACAAGAACAAGAACAAGAACAAGAGGGTGCTAGGAAGGGTATTCCCATGGGCTCGTGCTAGCTAAACCCCAGCGAGCATCCACACCGGAGTGCTGGCCAAGCGAGCTAATACCTGGCTGAATCATCAGCCACTCCTGAACTTTGATGTAAGAGGCAGACCAGCTCCTTTCCTTCTCTGTCTGTACCATCCTCCCTCCTTTTTCCATTGGTCTAGGGCATTATGGATCACTGGAATGGGAGCAGGGCATTCTGACCTTTTCTGATGACACCCTTCTATTCCACCGTTTCAGAGTGCTTGAATCGATCACACCAAGTCACCACAAGCAATACAGGAACCATACGTGACATGGATAAGATTTTCCTAGGCCATAAAGACTCTGAGGACATGCTGCTAATGGCAGGCACGCTTTGGGAGGGGGTAGGGATGGCACTGGCTGGCACTGCTAATATCTTAGAAAAATAGGAGAATCATGGAAGAGTGGCTGAGAGTTGGGGCTTGATTCCACATGATAGAGTATATCTATGCCCAAATAAATTGAGTATGTCCTCTTTTCCCTGGTGGTCTGGGCTGAAGGGAGATTTGAATTGACAGAAGGAAGAGTCACTCATATGGGTTTGTCATTGTACCAGGGCTTGTCACTGTTCCAGACTCCTAAAGCTATACTAGTGTAGGGAACCTGAGGAAAACCCTGAGCACAAATGACATGGACCATATTGAGGGAACAACATGGAGAAAGCAAGGAGATTAAGAGGTAAAAAAAATGGCCTAATTGCATATATGTGTATATATACACACAGAATATATATACATAGATAGATATATACATAGATAGAATCAAGAAATACTCATTAAAGGTTGCTGTTTATACTATATATGACACAAAGTAGAAACATCATGAAAACCAAGCTTTTCTGAAGGTTTTAGAATTTTGTTGTCTCTATTTTAAATATACACGTGTGTATATATCTATACACACATATATCTACGTATATATGGATATGGATACATCTGTATATAATGGAAAGGATATACACACAAAGAATCCCCACCAAACCTCTCTGTGGTGAACCTCATGCTGCCCAAGTCCAGTCAACTTGGAACCAAGTGAGAGCCCTGCTTTTTCCCCAGAGGGAATTCTGGGAACCTCTCAGCTTTCTGGAGGCTGGTGTTGGACCATTCTGAAGTCCACCAAGAGAAAGTACCCTCTGGGCATATGACAGAGTTGGGGGACCCATTGCTGGTGACTGGGGGCAATTGGCCTTAATGAAGACTACAGGATGAGGACCCATGGATGTCAAAGGGGGTTAGAGGGAAAAGGCTACTGTCAGCACAGGATTTGGGAGTAATAAGCAAACACCCATAGAATAGCTTTAGCTTTAGGCACAATGCACTAATATCAGCAAATCTTTATATAGCTCAGCTCTGGGCACACTTAAGGTGGAGACAAAGGAGGAGCTTTTCCTCCCTACACCCTGGGTTCCAGAGAGCTGGTCACAGCCTTTAGTGGAAGATCGCTCCGAAGCACGCTCAGGAGAATAATAAGTGGCTTCCAAAGGAGGGATTAAAAAGCAACAGAGAAGGCTATAGATACATGTTTGGGTTCATATCTGTACCAAGAAGGCAAACCTTTGCATATGGCACCATTCACAGTAATATCATTAAATATTATTAAAGCAATCGTTCTAACCATCATATTTCTATATACAAAAATAGATCAAAGCAATTCTCCACAGAGAGGAGCAAGTGAGTCGGGCAGGGCTGCCAGCAGTACATACATGCCTGTCTGGTCCAGAAGATTCAAGACGGACCCAAGACCTGCAGCACGGATAACTTTGGTGCTTTGGGGTCATCTCTTGCCTTTGGCATTCATGCAGGATGTGTGAATTTTCCCCTCTTCTTCTTGGGCACTACCATAATGCCCCCCCCCCGCCCTCGAAACACACACCTGCACATCCATTTTGGAAAGCATGAGCTGTATGGATGGAACAGGTAAGCAGCAAGCCAGGCTGGAGCTCCTCTTTTTGGAGAAGGTAACCTCCCCCTTGGAATCCTTTTGTGAAAACTTTAAGCCCACTACAGGGGGAAAGCTATGGCACTGGAGAATTTCTCCTCCCAGTAACCCTCATTAGGAGTGACCCCTGCTGTCCTTCCACAGTATGTGATCTTGACCAATTGGAGAACTGTAGAGGCAGTCTCTCACAAGTAAGGAAGTTTAGCCTGGGTACTCTGAGTTCAATTTAGGGAAGAGGGAGGTACATCCTGTCTTACATACCTGGGACCTTGTACTTTTGCATCTGCAACTTTTCTTTTTCCTTGGAATTTGGTTCCGAGCTACCAGGTGCATTGGCCAGTGCCTCTTCAGAGGCTATGGGACATGGGGGGGGCAAAGTCAGTTTGGGGAACCATAGGAGAGATGACACGGCAAGGTCTTCTTTTGGAGTCCTTGTGTTCAGTCTTCCAACAGGCCACCCTTGGTCATCGAGAAGGGCAAAGGGTGATGCCAGCTCCTCCTAAGCAATGAACTGCAACCTTGGCCCTGCCAATGGAGCTGCCTGTGAGTGATACTTAACACTTCACAAATGGAGAAGTATCCAACAGACATTGGACAGCAACCATTGATTCACTTCTCCCTGGTTTCTGTGTGGAGGCTGTATTTTGCCCCTACTAATGGAGGGCCAGGCAAGAAGATGCCTGATGTGGTGCCAGGAAAGAGCACCAGTCTGGGAGAATGGAGACCCGTGTCTTCATCCCAGCTCTATCACAATTGTCCCACGTGGCTTTGAACATGCTATGTTCCCTTTCAGGGACTCTGTTTCCTCATCTGTCAAATGGGTTGCAAGATCTTTAAAGTCCTTTCCAGTCCAGAGTTCCAGTCACAGAACAGAAATCTTGCAGTCTTAAGATTATTGATATCTAGAGAAGGGCTTCGGATTCCACCCTTTACTGCCCAAGGCCATCCAGTTTGGGGGGAAAAGGACAAGACTCCAGCTGACCAAGCCTGGATTACTTTATCCTGATCCCATATGCCTTGAGATGTGTGGGTATGGTGGGTGCAGTGCATATACACACACACACACTCACACATCTGGATTTCAGGCAGGCTTCTTGGTTAATATATCACATGAATCCTTCTTCTTTTGCAAGACTGGGTAATAGCACAGCAAAGGGAAGAAAGCAAAGGGAAGGTATTTGGGGAAACCCCACTCCTGAAGGTGCTAGAGAAAGAGGGGGTAGGGAAGAAGGCATGAGGAAGAAGTGGGGGAGGCAGTAAGGAGGTGATGAGGAGATGGGGGAGGAGGGTTGAAGGTGTTGGGCTGGGACAAGGGGTAGCAAAGGTGACATGGGACAAGAAAAGAATGGAAAAGCCAAGGCGAGGGGAAAAGATAAAGGATCAGGTTGGGTAAGGGAAGAGACAAGGGATTAAGGAACTGGAAGATGGAGGAGCATGGGGGGTTGAGGGATGAGGAAACTGAATGGGGAGGAGGGATGGAGAAGGGAATGAGGGGAAATGAGGTAGGAAAGAGAAGATGAGGGAGAGTGAGGAGAAAAAGGAAAAGCCAAGAAATGAGGGATGAAGTGGAGTAAGGGAGGGGATTAGGAAATTGGGAAGGGATGAAGAATGAGGTGGGGGCAAGGGAAGGGAACTGAGAGGAGAGATGGTAAAGGGGATGTAGGATAAGGGGGGATAGAGAGAGAATGAGAGAGTGGGAGGGAAAGAAAGAACAGGGAGGAGATGATGGAGAAAGAAGCGAGCAAGGAGAGGATGAGAGAGCAAGGAGAGGATGATGGGGCAGGTTGAGAACGAGAGAATGGAGTACAGAAGCGGAAGAGAGAGAATGAGAAAGGCAAGGATGAAGAGAGGGGAAGAACAATTAGATTAGGTACACGTCGGAAGCCATCTCAGGAGAAAGCCCCCGAAGGCACTGGGGAAATGAGTCCAGTGTGGAAGGAGGCTGGGTCAGGGAGCCTCCTGTTTGCCACACAGTGCTGAGGAGGCCATGGGCAGATGGCCAGAAGCTGGCTCAATTTGTCTTCAATGTGCAGGTCCCATGTCTTTGGATCATCTGATTTTTAATTAATTTTTTGCTTTGGGGCAGGGCAAGCTGAGAGGTGAGTGGGGGTGGGGAGGCTAAGGCAGGAGTGGGGGGGCGCACAGAGCCGATGAGGGAAGGACAAGCTGCCTAGGACTCAAGATGCACTTGGCCAGCCCCAGGGCATGGCAGGATTGATGGGGGCAAGCCCTTGAGTCCTGGCTAGTTGCTTTCTCTGACCCCCCAGCCTTCTTTCCTGTAGAGTGAAGGGGGAGGGGGAGAGAAGGGGCTGGGGGAGGCTGCAAGGCATTTACACCGGCTTCTCCATGGTCCTGGGGAAGGAGGCTCCGCTGGAAGAGGAGATCTTTCTGCAAACAGTGTTGGTGTGGCTCTTGCATCGGCAGCCTGGTCTCCGGAGGCCATCGTAGCCTTGCTGGCACAACTTGAGACATCCTCGAGCTGGAGGGTACAAGCACAGGCAAGGCATGACCAGTGACAGGAGGCTCATGGCCGCCCAGCGGGCACAGCAGGATCCAGGCCCACAGGAGCAGGGCTCATCAGCACAGTTGTCTTCGTCGTCTGTGGAGCAGTGGTAAAAGATACCCTTGACGCAGCAGAGGCATGTGCTGTAGTCGAGCAGGCTCTCTGGGGAGCAGAGGCAGCGCTGCTTGCAGAGCCAGCAGGAGGGTAGGGTGCGTGTGGCCGTGCAGCGGATGCATTTGCAACGGCCACACTCTTCACAAATGAAGAGGTGCCCACCAGTATGGAGGGACAGCTTCTCTGCTGCACCTTTCTGAGACTCCTCCACTTTCAAGGCCCCAGCTTGAGGCTGGGTACAGATAAGGGAGTGATCCGAGGGTGATGGAGTGATGCTGCTCAGAAGCCTTTGGTCGGAGGTGATGGTGGTGTGGGATAAGGAGCTGGCAAGGCTGGGTTGGCTCAGATGCTGCGGCAACAGCTGAAGCTGGCGGCATTGGCTGAGGCTTCGAGGCAGATCAGAGGGTAGAGTAGACAGGGACCAGTCGGACTTGTGAGCCTGCTGGGCAAGGGAAGAACTGGACAGGGTCTGTTGGCAGGAGATGGCAGGTCGTTCCACATACTCATTGCTGACATGGATGGAGCAGAGTTGCTCAATGGGCAGGGTTTGAGGAAAATCGTCTGTTATTGGGGCATCCATGTTGTCTTGGCTCTTGAATTCTTTGGAGTTGAGTGAGGGTGGCACTCTGGTGGTAAAGAGGAGGGAGGGCTTGCAGTTATGTAGGCATCAGGGCACATCTGAAAAGCCTTAGGGAGAAAAGGGAGAAGGAGAGAGAGAGAGAGAGAGAGAGAGAGAGAGAGAGAGAGAGAGAGAGAGAGAGAGAGAGAGAGAAAGGGGGAGGGAGAGAGGGAGGGAGGGAGGGAGGAGGGAGGGAGGGAAAGAGAGAGAGAGGGAGGGAGGGAGAGAGAGAAAGAGAGGGAGGGAGAGAGAGAGGGGGAGGGAGGAGGGGGAGAGAGAGAGAGAGAGGGAGAGAGAGAGAGGGAGGGAGAGAGAAAGGGAGGGAGGGAGAGGGAAAGCAAGAGAGGGAAGGAGGAAGCGAGATGGAGGGAGAGAGGAAGAAGAATAAGAACAAAAAGGAGCAGAAGGAGGAGGAAGGGGGAGGGAGGAAGAGAGAAGAGAGGGGAGAGAGAAAGGGGGGAGGGAGGGGGAGAGAGAGAGAGAGAGAGAGAGAGAGAGAGAGAGAGAGAGAGAGAGAGAGAGAGAGAGAGAGAGAGAGAGAGAGAGAATGAGACCACATAGGCAGGACCATCACCAGAGAGTAAGAAGAGGCATGAGGCCTGAGCAGGCCCCTCCATACTGAAGAGTGAAAACTCAATAGAAGAAGAGGTAGGGAATTGTCATCTTCTGCTCTTCCCCCCCTCTCATCACTTCTCAGCATTCATGCATGGATTAGCATTTGCCATTTGCCCTCCATGCTCCTTTCTGTAGGGATAGGTGCAGCTTGTCTTCCCAGTGAGATACACTCTCACAACAGAATTGCGACATCCACCAAGACCTGGAAGGGATCTTAGTGACCCCCTAGGGCAGCTACTACTTGGCACAAGCCCCTCCTATCTAACAGTCTCAACAAGTGGTTCCTCAGTCTGCTGCCAGCAACAGAGAGTTCTTCCTACAGAACAAGGTAGATGCCCTTAATGGTTAGCAAATCCCTCCTCACATTGAGGCTAAATTTCCCCTGTGTATACTTTCTCCCCGCGCTCCTGGTTCTGCCCCCTCGGACCTAACAGAACAAGTCCCTCTTTTCAGAACGGCCCTTCAAACACTTGAACACAATCCTCGGGTTCTTTCAACAAATCTTTGTATGCTTTGGCCTCTGGACCATCCCCCCCCCCATGCTGTTCAGCCTCAGAGAACTTGACAATCTCCTTCCTGAAATGTGGTACCCAGAACTGAACCCCATACTCTAGGTGAGGTCTCTTATTCTGTTTTGTTTTGTTTTTGTTTGTTTGTTTTTGCAGGGCAACGAGGGTTATGTGACTTGCCCAGGGTCACACAGCCAGTAAGTGTCAAGTGTCTGAGGCCAGATTTGAACTCAGGTACTCCTGAATCCAGGGCTGGTGCTTTACCAGAGGTCTCTTATTCTGGACACATTTTTGTCTAGCCAAAATTTTCCCACTCTATACTTTGTACCGTTCATTTTAGGAATTTACATTTATACCATTTGAATTTCATCTTGTTAGATTCTGCTGAGGAGGAAGTGGGGGTGGGATGAGGCACAGACGGCCTTTTGGAATCCTTAATCTGTGTGTTTGCTCTCTCTTCCAGCTTCCCATAACCATTTAATTTGATAAGTACACCATCTATGCCTTCCCCAAGTCAGGGACAAAAACATAGAGGGGGCAGAGCCAAGGACAGGTCCCCAGTGACACTCTACTAAAGACCTCAAATGCCTGTTATCATCATCTACTAATTACCACTCCTTGGGGTTGATCCTATAAGGTCCAATGAACTGTATTATCATCTAGCCCAATATCTCTCAATCTTGTCCACAAGGACAACATAAGAGATTTTATCAAACATCTTGCTAAAATCTAGGTGTATCACTGACATTTCCCTAATGTACTAATTCAGTGACCCTGTTCAAATAAGAAATAACATTATTCTAGCACAACGTGCTTTGGAAAAAGCCATGCTGGCTTTTGGTGATCATGCCTTCCCTCTCTGAATGCTCACAAATCACCCCTTAAGTACTGCTGGAGGATTTCGCCAGGAATGGAATGAACTCAAGCTCATCATAGGGTATTTTGTCTCCTTCTTTTTTCCTCCTCTTCCTGGCTGGGTTTGCCATAACAGGGGATGCTATTTGTCAGCTAATACAGACTGTATTGTTCTGACCCTGCAAACCTGTAGCACCAGAACCCTGATAGAAAACTGGAAGAGAATTTGTTGGCAACATACTCAAAAGAGAGCTGACTCTCCCAAGAGCAGCGGTCAAAGCGCCTTCCATGACATAAGGCTTTTGTAGTCAAGGTTGGAGTTGCAGACCCCAAGTAGAAGAGGACCCCTATGCTGACTCCAGTTAAAGGAGTTTCAGAATAATGTCTTCTTCTGAAATGGCCATGATGATGGATGGCCTTGGCTATTTGTTGAGCCATGGAAGCGCTAGCATTTCACTGGCTGGGCATTTGGCAGAAGAAGATAGGCTCTGTCTGGAATGTAAGGTGATCTCTACCCTCACGAGGCTTGGTAGGAGTTTCTGATGATGATGACGATGACAATGACGATAACGATAACAACAATAAGAATTCAAGTGACACTTACAGAGAGCCCTTCAGGGTTATAAAACTCTTTTCATGCTCTTTCTCACTAGGGTGAGAAACATAACTGTCCCCTGTGGGAGGTAGGGTGGAGATGATTCTTTCCATTTTAGAGATAAGGAAACCAAGTCTCATACAGCTATAGGACATGAACCCACATCTTTGGCCTCTTACATCCAAAGTTCTTTCTACTCCTCCCTTGCTGTTTTTCCAGCTCATGAAAGCCTTGGCATAGCTATGCTCCAGGTTCCCAAGTCTCAGGGTGCTGGAGGGAACAGGGTTCTGCCTTCCTAGAATGCATGGCAACACGAACATTGATGAGACCACTTAGGATTGTTTGGGAGGGGAGAATGTGGGAGTGTAGTGGGAGGGAAATGACAGGACACAGGAATAGAGACAAAGTGAGATGGTAAGGGCACTGGGACTGTGAGCCAGGTGATCTGGGCACTGCCACCTTCTGCCCACATTTCTGGACAAGTCTCCCTGTGTCTGATCTGCAACATCTTCCTTTTTGAAATGAAATGAGGATAATAACTCCTGCATTAGGGGGTTCACAGGGTTGTTGGGAGAGGAGTAAATTGGAAAGATGTGAGCACTCTCTGTGGGTGGGGCAGGAGCTGGGGTAGGCAGCAAATGGATCTCTAAGCATGTTCCACCTTGCTTGGAGCAGAGATAGGACAGGGAGGAACAGGAGGTATGAGGATGAGATTCTCATCTGCTTCCAATGCTCAAGAAAGGGGAAATTGAGGCCCAGAGACATGATATGACACATAGGTCATATCCCTCAGCAGGGCATTGGACTCCTAAGTCCCTGCTTCTTCTACAATACCAGTGAGCTTCCCAGCTAGCTCAGGCTCTAAATTGATCCAGAGGGAGTCAGGTGCTGACCTGCAATTGGCCTTCTCTCCATTAGGTGTAGGCCCACCATGAATGGGTGACAAAGCATTGGTTTAGGTTGCCAGATGACCTCTAGGTAGAAAAAAAGGGTAAATGAGCCTTCTCTCTGATTCTAACCTACAGGAGCAATTGACTAAGTGAAATGACTGACACAGAGTAGAGATGTAAGCCATGTTTCTTGAAGTGAATTGAATTGCATTCACTATCACCCCCACCTCCCACTGGCCACCATCCTTGCTGGAAACCCAGACTATAGAGTCAGCAAAGAAGATGACCGGGAAGCAAAGGACGATGGGTGCAAAGCCTACTGGCTACCAGCACAGAGGAGATGGATGGCCATTATCTAAGAGAGCATCATTCTCCCAAGTGTAATCTTCAGGGGAGGTTGCCCACTCCAGAGAGGCAGGCAGGAGTGATGAACACATGCCAGTCATTCCTGTGCCCTCTGAGCCCTTGGCAGTTTACATGGGAGAAAAGGGGAGCACCCAAATGCAGCAGCCAATCAGGGGGTTCCAGGCCCAAGAAAACAGGAGCAGGAATCAAAGCATGTACAAAAGCCATCAGATTTCAGGGCAGCTCAAAATAGAACAATTACTCATACAAAGTGGATGGTGTGGATGGCTTGAATGAGTAATAGACCTGAATGGGTGCGAAAGGATATGGTTTCCTTCAATGAACAAGGCAGAGAAACAAAGAAAACCGAGCTAGGGCAGGGAAATGAGGAAGCAAAAGGTCTCAGCCCCTAAACACTCAGTGGAGGACAATCTATCTGGTGAGAGGGTCAGATGGCTTGGGGGAGGTATACACACAGATCATTTCAGCTGAAATGTTTGCCCAAGGGTTAATCAGTGAAATGACTGTGGCGGGGGGGGGGGGGGGGGGGGGGGGGGGGGGGGGGGGGGGGGGGGGGAGGCCAAGGCAAGAATCTCAATGCACCCAAGAGCTGATGTAGCTGTATTTTTCACATTGGTTATTTTGGCCTCGTGGAAAGTCCAGGACACAATGGACACTGGCACACACCTGAGACTCAATACGTCAAGTCAGGTCCTGAATACAAACAGGTTTTTGGCCTTGGGCAAAATCACTTTTCCTCTTTGGGCTACAGTTTCCTCACTTACAAAATGAGGGGGTTGAAATTCTGGTTCCAGAGGAGAGATGATTAAATACGATTCCCTCCTCTTGGCTGACAGGTGAAGGACCATAGTCGTGGAATGTTGGATAAACCGTCAGATGTGGTCACTGTGTCAGCTGGCTTTCCTGAGTCATTTTTGTTTGTGACAAAAGACGGTTCTTGGAGGAAGGGGTGTGCACTGGGAAATGCCTATACTAGTATCAAAATTAAAAGCATCAATAAAATTTTAGAGAAATGAAGGGATTGAGAGACAGTGTGCACCACTAGGGGGCGCCACAGTGCACAGAGCATTGGAGCTGGAGTCAGGAAGGCTGAGTTCCAATCGGGCCTCAGACACTAACTGTGGGACTCTGTCCAAGTCACTTAACTTCTGTCTGCCTCAGTTTCCCCATCTATCAAATGGGGATAACAATAGCACCTACCACCCAGGGTTGTTGTGAGGATTAAATGAGATAAGATTTGTAAAAGGCTTAGCACAGTGCCTAACACTTAGTAGGCACTAAATACATTTATTCTTATTCTTATTATTATTAATCATTCTTCTTCATCATCATCATAAGGAAAGAACCCCAGATTTGGAATCAAAGGACATGGATTTTCCAATCTGAGCTCCTTCTGTATGAGCTATATGAGTTTAGGCAAGTCTCTTCACTTCCCTATGTAAAATGAGAGGGCTGGACGAGATGACTTCTAATGTCCTTTCCCAGTGGTCCCTTCTAACCCTGACAATTTTAGGGAAGACATGGGTAACAGCCGCCCCAAATAGGTGGGGGATTTGGGATCCAGTGATCCGGCCAGGAGGGTGTAATGCATTCCTTAGGTCTAAGCAATTTGCACCTGGTCACCTTAACCAGCAAGGACACCAAGATTTACTAAGGCACACTGTGCAAATGAGCCTAATGTCCTATGGGTTCCAGAGGTAGAGCTAAGAATGACCCTATTGTCTCCAGTGGACTTCCCTGTGGAATGAGGAATTCAGAAGCATTAATATCCATCTCCTGCATGGTGCCCGAAAAGTACAAATATCCAGTAGGATTCAGAGGACCTGAAAGGAAGGTTGTTAGACTGGAGATCCCATTAAACACTGGCCTCAGACAAGACTGAGGGAACAGTAGGGCTCAAGGATCCACAAAACTGCAAACCTCAGAGATCTGGCTCAGGGCAAGGACAGGAAAACAACGAGAGGAGGGGTGGGGGTCTAGGGCACAGTACTGAGGATTCAAAACCGAGGACCCCAGCAGATGTCAAGGGAGCAAGCCAGACAAAAGGAACCTTGTAGAGAAAGATACTAGGGTTCTCTGGATCACGAGTGTAGAGGTTATGGGATCACAGGCTTTTAGATCATAGAGGTGGAAGGGGCCTCGGAGGTCAGCCAGTTCAAACCCCTCATTTTACTTTACAGAGGAGGAAACTGTCCCAGAGAGGGCAAGTGATTTATCCAAGGTCACATGGGGTAGACCTGGGAAAGAGTAATGAAAAGGAGAAACACTTGGACTGGGTGACCAGCAGAAGTTCCAACATTTCCAGGGGTTGGGGGTGGGAGGTGGGGAAGAAGGGAGGAGGAAGTAATCTCTAAGACCAGATGTTGCCCTCTGGCTTGGGGATGGTTCTGCAGGGGGATGTCCAAGACGAACCCACCAGGTTCCTTTTCGCTTGGCAAAGTCTTTTAATCAGCAGGAACGCTTGATTCCCAAATGGAGGAACAGCAGGACAGTGAGCGGGGTTTCAAGGAGACCTGGGGAAGGTTAGGGTGCTGAACAAGATTGGATGAATGACAGCAAATCGTGTGTCATTTCAGAATGCTGGATCCAAGCTAACTAACGGGAGGAAGGGAAAGGGGGCCAGGAGCTCTGAAACCAACAGGCTGATGCAACAGATACAGGGAGAAATAAACGATTACCAACATGGTTTTTTCTGATCCAGAAAAACCCTGAAGCAACAGCACTGTAAGTTACTAAAGCTGCTGGGCAGTTTCTTTCCCTCTTTGAGGAGTGGCTTTTTTTTTTTTTTAACAAGGCACATACTCTTAAAAGGTGGTTTAGGAGATTGCAAATTCTTGACTGCAGGGTGGAGAGATCTTGTTATTTCAGACGGATGCATAGTGCCTCTGCAGTCATGAATGATGCATTGTAAGCCCACTCCCATTGGCATCCCTCTGCTCAGGTACTCACAACTTCCTGAACACTTTCCCTCTGGTCCTGGAATTTGCTCTCTCTGACCTGATGTGAATTTTGTTTTGCAGATTGCTTTGAGGGGACAGAGACATCCAAAGTCCATTCAGGGGGACTAGGATTTTTCTTCAAGACAAAATACTCTTTGCTTTGTGAATGTTGAGCCTGAAGTTCCCCAAAATGTGTCTATCTGCCACCACCTTGCTGAATGAAAAATGTGGATAGTTGTGGTTTCAGGGCTGAATTCCCTACTGACATAATGGGAGTCAATGTTGATTTCAGAACAAATTGGGTAAGGACGGTGGAGGACAGGCTGACCCCACCCCCATCTAGTCATGACAGTTATAACTTGTCATGTCTCTGTGACATATGAGCTAACTCAAAGAATGACTTCCAGCAAATAGTGGGATCTTTACAATGGTCTTAACTATGTTTAATTCCTTGTTTGGACCCTCACTCTCTAAAATTTCCTCATTGTACAAATGACACCCCTCCTGGCAAATTCCCACTTGCCCCCTTCCTCCATGACTAAGCTCTCCCCCTCTAATTGTTCATACCTTACTCTAACCTTTGCAGCATGCTGGGAAGAGCTCAGATTGGGGATTCAGAGGACTAAGGGTCTTCTGCACTGCAAGGGTGGGACCTCTGCCAATTGCTCTACTTGCTCTGCACCTCAGTTTCCTTATCTGTAAAAAGACAGTTGATACTAGAAGAACTCTAAGACCCCTTCTAGCTTTTAAATTCCATGATTCTTTCACAACTTGCCAAAGTAATCCCATCATAATTCAGCCATCATTTCTGCATCTCACTGCAGGTCCCTATATTGCTTAATTCTTATCTCATCTCACTGCTACCCTACTCTTAGCTAAGGAACTGAGTCAGGCAGTTCATTTCTAACCCTGGCAATTTGAAGATTTCAAGTGCTCAAACCTAATGAATACAAATACTTTTCATACACCAGAACATACTGAGAAACTAGTCTTTCCTTTCTGAGGGCTTTGTGGATTTTCTTTTTTAACCCAAGCTTCTTTGATGAAAATTAAGAGATCTGGATTCTGGTGTCAACCCTACCAGTAATGAGATATACTACCTTGAGACTTCATGTCTTAGGGATTCAGTTTCCCTGTAAATAAAATGTGAGGGGTTCAACCACTAAATCAATAGGGTCCCATCCAAGCCATGGCATTCTATGGGGCTGTGCTAGGTATAGGGCAGGGCAGGAGGAGAGAAGTCCCTAATTCTAAGTCTCTAAGGCTTGGTGTTTTACACACCCCCCCCCGCCCCCGCAACATAGAACACATTCTAAAGCCCCTTCATTTTGAAGACCTCCCTTTCAAAAATGACCAAGGGTGCTTAGAGGCTATATGCCATGGCCACAAAGAAGCCCAAACCCTGAGCCAGAAATTAGATTGAACTTCAGATCAACACTTTGGGGGCTTACTGTGCTCAAGCAGGCTTTTCATTGCATGTGGCTGGCATATTGGGGGGGGAGAGTAACTGGATCCCTAATATTTGCGCATCCACATAATTCCTATGGATCTGGCAGGATATTTGTACTTTGAAATAGCTTTTCTGCCTAGGAGTTTAGTTTTATCTCCAATTACCCAGTCTGATTTTCAATATTTTACAAATACCCAGAAGGATGGATTGAAGAATGACCAGCCCCAGATTCTCCCAGGCAGCCACTGGCTAAATTGATTTGTGTGCAGGTGCCCAGTTTCGGGGAGGGGGGTAATAAACCCAACTCAAATACCACTTTCAGATTCGTGCCCACAAAGACATAACCCCCTAGATTTCCTAACAGCTGCTGTGGCTTAATGTGACGAGGGGGTTCCACTCTGCAAGTTTGGGCCATCTTTTTCCCAGGGCAAGGTGATATGATGAAATCAGAAAGCTGCACCAATCCAAGCCGGGAGCCATTAGCAGAGGAGGCTCTGGTCTGGCCCCTGCCTCAGTGGTCCGCTCCTTTAGGCAGCTTGTCTGTCTGTTATTCCTCCAGCCAGCTAGTGCTGATGACCTGGAGCTGTCTGGAGCTAGGACAGACAGGCGCGCGCAGGCGCGCGCTCGCGCGCCAATACACACACACAGACACACACAGACACAGACACACACACACACACACACACACACACACAGACACACACACACACAAAGGTATTTAAAGGTCAATTGGAGAGAAATGGACGTAGCTTCGGGCTTCCAAAGGGGTGATTATTTAGAGTATTCTTTTAGTTTTCAAATGTCCAATTTGGAGTTTTCTCTAAGTGCTGACTCATGTCAATGGATTTTACTGTTTTCCCAGGCTGGGTGTAATCCACAGAGCCCAGGGCTAGGCAGCTCTAAGGAAAGCCAATCAATACATTGCATAGATAAATAAGGTGAGATAGAGACCTGGGTCTGTATTTAAAGCTGCTGGCAGCCTACAGTCGCCCTCCCCCCCAACACACACACACACTCGCACACAAGCGCTCGCATAGACACACATTCACACACACATCCACATCCACATCCCACACACACTACATTCACACACACACACACACACACACACACACGCGCGCGCGCGCGCGCGCACGCACATACATACATACATACACACACACACACACACACACACACACACACATATCCACGCACACGCTGGGGGAAGTTCTGGTCTACTGAGGCTTACTTACTTGGAGAGGAAGGCAGGTCCATGGCGAACAGGAGCAGGAAAAAGACTGAATCCCCAGGCTGGCTCAGGGGACCTTTTCTGGTGAGTCTCTCAGTATCTCCACCTCTTCAGAAAGTCTGAATGAAAACTCCTCCTCCAGCGGTGGAGCCCGAAACAGAGGTACTTCTGTCTGCGTTCCTCTGACACAGCAGAGTGGGAGGGGAAAAAAAATTCGAGACCTGTTACTGGCAGATACTTTGTATAGGTTTTACATAGAGATATAAATCAGGGGGCACATATTCCCCAAAGAACGCCAGTCAGGGCAAATTCCCTCCTCCTCCTCCTCCTCCTCCTCCTCCTCCTCCTCCTCCCTCCTCCTCCTCCTCCTCCTCCTCCTCCTCCTCCTCCTCCTCCTCCTCCTCCTCCTCCTCCTCCTCCTCCTCCTCCTCCTCCTCTCCTCCTCCTCCTCCTCCTCCTCTCCTCCTCCTCCTCCTCCTTCTCCTCTTCCTCCTTCTCTTCCTCCTCCTCCTGCTGTTGCTGCTGTTGCTGTTGCTGTTGCTGCTGCGGCGGTGGCGGCTGCTGCTGCCTTTCCTCCTGCCCCTGCCCCTGCCCCTGCTCCTGCTCCTGCCCCTGCCCCTGCTCCTGCTCTTCCTCTCTTGCTCCTCCTTCTCTTCCTCTTCTTCTCTTCCTCCTCTTTGACAGATGAAGAGAATGAAGGGAATGCAGTTGTAGCCTCAGTGCATCTCAGCAGACCAATAGCTATTGCTTGCGTGTAGAGCTCTAATCTCGCTGTGTTTGGGTATAATGAGGGTGGGGGGGCGGGGGGCGGCGGGCAGTCAGAGGTGCAGTGTGCTCACTCGGTTCTGCTGGCTAGCTGGTGAATATAGATGATTTCCGCAGGTCTTGTGAATGAGTTCCAGGGGAGGAGGGGAGAGCTTTATTGCTCCTTGGAATCTCTCCCTCTCCCCTCCTCTCTCCTCCCTTCCCCCTCCTTTCGCCGTCCCTTCCCCTCCCCTCTCCTCCTCCCCTCTTCTCCTCCCTTTCCCCCCCTTCCCTTCCCCTTCCCCTTTCCCTCCTTTCCTTTCCCTTCCCTGTCCTTCCCTCCTCTCCTCTCCCCTGTCTTCCCTTCCCCTTCCCTTCTCTCTTCCCTCTTTGATTCTCAGGGCTAAATCTGTTCATGTTTGGCTAAGTGGCATCATCCAATTTAAATGGAACGGTCTATGAGAACTCCCCATAGGAATCTCTGCATCCAGACCCTGGAATGACTGCAACGGAATTTACAGAGGGAAGGGGTGGGGGAGGGGCAGTAACAATTTTAAGGGGCATCCGTTTAAACCTTCCCCAACTCCCCCAGGCTCCCAGCATGCTTTCCAGCCATTTCCCACCTCGCAGCCAGCCAGCCTCTAGAAGGAAAGCAAAAAGCGTCTCCTTTGCCTGAACCTATGTCTCACCTGGGAGCCCCTCTGACCCTGAGCACTGAGCACAAAGGCCTTTATGCTGGATGCTGGGTCACCATAGCAAAGGCTGTGACAACCAGGCAAAGGAGCTTCCTCCTCCACAGGGTGCTATGACATTGTGAGCCCTACCTTCTTCCTTCCTTCCTTCCTTCCTTCCTTCCTTCCTTCCTTCCTTCCTTCCTTCCTTCCTTCCTTCCTTCCTTCCTTCCTTCCTTCCTTCCTTCCTTCCTCCTATCCCTTCCTTCCGTTCCTTCCTCTCTCCTTCCCAATAAAACTCTCCCTTTTCTCTTTCCTCCTTCCCTCCCTCCCTTCCTTCCTTTCTTCCCCCTCCCTCCCTTCCTTCCTCCTTCCCTTTCTGCCTTCCTCTTTCCCTCCCTCCCTTTCTCCTTCCCTTTCTCCCTTCCTCCTTCCCTTTCTCCTTCCCTCCCTCCCTTCCTCCCTTCCTCCTTTCCTCCCTCTCTCCCCACCTTTCTTCCCTAGCTCTTGGTTATGTAGGGCCTCGTGCTGAGCCATCCGGAGCCAGGCTTTCCACCAGGATGCATGAATTAAAGAGAAACCCTGAGGGCTGTAACTTTGTGGGAGGTGCAGAGGAACCCAAGCATTTTCTCCCTGAATTCAGTGAGTGAGTTACAGGCTAAGGAGTAGCAACCAGCAGCATTAGAAGACTGGGCTTTTATGTCCTGCCTTATCACTGACAAACTACAATTCGAGGCCATACACTTGCTAGCAAGAAGAGCAGCAACCAATACTTGGGCACTGAGGGCAATCCAGCATTTGAGTCATTCAGGGTCACATCCCAGAGGGCTAAAATGCATACACATGGTAGCCACATTAGATTAAAGTGCTCTGTGAAGTCTAGGGTGAGGGTAGAAATTTGTTACTGACAATGAGATCAAAGAAGTCTTCCTGGAGGAGGGGGATAAGGACGAAAATAGAAATGGAGGGGCAGGTGGAAGGGTTAGCCAGAGTAAAGGCACATTGTGCTTACTGAAGCCTCATTCGAGCCTATACAGAGTATGTGGAGGGGATTGAGATGAGGCATCTGTGGAGGTGCCAACACAGGACTTGCAGTTTTATTCCAAAGGCCATAGGGAGCCTCTGTGGATCTTCAAGCAGAGGGACTACATGACCTGATTTGTGAAAGCTGGATGGGAGGGTCGGCAAGAAGGGCTTAGGATGTCATGGCAGTAATCCAGGTGAGTGGAGAGGACCTGGACCCTATTGGCCACTAGGGACTCTATTCCCTGGAGACTATAGGAATAGAGAGGAGGGGGTGAATGGGAGAGAGGCTGCAGACAGGGTCTCAAAGGGCTTTGTGGAGTGATGGGATTGGAAGGTAGGGGAGAAGGAAGAGTCCAAAAATAACTCTGGGATTACACACACCGGTGATCAAGGGAATAGTAGTGTCACAGGCAAATAAAGGATTAGAGTAGAGTGGGGAGACAGCTAATGAACAATTTTAGACACATTAAGCCTGAGGTGCTGCTAGCAGGACATCATGTCCTGAACATAGGTAGAGGCCTGGGGCTGGAGCTCAGAAGAGAGGTCAAGACCTTGGGAGGCCAGTAGAGATTTGGGAGTTATAAGCATAGAACATACAGTTGGAGGCATGAGAGTGGAGAGAATGGGGAGGAAAGGGGAGAGCAGAGGCCAGATACTTAAGAACCACCCATGTTGAAGGAAGAGAATGATGAGGGGGTAGAATGAGGGAAGAAGTGAGACAAAAGACTTAGGAGAAGAACTTGGTAACTGTTGTCTATGAAACCAGGTAAGAAAAAGGGAATTCGACAGCAAATGGATAAGATAGAAGGACCAAGGCAGGACTTTTTTAGGACTCTAGTGGGAGACCTTAGCCAGCATGTTCATAGGCAGATGGGTGAGAGGCAATGATGCAGGAGAGATTCAAGTTGCAGAAGAGAAGGGATGGCCACTGGGGGCAGGACCCTGCTAGAAACAGTAACTTTAGTAACTTAACAAGTAGGTAACCAATCCATCCATCCATCCATCCATCCATCCATCCATCCATCCATCCATCCATCCATCCATCCATCCATCCATCCACCCATCCATCTACTGAACCCACCCACACACCAGTCAATAGACAAGCATTTGGTAATTACCTACTGTGTACAGGATGTTGTGCTGGTTATTGATGATGAAGACAATGACATCCCTGTTCTCGGAGAGCTTCTGTTATATTTGGTAAAACAACATATATACATCTAAGTAAATGCAAATTACATACAAAGTAAAAGGGGGATTGTCAGCTCAGGGATCATGAGAGATTCCATGTTGGAGGGGGCATTCGAGCTGAATTTTGAAATGAACTAAGTGTTTGAAGAGGCAGAGATAAAGAGGGAGAACATTCCAGGCAAGGAGGATAACCTGTGCAGAGGTAGAGAAAGGAATTAGAATGTTGTATATGAGGAAGGGAAGCTAAGTGGTGCCGTGGATAGAGTGCTGGACTTAGAGATAGGAAGACCTGAGTTTGAATCTGGTCTCAGACACTTCCTAACTGTGTCACCCCAGACAAGTTGCTCCACACTGCTTGCCTCAGTTTTCTCATCTGTAAAATGAGCTAGAGAAGGAAATGGCAAACCCCTCCAGTATCTTTGCCAAGAAAACCCCAAATGGGGTCACAAAGAGTTGAATACAACTGAAGAACAACAACATGAGGAACAGTGGGTGGGCCAATTTGGCTAGAATGTTATTAAAGATATTAAAGGTGATGAAGTTCTAAGAGATGGGGATCTCTAAAGTGTGTGGCTGAAGTGAGATGTAGATGGTGGTTCTTGGCACTGAGGAAATTGAGGATTGGTGGGGTCAGCTTGTCAGAGGAGTTAGGAATGTGAATTGAAGTTCCCCAAGGGTGATTGCAGGAGATGGCATGAAGAGAAAGACTGTAATCTCTGGGTCATGATGGCATTGAGAAATCTGAGGAAATGACCCAGAGATCTCTCCGTGTGCTACAGTTACCCCCTCACTCATATAACATGGAGATGCTGGTGGGCAATAGTATGGGGTAATGGAGAGAACTGAGGATGCAATTAGCAAAGTAGGCAGCCCTGTGCCTCAAGGAGCTCCCATTCTATGGGTGAGACAACAGAGGGACAGTTTCAGCTACGTTGGAAAGTCCCCCTGGTCCTTGGAATGCAGTGGCAAAGCAGATGGTCAGGTCTCTTCTGTAGTCATTTCCACTGATAAGATCATTTCCATTTCTAATGTTGAACCACTGGACAGGGCCAAGGACTTTGGTGGCATGAACTCCTTTCTGGGTCTGCATTATCTGCCGAAGTGGTCCCAAGCCTGCGTCTCCACAAGAAATATGGCTCAGGGCACTGGCATGGAAGGGAGGTTCTTCGGCTTGGGGTGTCCCCATCAGGGTTTGAGGGAAGATGGTGCTCAAGGGGGTGACGATGGTTTGGCTTGCTTGGCGCATGCAAATGAGATCAAGCACCAAGATTGGGTTTTTTAAAAAACCTTTTAAGGACAAATTATTGCACGTTTACTGATAATTGATTCCTGACATTTTGGAGAAAATCCAAAACAAAAGTTTGGGTATTAAGGGATTCTTTCAGTACAAAGAAGTATGGGAAGACTTAAATGATTCAGAGTGAAGAAAGCCATATTAACATTATGTGTCATTTAAAGTCCTGGACACCATATCTTTCTAGACTTTTTCATTCCTCCTCGTGAACTCAAAGGGCCCCATTTGATGGTCCCCATTTATGACATCTCATCTCTCACCTCTGCGACTTTGCACCAGCCACCTCCCAACCTGGAACATTCTCCCTTCTCATCTTCACCTTGTAGAATCTCCACCTTCAAGACTCACTTTGAGTGTCACCTCCTAGAGAAGCCTTTCCTGAGTGCTCAATGCTCCCCACCCCAGAGATTGTGTAGGGGTGATTTTCCAAATCCTTTGTAATTAGTTACCGGCTGTTTCCCACCCGTTTTTGATGTACACCCAGTCTCCAACACAATATTGAACACATAGTAGGTACTTAATTAATGCTTGTTGAATTGAATTGAGTGGAATTAATAACAGCAACAAGTCAGAAAATACACCAAAGAAAACAAAAGTTGAGAAGATGACAGAGAAACAAACAGGATGATTCTGTAAGAAACAAAGAATATGATGTGGTTACCACCTTATTCACATGAATTTAGACTTTTCAAAAAGAAATCATAAAGAATGGGAGGTTCTGGTTTTGTTTGCAATTGCGTTCTTGTGGTGGTACTATTTTGTGTCTGGATATTTGTGTTTATCAGTGGTTTTGCTAATATGATAATTTCATTTTTGTTTTTTTTTTGTTTAGAATTTTATGTTCCAAATTACATGTGAAAGCAAATTTTGACATAAATTTTTAAAAAAACTTTGTGTTCCAACTTTTCTTCCTCCCTCCCTTCCCACTCCCTACCCCCAAGAACTCAAGAAATTCAATGTAAGTTATACATGAGTGGTCATGGAAAACATCTCTACATTAGCTAGGTTGTGAGAGAAAACAGATAAAAACAAGACTTCGGATTAAGGGATTGTCCAAAAAAATGTGTTTCAGTTTGTTTTCAGATACCATCAGTTCTTTTTCTGTAGGTGTATTGCAATTTTCATAAGTCCTTCAGAGTCATATTGGATCATTGCCTTGCTGAAAATAACCATGTACTTCCCAGCAGATCATCTTACACTATTGCTGTTATTTTGTATATAGTACATTTCTCTCTGCCTCAGTTCATGTGGGTCTTTCCAGGTTTTTCTGATAGCATCCTGTTCATCATAACTTTTATATAGTACCTTAAACTTGATAAAGAATTTTCTTCACAATAGCCCAACAGAGTAGGTACCATGTGTTTTGCCATTGTAGTCAATCATCACAACTATTTCCCTCCATCCTATTCCCTTCCAATGATATTTACTCTATTTTCTATCTTATTTTGCCCTATTCCTCCTCAAAAGTGTTTTGCTACTGACTGCCCCCTCCTCCACTCTACCCTCCCTTCATTCACTCTTCCCTCCTTATCCTCTTCCCCTCCTACTTTCCTGTAGGGTTAAATAGATTACTCTTCCCAATTTGGTGTGTATGTTATTCCCAACAATTTTTTTTAAAGAAAAATATTTTTATACAACAGTAGTAAAAAGGTATTCTGCCCTAAAAATGTTTTCCCTTTACATAGTCAACAATTCAAGTCAATAAGTATTAAGTGCTTACTATGTATGAGGCACTCTGCTAAGTCCTGGGGATACAAAGAAAGGCAAAAATCAGTCTCTGTTCTCAAGGAGCTCAGTCTAAAGGGGGCAACAACATGCAAATAATGATGTACAAACAAACTATGTACAGGATACATAGAGGATCTCAGAGGGAAGGCACTAGAATTAAGAGGGATTGGGCAAGGCTTTTTGCAAAAGAGGGAACTCTATTTGAGACTTGAAGGAAACCAGGAGGTAGAGATGAGGAGACAGAGCTCCAAGCATGGGGGCTAGGCTGGGAAAATGCTCATATATGAAATTACTTGTGTGAGGAATAGTAAGGCTAGTCACTGGATCAGAGTATGTGAAGTACATCTTTTCTTTCTTTTTTAAAATTTAGAATTTTCTTTTTTCCAAATTACATGTAAAACTTTGTGTTCCAAACTCTCTTCCTCCCTCTATCCTCACCCCCCTTAAGAATTCAAGCAATTCACTATGTTATATATGCGCAGTCAAACAAAACATTTCCACATTAGTCAGGTTGTGAAAGAAAACAGAGAAAAAAGACTTTAGAAAAAGGAACTAAAACTATGCTTCAATCTGTATTCAGATACCATCAGTTCTTTCTCTGTAGATGAATTGAATCTTTCACAAGTCCTTCAGAGCTGTCCTGGACCACTGCATTGCTGACAATAACTAAGTTATTCACAGCAGATCATCTCACAATATTGCTGTTATTTTGTATACAGTACATTTCACTTTGCATCAGCTCATGTAAATCTTTCCAGATTTTTCTGATAGCATCCTGCTTATCATTTCTTATAGCACAATAGTGTTGCATCATAATCTCATCCCACAATTTGTTCAGCTATTCTCCAATTGATGGGCATCTCCTCAATTTTGAATTCAACTTTTTGTTTTTTATCTCTTTTTGGATACCAACCTAGAAGTGGTATTACTAGGTCAAAGAGTATGCATGCTTTTATAGCCCCTTGGCCATAGTTCCAAATTGCTCTACAGAATGTTTGAATCAGTTCACAACTTTACCAAGAGTGTATTAATGTCTCATTTAAAAAATCTCACCTTTTTTTTTCTTTTTTGCCCCAATTCCTCTTAATTCTAATGCCTTCTTTCTGTTGAGTATTTCCAATTTGTCTCTATGTGTCTTGTTTTCTACATATGTTGTCTCCCCATTAGCCTGTAAGTTCCTTGAGATCAAGGACTGTCTTTGGTCTTTGTGCCCCCCTGAACTTAGCATAATGCCTGCCACATAGTAGGTGCTTATTAAGTACTTATTTCCCTGATGTAGAGGCAAGTAAAGTATAAGTAAGAGACCCAGTTATGAAGGCTTTAAAAGCCACACAGAAGGTTTTATATTTGATCCCCAAAGTAATATGGAGAAATTGGAGTTTCTTGAATAGGAATGGGGTAGGATGATGGTTAGGATTGCACTTTAGGAGGATCTTTTTGACAACTTAGTGGAGGATGCATTGGAATGGGGGGATACTTGAGGTAGGGAGACCCACCCACAGGCACCAGGGTGGGGACAATGTCAGAGGAGAAAAGAGAGAATATACAAGAGATGCTAGGAAGGTAAAATAGACATTCAAACAGATTGAATGTGGTGGTGGGAGGCTGGTGAGAGAGAGTGAGGAATTGAAGATGACACTCAGGTTGTGATCCAGGGTGACTAGGGGACTACTGTTATACTCTATAGTAATAGATAAGGTAGGAGTGGGAGGGAGAGAGTTTAGGGGGAAAGATAATGAGTTCAGTTTGGAACGGGTTGAAGTTTAAGATGTTTATAGGACATCCCGTTTGAAATGTGAGATGAGATCAGGGAAAAAGTTAAGGATAGATAAAGAGATCTGATCATATCTATACAAAGATGATAATTGAACCTGTGGTAGCTGATGACATCACCAAGCAAAACTGCATACTGGGAGAAAAGAAGCAGGGCCAGGACAAAGCCTCAGGGGACACCCAAGGTTAGTGAGTATAACTTGGATGGAGATCCAGCAAAGGAAACAGAGAAGGAGTGGTCAGACAGGAAGGAAGAGAACCAGGAGAGAGTGGTATCATGAAAGGCCGGAGAGAAGAAAGTATCAAGGAGAAGATGGTGGTCAAGAGTGTTCAAGGCTGCAGAGAGGTCAAGAACAATGAGAATTGAGAGAAGGCCATTAGATCTAGTAATCAAGAGATGATTGGTAGCTTTGCAGAGAGCAGTTTTGGTTGAATGATGAGGTCAGAAGTCAGAATGAAGAGAGTTAATAAAAGAGAGGCAAGGAGAGGAAGTAGAGGCACCTATTGTAGATGCCTTTTTCAAGTAGTTTAGCCACAAGAGGCAAGAGAGATATGGGACATATAAAGGGAGCAGGGTTTTTTTTAAGAATGAGAGAGACGTGGGGATGTTTGTAGGCAGTAGGGAAGCAGCCAGTAGACAGGGAGATGTTGAAGATAAACGATAGAGTGAGGATGATAGGGCAATCTGGTGTAGAAGAAATTGCCGGTCAAATCTCTGGGTAGGGGAAGAGTTCATGACCAAACAAGAGAAAAAGAGATTCATGGGAGGTAAAATGGATAATTTTGATTGCATATATTTTTTAATGCACACAGAAAACCAACGCAACTAAAATTAGAAGAAAAGCAGGAAACTGAAGGGGAAAACTGCAGCAGGCTTCTCTGATAAAAGTCTCATTTCTTAAATATATAGAGTACTGAGCCAAATTTATAAGAATAAGAGCCATTCTCCAATTGATAAATAGTCAAGAGATATGAACAGGTAGTTTTCAGAAGAAGAAATCAAAGCGATCAATAGTCACAAGAAAAAATGTTCTAAATCACTAATAATCAGAGAAATGCACATTAAAACAACTCTGAGGTACCATCTCATATCCATCACATTGGCTAAGAGGCCAGGAAAGAAAAAAGGGAGACAGTGAGAGAGTAGGGAAACTGATACACCTGTTAATGGAGTTGTGAGCTGATCCAATCATTCTGGAAATCCCTTTGGACCTATGTCCAAAAAGCTATTAAATTGTGCATACTCTTTGCTCCAGCAATGCTGCTACCAGGTCTGTACCCCCAAAGAAATAAAATAAAAAAGAAAATGACACAGACATACAAAAATATTTATAGGAGCTCTTTCTGTGGTGACAAAGAATTGGAAATTGAAGGGATCCCCATCAATTGGGGGAATAGCTGAACAAGTTATGGTATATAAATGGGATGGAATATAAAATGCTGTTATATGAAATGATGAAGGATATGGTTACAGAAAAACCAGAGAAGACTTATATAAATTGATGCAAAGTGAAGTGAGCAGAACCAGGAGAAGAATCTACATAGTAACAGCAATATGACAATAAGACAAATGACTGTGAAAAACTTAGTAACTTATCAACACAATGACCCACGATAATTCTAAAAGACTCATAAAGAAAAATGCTATCCACCTCTAGAGAAAGAACTGATGGGTTCAGAGTGGATTGAAGCATATTTCTTTCTTCTTTTTTTGGTGGGGGGAGAGAGCGGAACATGGCTAATGTGGGAATTTGTTTTGCATGACTTCAAATTTGTAATGGGTATTATATTTCTTGCCTTCTCAGTGGGTGGGGGAGGTGGCAGAAGGAGGGAAAACATTTGGAACTGAAAATAAAATAAAGTTGAACAATTCAAAAAAGAAATACAAGTTATAGTAGAGCTGACTATCTACATTGCTTAGCACAATCCCTTGCACATAGTAGACACTTAAATCATTTTTGATTTATTGATTTGAAAAATAATATAGTCCTGGATAGGGTGAGCCATACAGCATCTTTTGTGTTCTCTGCCCTCAGAAAAGTGAAGGCAGTCAAGACAGTCAGTTCAAATCAATCTGTATTTTCACTTGTTTCTATTTTGTAGTGACTTGTCTATAGATTTGTTGTTTATCCCAATAGAATGTGAGTTTCATTAAGGCAGGGATCATTTCATTTTTGTCTTTGTGTCCCCAGTGTTTAGTACAATGTCTGGTCCATATAAAGCGTGTGAGTGAGTGAGTGAGGGGATGGATGGATGGATGGATGGATGGATAGATGGATGGATGGGTGGATGGATGGATGAATGAATGAATGAATGAAAAAGCATTTATTAAGTGCTTCCTATGTGTGAAGCATTGAGGATATGAATGCAAAAGCTCAAATAATGCTTGCCCTTTAGGAATTACATTTTTTTGGGGGGAGGAAGGCAATCACTATTCTGGGCAATATGTTGAGCACTCTGGATGGAGCCTTATATTCCCAGCTTTTCCATGTAGGTCTGGTCATCAGTCCTCCATAAACAAGCAGGATCCACCACAGCATCACTGGAGTAGGACTCATATGGATCTTTTATACTCAAAAGACTGAAGATTTTACTGCAGGCTTTATAAGCAGGGGGCAGAGGGTAGCTAGGTGGTACTGCAATGGATAGAGTACTGGCCCTGGAATCAGGAAGACCCGAGTTCAAATTTGACCTCAGACACTTACTAACTGTGTGACCCGGGGCAAGTCACTTAACCCTGATGGTCTCAAAGGGAAAAAAAGCAAGGCAGGGTGTGGGGAGAGACTGGAATTAGAAATCTGGGTTAGTATTTCCATTTAGTCATGGGCTATCTCCATAATGTTCTAAGGGGGAGGTGGTAGTTGAGGGAGTAGCAATGGTTTGACCTACCTAGTACATGCTGCTTCCTCTCTTTCCTCCAAGTTACCTTGCTGCTTCAGTGAAGCTGGCTTGCCTTTGATGGCAGTTGGTGTTGATAAAAATGGTGAGTCTGAAATGAATAGGAAACCAGCTGCAGGAGCAGGGGTACTTTCAGGACACCAGGACTAGATCAGGAGACACGATACAGGAAATGCCAGGGAACTGATTAGCTAGATCAGAGAGTCTCCCCTAAACTTTAATCTTTCATGGCAGCTGCTTATATTACCTTTCCCCAATTCACACCAGTATGGTAGCACAGTCATGGACTGGGTCTATATGTCCCCTCCGGACTCATCTATGCAAGTAAGGTGTTGGGTTTTGCCACCATCCCTTTCTGGACTTTATAGGCAAAATCTGATGGTGTGACATTGGTAGGAGTCCTTTGTCAATTCTGGACTCCATACACTATTTACTGGCTACTACCTCCTCTCCATAGGGCAGTGACCCTGTCAGTCTACTAAGTAGTAGAGGTAGTCCCATTGCTTCCATTAGTCAAGATGGTAATAAACAGTGCATTCTTCCTACCCATTCACAGTTAGCAAGGAAGTGGAGGTGACAGTTTAATATCTAAGTAAGTAGAATAAAGGGTGGATATAAAGGGAAACCCCAGCCCATGATGGAAAAGGAACCTAATGCATCTTTCTGCTAGTGTCTGAGAAGATGCAGAGCCTATGAGAACACAGCCAGATCTGTGCTTCTCCATGCAAGGGCTCCGGGGGGCGGTACCATGGCAGCTATCCCTTTTGGGACACCTCTTTGGCTACTTGTAAGGTGTAATGAAAATTCAACACCTCCAATCCCTCAAGTTGTCGTTGTAAGAACTGTGGAGGCCATAATTCATATGGAAAGGCACATTTTGGATAGACAAGTGTGCTAAGGGCATGACTGCACTGAATGAATGGTACTGAGAGTAGGAGGCAGATCACTGGAAGTACTGTTCCAGAGATTCTTTTATTTATTCTGTCTTCCCACACAATCTGAAGGATTGTGAACAAACAAAGCAGCCCAGCAAGCCAAACCAAGTTTCCCAACTGGAGTGGTGCTGTGAGATGCAAGACCATACTTCAAAACCTCAACTGATGTGGGGCTTGAGGCGATTAACACAATTAGCATCATCTGCAAACTAAAGTTGGCAGGAGCTTACTCTCCAAAGGTGATTTCACTTCCATTTGGAACTTGCCAAGGCCCTCCACAACAGTGGTAGTCCCCTTTGGGAAGTACACAGCTCTCTGCTTCATGCTGTCTTTAAGGTTAATGATCAGAGAGGGGTTGAGCAGAGTTTTCTCTTTGGTTGTATTTATACAAGAATTTTCCATGATCTTGCTATATGCATGAGAGACTGTGGGAGGACAGCCTTCTAAGCTGCATTTCACTAGACCAGAGCAAATGGTTGTTGGCATTGCTCTTGTTTTGTAATTGAGCACCACTAAATGCAATAGGATCTTGAAATGACAAGGATGACATTATGAAAATGAGGGACAGCCAGGGTAAAGGCCCAGAAAGGAAGTTGGAGTGTCAAGGATGAGGATGGGGCAGGAGTTTGTGGGCTGGGGGATCATGCATAGGAGGACTGGGAAAATGGGGTGAGGTCAGCTTCAGATGCCAGACAGAGGTGTTGAGATTTGGTCTTGGCTCTGTGCTTTCCCATTGTGTTTGATGTTGGAATGAAATTTGTTGATCTCAAAGCATACAAAAGGAGTTCTCCTTAGCCCTGACACAGCGAGGCTACGCGTTAGCACAGTGCCTCGTAGAGGAGATGTTAGGAAGGTGAGAATGACAAGATTTGGCAGCAGATTGGGGATGGGGAATGAGTGTTAGAGACTAGTTGAAGACAACACCAAAGTTGCAAATCTCAGCAATCAATGCCCTTGATGGAGTCCTCCTCTTGTTGATGTTGGATTTTAGGGGTGCTTTGGGAATGTGGGCCATGTATGGCAATGACTTGTAGGCAGACTGGACAGAAAGCCATAGTTCAAGTTCCTCTGCTGACTCTTCCCCATCACAGCAAAAACCCTTTCATTACTGCAGACTCAAGGGAATGTCTTCAGCTCCATAACTTGGCCTGGGCTGATCAATGGCTATTTCTAGGCATCTGTGGCTAAGTAGTTGTGCTTGAAAAAATGGAGGTAGGGTGGTGGAATTCTCTGGCTGTCCCCCTTTCATCACTTCTTAACTGTGTGACCTTTGGGAAGTCACTCATCTTCCTTCTAGAGCCTGTTTCCTCATCTGCTAAATGAGGGTAATAACAGCATCTACATCACAGATTGCATATGTTAAGTGCTTTGAAAACCTTAAGGTAAAAAAGAAATGTGCGCCATTACAATTATCTTGGCTTTTGTTAGGTGACAAGCCTATCTATTCTTTTTATCACAAGATTCCTTGATGACATCATTTACTCCTACAGAGTAACTCCTACAGAGTTTCTCATTAGTTCTGAGTTTCAGCCTGCAAACACCTACCAGGAGCCTCTTCTTTGCTCTCTGGGTGATGCTCATCTCTAGTTCTTCACAGGCAGTTATGTGCCTTGTCTTGCTGCTACAGAGTAACTAGTGATGGTAGGATGATAGTATTGAAAAGTGCGCCTCCCCTGTCATGATGGATGTATCTGGTCAGCCAGTCAGCGGGCTATGGCAACTTGGTTTCAGGTACTTACCCAGGTGGCTGGGACCTTTTATGCCCCAAGGCCACATAAACTAGGCTCAATCAAGCTGTGCGGAGGGAAGAAACTGCATGGGGCAGGGAAGCTGCATTAGGAAACTACTGGTCTTAACACATAATTCCTGGTGGCAAGGTTCTAATGATCTTAGAACAGAGATGTTAAGCATGTGGCCTGTGGGCTGCATGCAACCCAAACCATCTATCTATCTATCTATCATCTCTCTATCTTTTTGGATACCAACCTAGTAATGCTGTTACTAGGTCAAAGAGTATGCATGGTTTTATAGCCCCTTGGCCATAGTTCCAAATTGCTCTACAGATTGTTTGAATCAGTTTACAACTTCACCAAGAATGCATTAATGTCTCTACATATCCCCTGCAATATTTGTCATTTTCCTCTGCTGTCCTATTATCCAATCCAGTGGGTAATAGGTATTGTTTTGACCTGAATCTCTCCAATCAATAGTGAGTTAGAGCATTTTTTTATATGGCTATAGGTAGCTTTGATTATTTCATCTGAAAACTTCATGTCTTTTGATCCCTACACTCCACCATATTGGCTCTGTCCAAATACAGGTTGTTATAGGAATATCTGGTATACGGGGCAGCTAGGTGGCGCAGTGGATGAAGCACCAGCCCTGGATTCAGGAGGATCTGAATTCAAATCCAGGCCTCAGACACTTGACACTTACTAGCTGTGTGACCCTGGGCAAGTCACTTAACCCTCATTGCCCCACAAAAAAACAAACAAACAAAAAAAGACTCCTCAAGGACCTGATATTACATGCTGTTAACTTCATGGGGTGGTTTGGATATCTCTAATGGCCTTCCATTTGTCTGTACCTGCAGTAACATGCCTAGAGGTTGCTGAAGGTGCCCATATAAATACTGAGTCCATAGCTCCCCTCCCCTGAATGGACTTCCCTCTGTACCCTTCTGAATGGGGCAGCGGCTTTGGAGAATACCTCAGGCTTGGGTGGCTTTGAAGGGCCTCTCCTGCCCAGGTGTTTAATGAGCTGGCTATCTCTTACTTTCTTATCAACCCCATGATTCCAGAGTCATACCCAAAGCTTTCCCCCCCACCTCCCGCCTCTGCCCACCAACAGAGAAGGCTCTGTGACTCCTCCCCTCATTCCCGGAGTGTCTATTTATACCAACAGCAGTGTTTGCCCAGGCCACAACTGTCCCAATATCTGCTCAAATTTCACCAGTTGATCTGTTCACGCCTGTATGGTTTTGTGATGGGAGAGCCCCACAGCTAAAGTCTGAGGCAATTCTGGTGGGGCTCTACTTAGAAGCTGGGATCTAATTGCTCTTGAAAAAGGCTGGGCATAGAGTAAGGCTAGCCTTGAAGGGGCCTAAATAAATCCAATCTTTCAAACTCATTTCCTTTAAGAACTTCATCTCCTTCCTGTCTGGGAATTCACCTTTAGAAGGCCTGGTGTAAATAATTCCATATCTTAGCCTCTTAAAAAGAGACAGGAGCCTATCCTTTCTAGAGGCTGGCATTTTCATTTAGCTGGTATTGTAAAAAAAAAAAAAAAAGAGGTCCTCAGAGAGTTCCCCTAGGCCATGGGAATCTAAAGCAAAGAGCCATTCTCCACTGGCTTCTCAGGCAAACTGGGACCAGTGAAAGGCCTCAGCTTAAGAGGCCAAGGTTTCCTACTGCATACAGACCATTGCCAGTCGTCCTGACGTATGTCTTGAACCCAGATGGCTCCAGAGGAGAGAGTGAGGCTGGTGACTCTGCACAGCCCTGCCTCTCTTCATTCCAATTCAGTGCAAGTCATGACATTTGCCATGGTGCTCTTCAAGAATGAAGGACAGGGGCAGCTAGGTGGTGCAGTGGATAGAGCACCAGCCCTGGAGTCAGGAGTACCTGAGTTCAAATCTGGCCTCAGACATTTGACACTTACTAGCTGTGTGACCCTGGGCAAGTCACTTAACCCCAATTGCCTCACCAAAACAAATCCAAAAAAAAAAGAATGAAGGACAAACAACAACACCAACAGACCCATGCTCACAGGAGTCATTGCTCCAGCTTTCTGTTTGAACTTCTCCTGCGGTTACCACCTGCTCTCTTTGGCAGAGATGATCCACCTATCCCTTGTTCCTTCTGGGCAAGGAGGCACTGTCTTCCAGGGAGGAGTGATAGGATGTTGTTGTTCAGTGGTTTCACTCATGTCCAATTCTCTGTGACTCCATTTAGGATTTTCTTGGCAGATACTGAAGTGGTTTACCATTTCTTTCTCCAGTTCATTTGACAGATGAGGAAACTGATGCAAACAGGGTGAAGTGACTTGCCCAGGGTCACATAGCTAGTAAATGTCTGAGGTCAGATTTGAACTTGGGAAGATGAGGCCTGGCGCTCTATCTACTGTGCCACCTAGCTGTCCCAGTGATAGGACAGGACCTTCTAAACACTGGTGGTAGTTCCTTAGTTTCTGCCCCAAGCCTGCTTTCTTATAATTTCATGACTTGAATCTCAGCAAGAACCTGAACCTGAGTGTTAGAGCCCGGAGTATGGGTCCCTGGCTCAGACCCCTTCAGGCACCCTTATTTGAAGAGATCTCTCTGTTTGCTCCTACAGCAGTTTCACTGATTGTCCCTAGGAGTGTAAATAATTGAATCCTAAGGAAGCAGTGAATCAAAGAACAAATCCTAGAAACCATAGATAATTTCATAAAAGAAAATGACAACAATGAGACAATATAGCAAAATTTGCATGATACAGTCTAAACAGTCCTCAGGGGAAAATGAATATTTCTAAACACTTTCATCACCCAAAAGGAAAGGAATGGGATTAGTGAATTCAGCATGCAACTAAAAGAGCTAGAGATAGAAATGTAATAAATTAAAACCACAATTGAACACCAAAATAGAAATTCTGAAGATCAAAAAAGGTGAATGAAATTCAAAGCAAAAAAATGTAATTAATAAGTGAAACTAGTAGCTGTTTTTTTAAAAAAGCTAATAAGATAGAAAAATCACTACCTATTTTCATTTTTAATAAAGAGGAAAACCAAATTATCAGTGCCAAAAATGAAAAAGAAGCATTCATAACAAATGAAGAGGAAATAAAGGAAATGACCAGATATTACTTTGCCCAGACTTTTGGCTAAGACAGAGATATCTGAATAAAGGCAGGCTGCCAAGTTCTCCCACATCTACTATAGCAAAAATTTGAAGTTTGCATCAGACTGAATAATAATCAAGAAATTCAATTAGAAACTATAACAATTGACTTCTTCCACCCCAGAACCGCATACACAGTCAGCATCAGTTCAGTCAAACAAGCCTATAGCCTTCTAGCTTGATGAGAAAAGGGTGAAAGATAAGCATACAGTCTGTAGGGCTTTCTGTTCAGAGGCAGAAAGACTAGAGAGCTCCTTTGAGAAAGCCCTGGGATGGTTGTAAATACATAGTAGGAAACCCTTAGAAGCCCAGGGAGAAGCATCAACCAGTACAAGTATAGTTCAGACTGGGACACTCCTGGAATACAATAGAGGGCCCTCATGGGCTAGGGTGGTGGGTGGAGCATTTACCTCACCAGGAGGAGGTTAGTACATACATGAACAAGGAGACCCAGGGTGAGCAGAAATTAGGCAATGACCAAACAAATTGTGATATAACATTGTAACAGACTATTACTGTGCTGTAAGACATGATGGAGATATCAGAAAATCCAGTGTAGTATGAATTGACAGAATAAAATGAACAGAAACACCCAGCTATGAGGGCAAGAACTCACTACTTGATTAAAAAACTATTGGGAAAACTGCAAAGTAGTCTGGCAGAAAATAGACATAGACCAACATTCACACTATATACCAAGAGAAACTAAAAATGTGTTCCTGGTTTAGACATAAAGGGTAATAAACAAATTAGCAGAGTATAAAAGCAATTACCTATCATTTCTATGGATAGGGAAAGAATTCACGACTAAATTGTTTTTGTTTTTGTTTTTTGTGGGGCAATGGGGGTTAAGTGACTTGCCCAGGGTCACACAGCTGATAAATGTCAAGTGCCTGAGGTCGGATTTGAACTCAGGTACTCCTGAATCCAGGGCCGGTGCTTTATCCACTGCACCACCTAGCCGTCCCATGACTAAATAAGAAATAGAGGTTCATGGGAGGTAAAATGGGTAATATTGACTACATAAACTTAAGAAGTTTTTGTACAAAGGAAACTAATGTAGCTAAAATTAGAAGAAATGCAGGAAAATGGGAAAAAATTTATAGCAAGTTTTTCTGATAAAAGTCTCATTTCTCAAGTATGTAGAGAGCTGAATCAAATTTATAAAAAATAGGATCCATCCTCCAATTGATAAATGGTCAAAGGATAAAAACAGGCAGTTTTCAGAGGAAAAAAATCAAAATTAACAATAGTCACATAAAATGCTCTAAATCACTAATAATTAGAGAAATGCGAATTAAAACAACTATGAGGTACTATCTCACACCCATCAGATTGACTAAGATGACAGGAAAGGAAAATAACAAATGTTGGAGGGGATGTGGGAAAATAGGTATATTGATGCACTGTCGGTGGAACTGTAAACTGGTCTAACCATTCTGGAGGGCAATTTGGAACTAGGACCAAAGGGCTATAGAGTTGTAACATAGCCTCTGACTCAGCAATACCACCACTATGTCTGTACCTTAACAAGATGAAAGAAAAAGGAAAAAGGACACATATGCATGAAATATTTATGGCAGCACTTTTTGCAGTGGTAAAGAATTGAAAATTGAAGGGATGCCTATCAATTGAAGAATGGCCAACAACTCATGCTATATGAATGGGATGGAATACTACTATGCTATAGGAAATGATGAAGGAGATTATTTTAGAAAAACCTGGGAAGACTTATATGAACAGATGCAGAGTGAAGTGAGCAGAAATAGAACAATCTACACAATGACAAGAATATTATAATGATAATCAACTGTGAAAGACTTAGTAACCGATCAATACAATGACCAACCACAGTTCCAAAGGACTCATGATGAAAAATGCTATCCACTTCCTGAGAGAGAATTGATGGACTCAGAGTGCAAATTGAAGCATATTTTTCCTTAATTTTTCTTTCTCCAGGGAGGAGTAGGAAGAATGAATGATACTCAGAAACATGTTCTGCAAAATGTGGGATTTGAGTTGAGTCTTGAAGGAAGCCAAGAAAGGCAGAAGGTGGAGGTGAGGAAGAACAGCACTCTAGGTATAGAGAAAAACCAGTGGGAGGAGGCAAAAGCTGGTGTTATATGTAAGGAACAGCATAGAGGCTGTTGTAGCTAGATCCTATAGTATTTGGGGGGAAATAAAATATATTAGATCAATAAACTCTCTGTCCACAGGGAGTTTATAATGTCATTAGAGCTACGATCTGGTTGTACTCTACCCATATTTTCAATCAGATACCAAATCTTGTTGACTCGATCTTTATAACAACCCTTGTATCCATCCTCTCTTTTATCTACTGTAATATTTAGAGAAGAAACAAATTCCTTCTGAATCTTATAAGATTCACTGCTAATCTAAATATCCCCCTAAATAAGGAGTTGGTAACTTTGTAACAACTATAAGCAGAGACCCAAGGGGAAAAATGAATTCTCTCCAAGGATTACATGAATCCTTGAAATCCTAGATGAAATGAAACAAGAATCAAATGAAATAAAAGTAGAAATAAAATGAAGTAAAAGCCTTGGAAGAAAGAATTAGAAAGAAAATAAGTAGCTTAGATATGAAAGGGGCAAACCTCACCTAATAATATACTCTCTGAAAAAGAGAATAGACCAAAAGGAAAACAAGAACTCCAGGAGATATTATGAAAAATTAGAGCAAAATCATTGCTGATTGGAAAAAAGAAGAAAATGTAAGACATCTGATATCAAAAATAAATTACCTGGAAAACAGATCAGACAAAAGTAGGAAAACAGGAGAGAGACTTTAAAAATTATCGAATTCCCTGAAAATTATGATTAAAAAAAGCCTAGACATTAATTTCTAGAAAATTATAAATGAAATCAGTGAGGGTCTGTTAGAACTAGGGAATAAAATGAAGATAGAATATATCAGTCCCATCCTGAGAGAAACCCCAAAAAGAAAAGTCTCAGGAATGTCATAGTCAATATCTAGAATTCCTACTTTAAAGGGAGAAAAAAAAATCTATGTATCTAGAAATAAGAAATTCAAGTCCCAAGAAAGTATAGTCAAGATTGCACAAAATCTCCAAATGAAAACTGCCGAGAACCTCATAGTCAAAATCCAGAACTTCTAGGTCAAAGAAAAGAATTCCAATATTGAGAAGCCACCTTAAAGTCTGATCACACATGATTTAGCAGCCACCACTCTAAAGGGGCAGAGAACTTGGAATATGATATTCTAGAAGGCCAAGGATATATGCTTCCAGCCAAAATTAACTTACCCAGTAAAATGGAATGTAGTGCTATGGGGGAAATGGATCATTAATAAAATAGAGGACTTCCAAGCATTCCAAGATCAATATTACATAGAAACCTGGAATCTAAGCTCTATGAACCAAGGTAAACTGGATGTGGTCAAACAGGAGATAGAGAGATTAAGCACCAACACCTTGGGTGTCAGTGAACTTAGATGGTAGGGAATGGATGAATTTCATTCAGATGATCACTCCATATACTACTGTGAGCAAGAATTCCTTAGAAGAAATGGAGCAGCCCTCATAATCAATACAAAGGAAGAAAAGTAGTACTGGGGAATAATCTGCAAAATGATAGAATTATATCTGTTTGAATCCAAGGCAAACCATTGAACATGACAGGAATAAAAGTCTATGCTCCAACCACTGATGCTGAAGAGGCAAAAGCTAATCAGTTCTATGCAGACCTGTGACATCTAGAAATAACACCCCCAAAAGACGTCACATTCATTATAGAGGATTGGAATGCTAAAGGAGGGAATCAAAAGATAATTGGAATAAGACGCAAGCTTGGCCTTGGAGGACAAAATGAAGCAGGGCAAACACTAATAGTCAAGATGACTCACTGGTCATAGCAGACACTGCTTTTCAACAACATGGATGTCACCAGATGGTCAACATTGAAAATGGATTGGGGCAGCTAGGTGGCACAGTGGATAGAGCATCGGCCCTGGAGTCAGGAGGACCTGAGTTCAAATGTGACCTCAGATACTTAACACTTACTAGCTGTATGACCCTGGGCAAGTCACTTAACCCCAATTGCCTCACCAAAAAAAAATGGATCAATTCTATACTTTGTAGTCAAAGGTAGAGAAGCTCTACACAGTCAGTTAAAACAAGACCTGGAGCTGACTGGGGTTCAGATCATGAGCTTCTTATTGCAAAATTCAGACTTAAATCAAAGAAAGTAGGGAAAACCATCAGACTATGTAAGTATGACCTAAATAACATCCCTTACGAAAATGAAGTAGAGGTGATGAATAGATTTGAAGCAGAAGACATTGCAAGATATAAAAAACTATGCAAGAAAAAAAACTGAGGGGCAGCTAGGTGGCACAGTGGATGGAGCACCGGCCCTGGATTCAGGAGGACCTGAGTTCAAATCCGGCCTCAGACACTTAACACTTACTACCTGTGTGACCCTGGGCATGTCACTTAACCCCAGTTGCCTCACTAAAAAAAATAAAACTATGCAAGAAAGATCTTAACATCACCAATAATCAGGATAGGTGGGGGCGGCTAGGTGGTGCAGTGGATAAAGCACCGGCCCTGGATTCAGGAGTACCTGAGTTCAAATCCAGCCTCAGACACTTAACACTTACTACCTGTGTGACCCTGGGCATGTCACTTAACCCCAGTTGCCTCACTAAAAAAAATAAAACTATGCAAGAAAGATCTTAACATCACCAATAATCAGGATAGGTGGGGGCGGCTAGGTGGTGCAGTGGATAAAGCACCGGCCCTGGATTCAGGAGTACCTGAGTTCAAATCCAGCCTCAGACACTTGACACTTACTAGCTGTGTGACCCTGGGCAAGTCACTTAACCCCCATTGCCCCGCAAAAACAAAAAAAAATCAGGATAGGTGGTTATTGATCTAGAGCCATTTATCTTGGAGAATGATGTCAAGTGGGCCTTAGGAAGCATTGCAAAGAATAAGGCTAGTAGAGGTGATGGAATTCCAGCAGAGCTATTTAAAGTCCCAAAAGATGATGCTGTTAAAACACTGCATTCAATATGCCAGAAAATATAGAAAACACAACATTGTCCATTGGATTGAAAAAAAAATCAGTTTATTCCCTGATTCTAAAAAGGGTGATGCCAAGGAATGTTTAAATTACCAAACTATTGTGCTCATTTAACATGCCAGCAAAGTTATGCTTAAGACTCTGCAAGCTAGGCTTTGGCAATATGTGAACCGAGAATTCCCAGAAGAACAGTATGGTTTTCAAAGAGGCAAAGAAACTAGAGACCAAATTTCCAGTCTTTGTTGGATTATGGAAAAAGCAAGGGAATTCCAGAAAAACATTTACTTCTGCTTCATTGACTACACTAAAGCCTTTGACTATGAATCACAACAACATGTGGCAAGTCCTGAAAATGATGGGAATACCAGATCATCTTACTTGTCTCCTGAGGAAGCTGGTCAAGAAGCAACATTTAGAACTGGGTATGGATCAACTGATTGGTTCAAGATTGGAAAAGGCTGTATATTGTCATCTTATTTATTTGACTTATATGCAGAATACATCATGTGAAATGCCAAAGTGGTTGAATAAAAAGCTGGAATTAAGGTTTCTGGGAGAAATATCAACAATCTCATATATGCAAATGATACCACTCTGATGTCAGAAAGTAAAGAGAAATCAAGAAGCTTCTTGATGAGGGTGAAAGAGTGTAAAATCTGGCTAGAAGCTTAACATTTAAAAATGGAGATTTTGGCAACTGGTCTCATCACTTCCTGGCAAACAGAGGGAGGAGAAATGGAGGCAGTGTCAGATTTTATATTTTTGAGCTCAAAGATCACTGCAGATGGTGACTGCAGCCCTGAAATTAGAAGATGCTTGCTCCTTGGAAGGAAAACTATGGCAAATCTGGACAGTATAGAAACAAGCAGAGACATCACCTTGCCAACAAAAGTCAAAGCTATGGTTTTTCCAGTAGCAATGTATAGCTATGAGAGTTGAACTATAAGGAAAGCTAGGTGCCACAAAATCAGTGCTTTCAAATTCTGGTACTGGAGAAGACTTTTGAGAGTCCTTTGCACAACAAGGAGGTCAAATCAGTCAATACATAAAGAAATTAATCCAGGCTATTCATTTGAAGATCTAATACTGAAGCAGAAGCTTAAAGTTTTTGGCAACATAATAAAAGTAAGAAAAGATCCTGAGAAAAAAGTCAATAGTTTGAAAAGCCAAATGGGAAAGGAGATAGAAAAGCTCTTTCAAGAAAATAATTGCCTAAGAATTAGGATTGAACAAATGGGAGCTAGTGACTTTATGAGAAACCAAGATACAGTAAAGCAAATCCAGCTGAATAAAAAAATAGAGGGCAATATGAAATATGTCCTTGGAAAAACAGCTGACCTGGAAAATAGATCCAGGAGAGATAATTTGAAAATCACTGGACTACCTGAAAACCATGACCAAAATAAGAGCGTAGACACCATCTTCCAAGAGATTGTCAGGGAAAATTGCCCTAATATTCTAGAAGCAGAAGGTAAAATAGAAATTGAAAGAATTCACTGATCACCTCCTGAAAGAGATAGCCCCCCCCCAAAAAAAAAAAGAAAAGGAAAGATCCTGATATTGGGAAAGATTAAATACAAAAGGAAAAGGGGATGACAGAAGATGAGATGGATAGATAGTGTCATGGAAACAAGGAGCGTGAGCTTAGACAGACTTTGAGAGATAGTGGAAGATAGAAGGGCCTGGCATGCTGTGGTCCACGAGCTCAAGAAGAGTCAGACATGACCGAATGACTGAACAATAACAAAAAGCATTCCTGATGAAAAGACCAGAGCTGAGGATAAACTTTGAAGTACAAAAACAGAAATGAAGAACATAAAAAGGTAAACATAAATGAATAATGATAGAGGAGTAAACAAGGATAAACTGTTTACATTTAAATATGGGGAGATGACATGTATCCCCTGTGAACCCTACCATCATAAGGCTTCAGAATGGTTATGCTATTTCTTGATGATATTAAGAAAAGAATGGGAAGAGAGGGAAAGAGGAATAGATTGGGGGAAGGGAAAGAAGATTATGGAAAATTATCTCACATAATCAAGGGTGCATGAGTGGGCATCTATATAAACAAGCAGGAGGGAGTAGAAGGGAGTTGCTAACACTTGAGCCTTACTCTCATCTGAAGTGGTCAAAAGAAGGAAGAATATACACAGAGTTGAATACAGAAATACATTGGACTCAACAATGATATAGGTTGTTGTTTTTTGTGCTGGAAGAGGGCCAAAATGACATCACTACAGTGATATAGGAGGGAAATGGAAGAAGAGGGGAGGGGAATTATGGGGAGGGTATATTAAATGAGGGATTAGTCCTAAGTAAAATTCTTAGTAGAGTTTCTTCTAACCAAGGATGTACAAAAAACATTTAGAGTTTTTTTGAGGTGGCAAAGAATAGGAATCTGAGAGCTTCCCATTATTGGGGAATGGATGAACAAGCTATGGTATCTGAATGTGATGGAATATTCTGAACTCTTATCAGCATAATGAGCAATCAGGTGTTTTGTTTTTCTTGCTTTCTCAAGGTAGGGGAGAGAGAAGTGGGAGGGAGAAAAGGCTGATCTTTGAAAATAAAATGTAAGGGGAAAAAAGACAAGAGAGGGATCAACACACTTTCCCCACTCTATTCCCTCCCTACTCATAGGCTGATCACCTGAAATCTCAGCACTAGAAAGAATGACTCAGCACCTTCCCAATTCATCCTCAGTGAGTTGCCTCTCCCTTCTGACTAGAGGGCAGAACCCTAACCCCCACCCAAAGCCTTCCTTTATAGAGGACTCTCAGTCTTCCTGGTAAATCCAGTTTGTATCAGCTGCTCTGTTTTTCTTCTATTAGCAGACTAGGGATGCATGGGGTGTCCAGGAAGGACTAGCACCTTTGGTGTAAGGGCTTGCTGGGCCCTTTTCATGGCTGTTCGTCCACCTTTGATGTCCAACCAGTCATGTGATTCTCATCTGGGGCTCCAAGAAGCTTGTAGCATGCACAGCAGCCACACCCTGGTAAAACCATCTTGGCAAATGGACTAAATCAAGTTGAGGGTAACTGATGGGTCTCAAACCAGTCAGTGAGTTAGGGGGATTTCTACTCCAAGCATGGGAAGACTTTCCCTGGCAGAATGGGTGGATGAGAACAATTTCTTGTAATGGCCATGAAGGCAGCTAAAGCCAGCACCATGGAGAGCTTAAAGCTTGATTAGACATCAAAGATGCCAAGGTCACCCACAAATGGTGGGGGTTCATCCTGACTTTTGTCTTGCCACTGGATTTAGAGAAAGTGAGGTTGATGGCTTTGTGTGACTCTGCCTCACCTAAATCCAATTCACCTTCAAGTTAAGACATCACCCCATGATGTCAGTGGTTCTCTTACAAAAATGAAGGACAAACAACAACTAGCACAGCCACCACCCCCCCTTTTCAAGTTCCTTTTAGATTGTAAACTACTTAAGGGCAGGGACTATCTCTTATTTGTATCTCCCAGCACTTAGCACAGTGCTTACCTAGCACATAGTAGCACTTAATAAATGTTTATTGAATTGAAAAATAGAAGGGGGTAGCTAGGTGGCACAGTGGATAAAGCACCTGCTCTGGATTCAGGAGGACCTGAGTTCAAATCCAGCCTCAGACAATTGACACCTACTAGCTGTGTGACCCTGGGCAAGTCACTTAACCCTCATTGCCCTGCAAAAAAAATAGAAGGAAGGGTAAAAAGAATAGTATGTGAGTGTAGAAAAGAGGAGGAGGAGGAGGAGGAGGAGAAAGGAGGAGAGGGGAACTTGCTGTGGCATGTGAAAGGAAAAGGCTATAACTGGAGAAAATGGTGGCAGGAGCAAGAATAAAATGGACTTTGCTGTTTGAAAGGGAAAAGGGAAGTTGAAAACAGAGATGGAGAGGGGGAGAGAGGGAGAGAAAGAAAGGGGGTACAGGTAGAGACAGAGAAACAGAGACAGAGAGAGACACACAGAGAGAAACTGGTACAGCAACACATCAAACTTCCACAAGAGACAAGTGAGGATTGGGGACAGAGTTGAAGAGGAAGGATAATATGGGAAAGGAACAGCAAAGCAGGCCTCCTGATCCTGAGTGAGGATTGAAAAAAGAAAGAAAGAAAAGCATAGAACTAGAATCTCAGTGACTGATCATCAATCAGGAAATGACTGGAAAAAATGTTGTGTGTCAAAGTAATGGAATATCATTGCATTGTAAGAAATTAGGAGAGGGATAACTGCAGAGAATACTGACTAGCATTAACTTCTACAGAGTTTGCTGTGCATGCTACAAGCTTCTTGGAGCCACAGGTAAATAGAACCAGGAGGAGAATTTATTCAAGTACAGCAACATTGTAAAGAAAAGCAATTTGGAAAGATTTTTAAGAATTTGATCAAGCCAATGATCAATTTTGTCTCCAGAGGACCTAAACATGTGATCTACCTCCTGACAGAGAGGTCCTAGACTCCCAATTCAGAAAAAAACAGTTTTGTATATGACCACTGTGTGCATATGTTTTGACTATGCTTATTTGTTACAAGGATTTTTTCTTTCCTTTTTTTAAGTTGGGGGTGGAGGCTGGGGTGCAGAAGGAGTGGTTAGTAATACTGGTGCAAAAAAAAGAAAGGGGGCCATTGAAACTTTTTTTAATGCACAGAAGGAAACAGAAGGAAGTTAAGAAGGAAGCACAGACAAGCAGGACAGTCTGAAAGTAATGTGTGGAATTCATTATATACTTAAACTGAACAAGCAGGATAAAATGTAGATTCAGAGTTTCATATACAATCCTGCTTTTGTATTCTTGTGTGTGGAAATGATCTCTCTTTTTTGGGTTTTAAGTTCAAAATAAAAAAAAAATAAATAAAATAAAACAAATAAGAAACTATTTTCCTCAACTATATGCCAATAAAACTGACAACTTTAATGAAATATATGAATATTTAGAAAAATATAAAATATCCAGACTCACAGGATAAGAAATAGAAAATGTAAATAACTGAATCTCAGAAAAATAAATTTAACATGCCATAAATGTATTCCCAAAGGGAGGGAAAAAACCCTCAGGCCAGATGGATTTACAAGTGAATTCTGTCAAATATTCAAAGAACAACTAATTCCAATATTAAAAAAGCTATTTACAAAAATAAGAAAATATGAGATCCTACTAAATTCCTTCTGTAGCACAAACATGGTCTTGATGCCTAAATCAGAAAGTCAAAACAGAGAAAAATTATAGAGCAAAATCCCTAATGAATCATAGATGCAAAAATGTTAAATAAAATATTAACAAAGAATATAGCAGTATTTTAAAAAGATAATGCATGATGCCCCGGTTGAATTCATACCAGAAATGCAAGGTTGGTTCAACATAAGGAAAAATATAAAAATAATATACTACATTAATAACCAGAGAAAAATTATATGATTATATCAATAAATACAGAAAAGGCTTTTGACAAAATTCAACAGTTTCTGTTAAAAACACTAGAAAACATAAGAATAAATAGACTCTTTCTTAATATAAGTGGTATCTATCTAAAGCCAAGAGCCAGCATTAAATGTAATGAGAATAAAGACCTTTTCAATTAGATCAGGAGTAAAGCAAGAATGTTTATTACCACCACTGTTATTTGATATGGTGAAAAATAGCAAAAAGGCAAGAAAAAGAAACTGATGGAATAAACGTGGCAAAAACTCCCACAAGTATCACTTTTTGCAGATCATATGTATTTTCTACAAGCTTTTTCAGTGAGGCAAGATAAGAAAATGTTTTCATAATTAAAAAAAAAAAAGAAAAGTTAGCTAAAAATAAACTGTGAGCAAAGCAATTCCTAGGCATTTCAGGAACTCTCTACCAAAGGCTTAAACAAAACAAAACAAAACTGCTTTTATATTCTTTTTGTCCAAAAGACCCAAAGCTGGGTTTCATTCAGATCAATTCACCTGGGGACAAAATGAATTGCCCCAAGTCTGCACTGTAACTTCTTTATTTGCAACAGTACCCACTAGTGTTGGGAAAGTGTGGGGAGTTAACTCATCAATTACCGTTTCTTCTTTTTTTTTTTAAAGAAAATGTCACTGCTCTCTTCTGTTTCTTATTATAGTTATCCTAAATATCCCTTCCATGTCCTTTCCCAGAAAGTCATCTTACAGGACAAATAGTATTTATTTTAGAGAGGGGAAAAATCTGTACAACTGATCACTACATTGAAAAAGTATGATAACCAGTGCAATGTGTAATATCTTTGGACCTCCTGTTTCCACAAAGCGTTTGGTTGGGCATGTCCTCTCATATCTCTTCATTTGGGTCATCCTTGATCTTTATAATTTTGTCACATTTACTTTTTTAATTTATTCTTTCCATTTACACTTGGTATATCCTTTGTACTTACATTGTTGTAGTGACTGCATATAGTGTTTTCTCGTCTCTTTTCACTTCACTTTGCATCAACTCATGTGGATCTTTTCATGCTTCTTTGTGCTCATCACACACATCATTTCTTGCAGCACAGTCATTTTCCATTATATTTGTGTACCACAATTTGTTTAGCTATTCTTCAAATGATGGACATCTATTTTGTTTCTAATTGTTATCTATTTTTTTTAAGTGCTGCTATAAATATTTTTATGGAGTCATATGGGAACTTTCTTCTTACTGATAGCTTCCTTGGGAAGCTCAGCACTTAAGGCCAGCAATGGACTCTTTAGTTTAAAGGGTATGGACATTTTAGTCACTTAATTTGCATACTTCCAAATTGCTTTCCAAAATGGTTACACCATTTCATAGCTTCGCCAACAATATATCAGTGTGCCTATCTTCCTAAACCCTCTCCAACACTGACTGTTGCTATTTTTCTCTTTCTTTCTTTCTTCCTTTCTTTCTTTCTTTCTTTCTTTCTTTCTTTCTTTCTTTCTTTCTTTCTTTCTTTCTTTCTTTCTTTCTTTCTTTTTGCCAATTTGCAGTGCATGAGGTGAAACCTCAGGGTTGTTTTTATTTGCATCCCTCTTTTTTTTCATCGAGGCAATTGGGGTTAAGTGACTTGCCCAGGGTCACACAGCTAGTAAGTGTTAAGTGTCTGAGGCCAGATTTGAACTCAGTTCCTCCTGACTCCAGGGCCAGTGCTCTATCCACTGCACCACCTAGCTGTCCCTACATCTCTCTTATTATTAGTGATTTGGAACATTCTTTCATGTGGTTGTGAATACTTTGCAGTTCTTCTTTTGAGAACTGTTCCTATACTTTGACCATTAATATATTGGGGAAATGCTATTAGTCTTATATAAATTTATTAGTTGTTTGTTTTTCTTGCCTCCAAACCCCTATCAGAGAAATTTGATACAAAGACTTTTTCCCATTTAACATTCCCTTCTTATCCTAGGTATATTTATTTTGTCTGTGTAGAATCTTTTCAGATTCATGTAATCAAAGTTATCTATTTTATCTTTCGTAATTGCCTTTATTTCTTGTTTTGTTAAAAATATATCTCCTAACCATAGATTTGAGAGGTATATGATCTTTTTGCCTCTAATTTTTATAACAACAACAACAATATATATCCACTTAGAATATATTTTGGAATATGGTATTAAGTGATGGTCTACACCTAATTTCTCCCAGACAATTTTCCAGTTTTTCCAGAAGTTTTAATCAAATAAGGATTTTTCCTCAGTAATTTGTTTCTGCTTTATTAAACACCGAGTTATTGAGATCTATTTTTTCATTCTTCCTTGTCTAGTGTGTTCTACTCATCTACTTCTCTATTTTTTGACCAATACCATATGGTTTTGATGACTATTGCTTTATAATATAGTTTAAGAATAATACTATTTCTTTTCATCATTTCCCTTAATATTATAGATCATTTGTTTATTAAAAATGAATTTTGTTGTTATTTCATCAAGTTTTATAAGATATCCCCTTTATAATTTGATTGGTATAACAGAAATGTAGATTAACTTTAGTTGTATTATGATTTTTATTATATTGGCATGACTTAGCCATGAGTACTGAATGTTCCTCTAATTATTTAAGTTGTTCTTTATTTCCTTAAGAAGTCCTTTGACATTGAATTTATAGAAATCTTTTGTGTGCTTTGGCAGGTTGATCCCCAGAGATTTTATAGATTTTTCAGTTATTGGTATTTGTATTTTATTATTGCCTCTTGGATTTTGTTTTTATAATATAATAAAGCAGTTGATTTTTGAGGGTCTATTCTATAGCCTTCGAATTTTCTTTTTTTTTTCTTTTTTTTTTTTTTTTTGCTGGGCAATGGGGGTTAAGTGACTTGCCCAGGGTCACACAGCTAGTAAGTCAAGTGTCTGAGGCCGGATTTGAACTCAGGTACTCCTGAATCCAAGGCCGGTGCTTTATCCACTGTGCCACCTAGCTGCCCCCTTCAAATTTTCTAAAGCTATTACCAATAATAGTCTCAATCTTTGCTGATTCTATAATATTTTTGAAGTATGCCATCATATTATCCTTAAATAGAGATAGATTTATCTCCTCCTTACCTATATTTTCTTTTTGTGTTTACTGTTTACTGATTACTGTTGCTAGCATTTTTAGAACTATATCAAATAATAGTGGTAAGAATGAGAATCCTTCAGTTGTTGTTCAGTCATTTTTCAGTCATGTGTAACTCTTTTTGACCCCATTTGGGGTTTTCTTAGCAAAGATACTGTTTGCCATTTCTTTCTCCAGCTCATTTTACAGATGAGGAAACTGAGGCAAATAGGGTTAAGTGACTTGCCCAGGATCACACAGCTAGTAAGTGTCTGGCCAGATTTGAATTTAGGAAGATGGGTCTTTGGGACTCTAAACCTGACACTCTATCCAGTGCGCCACCTAGCTGCCTCAATCATTACTTTACTGCTGAAGTGCAGCCTACCTAGTATTATCATGGGAAGTGGGGAAAGGGTCCTGAGTAAGCTCAGGGTCAGTGAATGTCAATTCTTTTGGATTCTAGGTATCCTAGACCATGGGAACAACTGAAGTTGTTTTATCTTTGATACATAGTTTCTGTTCTGGAGAGGTTTGAGAGAAAATGTCTAGTCTGCCATTTTGCTCATGTAACCTGGAACTTATCCCTCCCCATTTCTACTAATGTAGAATTACACCAGCACGGACCTTCCATCTAAAATTCATGGAATGCCTTCCATCTGAGCACAAATTAGTCCTCTTCTCCTTAATACTCTCTTCTCTCTATGTTTTCTGGACCCCACTTTCTCCTGGTTCTCTTCTTCCTTTTTTTTTTTTTTCACGAGGCAATGGGGGTCAAGTGACTTGCCCAGGGTCACACAGCTAGCAAGTATCAAGTGTCTGAGGCCGGATTTGAACCCAGGTACTCCTGAATCCAGGGCCGATGCTTTATCCACTGTGCCACCCAGCTCCCCTTGCTGGTTCTCTTCTAATCTACTGCACTCCTCCTTCTTGGTCTCCTTTGCTGATTCTTTATCCAGGTCACATCTACTAACTGTAGGTGTCCCATAGGGCTCTGTCCCAAACCCTCTTCCCTTCTCCTTCTATACCATTTCACTTGGTGATCTCATTGCCAAGGGAAGATCATAAGCATTTATATAGCACTGTGCTAAGCACTTTTACCAAATAATTTCTTATTCAGTCTTCCTAAGCACAAGGCCAACCATGTCACCTCCCTCCACAGGAAGCTCTAGTTGCTTCCAGGATCATATGCACAATTCTCTTTATGACCTAGTCCCTATCTACCTTGCCAGCCATTTTACACCTGATGGCCCTGCCCCCACTTCATGTCTTGGATCTAGGCATTTTCTCTGACTGTCCTCAGTACTTGGATTGCTCTCCCTCTTTATCTCTGTCTCCTGGTTCTGCTGGCTTCCTTCAATGCCCAGCTTCAATTACACCTTCTACAGAAAACCTCACCAATTTCTCTTTATTCTAATGCCTTCCTTTCTGAAGTACTTCCTGTTTAGCCTATATATAATTTGTCCATAGTGGTTTGCATGTTGTCTCCCCCATTAGACTGTGAGCTCCTTGAGGGCAGAGACTGTCCTTTGCCTTTCTTTGTAGCCTCAGTACTTAGGACAATGCCTGGCATATATTTGGTCCTTATTAAGTATTTATTGCCTGGTTTACTGATTGACTGATAGTGCAGGGCCCTTTTAGTGATTTCTAGAGCTCAACTTTCATATTGGAGAATGGAGGATGGGCAAATTCAGGAATGGCCAGAGGGTAATCTGAGGGAGTTAAACTCTCTTAGTTGTTCCTTTCTTTAAATTTCCATTGTGATTTCATTAATCCAGGCCCTTGTCACCTTGAGTTGGCATTTCTATGGGAAACTAACTGGTTTTCCTGTCTCTACTATCTTCCTGCTCGGAACTAATGCAATTCAATTCACTGTGCATTTATTAAGCATGTATTATGTTCTGAGCATTGTGCTAGGTACTCGGAGATACAGACAAGAATTAGAATAGTTCTTCTAGTAAAGGAGTTTACAATCCACGTCAGGCAAGACTAATCTATCAAAAACATGGATTTTATGTTAGAAACCCTGCAATTGCCCATAATTCCTCTGGCATCAAATGCCTCCACCTGGTGTCCAGCTTGTCCATAATTTGTTCTATCCTACATAAGTCAATCTTTCACAACCTACATCCCCTGCTCAGTTGAGTTGGTCACTATCTGGCTACATTCCCGACTGGTTATTCTTGTAAATACATTAAGGTCCCAGGTTAGCTTGGTATAGGACATATTCAGTGGACCAAAGCTCATCAGTATCCACCACCTAGTGATAATGAGCAACTCGTTCAGTCAGACCCACACACTGAGTAGTACCCACAGAGCATCAGAACTACACAATGAAACTGTTCCTTTTGGTACAACAAGCATCTTAGTCAGTTGATGTACAAACATTTATTAAGCTCTTACTATATGCCAAGTACAGTGGGATACAAAGAAAGCCCTCAAGAAGCTCATGTTCGGGGACAGCTAGGTGGTACAGTAGATAGAGCACTGGCCCTGGATTCAGGAGGAACTGAATTCAAATCCAACCTCAGACACTTTACACTTACTATCTGTGTGACCCTGGGCAAGTCACTTAACCCCAATTGCCTCATCAAAAAAATAAAAATTAAAAAAAAAAGAAGCTCATGCTCGATTGGGGAGACATGGAATATACAGAAAGTGAATAGAAGGTAAATTTGGAGGGAAGGCACAGATAGCATGTGAAGATGGGATCATGAAGAACTTCTTGTAGAAGGTGGCCCTTGAATTGACTGAGCCTTGAAACAAATCTGAGAGTCTAAGAGTCGTCAGGAAGCAGTGCATTCCAGGCATGGGAGAAAATGGAAAAGTATGGAAATAGGAGTTGGGATGCAGTGTGTGTAGAAAAGTGATTAGATTGTAGAGTTTGTGAGGTACATGGGGTGCTGAGGGAGCACTGGGGTGTGTGGAGTGTTCAGGGAGAACTAGCTGCTCTGGTGTGAGGGCTGCTTTCTACCTTTGGTGTCTACCTTTCACCCAACTCTTATCTGTGGCTCCAAGAAGGTGTAATTTGTGCAGCACCCACGTGCTGGCAAAACTCTCTTGGCAGATGGGGTGAACTAGGTTGAGGGTAACTGACAGGTCTCAAACCCATCAATGAGTTTGGGGGGTTGTCTACCCCAAGCATGTGAAGACTTTCCCATATAGAATGGGCAGATGAAAACCATTTGTTCCGGGGGCAGCTAGGTGGAGCAGTGGATAAAATACCAGCCCTGGATTCAGGAGTTCCTGAGTTCAAGTCCAGCCTCAGACACTTGACACTTACTAGCTGTGTGACCCTGGGCAAGTCACTTAACCCCTATTGCCCCGCAAAAAAAAAAAAAAAAAAAGGAAAAGAGAACCATTTGTTCCCATGACTGAAGCAGGTGCTATGGAGTGCTTAGAACTTGGTCAGACATTAAAGACACCAAGGTCACCCACTGTATCCGGGCCATCATCAGTCATTTTCACTGGACTTTGATGACTCTGTAAGAGAGAGTGAAGCATATGACTTTGTGCAACTCTGCCTCACTTAAATCCAATTCACATGGAAGTCAAGATATCACTCCATGATATCATTGGTCCTTTTTCAAAAATGAGGGACAGGGCTGCTAGGTGATGCAGTGGATAAAGCACCGGCCCTGGATTCAGGAGGACTTGAGTTCAAATCCGGCCTCAGACACTTACACTTACTAGCTGTGTGACCCTGGGAAAGTCACTTAACCCTCGTTGCCCCGCCAAAAAAAAATGAGGGACAGACAACAACAGTTTGTGGAAAGAAGTATAAGATGATTGGAATTATAAGGAGGGGCTAGGCTGTGAAGGGTTTTTAATCTCAAACACAGGAATTTGCATTTGATCCTAAATATAACAGGTTACTACTGGAGCTTATTGATTGATAGTGGTGGTAGAGTGACATGATCAAACATGCTTTAAGAAAATTGCTTTGGCTGCTGGGTGAAGGATAGATTGGAATAAGGAGGGAGATAAAGTAGGGGAACCACTCTGATAGTCCAGGTGCCTGAAATATGGCAGCAGCTGTGTGAATGGATAAAAGGGGATGTATACAGGAGCTGTTGTAAGAGAATAATTTGAAATGACTTGGCAACAGATTGACTATGGGGTGAGTGAGAATGAGTAGTCAAAAATGACTGGAAGGATGGTAACACCCTTTATAATGACAGAGACATTTAGAAGAGGACTGGTTGGGGGGGGGGAGAAGATGGTGAGTTCTATTTTGTTTGGACGTGTGGAGTCTGCAATTCCTACAGGACACGCAGTTTGAGCTGTCCAAAAGGCTATACATCATACAAAAGGTGACACAGGACTTGAGTTCAGGAGAAAGACAAGAGTTAGATATACAGATTTTTGAACCATGTAGGAGGATGATCATCGAGTCTATGAGAAGTTGATAAGGGCAATAAGTGGGACAGTTTAGAAAGAAAATAGGAGTCCCAGGACAGAGTTGTGAGGGAGCACCTACACTTGGTAGAGGAGACATGGACAATGAGTCAGCAAAGGATAATGACGACTAGTTAGAAGGGTAAGAGCAGGACAGGAGGGAGCAGTGTCATAAAAACCCAGAGAGAAGAGAGGATCCAGAAGGAGAGACTGATCAGCAATGGCACATGCTTCAGAGAAGTCGAGAATGATGAGGACTGAAAAAAGGCCATAACCATCAGATCTGGCAACTAAGAGATCACTGGCACCTTTATAGAGCAGTCTCAGTTGAGCAATAAAGTCAGAAGCCACTGTAGATGGTTTAGAAGGGTGTGAGGGAAGTGGAGGGAACTAGTTATACATGGGTTTTTCAAGGAGTTTGGGACAAAAAAGGAGAGTTGAATGATAGAAGGTTTTTTTTTTTAACAGTAGAATAGTATTAGAGAATAATCCCTCACCTCCCCAAGGCGGCAAACAATCTGATATGGGCCATACATGTATGATCATGCAAAACATCACCATACTTGTCCCTCTGTCCAAACAAACTTAATCATAAAAAATGGAAGAATGTGAAAGATAACATGCTTCAGTCTGTTCCATCAATATCAATTCTTTATTTGGAGGTGGATAATATGTTTCATCAGTTGTCCTTTGGGACTGTCTTGGATCATTGTATTATTGAGAATAGTTACATCATTCACAGTTCTTCATTAAATAATATTGCTGTTTCTGTGTACAGTGTTCTCTTGGTTCTGCTCACTTCCCAAGACATCATTTCATACATGTCTTTCCAAGCTTTTCTAAAGTCATGCTGATTGTAATTTGTTTTTTTTTAATTATAAAAGTATTTTATTATTTTCCAGTTACATGTAGAGCTGCTTGCCATTTCTTATGGCACAATAATATTCCATCGCCATCATATACCACAGCTTGTTTAGCTATTCCCCAATTGATGGACATTCCTTTGATTTCCAATTCTTAGCCACCACAAAAAGAGCTGCTAGAAATATTTTTTTGATTGTGAGAAGGGGTGGGAGGTGACATGATTGGGTTTTAGTGGCTGAACAGAGAACAAATTGGGGTGGGGAGAGACTTGGGGTGGGCAAATCTACTGGCAAGCTACAGTAATAGTCTAGGTATAAGGTGATAAGGACATGCACCAGAGTGGGGCAGAGTCAGAGGAGAAGAGGTCATATTTTGGAGATGTTGCAGAGGCAAGATGGATTGGCCTTGGCAACACCTTGGATATGAGGGGTGAAAGAGAGTGAGGGGTCAAGGATGCCTCCTATGTTGTTGGTCTAGGGGATTGGGAGGAGAGGGTTGACCTTTACAATAATAGGAAAATTGAGGGGCTTTGGGGGGCAAGATAATGAGTTCTGTTTTGGACACATTGGGTTTAATATGTCTAATGGACATCCAGTTGGAGATGTCTAAAAGAGTTGGAGATGTAACACTGGAGGACAGTTTAGGGCAGCATAGGTAGTTATGAGAATCATCAGCATGGAGATGGTCATTCAATCCATGGGAGCTGATGAGATGCCCAAGTGAAGTAGTACAGAGGGAGGAGAGAAGAGGGTCCAGGACTTAACCCTGGGAGACACCTATAAGCCATAAGTTGGAAGAGGATGAAGCAAAGGAGACAGAGGTGGAGGTGTCAGATAGGCAGAAGGAGAACCAGGAGAGAGGGGTGGCCTGAAAAGCCTAGAGAGAAGAGAGTATCAGGGAGGAGAGGGTGATCCACACTGTTAAAGGCTGCAGAGAGGTCAAGGAGAATGAGGATTGAGAAAAGGCAACTAACAGATCACCAGAAACTTTGGAGAGAGCAGTTTGGGTAAATGAATGAGAAGGTCAGAAGCCAGATTGTGAGAGGTGAAGAAGAGAGTGAGAGGAGAGGAAGTGGAGAAATGGAGAAGCCAGCTTTAACCCAGCTGGGTAGCTGTGAGACACTGGGTCCTACAAGCCAAGGAGCAACTTCTCCATTGGCTATGACATACCAGAAGTGACCTTTGCATTGGGGGTGGGGGAGGTGAAGTTCTTGCTGCCACTTTAAATGGAACCAAGTTGTGTAGAGAGGAGAGTCTGCTCCAAGCTTATGTTGTATATCACTCCTTGCTACACCTTCTCAATAAATAATCCTTTGTAAAAAAACCAATTGATGCTAATTAGGTCATTGATATTGAGGATGTGTTTACTGATTGGTTGATCAACAGTGGGGAAATACACTGGATTGAGGATTGTGAAAATAGTGTCAGACACCTCCAAACCCTCAGGGTTATCTGAAAGGGAGCTGTTTCCAGCCAAGCTCTAGAAGCTTGACATGTCAGTCTGAGTATGAGTTGAGAAAGTGAGCCTAGTGCTTGTACTATACAAAAATTTTCAGTGGACCTGGTAAGAACAAGTTCATGACTTCCTCTGGCTCTATTCAATAGCACTTGAATTGGACTGGAGGAGGTGGATGGTGGGAGTAATCTAGTAATCTACTACTAGTAGTAATCTACTAGTAATCTAGTAATTTAAAAGTTTGTCAGAGCATGAGTAAAGGGCCAGGGGAGCACTTAGGAGAGTCATCCAGATAAAGGGTTGAAGGAAAATTTGTTCTGTGAACCTTATAGGACATTATTCATACCAAAGCAATGGAGAGGCCCTTAAACTCCAAGCATTAAGCCTATGATGGGGGTACTAAAGGCACCCAAAGGGCTATAAGTTAGCTATATCCTGAGACAGTGATGAGGGAAGCATAGCAGCAAATAAGAAAAATGGAGAGACTTAGGACAACCTCTCCTGGTATTCTTCCAGCCTCTGCTCCAGTAACTTTGAGCCAATTACTGCAATGCTTCTCTCCCAGCCCCAGGAAGTAAAAGAGCACTGGCTCTGGAATCAGAGACCCTGAGTTCAAATGCTACCACTTTTGCCCATCACCTGCTTGACCCTGGGCAAATCACATAATCTCCCTGGAACTCTTTGTCCTCATTTCTGAAATTAGGGGAGTGCATCAGATGACTTCTGAGATCCTGTCTACGTAGGCTGCCATGATTTTTTGAATCCATTGAATGAGACATGTCTACAAAAGGTGTTGGTTGCCTGGGGAAGCAGTGAATCTTCCATCACCATTGATAGGCAATCATAGACTAAGGGCTGTAAAGGACAACGAAGGTCATTCAAAAGAATCTCTTATTTTACAGAAGAGGAAATTGAAATCAAAGGAAAGGGACTTACCTAAGATCACACATTTAGTTTCCAAACAAAAATTTGAATCCAGGTCTCTGGGCTCCAAATTCGGCCCCTTTTCTACATCTGCCCTTAGAAAAGTTAGCTCAGTCCTTCCTATTTCCCATGCTATAGATGCCTTCACAGCCGGGTTAGCAGTGGGTTACCGTGCTGCATTCCTTGGGCTCACTCCTCCCAGTAATAGGCAGCCCCTCTCTCAAGGCCTAGAAACATCATGTCTAACTGCACCCCATCCCCCTTGCTGCAGAGAGCAAAAAGAACCTTTGTGCTGAACAAAATTGGCTTCTTGCCTCAAGGATCAGGATGACTCAGGGGACAGGACAATTGAAAGAGACAAAATCACTCTGAAAGATCCCTTTTTAAGTCATGAGGAGGAAAAGGGAGAAGCTGGTTTCTGTTCCTCATGTGGCTGCTTTCCTCTTCGTAGCCCATCATTCTCTCATATTTCCTAGCCTATCACCCCAAGTTCTTAGCCGCATCTCATCAAAAAAGCGTTACTTGAACTCAGCTTGTGTCTGTTTCTCCCCCAATCTCAGCCCCATTCTACCTTCTAAGGCTCCAGAAACTGGGGAGCAGGGTGATTCAGCTGAAGGAAGGAAGACCAGAGTTGTCTGAAAAGAGAAGAAATGACAAGCAACGTGTCAGAATTGGGTACGACTGCACTGAGAAGGAGAATTCTCAGCATTGAGGGGCTGAGGACAAAGAAGCTTCTTCACCATCTAGCAGAGTAAAAGCCAGAGACACTCATTCCCAGAACTGCAGGAAGAAAGCAGAAAGAGATGTCACGAGGGGCTCTCAACACCCACTCTATTCTTGCACAAAGAGAGAGGAGAGAGAGGCTAGGTCACAGCATCAGAAGATATATGGCCTGGGCCAGGGATCATCCAGCTTGCCTTCTTTTACAGGGGAGGAAAAGAAGGCTCCGAAATGAAGGTAGCATCACCTAGTGTCTTCATGTTAGGGCCTAGACTAGAACTCTGGACGCATGTCTGCTATTCCAGTGCTCTCTCCTTCCCTGGAGGCCTCTGATCACCCAGTGGCATAATAGTACTTACACACCTCATCTCTCCGGACACTCTTTGGCATCTCATTGGCACTCAGAGGCCAACGTTAAAGATGAATGCTGTCTCCAACATCATTAATTGCTAGGCATGCAGCCTCCAGTTGGACTCCCCAAGGAGTGGAACTCCTGAGACAGCCTATCATACTTTGGGACAACTCTTGTTGTTAGCAACGATTTCTTTCTAGTGAGGCAAATTCAACTTATTTAGTATATACCCATTACATAGTCATAATTATAGCTTTGAGAACTTCCCATTCCACTTGGGTTGACTTCCTATGGCTCAGGCCATGATATCCTATATATGTTTTTCTTGAACTCTTTGAAATTCATTTTCCTGAGGTCAAGGGTGAATTTCACACTATTCCTGGTGTTCCCCTTCTTCTTTCAAACTATAAGATGAGATGATCCAATACTAATGTGAGGGTAAATGACTTTAAAGCACCTCAGACCTCTGACTAAAGCAGTGACCAATTCTAAGACATAAGTCAGAGGCTGAAGCATACTTCCCACCTCTTAACTTATTAGGTAATGGATTAGAATAGGGGTTGGCAAATATGGTACATGGGCCAAATACGGCCTGCAAGGCCTACACTCAGAATGATTTTTATCATTTAAAATAATGGGGTTTTTACATTTGAAAATGCTAAAACCTTAGCTCAGAAGTCATACAAAAACAGGCAGTGGGTCAAACTTAGCCCTCAAAGTGAGAGTTTACAGACCCCTGGACCAGAGGCACAAAATCAGACACGCATTTTCCAACAAGGTTTCTGTTTTGCTTAGCTATACATATTCATTATAAGAAACGACTTCTATTTGGAGAGGGAGACAATTTGTGGATAATGATAGACATGAACTCATTTTCCCATAAGGCCAGTTATATCTCCCTCTGAAAATTCTTGTGGTACTCCTAAGAAGGTTAAGACCTTTTCTAATGCTATCATCTCAACAATAGTGTATTCTCCCCATTATCCAATGTACAATGTACAATCCAAGTACTGTGATTGGAGTCTCAGTGTCATTTCTTTTTTTTTTCATTTTTATTTATAGTTTTGAGTTCCAAATTCTGTTCCTCTTTCCCTCCCTCCCCTCCCTCCTTCCTGAGGCAGTAAGCAATCAGATATAGGTTATACAATGCAATTGTGGAAAACATGACCATATTAATCATTTTGTATAAGAAAACTTGAATAAAAGAGAAATATGAAAAAAGTACAAAATAACCTGCTTCAGTCTGTGTCAATCAATATCAGTTCTTTCTTTGGAGGCAGATGGTCTGCTTCATCATTAGTCCTTTGGGATTGTCTTGGACCATTGTATTGCTGAGAATAGTTAAGTCATTCACAGTTTTTCATCAAACAGTATTGCTGTCACTGCACAGTGTTCTTCTGGTTCTACTCGCTTCACTATACATCAGTTCAAGTAAGTTTTTCCAGGCCTCTCTGAAGTCATTCTGTTTATCATTTCTTATAGCCCTGGTGTCATTTCAATGAACATTAATTAGCTTTCCAGAGGGATTTCACTTAGATGATATAGCAAGGATAGAAAAAAGTACAAACATTTCACCGAAAACAAACACATGGGACACATTCCCTCCCCATAGACCACTTTAGTCCCTAGGGAGAATGAGCTCAAGCTTAAAGCAGTTTTTGCAAAACATTTGTCCCATCAAGTTCTCTTCTGAAGGTGGCATAGACAATGGCCCAGTCTCTTTCTCTTGTAGAAGCCAACATCCTGGCTACAGGGTAAATCCCCTACTAGGGTTGAGTCCCTGTCACCCCTTGAAGCTGTGTTGGTGAACCACAAATGCTAGTCTTGATTCTTCCCTCTTTACCTCTGAAAGTTTACTCTGCTGAGCCTCCCAAGCTTGCTAGTTTACAACTTAGTTCTATGTCACCTATCTTCTTAAACTGTGGGGCTGAGTAACTGAATGTGGGGGGTCATGAAAAATTTGACACTAGTAAAAAGTTATATATACCAATACCCTATGTATTTATATACCCAGAATCAAGTAAAAATTTCTCATGTGGAAAGGGGTCATGGTCAAGAGTGGAAAAAGTTTAAGAAGTCCTGCTCTATGCCACCAAGAACAGGACAGAATAGGCACAACAGGTAGAAGAACAGCAAGGCCATGCATTCCTAGGCTATGTAGAGATGGCCCTGGAAGAGAGGCCTCTATCCCCACAGGGAGGCTTACCACAGTCCTTGCCTAAGTCCCTCTTAAGCAACCAGGCAGGAAAGAGAAAATGACTAGGTCAGTGAGTGCCTTTTGAATGCATTCTTATGTCTGCTTCACAAGCTTACTCTCATGTCGCAATGCATTCCTTCTCAGCCTAAACAGGGATTGGGGACTATCACAATCTTTGAACCACAAGGGCATACCTGGGAGTTCTTCAAAGGGCAAAGTCTGCAAGAGCTCTATTAAAAAGAAGGAATGAGGACTTCAGAAGCTGAGCAGCAGAAATAGAGAGAAAGCATCCAAAAAGTCACCTAATAACTTGATGAGTTAAGTCAGGAAGAGTTGGTGGCTGGAGGGGCAACAGGTAAAAGGAGAAACAGAAAGGCAGGCCCAAGCTACTGGCTGTACTCGCCTCTTGAAAAACTAAGGGAAATTCCAAAGATCAGCTCTTTCTCTCACTTTCCCTACCCATGGCTATGCAATAATAAATACTGTCATGTATACTGCTTGCTTTTTTCCTATATCCTGATTTTGAACAAAAAGAAGCCGGGGATTGGCTAGAGATAAACATAAATATAAATTAGTGCAGAGAGCCAAACCTCTGCGGAATGTTAAGAATCTTCTGAATCAGAAGCTGAACTATTATAATCATACTCCTAACTTCTTTTTAATCAGGTACAAATTCCATTAAACAGCAAAGGATAGGACCATGCAGATGTTGAAGGGCATAATGTTGCCATTAGACTTAAAAGGAGCTAATTATTCTAACGGGGTGTGACTGATTAAATCTCCCAGTGAGAAAAGGGAGTTGCTGAAAAAAAATCATTCTACACCGCCCCCTCAGGTTTGGGAGAGAGAGATAAAAAAGTATGTTTTGGACCTATTGAGTTTGAGGTACCTAGGCAATATCTAGTTCAAAATGTCCAATAGGTAGTTAATGATATGGAAGTGGTGCTCAGGAGAGAGCCTAGTGCTGGATCTAGAGATCTGGGAGTCATCTGTATAGAGATGATAATTAAACCCATGGAGGCTGATAAGTAACCAGGAGAGACAGTATGTAGAGAGACTATATAGATATTGTTAAGAATAGGATCTGAGGAGACTACTTTTTTTTTGCGGGGCAATGGGGGTTAAATGACTTGCCCAGGGTCACACAGTTAGTAAGCATCAAGTGTCTGAGGACAGATTTGAACCCAGGTACTCCTGAATCCAGGGCCGGTGCTTTATCCACTGTGCCACCTAGCTGCCCTCAACTACTTTAACTGTCATTCCAGAGGGATTGTAATAGCTGAAGAGATACTATGAAAAGACAGAGGAAGTATGGAGAGAATTTCTCTGCTGAGAGAGCCATTTTTAGCTCTTACCTTATGAAGTAAAATTATAAAGATAAATCTTGAAAACTTTGGCTGTTCTTCTGCAAAGTAAATGGTGGTGCCAAGACAAACCCAAATAGACAAATAGAGCCAGATGTAAAAAAAGGACAAATATTCATTGTTCATGGGTAGGCTAAGTTAATATAATAAAAATCACAATTCTACCTAAATTCATTTAATTATTCTGTGCCATACCAATCAAGATACCAAAAATTATTTTATCTGGATTCATCTGGAAGAACAAAGGTCAAGAATATCAAGGGAATTGATGAACAAAACATGAAGGAAGGTGGCTTAGTTGTACCACAGGTCTCAAACTGTTTTATAAAGTGGTGATCATCAAAACAATCTGGTACTGGCTAAGAAATGGTGTATCAGTGGAATAGAGTAGGTACACAAGAGACAGTAGTGAATGACCATAGCAATCAAGTGATTGATAAAACCCAAAGATCCAAGCTTTGGGGACAAGAACTCATTATTTGACAAAAACTGCTGGGAAAACTGGGAAAAAAGCAGTTTGACAGAAACTGGGCATTGACCAACATTTCACATCATATACCAAAGCAAGGTCAAAATGGATATATGGATACATAAAAGGTGATACCATAAACAAATTAGGAGAACAAGGAATAGTTTACCTGTCAGATCTATGGAGGAGGGAAGAATCTTTGACCAAACAAGAGATAGAGAGAATTATGAGATGTAAAATGGATAATTCTGATTATATTACATTTTAAAGTTTTTGCAAAAACAAAACCAATTCAGCCAAGATCATAAGGAAAGTAGAAAGCTGGGGGAAATTTTTTTTATAGCAAGTATCTCTGATAAAGACTATATCTCTGAAATATGCCCCTTTCTCTAATTGACACTGTCCCAACTCTGATCCAGGGCCATATCGCCTCACACCTGGCCTATTACAATAGCCTGCTGATGGGTGTGCCTGCCTGAAGTGTCTCCCCACTCCAATAGATCCTTCATTCATCCACTAAAGTGATTTTTCTAAAGCACAGATCTGATCATGTCATACTCCCTACTCAATAAATTCCAGGATCAAATACAGAATGCTCTATTTGGCATTCAAAGCTCTTCATTACCTAGCCTCCTCCAACCTTTCCAGTCTTCTTATTCGTTACTCCCTGACACGTACATACTCTTCAGTCCTGTGACACTGGTCTCCTGGCTATTCCATGAACAAGCCCCTCCATCTCTTCAATCTGAGCATTCTTTCTGGCTGTCCCCTATACCTGGAATGCTTTCCCTCCTCTGCTATGACTACTGACCTCCCTGGTTTCCTTTAAGTCCCAGCTAAAATTCCTTCTTTTAACTGGAAGGTTTCACCAGCCTCTCTTAATCTAGTGCCTTCCCTCTGTTAATTATTTCTGATTCATCTTATCTATAGCTGGTTTGTATATGTTTGCTTGCATGTTGGCTCTTCCATTAGCTTTTAAGCTCCTTGAGGGCAGGGGACTGTCTTTTGTTTTTCTTTGTATCCTCATCACTTAGCATAGTGCCTGGCACATCTTAGGTGTTTGTTTGTTTGTTTGTTTTAGTGAGGCAATTGGGGTTAAGTGACTTGCCCAGGGTCACACAGCTAGTAAGTGTTAAGTGTCTGAGGCCCGATCTGAACTCAGGACCTCCTGAATCCAGGGCCAGTGCTCTATCCACTGCGCCATCTAGCTGCCCCACATTTTTTTTTTTAATGAGGCAATTGGGGTTAAGTGACTTGCCCAGGGTCACACAGCTAGTAAGTGTCAAGTGTCTGAGGCCGGATTTGAACTCAGGTACTCCTGACTCCAGGGCCGGTGCTCTATCCATTGCACCACCTAGCTGCCCCACATCTTAGGTGTTTAATAAATGTTTATTGGCTGATTGATTGAGTCCGCAAAGTCAGGAATAGGGCTAAGAGAAGAATGAGGCTTCAGGAGGAAAAAATACACACATATGATTTCCTGACAATTAGAAATATTCAAAATCAAGTATATCACCTGAAGAGATGTTGGGCTCCATCTCACTTGTAGATCTTAAAGGAAAAGCAGTATGATGCACTACTGGATATGTTGGAGAAGGAATTCTCAGTTGGCTACTAGTTGGACTCTATGGCCTCTGAGATACCTGCCACCTTTGAGATTCTAGAATTCTGGGAAGGGCCATTGGCATAAGGTATATAGTTTTCGCATATTTATTTGCTGTTAATTCTGCTGTGGCCTATGCTGAATGAATCATGTGAGGGAGTAAAGTCCAACCGCCTTTCAGATGAATGCATTCATAATGACAGTGCACTTAGCCCAGGGAAATAAGTAAGTGAGGCAGAGGATGTTGAAAAGGGGCATCATTTTTCCCTTTGATTTTTCTTTTCTTTTCTGTACCCTATTTACTAGAATCCTGTGCTTTTGGGAAGTGGGCCAGGGTGGGGGTGAGGTGGACACTGAGGGGGATCAGAGAAGAAGAAAGGACTGAAAGGCCATAGGAGAAGACTCAGTGAAGAAAGTCCTCTACTAGGGGAGAGGTGAGGACAGCGGAAAGGAGAGACTGGGGACTTGTGATTCAGCCAAAAGGAAACTGGGTGAGATCAGGAAAATGAGGCCACTCTCATGATCAATTCTTCCTAAGGAATGACAACAGAAGTGAGGGTTCTCTGCCATCCAGCCACTCTTGCCAGAGCTATATTACTGTAAAGAATCCAGTTAGACTTGGCCAGGCTTTCCCCCTTCCATTGGGAACATTTGGCTAAAGAAGAAAAGAACACAAGATGAGCTGCTTGCAAATGAGTAGCCTTGCTATCGGCTTGACCCCACTGGGAGACACAGAGAGTGACCCAGAGGTTCTATCAACCCAGCTGCCTGAGCCCAATGGCACTGTGTTCTGCCCCCCACCTCATTGAGTCTGTCTCTGGGCCCCTCCTGATGGCCCCGATGGGGTAGAGCTGAAAGAGCTGCTTTTGTCCAAGTAGCAAGTCTTGCCCACTCACTCACTGTGTCACCTTGAAAGAAAGCACCCATTTCTTCATTATCCAGTCAGCATCCCCCTCTGGAAAATGAGGAGGCTGCATTACATTACTTCTTCTTCTTCTTCTTCTTCTTCTTCTTCTTCTTCTTCTTCTTCTTCTTCTTCTTCTTCTTCTTTTTTGGTGAGGCAATTGGGGTTAAGTGACTTGCCCAGGGTCACACAGCTAGTAAGTGTTAAGTGTCTGAGGCCGGATTTGAACTCAGGTACTCCTGACTCCAGGGCCGGTGCTCTATCCACTGCGCCATCTAGCTGCCCCTACATTACTTCTAAGGTCCCTTCTAGCTCAAGTCTTCCGGGCCTCTATCCCTTTCTTTGGTCACCAAAATCCCCTTGGGGACCCCTCCCAGCCTATTCCCTTGTTGGGACAAATCATTCACCTTGCTGGATGAGTCACTTGCTCCTTTGTCCCACACCCATGTGCCAGGAAGTAACTGTTACATGGGAGGAGGCAGCTGCCCAAGAACTTCAACAGTCCAAGGGCAGAAGAGGCAGAGGGATGCCCACCAGAATTCTGAACCCTTGTGGATATGAGAAGGTCCAGAGCTGAAGAGGAACCTCAGAGGCCATTTGCTCAAACTTGTTCTATGGATGGAGAAATTGAAACCCAGGGAAGTTAAATGACTAACCCAGGGTCACATGGATACTATAGCCAGTTTAAGGGTAACTTTTGAACCAAGGGCCTCTGACTTCAGAATCAGTAGCACATTAATTCCCTGAGGGCAACCTCTGAGAGAGCAGTTTCAGTTGAGTAGTGGCTAAGGAGATAGTGGTTAATAATTCTGAGGAGGCATCATTTATAGGGAATTTTTTCATGCTATTAATTGTGAAGGGAGAAAACAGATGGGAAATGAGATGGGCTAGAAGTCCTTTTCTTGTTATTGCAAAAGAGTTCTTCCCCTTCCTGCCCCCCCCCCATAGAACATGCTTAGTCATTATTCCTGGTTTCTACCAATGGACACCTGGAAGAACTGGGGAGGTGGGAGTTAATCTCTTACATTCCCATAAGTCAAATCAAGAAATATTTGTGCTGGGGATACAAAGAAATGCAAAAAAGCCATCCCTGCTCTCAATGAGCTCACAATCCAATGGGGGAGATACCATCGAGACAAGATAGATACAGGATAAAGTGGAGATAATCTCAGAGGGAAGGCACTAAGATTAAAGAGGACCAGAAAAGACTTTTGACAAAAGGTTTATCACTTTAGCTGATACTTGAAAGAAGCAAGGAGATAGAGATGAAGAAGGAGAGGGCTCCAGGCATGGGGGACAGCCAAGAAAATGCCCAGAGTCAGAAGATGAAGGGTCTGGGCCAGGAGACTAGTGTCACTGGATTGAATAATACATGGAAAAGAGTCAAGTGTATGCCCAAAGGGCTATGGGACTGTGCATACCCTTTGATCCAGCAATACCACTGTTAGGTTTATATCCTAAAGACATCTGCAAAAAGAGAAAAAGACCTTTTGGCACAAAAATATTTCTAGCAGCTCTTTTTGTGGTGGCTAAGAATTGGAAATCAAAGGAATGCCCATCAGTTGGGGAATGGTTGAACAAACTGTGGTATATGATGGGGATGGAATATTGTTGTGCTATAAGAAATGAGGAACAGGATGATTTCAGAAAAACCTGGAAAGACTTATATGAACTGATGTATAGTGAAGTGAGCAGAACCAGGAGAATGTTGTGCATAGTGACAGCAATATTGTTTGATGAAGAACTGTGAATGACTTAACTATTCTCAGCAATACAATGATCTAAGACAATCCCAAGGACTAGTGATGAAGCATACTATCCACCTCCAAAGAAAGAACTGATATTGATTGATACAGACTGCATGATGCTATTTTTCACTTTTGTTCATTTTTTTCTTTTATTCTGGTTTTCTTCTACAACATGACTAATATGGTAATGTTTTACATAATTACACATGTATAACCTATATGTGATTGCTTACTGTCTCAGGGAGGGGGGAGGGAGGAATGGAGGGTTAAAATTTGGAACTCAAAATTTTAAGGAAAAATGTTTATTATTTTGAAAAACGAAAACAGTAAAGTGTAAGAAGACTGGAATGGTAGAAAGGGGTCAGGTTATACTTTGGAAGCCAAACAGAAGATTTTATATTTGATCCTAGAAGTAATAGGAAGTAATTGGAGTTTATTGAATCAGGGGTCAACACAGTCAGACATGCACTTTAGGAAGACCAATTTGACAGCCGAGTGGAGGATGGACCGGAGTGGGAGAAACTTGAGGCAGGGAGAGCAACCAGCTAGCTTTTGCCATAGTCTAGGAATGCTGTGATGAGTTGTATATGAGAGATGTTGCAAAGGTGAAATCGATAGGCCTTGGCAATAGGTTGGCTACAGGGGATAAGACAGAGTGAGGATTCAGAGATAACACCTAGGTTGTGAACTCGTGTAACTAGGAGGACCCTCAACAGCAATAGAGAGGTTGGGAAGAGGAGGAGGAGAGAATTTGGGAGGAAAGATCAGTTCAGCTTTGAATCTGTTGAGTTTAAGATTAGATATGTTGAGTTTTAAGATTCCACAGGCACTTGGTGATGTGACAGTGGAGGTCGAGAGAGAGGTCAGTACTAGACAAACAGATGATTTCCATAGATATCACGATTGAATCTATGGGAGCTGGTGAGATCGCAAAGCAAAAGAATATATAGAGAGAAGAGGGCCCGGGTCAGAGCTTACGTTTACCAGGCAAGATGGACAAAGATCCAGTAAAGGAGGTAGTAGTGGAGAGGAGAATCAGAACAGTACCATGAAAACCTAGAGAGAAGAGAGTATAAAGGACATCAAAGACTGCAGGGTTTGAGAAAAGGCCATTAAGATCTCATTACTCATTTTGGAGAGAGCAGTTTGGGTTGAAGGATTAAGTCAGAAGTCAAAATGCAGAGAGCAGAGAAGAGAGTGACAGGAAAGGAAGTGGTAATTTGTGACTTTCTCAAGGAGTTTAGCCACAAAAGGAAGATAAGATAGCTGGTAGGAATAGAGGATCAAGTGGATGGAGGAAACACGGGCGTGTTTGTAGACAGAAGGGAAACAGTCAGGAGACAGGGAGAGATGGAAGTTGGGTGAGAGAGTGAATAACAAAGGGGGAGCAATCTGTTGGAGAACACGGGATGGAATGGAATCTCTTGTGCTTGTAAAGGAGTTTGCTTTGGTGGGGAGAGGGACTACCTCTTTATTTGAGTTTAGTGAAAGAAGAGATACTAAGATAAAGATTTTGAAATGGTTGGTAGACTCAAGTTGGAGTACCCAGTTGGGATTGTTGCTAGCAAGAAGATTGTGATGCAGACATAGAGTAGGTCCAACTAATTGTGCCCTGAGGTGGATTAATCTGGGATCCACATATGGGACCTTTGGACAAAGGAGGGTAAAACTCTTCTTAGGACTGGCAAAGAGCTCTGGGGAAACTTCATTCTGGCTGCTTTATAACCTTCTTGCAGGCAGTTTTTTATATCTTTTTTATCTTCTGGTCTCCTTATAAACTGTCTAAGGGAATGGCTTCTACTTGGTGTATTAGGATATATTTTTAGGAAAAGGATTGTTTGTTCAATCTCTTGGCTCTGAGTAATCAACCAGATAAAGAATAGTAGCCTGGACAGGCTCCCTAAGCAAGAACCCAGCACAAACTGTGATGGCTAAGCACAGAAGAGGCAGTGGTATGTGTTGACAGGTCCTTTGCTTCTGATAACCGTTCCTGTTATGCTATAATAATTAGCTTTAGGCTTGTCAAAACTCTTGGGAGATATCCCATTTTAGCTTCATATCAACACTAGGAGGTAAGTACTATTATTATCATCCTCATTTTATAGATGAGGAAATTGAGGCAGACAGAAGTGATTTGCTAAGAGTGACAGCTAATAAAGAGCCTGAATCCTGATTTGAACCCAGCTCTTCACGATTACAGGTCTGGAGTCCTACACGCTATGCCACCTAGCTAGATTGGTGATACAAGCAGATATGTAGGCATTTGGGATGAAGCCCATGGAGAGGGAGGGTTTGACAATGCATGAATGAGAGGGGAATTGACTGTGTTGGAGCAAGTGGAGGTGATCACCTCTTTTCTGGTGCTGTGTCCAATTTAGATGGAGTTGGTGAGTCCACAGTTACTCGAAACCAAATCTTCTTAAACTGTGGGTTGTAACCCTATATGGGGTCGGTCCATAACTGAATGTAGGGATCATGAAAAAATGTGGCACCAGTAAAAGGTTATGTATACCTATTTTCTATACCTATAGACCCAGAGTCACGTAAAAAATTCTCAGGTGGAAAGGGGTCATGGTCAAGAGTGTAAAAAGTTTAAGAAGTCCTTTCTATGCCACCAAAAACAGGACAGAATAGGCACAACAGATAGAAGAACGGCAAGGCCAGGCACTCCCAGGCTATGTAGTGATGGCCCTGGCAGAGAGGCCTCTCTCCCCACAAGGAGGCTTACCACAATCCTTGTCTAAGTCCCTTTAAGGCAACCAGGGAAGAAAGAGAGAATGCCTTGGTCAGTCAGTGTCTTTTGAATGCATTCTCATGTATGCTTCACAAGATGATTGAATCAATTTAGAATTTTAGCAATTTATGTTTGAAATGTATGTTACCGGTGTAAAAAAAGCCATTTATACAAGAAATGTTGGTTAAAAAAATGAAAAATACAACTCTCTTGACTCATGAATGACAAAATATTAACTCCAGATTCTGAAAAGTGTAAGAAGAGTAAGCAGAAAAGAGAGTACGTATGATTTATTTTGGAAAACTGCTTTGACTTTATCTTGGTATATATACATTGTGAGGTGATGGTCTATGCCTAATATCCACCACACTACTTTGTTTTCCCAAAAGTTTTTGTCAAATAGCCCTGAGAACTAAGTCCTTTGGGTTTATCAAACCCTAGGTTACTGTGCTCATTTGCTTCTGTATATTGCGTACCTAATCTGTTCTATTCATCAGCCACTCTATTTCTCAGCCAGTACCAAATTATTTTGCTAATTACATCTTTGTAATGTATCTTCAGATCTGGTGCCAAGAAGCTTCCTTACTTCACATTTTGTTTTCACTGAATCAATGATATTCTGGTTAATCCTGATCTTCTATAGATCGCCCCATGAGTTTTCTTATTTTTCTAGCTCTCTAAAATAATTCTTTGGTAGCTTGATTGGCACTGAATAAGTAAATTAATTTAGGGAGTGTTATTATTTTTATTATATTGGTTCATCCTACCTATAAGTAATTAAGATTTATCCAAGGGGCAGCTAGGTGGCGCAGTGGATAGAGCACTGGCCCTGGAGTCAGGAGTACCTGAGTTCAAATCCAGCCTCAGACACTTAACACTTACTAGCTGTGTGACCCTGGGCAAGTCACTTAACCCCAATTGCCTCACTTAAAAAAAAAAAAAAGATTTATCCAAGTACTTAGAATTATCTCTATTCATGTGGAGTATTTTATAATTGTGTTCATATAGTTCACGTATATGTCTTGGCAGGTAGACTCTCAAGTTTTATATACTATCTGTAGCTATTTTAAATGGATTTTCTCTATCTCCTCCTTCTAGGTTTTGTTGCTAATATACATGCTAGTGATTTCTGTGGATTCATTTGATATTCTGCCAGCTTGTTGAAGTTGTTCATTTTTTCAATTAGTTTTTCAGTTAACTCTCTAGGGTTCTCTAACTCAGCCATCATATCATCTGCAAAAAAATTAATAGTTTTGTTTCCTTGTTGCCTGTGCTTATCCCTTCAATTTCTTCTTGTCTTATTATTATTGCTTTTATTTCTAGTACAAGACTGAATAATAATAATGACAATGGATATATTTGCTTCATCTCTGATCTTATTGGTTTCTAACTTAACCCCATTACAGATAATGCTTGTTCTAGGTTTTAAATAGCTATTACTTATCATAAGGAAAGCTCCATTTATTCCTGTACTTTTTAGTATTGTTTTTACAAGGAATGAGCATTGCATTTTGTCAGAAGCTTTTCCTGAATCTTTTGAAATAATCATGTGATTTTGTTGGTTTTGTTATTGATATAGTCAATTAAGCTGTTAGTTCCCCTAATAATGACAGCTCTACATTCATAGCATATGACATTAGTGATATATTGTTAGAATCTCCTTGCTAATAATTTATTTTTATTTTTGCATCAATATTCATTAGAAAAATTGATTTATAGTTTTCTTTCTCTGTTTTTTGGCTCCCTTCAATTTAGGTATTGATGCCATATTTATGTCACAGAAGGAATATGGTAGGGCTTCTTCTTGACCTATTTTTTTTCCAAACAGTTTGTGTAGTATTGGAATTAATTGTTCTTTAAATATTTGGTAGACTTTGCAGCTAGGTGGCACAGTGAATAAACTACCAGGCCTGAGTCAGGAAGACTCATCTTCAAATCTGGCTTACTAGTTGTTTGACCTTAAGCAGGTCACTTAACCCCGTTTGCCTCAGTTTCCTCATCCATAAAATGAGCCGGAAAAGGAAATGTCCAACCACTCCAGTATCTTTGCCAGGAAAACCCCAAATGGGCTCATGAATAATCAGACATGACTGAAAAACAGTTGAACAACAACAAGAATTTGCTTGTCAATCCATCTGGTCCTGAAGTTTTTTCCTTAGAGAGCTCATTTATAGCTTGTAAAATTTTGTTTCCTAAGACAGGATTATTTATCTTTACTTTTAAAATTAAAATTAAATTGAATTTAACTTCATTTAAATTAAAATGGAATATTTAATATGATTTCCTATTCTGTTAATCCAGTCAATTTGTATTTTATAAAATGTTAATCCATTTTATTTCGACTGTCAGTTTCATTGGCATATAGTTGGGCAAAATAACTCCTAATAATTGCTTTAATTTCATCTTCATTGGTTGTGAATTTACCCTTTTCATTTTTTTATGCTAGTAATTTGATTTTATTCTTCCATTTTAAAAGCAAATTAGCCAATGGTTTATCTTTTCTTGTAAAAACCAGCTCCTAGTTTTATTTATTAGTTCAATGGTGTTTTTAACTTTCCATTTTTATTAATTCCTCCATTGATTTTTAGGATTCTTATTTTGATGTTTGGAAGTTTTTAATTTATTGTTTCTCCAGAGTTTTTTAGGTGAACACCCAATTGGTTTATCTGTTCTTTTTCTCTTTTCTTGATGTAAACTTTTAAAGATATAAATTTTCAGGTGACTTCACTTCATTCACATTCACTGTTATGATTGCTAACTTGTACTTCCTTCCATCATATTCTCTTATGCTTATTTTTCTCCCTTCTCAAGAGTGTGCTTGCTTCTTTTCCCTTTCTCTTATTTCTTTTTGTAGCTATGATACTTACTTATAACTGAGGTGTCAAACAGCTGCCCAAGTTCTGGAACCAGACCAAAATGTCATTGGGAAATATTTAACAAAATAAACAAAAATAGAGTAGGAAAAAAAGAGTCCATTTGCTTCTGACCACTGTCTCCCTCTTCATTCTCCACCCCATTTCCCTTTTCTCTTAACCCCCTTTCCTCTTACTTTCCTGTTGAATTAAGATGAATTTCTATACATGCATCATTGTGTGTTTGCATATTTTCCCACCTGGAACCAGTTCAGATGTGAGGGAAATTCAAGTTTCTCTTGCTCCCTGCCTTTTTCTCCTCTTTGATATAACTTCTTCCTTCTGTATCCCATTTATGTCAGATAATTTCCCCTTTTCTTCTCCCTTCCCCCCTTTCCCAGTGCATCCTTCTTTCTTAACCCTTCCATTCTTCTTTTGAGCTCATCTCATCATAATAGAATCACATCCAGGCCCGCTGTCTAATTAGACTCCCTCTAAGACCCCTGGTGAGGACAAAGTTCTGAGGGGTTACATGTAACATCTCTCTATAGAAGAATGCAAAAAATTTAACCATGTTTTGTCTCTTATGATTTCTCACTTGTTTACCTTTTAATGCTTTCCTTGTAACTCAAGAAAAGCTTGTTTGGGTGTCAAATTTTCTATTCAGTGCTGGGTTTTGCAACAGGAAAAAAACTGAAAGTTCTCTTTTTCAATAAATATCTCTTTTTCCCCCTGAAGGATTATGATCAGTTTTTCTGGGTTCATTATTCTTGGTTGTAATCCTGGCTCTTTTGCTTTCTGGAACATCATAGTTCAGGCACTCCATTCCTTTTGCGTGGTAGCTGCTCAGTCTTGCATGATCAGTACTGTGGCTCCACAGTTCTCAGATTCTTTCTTTCTGGCTATTGACCTTAGAGTTTTGGATATTTCTGGGAGATGTTGTTTAGAGAAATGTTTTTCAGGAGGTAACCAGTGGATTCTTTCAGTTTCTCAGACATCTGGGCAGTTTCTCCTTCTAATTTATTGAAATGTGATATCTAGGATTTTTTCTTTGTTTACGGATTTCAAGTAGTATAGTGAGTCTTAAATGATCTCTTCTTGATCCATTTTCCAGGTCAGTTGTTTTTGCTATGAGACATTTAATGCTTTCTACTATTTTTTCAGTCTTTTGACTTCGCTTTGTCATTTCTTTATTTCTCAAGGAAGGATTAGATTCAACTTAAACAATTCTAATTTTTAAGTACTTCTCTTTTATTTAATATTTTATTTTCCCCCAATTACATGTTTCATTTCTTTTTTTGTGGGGCAATGGGGGTTAAGTGACTTGCCCAGGGTCACACAGCTAATAAGTGTCAAGTGTCTGAGGCCGGATTTGAACACAGGTACTCCTGACTCCAGGGCTGGTGCTTTATCTACTGCACCATCTAGCTGCCCCCCTAATTACATGTAAATGAAATTACATTCATTACATTTTTTAAGTTCCAAATTCTCTCCCTTCCTCACTTCCTTTACCAAGCTCCCTGAAATGGTAAGCAATTTGATATAGATTATATATGTGCAGTCATGAAAAACATATTTCCATATTAATTCTGTTGTGAATGAAAACACACATAAAAACCCAAGAAAAATAAGTAAAGTTTTTTTTTTTAAGTATACATTCAGGGGGCAGCTAGGTGGCGCAGTGGATAGAGCACCGGCCCTGGAGTCAGGAGTACCTGAGTTCAAATCCGGCCTCAGACACTTAACACTTACTAGCTGTGTGACCCTGGGCAAGTCACTTAACCCCAATTGCCTCACTAAAAAACAAAACAAAAAACAAAAGGTATGCACAGTTTTATAATCCTTTAGGCATACTTCCAAAATCTTCTCTAGAATGGTTGAATCAATTCACAACTCCACTGACTATGCAGTAGTGTCTCAATTTTCCCACATTCCCTGGTCTTTTTTTTTTTAAGTGAGGTAGAGGGAAAAATTGGCAAAGAAAGGAGAGCAGTGCAAGAAAATGATGAAAAGAGAATGAACAGCCTGGAATGTCTTTGTGCACTGGTACTCCTTTCCCTGAGTCCTTACTGTCCCTGGGTACTGGAATGCTCCCTGCTACCATGCTCCTGCTGCTTCTTCTATGGTGCACTCCTGGCCAACCCCCACCCCTTGTCTGCAGACCTCTCTGTCTATCTTCCTAAGCTTTCTTAGGCTGGAAAAATGACTCATGGTGATTTTTTTTCTTGGCTTTTCCAATCAGAATTCAGTCTGGTACATTTTCTTGGTCATCTTGGAGGAGCTAAGCTAAAACTGCTACCTCTCACTCCTCCATCTTGACTGCCCTTTCAACTCTATTCATTGTCACCAGCTGTTGCTCATGCCTGGAATTCTCTACCACCAGGTCCCTGTCTTTTTCTTTGTCTTCACAAAGAAGTGAAGGCTAAATATTCCGAGTTTCTTCCTGTGATCCTTATTTGGAATGATTTTGAAGTCTCTCACCAATCTTCATTCCAAGGTCACCCTACTCCAGAAGTTCCTTTGCTCATCAATGTCCTTCCTAATATGTTGGACCCAGAATTGAATACAGTACTAAAATATTTTGTTTGCTAACGACATTCCCTGTGCCTGAAATATCCCCCACCTCATCACACCATCTCCAGCTTTGGATATTTTTGCCATCCTTCAAGTCCTGGCTCAGATTTCCCCTCTTCCATAGAGATTATAAGCTCCTAGTTGGCAGGAGCAACATCTTATTTATAGACCCCCCCCCAGCTATATTAGTACAGTGCATTGTACATAATAAGATCTACTTGATAAATGTTCAGTTTGCTTAGTTGAAGTATTCCTTTCTGTCTCTTTTACCAAATTAAGGTTAACTGAAAGATGTATTCCAAATTTATTTGTATACATACATACATGTATGTCTCAAGTTTGCCATGAACTTTCTCCTCAATTTAGATCAGTTCAACCAACCTTTAAGTGCTTGTTATATACAAGTTCCTTCTTAGGCACTGAGACTACAAAGATGAACAACAACACGGGAATAATATGGGTCAAGGAGTTGTCATTTAATGGCGAATAAGATACACACACAAATGAATTTTATATAAGGTGCAATGCAGTAAAGCCAATGGAGAAAACATAAAGATAAGAGAGCTCATTTTCAGCTTGGAGGAATCAAAGAATGCTCCATAAAGAAGATAACCCTTGAGCTAGGCTCTGAAGGAAGAGGAGATTTGATTTGATTTGATTTTTTTAAATCATAAAAGTATTTATTATTTTCCAGTTACATGTAAAGGTAGTTTTCAACATTTGTTTTTATAAGATTTTGAATGTAGGAGAAGATTTTAAAAGGCAAGAATGAGGATGACGGGCAGCTAGGTAGTGTAGTGGATAGAGTGCTGGCCCTGGAGTCAAGAGAATCTGCTTTCAAATCTGGCAAGAGACACTTACTAGCTGTGTGACCATAGGCAAGTCACTTAACCCCAATTGCCTCCAAAAAAAAGAGTGAGGATGAGGTGAATTACAGCCACAGGAAGTATCTATGGAATACACAGAGGCAGGAGAATCAAAGTTGATATTGAGTTCAAACTAATAGTTCAGTTTGCCTAGAACACAGAATGTGAGATAAGCCTAGAAATGTAGGGTGGGAGCAGATTGTACAGGACCCCAACTACCAGCCCAAGGAGTCTGTATTTTATGCTGTGTCCATTGGAGAGTCCCTGAAGGTTTTTCAGCCAGAGGAACGAATGGACCCTCCAGAAATCATGCCTCCTATTCCCTGGAGAAGGTAATTCCCTCAGTTTAGAAACCCCAAGCCTGGACTCAGCTGACCTGATTGGTGAAATTCTTTGTGAGAAGGAACCGGCTTGCTTTTGGCTTTGCTAAGTCCCCAGAGATTCACCCAGTGTCTGGTGGTTAATTCTTCCTTCTTTTTTTGCAGGGCAATGGGGGTTATGTGACTTGCCCAGGGTCACACAGCTAGTAAGGGTCAAGTGTCTGAGGCCGAATTTGAACTCAGGTACTCCTGAATCCAGGGCCGGTGCTCTATCCACTGCAACACCTAGCTGCCCCTGGTGGTTAATTCTTAATGCTTTTTCCCTTCATTGTTGTTGTTGTTCAGTCCTGTCTGACTCTTTGTGACCCTGCGGGCCAACTATTCTTGGCATTTTCTTGGCAAAGAAGCTGGAATGGTTTGCCATTTCCTTCTCTAGTTTTATGCAGGCAAGGTTTCAAGTGACTTGCCCAGGGTCACACAGCTAGTAAATGTCTGAAGTCAGATTTGAACTCTGGTCTTTCTGACTTCAGGGCCAGAGCTTTATCCACTCAGGCACCTAGCTGTCCTTTTACCTTCATAATCAATCAGATATTTGGAAAAATTCTGTCATCGCACTTTAGAGATGGCTTTTCCATTCTTTCCCTTGCTCCCAAATATCTATCTGGGAATGATTTAATAAACAGATGTGCCACTCAGAGGTAATACTATGGCTACAGCATTTCAGTCATGACTACTCAAGAAAGCAAGCTGCTGACAGTCTCCCCTTGGTGAAAAGTGGCTGATTTATCAGCCTCTCATCACATCAATGATAATATCTAGAACCATTTTGGTCTTCTAACCAATGCATAGAACCAAGATCAAAACAGGATTACACACCAATAGTTGGAATTAGCTATAGTTGCAAAGGGTTCTGCCCTACCTAGAGACCTCTGGTTTATTAGCATGACAAGCCATCTCAAATCCTGGTTAACTATTACCTTCCTTACATCACCATTCTTTGGAACCATTTAATTCAGTAGTCATAGGGTGGATCAACACTCTTCTACAGTAGGCTGAAGAGCTTAAATAAATTTTAACTATTTAAACAGTAAAGGCATTCTACATACTCTTATAAGCCTGTCTTCAGTTGGCAATATAAGTTCATTCATCCTTCCCTCACTTAAATCCAATTCACTGCAAGTCATGACATCATCTCCTGATGTCATGGTCCTCTTTGAGAAGGAAGGACAAACAACAATGATAAGTCCATTATATAGTCCTTAACAAGAGACCAGAATCTTTGGAAATTGTGCTAGAATCGGAGCTTATAGCTTCTCTCTGGTTTGTGTCAGTTACACTTACCTATAGCTTGTTATATTGCTCCCATTTATATGAATAAATCCATCACAGCAGTCAGATCTTCAGACCTAATACCCATCTCAACATTACATATGAATCACAGTCCAAGTCTCCTCAACACTGTGAAATTCTTTCCCGACTTGTGATGACATAGTCCTATATCTTCCAAACTGTGATGCCCCAAACTTGGTCCCATTTAGGGCACAAACATAAAGTGAAACTTAAAATATCAAACCTAAAAATAAACCATATTTTCAATAACATTAGTTCAAGTGAATTAATCTCCAAATTACTGCTATAGATAAACTGCTCTAAGCAAGAGCCACCTGGTTTGGCCATTGTTTCATGTTGCTTACCTTCAGAACAAAATCTAGATAGCAATGTTAATCGGAGCCGGAACTAGAGGGTGCCAATGTGGTGAGATGATGTGCATAACCTGGGCAGAACATGTTTCTGTGATTTGTCCCCAAGGGACCTATAGGGTCTCCCTACCTTATGTGGACGTTTTCTCTCTAAGTATGTTACACAACTGCCTTATGGCATTACGCTCTTCATTTCTCACCTGGCTGCCCTACTTTTTTTTTTTTGGTGAGGCAATTGGGGTTAAGTGACTTGCCCAGGGTCACACAGCTAGTATGTGTTAAGTGTCTGAGGCTGGATTTGAACTCAGGTCCTCCTGACTCCAGGGCTGGTGCTCTATCCACTGAGCCACCTAGCTGCCCCCAGCTGCCCTACTTTTGAGTTGACTTCTCTCCCAGTCCCAAGGAAGCTCAGTATTGGGATAACATCATCATCCTCCAGGATCCCATCAACCTGGAGACTCTCCCTCATCACCACCCTCTGTCCCTTTGATTGGAGGGTGGGACCAGTCCAAAGCTCCATTTAAGGAGGGAATCCAGGTTAGAACATCTTCAAATCTCTCCCCTTTTCCACCACTGGGACTCCCTCCCCACTGCTTTTTAGCTTCCCCCATTAGATTGTAAGCTTCTTGAGGACAGAGACTGGTTATTTATATCCCCAGCACTTAGCAGGGTGCCTGACACATAGCAGGTGCTTAATAAATATTTCTTGACTCATTGACCTAGGAGGTCTGCCACCTTTACTCATCTGGAAGTGGAACTGTCCTATGTTATGCCCCACTTTCCTCATCAAATGATCCTTCTTGTGAGCTGTAACCCTGCCCAAACCCTGCTGAATTTGCCTCTTATTGCTGTGATGATATTAAAACTGCCTGCAGAAATGTGGCCCCATTATACTGTCTACAATAAATATCAAGAATGCTTTGGAAAAACTAACTAATATGTGTTTGTTATTATAACTAATATATCCAACTAATAACACCAATAGGTATGTTCCCAAATAATGGAGTGGATCCAAATAGATTCATTTTTTTATTTCATTGGTATGGATAATGCCCAGTGTATAAACCCTCTCCACTTATGCAGATTAATAATGTCTCTGTACTTTCTAGTCTTAGTTGTCTAGAGCACTAAGAGGTTCAGTGACTTGCCCATGCTCACAGACAGTAAGAATTGAAGCCAAGGGGTCCCAACTCAAAGGGTAGCTGTCTACCCGCTATGCCATGCTGTTTGTCAGTAGAGTTAGACCAAGTCTTCTTGTTCCTCTATTTTCATCTTGAGATTTATTGTATTGCCTGCAAATTAAAACCGATGATCCTTTATATATCAAGTAAAATCATATGTTTGCAGGAGGTATCGCATTTTTTTCAGACAAATATACAAACTATTTGGTCTTCCAGATGAGATCAGCTGTTTTTCCCAGTTCCATGGCACAGCATGCCTGTGCATACACACCATAAGGTCCTCCCATTCTCTTCTGAACCCGGGATCCCAAAACATACTTAAGGACCAGATCTCATTTCTGCAGCTTTTTATTCCTTACGGAGACCTGTTGTGGGATGCCTCTAGAAGTGGAAGGCTGATGATAATCTTAGCTTGTTCCCTGTAGGAGGGGAGAGACCCATGTTCTCTCTGCTGCTAGCTCTATGTTGCTCAGTGTAGGCCAAGCTACTTTCTTCTAGTTTCTATTTTATAGGCTCCCAGACTTAGAACCAGAAGCTACCTTAGAGACCATCCTGTCTTGTCCAACCCCTCCATTTCACAGATGAGAAAACTGAACCTCAGAAAGACTGCATGAGGTAGGATTGAAACCCAGATCTTTCTGGCTCCACACTTCTGAGATTCTCTTTTCAAGCCCAATGTAAATCTCCAGCTACTTATTCTTTCTTTATTAGCTTTTGATTGAGTTCAAGTATACTGCTGTGCTGATTCAAACTCTCATTTGGTTTTCTGAATATCCAATCATTTGCAAATTTCTTCCTACTCAGACTAATGCTGTTGCAAGTGAATGCTTTTGTCTCTGTGTTGATTTCATAGATGCTTTTCAAAATTGGGCAAAGAGGGAGAAAAGTGCCAATCTCAGGCCAATAGGCTCAAGGATAACTTTAAAAGCAGACTCTAGGGACTTTCCAGACTCCTTTTAGATTACAATTGCAATTCAGCCCATCATCCCAGTTATCACAGGAACCTTCCTGGACATTCTTGTGAGGAGAGTCACCATATCAATAGGTATTTCAAATGGATTGGTCCTGAAAACTCTTTGTTTTTAGCTCTGTCCAAGTGTCACAGAGGGCACAAAGCACTATACTTCTCATCCCTTTTCTCTCCTGCAGATATCCCCAGAAGATAATGTTATAGGCCCAGACCACCCTGGGAGTTGTCTGGGGAGATCAAAGAACCTTCTCATTGAAACCCCAGAAGTTTTTCAGGGAGATCAAGGAACTTTCTCCTTGAGAAACTAAACCAAAGGACAGACACACCTAAAGAGAGAGTGGCACCGGATGGGGGACTGAGCTAGCTCCAGGACCACCACCCTTCATTCCAGTCTCCCCCACCCCTGGGGAGATAAGATTAGGTGTGGTTGCTGCCTTTGTGGCTTGAGGAGGAGAGAGATGGCTTGAGAGATCTGCAGCCACCCCTCATCCAATTCCCCTAGCTACCACCAGTGGGGGATGGTCTTCCCCCAATAAGGGAACTTTCCACAGTCAGATGATCACCACCATCAGTCCTCTATAAAAGTATCTGCCTGTCTCCTGCTCGAGGAGATAGGTAACTCAGAGCCATGCCTCTGTGCTATGCCTTCTGCTCATGAGAAGAAGTCCAAGGATTTCTCTCTTGGTTTCCTTTCCCTAGCCCCTAAATAAACTATTATTTTATTCTAATTGGATTGGTTTGCAAGAGGGCATAATTCTTTAATGAGGAATTCCCAAGAACCCCTACCCCAAACCCCCACTCTATTTCCCCATAACAATAAGATCAACCACCAAGCAAAGCAATTGCTTCTTGGAATATCTTGGATATGAGACCCTTATCAGAGAAACTTGCTGCAAAGATTTTTTTTCCCACTTAACTGTTTGTTTTCTAATGTTAGCTGCATTGGATTTGTTTGTGCAACAATTTTAAAAATTTTTATGTAATAAAACTTATCAATGTTATCTTCCATGATCCTCTCTATCTTTTGTTTGGTCATAAATTCTTTTCTTATCTATAGATCCAAGCACTATGGAGGTACTTAGGTGGCACACTGGATGTAACTCTGAGCCTAGAGTCAGGAAGACCTGAATTCAAATCCAACTTCAGATGTTTACTGGCTGTGTGACACCGGGCAGGTCACTTAAGTCTGTTTGCCTCAGTTTTCCCATCTATAAAATGAACTGAAGAAGGAAATAGCAAACAACTCCACTATCTTGGCCAAGAAAACCCCAAATGGGGTCACAAAGAGTTGGACATGACTGAACAACAACAACATTGGAGCTAAATGAGGCTCTCTTTCTCTTAAACACACTGGTTATTTTTTTTTCTCCCTCCGACCTCCAAAACAAGAAACAAATAAGTGTAGCCAAACAGAACGAATCCCCAAATTGACCTTGTCCAAAAATGTATGTCTCCTTAATATTATTCTGTTGCCTTTGTGTCAGGAGGTGGGTGGCATTAGAAGTGGGCAGCATCCTTCATTATTGGTCCTCAATCATAGTGGTGAGCCCAATCTCCTGTGTGAAAGAGGGAGGACTGAATTCCCAAGGCAGCATGATCCCAGAATCTAACCTTCAAACTGGAGAAAGGAGCTTTTTGGGACAGCATCTGCTTTTAGAGTTTCTTCCTGCTTAATCTCAAGTTTGAGAGTTTCCAAACTGCCATTCTTTCTCTGGAGAGAGAAGGGAATTTCCTGATGCTGCATGCTCTTTGGAGAAAGAAGAAGACTCTCTGTATAGTTCCAGTGCAGTATCCTACTTGGAAAACAAAGCAAGTGAGTTACTCAGACAATGCAGGTCAACTAAGAAGCAAATGGCTTATTCAGTAGCCCCCAAACTGTGGTTACTTTCTGGGGAAGTCTAAATCACAGAGCAGTACTACATGTCTTCAAGAAACTATATAGACTCTGTGAGAAAGAAGGACTCACTAGTATGTCAGAGTATTAACCAGATAGCTGCTTCCTGTTCAGCTCCCTCATGAAAGAGTGTTTTACATGTCCTTCGAGTCTTGTGAGTACTTTGCATTGTGTGCGAAGGGGGAAATAACGGCTGCTGGGAACCATATTTGGGGAAACCAAATTCACTAATATTTCACCCAATGCTATGCTACAAGGATATGAAGAAATTTTCCTGGAGTAAATTCCAGGTAGAGTTAACAAGACAATACCATGAAAATGACCCCTTTGGGCATTACTCACTCATATAGTTTTGGTGAATTTATGAACAAGTTTCTTCTTCCTATTTGATTGCCAATGTCTCAGCAACTCTTTGGCTTTGCTCTCCAAGGAGGATGCTATGCAGGAACTATAGGAAATGATCCTCTTTCTCAAAGGAGAGAATCTCTGTATCAGAAAATCTCTTTCTCTAGAAGCACCTAACTTGGGAGGATTACCCATAAAGCAACCTCAAGATAACTTGCCAACTATCTGGTACAATTTTCACAGGTACATGCATGCAAACAGATGAAAGTTTCTGGAGACAAGAAAGGATTTAGCCCATATCCAGGGATTCCACAAATCCCCATTTCCTTCAGGGAAATTCTTTCAAACATCATCCAAGTTGAGATCTGATTTAGCTACCTTTTCCTGGGCTGACTGTGGCTATCGCTCCACAGCTTTCCCTCCTCACTCCAGTCCCATGTTTGTGGAGTTGGTGGGTGGGGAGGGGAGGTAGAGCAGAGAATAATTAGGCTTCTCCCAGTAGTTTTGGGGGGGAGGGGTCAAAAAGCTGAGATGCCGGCAGGCACACACTTAGCAGTATTCAATTGGGAGGCTTTGCTTGCTTCCTCTTGGCCTTCCCCTGCAGCCAAGTAGAGCTGTGCTTAAAACACTTTAGCCACTGTTTAAAAACAGAAAAATCCATGGCTGAGTCTGGAGTTCCCCTTATTTACCATACATTTCCCCCCTTAAGCATATAGTTTACCAGCTCATGCCTTACCTTAGCCTTTCCGACTAAAGCCTCTGATAGGCATGTGCAAGTGCTCGTGCGCACGCACGCACACACACACACACACACACACTCAGAGCTGTCTCAAGCTATGCTGTAGCTACATATTATAATTATATATAATAATATAATATACAAAAATAATATATTATTATATATTATATTATATATAATATACATACACTCAGAGCTATCTCAAGCTAAGCTGTGTATATATATGTATATGTGTATGTATACACACACACACACACACACACATCTCTTTCCCTTTGGAGACCCTTCTTCTAAGTAAAGCCACTATTCCTTGAGATACCATCCTTTGATATCAAATAAATCCCTCTATTTCTATATCTCAAGGACCAGCAATGTACCTGAACATTCCTTAAGAGTTTATTACTGAACAGAAAGACCATTCACATGACTCATCAAAAGGATGCAAAGAATTCCTGTGCCCATCGGCTCTACTGGCCATACCCAATTCTCTTTCTTTCTTTCTTTCTTTCTTTTTTTTTCGGTGAGGCAGTTGATGTTAAGTGACTTGCCCAGGGTCACACAGCCAGTAAGTGTCAAGTGTCTGAGGCTGAATTTGAACTCAGGTCCTCCTGAATCCAGGGTCGGTGCTTTATCCACTTCGCCACCTAGCTGCCCCTCCAATTCTCTTTCTTTCTTTTTTTTTTTTTTTTGGTGAGGCAATTGGGGTTAAGTGACTTGCCCAGGGTCACACAGCTAGTAAGCATTAAGTGTCCGAGGTCAGATTTGAACTCAGGTTCTCCCGACTCCAGGGCCAGTGCTCTATCCACTGCACCACCTAGCTGCCCCTCCAATTCTCTTTCAATTAATTCCCTGTCTGTTTTGGTCCCATGTATGATCATTTCAGGTAACCCTAGTCCTTCCCGGGATTCCAGGCCAGGTCTGAGCAGCCCTATAAATGTTAGGGATGACCCTGCTTTATATTTGGGAGTCGTTGGAGTCTTCAAATATACCAACAAACCCCAGGGACTTTGGGAATACATTGAGAATGAGAAAGCTCCATATAGATGTATTTCCTTTGGTGTGTGGATGGGTGCTTGAGGGCCTGTCCTCATGAAATAATCAGGCATCCAAATTGTTTCTGTCTACCTGTGCCCTGTTCCTTAACATTTGCTTTTTTTCTTTTAGTGAGGCAATTGGGGTTAAGTGACTTGCCCAGGGTCACACACCTAGTAAGTGTTAAGTGTCTGCTGAGGCCGTATTTGAACTCAGGTACTCCTGACTCCAGGGCCAGTGCTCTATCTACTGCGCCACCTAGCTGCCCCCTGTTCCTTATAAGGGAAGACCCTCATCCTGTTGGGACTGCATCAGCAGGTAGGAAGCTACCATGTGACCTACAAGTATTTCTAATTAAGAAACTATTTTCCAGTATCCTCTCCTTGTACCAGCCTTCCCCTGAAGGTACCAAGTAGCAAAATATATGCTGACTTGTTTTTTAAGAGGCTTGTCAAGTTAATCCAATGTTTTTAAGCTTTTATCCTGTGTGGAAGATGCAGTCATTTTCCCAAGCATCTATTTGTGTAGGCACCTCATGAGCACTGCTAGGTGAGATGACTAAGGGCCCCAGGAAATTATTGTTTCTCATTGCCTTTGGGAGCACACCAAAGCCCACTCCACCAACTTCTTTAGTCACCTCATTGAGTAGAAGCTGGGATTGTCCTTCACTTTAGCCGAAATGTCTTTATTTCTTCTCATTTCATTTAGCGGAATTATGTCAATATGGATATGGTTCAATTCTTCCAGTGGTGTACCAAGTCATTAGTCATTGGACAAAATTTCTGCCAACAGTTAAATTAATATTTGTAGATGGCCCCAAAACTGTGTGATTCTTAACACCCTCTGACCTCTTGCTTGAACACTGCAGAAATGGAGGGGGAATGTACAGGACTAATGGCTAGTTTGGACTTTTATTTGTTTAGCAGATGCCCATGGCTAAAGTATTTGTCCCCTACTAGTTTAGCTTCTGTTGATGAACTTTTCCATATCTAGCTAAGCTGCTCTTTGGAGAGCAGACACAATTTGTTACCAGTACTATACTCAAAGTCTTTTCAGCTTCTTGCACCTAACAGAGGTGATGGTCTCCTGATGCTTCAAGTGTTCCAGGTCCCTGCCACACAGTAATGGATCAAAATAGGCATTCTTCACCCACTTGGTATTTCTACATGGATGGTTAGACTGAATTCTTTTGAGTGATTACAAATGTCATTTCAGAGGCTTTGAAATGATATAGCATGTTACTATCAGCATGATTGTCATTAACAAATATGAGGAAGACCTTCTCATCTCTAGGGAATTTTTCCTCAACTTGTACTTTATGAGGAATCTCCTCAATGATAGTAGTCAACACATTGCACCTCATGGCAAGCACATTTGATACTTCATTTTATATTAATGGCCATAATGTACTGATAGTAATAACATATGCAGGGGGAATTCTACCATATATTGAAAGAATAATGAATCCTAATATTATATAAACCATTTGAAGAAATAGGAAAATAATCTTATCAAATTCCCTTTATGTTATAAATAAGAGATATTAATACCTGATCTAGGGAGAGACAAAGAAAGAATATTATAATCTCATTTCCCTGATGAATATCAAGAGAAAGGTTTTAAATAAAAAATTAGTAAAGCAGTTATACCAACATATAAAAAAGATTGTATACATTCTGATGAAGTAGGGTTTATACTAGGAATGCAGGATTGAAATTAGGAATTAGAAATTAGGAAAACTATGAATATAAAAACAATCACAATTGTATGGTTATATCAATAAATGCAGAAAAAGATTTTGACAAAATACAACTCTCATTCATATTAACAGCATTAAAGGCACAGGAATAAATGAACCTTTCCTTTATTTGTCAAATATGATTTATCCAAAATCAAGAGCCAGCATTATACGTAATGGTGATAAACTGGATCCCTTTATAATAATATCAAAGGTAAAGCAAGGATGTCTATTATCATCACTCTTATTTAGTATAATGTTAGAAATGCGATTGATAGTAATAAAGAGAAGAAAATAAAACCCAGGAAATAAGCATAAGCAAAGAAGAAAGAAAAATATTGGTTTTTGCAAATAACATCATGGTCTAACTAGAGAACCCTAGAAAGTTATTGAAACATCGATTTCAGCAAAATATCAATATATAAAACAAACCCATGCCTTTCCATATTTTACCAACAAAACTTATCAAGAAGAGATAGAAAGAGAAATTCCATTTAAAATAATTATTGGACATAAAAATATTTGAGTCCATCTACCAACTCACACATCGTAACTATGAAACACTCTATGAAAATAAAGACACCTAAATAAATGAAGAGATATTAGTGGCCCATGGTTGGGCCTTGTCAATATAAGTAAAACAAAAAGATTATAACAAAATTAATTTACTTTTTCAGTGCCATCCCATTCAAACTACCAAGGGATTACTTTATAGAGCTAGAAAAAATAACCAAATGTATTTGAAGGAATACAAGGTCAAGATTCTCCAGGGAAATAAAGGAAAAAATGAAGGAAGGAGGCTAGCAGTGCCAAATCTTAAAGTACACTACAGTACTCATTAAAATTATTTGATAATGATAAAAAATAAGAGGTTAATCAGTAGAACAGATCAGGTATACAACATACAGAAACAGATCAATATAGAAGGTTAGTGTTCAATAAGCCCAAAGAAACCTTCTGAAGTAATAACTCATTATTTAACAAAAATTGCTATGAAAACTAAAAAAACAGTCTGGCAGAAATTAAGTTTAAATCAGGAGTTCTTGACTTGGATTTTATGGATAGATTCCAATGGGCAATGTATTTGGATGGGAAAAAAATGACATCTTTGTTTTCACTAACCTCTAACTGAAATTTAGTATGTACTTCAATTATTTTAAAGCACTGCACTCAGAAGGGATACATAGGTCTCACCAGATTGCCAAAGGGGCCCATGATATAAAACACATTAAGAACTCCTGTTTTGGACTAACACTTCATACCACATACCACAATAAGCTACAAATAACTACATGACCTAGATACTATGGCTTACATCTTTAATAAATTAGAAGATCAAGAAAAGAAAATGACTTTTGAAACTATAGATGGAAAAGAGTACATGACCAGACAAGGTATAGAAAAGATCATAGAAGATAAGATGCACAATTTTGATTACATAAAACTGAAAAGGTTTTACATAAACAAAATCAGTACAATTAAAATTAGAAGGGAAACCAATAGCTGAGAGAAAAAACTCTTTTCAGAAATGTGTGATACCCAAGTTATATAGGAACTGATTCAAATATATAAGAATAATAGCTATTTCCCAATTGATAAATGGTCAAATAATAGGATAAGAACAAGCAATTTTCAAAGGAAAAAAATATAAATGATCAACAGCTATATATGAAAGAATGTTCCAAATTAGTAATAATTAGAGAAGCTCAAATTAAAACTGAGCTTCCAACTCATACCTATCAAATTGGCAAAGATGTCAACGAAGAAAAATAACAGTTTGCTGGACTGTGGGAGGAGAGAGGCACACCATTCATAGAGCTATGAATTAGGGGCAGCTAGGTGGTGCAGTGGATAAAGCACCGGGCCTGGATTCAGGAGTACCTGAGTTCAAATCTGGCCTCAGACACTTAACACTTACTAGCTGTGTGACCCTGGGCAAGTCACTTAACCCCAATTGCCTTACCGAAAAACAAACAAACAAACAAACAAAAAAACAAAAAAACAACCATAGAGCTATGAATTGGTCGAACCATTCTGGAAAGCAGTTTGCAACCATGTTCCAAAGTCACTAAATGGTATACCCTTTGACCCAGTTATGGTATGTGGATTTAATTCAGCAGTGTGTTGATAAATGTTTAAAAAACCCAACCCTCTGTAAAAGTGCATGTATAACACATTTAAGTTTAATCTGCATTATTAACATTTCCCCCATCCCTTTCTTAAGTGTTGACAACAACAACAACAAATCAAGCTCTGATTTATAGCATTTACTAATTTCTGTGGTGTAACAATTGACTCTCCAGGAGGTACAAACCACCCTAAGAATCCCCCAATTTAATTAAATGTTATCTCACTATATTAAATGACAAAAGACATATTTCAGAGAAACCTGGCAAGGCTTGTATGAATTGATGCAGAATGAAATAAACAGAACCAAAAGAATAATTTATATAGTAATAACAGTATGGCAAAGACAAACAGCCCTGAAAAATTTGAGAAGTCCAACCAACTCTAGAAGAATGATGAGAAGATATGATAGTAATCTCCTGAGAGAGTGCTGATAGACTCAAGGTGCAGAATTAGAAACACCTTTTTTGGATATATGAAATGAATGTTTGAATTTGTTTTAATTGATTATGCTTATTTGGTTTTTAAATGTTTTTCTTTTGGGATGGAGAGAGGAGATAGGTATAGAATTGCCTCTTCTCCCCCCTCCAAAAAACAAAAACAAAAAAAAGCAAAGAAAAGAGGGAAAGGAGGATGTAAACAAGATGGAGGACTAGATATTTCCCCCAGTCCTTATGACTTCTCCAAACTCTCCAAAATAGAAATTATATTTCAAAAATAAAGCAATTTCAGCTTTCTCCATAGTCTAGAACACCTGGAACTCAAAGAAAGGTTAAAAAAAATTAACAGACACTTACCTTGATCTTGCAGAGCATGCCCTAACCTATTTCCCAGCACACTACTTGCAGCAAGGCAACACAAGCCATCCCAAGGACCTGACCCACAGACTTACAATAAAATCCAACCTAACACCCCAATACCTGTTTGCTTTTTCCAGAGCCATAGAGATCCAGGTTCCAGGTTGCAGAATTTGCCTGGGGCCTTAGTGGTCAGTGCCACAGTGGCAGCATTCTGTGCTGCAAAGATTTTCTACAGGAGAGCAGAGATTCAAGAAATAAGACAATAAAACTGCCCATAACTTCTGAACACAGAAAGCAAAGTACAAATCAAAAGAATCCATAGACCACTTCTGAAAAAAACAAACAAAAACCAAGATTGCAAACTCCAACAAAGATAATGGTTAAATATAATGGAAAAAAAAACCCCGAAATATTTCAAGAGATCAGAAGCATTTTGAAATACAAAAGAAAAGAAATTCTAATAACACAAGGCAATTTTATACTCACCAGAAAACACAGGAGGAAATGGAACAATGTGTTCTGAGTTCACAATGCAGCCCAGGGTGACCTTCCCTGAAAATCTGAGTTTATCCACAAATGAAGAAAGAGTGACATTGGAAAAGAAAAGAAAGCCCTACAATCTGTTGCTTACAAGAAGCACATTTAAAAAACAAAGATACATACATACTAAAATCAAGGAGATGAAAAAAATGTGCTATGCACCAAGCAAATACACAAAGTTAAGAGTTGCCATCATACTATCAGACAAAGTGAAAACAAACACTCAAAAAATAAAACCATGTCCCAATGGATAAGTGGTCAAATGACAGGAGTAAGAAAGCATGGAAAACTCTACATGAACTGATGCAGAGACAAGAAAACAGTATGACTACAATAATGCAAATGGAAAGAAGAACCACAAAACAATTAAAAGTGAATGCTGCAAATTATGAAGAAAAAGCATAGTTCCAAAGAAGAATTATAAGAAGAAATCCCTCTCCTACTTCTCTGCAGAGGTGGGGAGTGTGAGAATGGTACATTGAGCATCTTTTCAGATTTTTCCCTATGTATTGGTCCATTTTGCTGACTTTCTCTCTTTTTTACTTTTTTTTTCTTTATTTTTTTGGGGGAGTTGTTATATGGGCTGGCTTTCTAGGAGAGGACACAGGGAGGGGATTCTTGAAGATTTTTAGGTGATGTATAAAACATATCTATAAAATATCTTTTTTTCTTTTTATGTTCTCATTTTAGAATTTTATTTTCCCAAATTACATGTAAATACAAATTTCAACATCAAATTTTTTTAAGACTTTGTGTTTCAAATTCTCTTCTTCCCTCCCCCCATAAGAACTCAAGCAATTCCATATAAGCTATACATGAGCAGTCATGGAAAACATTTCCAAATTAGCCAGGTTGTGAAAGAAAACAGACAAAAACAAAACTTCAGATAAAGGAACTAACAAAAAAATTATGCTTCAATTTGTATTCAGATGCCATCATTTGTCTCTCTGTAGATGGACTGCATTTTTCATAAGACCTTCAGAGTTGTCTTGGATCATTGCATTGCTGAAAATAACCAAGTCATTCACAGCAGATCATCTTACAGTATTGCTGTTATTTTGTATACAGTACATTTCACATTTCATCAGCTCATGTAGCTCTTTCTGGGTTTTTCTGATATCATCCTGCTCATCATTCTTTTCATAGTAAACTACATTTATATAGTACTTTAAAGAGAGATTTCGTTACAATAAACCCATGAGGTTGATTCTTGCAACAACAGTAATAGACAACATTTATATAGTACCTTATATATAAAATATCATTAAAAATAAGCTTCCTAAAGCTGAAGATGAGGGAACCAAGTAGTCGTTAGGGGCATCAGTGTCCTCTAGGCTGAAAACAAACTAATTCTTGTAACAGGGTTACATTAATGACATGGTTTTGGGTTGTTCCTAAACATGTGGAGGAAATCATTACCATATGAGTAGGAGTGAACTAAAAATCAATTGAAATAGATTTAGGGCCATGGAAAAATGGAGAGATTGTTTCATCTCTGTCTTTGAATCCTCAAAACCTAGCACAGTTGTTGGCACATAGTAGGCCCCCAATAAATGCTCGATAAATTACATTTACTGAAACTTCAGGGAGCTCAAAATCCGAGCCAAGTCCAAGGACCTGAATTTCATGCATTTAAAGTTTAAACTCATTTACAAGGAAAGAGAAAAGCACACATTTCTGGATGTTGACTCTGTGTATCTAGTCCTTTTTTCTTATAGACCTCAGAAGCAAACATCTATCTCTAGTGATAAGAATTAGAACATTAAAAAGTTTGTGTAGACAAAGTTAAGGTACACTCTGAAAGCTACTTAGAGCAAATCACTCATTTTTCCCATTATGCAAAAAGTCATTTTGTCAATCATGTTAAGTCTTATTAATCATATTAAAACTAGGTAGCAGCAAATTTGAATATGAAGTAGAAATCATGTTCCCTATGACAAATATTCGTATAGCATTAGTTATGTGCTCTAGACTTGGATTTAATTTGGAGGTGGAAGAACCCTTAATCAGATGTCTAGTCCACTCCTTTTGTTTTAGAGATCAGGAAACTGAGTCCCAAAGAGATTAAGAAAATTGTCCAAAGTCTTACAGACAATAAGGAGCAGAGTTGGGATTTGAACCCAGGCCCTCAGAGTCTAAATCCAGTGCAATTCTTTACTCTCAAATGGAACAAAATCAATTCCTCTCAATAGGGAGATGGGACAGAGATACTTCATTGAGTAGAAGTTTGGGGATTTCCTTTGTGTGTAGATTCAGGAGCAAAGCATTGTAGATGCTCCTGGCTAGTTTCACTTCAACTTAAAGCAGAAGGTATTTTTTTGTTCTTTCCACTCACACCCAGGTAAAAGGACATATCCCTACTGGGCCAATGCTCACGGATGGAATTCTTCTTTTTAAAGTTGTTCCCTGATGGAAAGTACCAAAATAATTATTACTCGCTCACAGGATATAAGGGTATCGTCCCTTCATTCTGCAAGATAGATTTTCCAAGTTAAGAATACATCTGAATTTTTCCTCATTGTCAACTCCTTTAAAAATAGGAGAGCACTCATCAATCATAAGGTGATATAACAAGAGTTATCCAAATTCATTAAAACAATTGATATTTGCTTTGCCAAGGGACAGTAAAAGAGCATCCAAATTTCAAATGCAAATCCCTTCGCTAATTTGAAAAGTGAAAGCTCTGTTAATAAATTACAGAGAATTTCCCTTAAACTTGTTCTCTTAGTTATTAGTACAAATGACATTTTTGATTGATGACCAAACTCAATATGAGAAGATCACTTTGGAAACACTCTCAGTAATTTGTGTTTGAAGCCCCAATCTCACAAAGAGTTCCATATTTCAAATGCTGTTAAGGGTTTGAGTGAACAGCAATCTCAATATGAGCCAACACTGGGACACAGCAGCCAAAAAAAGCTAATGCAATCTTCCGCTGCATTAATAGCAATTCATTGTCCGGAACAAAGGAAGTTCTTGCAGTCCTGCTGTCCTCTGCCCTGGTCACGCCACATCTGAAGGATTGTGGTCAGTTCTGGGGGCCACATTGCAGAGAGTACCACAATAAACTAGAGAGCACGGGCTCTGAAAATCATGTTTTATGAGCAATGACTGAAAGAGACGAAGACATTGAGTGTGAACAATGAAAATCTTTACAATAAAATGTTTGAATGGCTCTTGTGTGGGGGATGGATTTGGCTTGTTCTATGTAGGTGCAAGGGGTGTAACTAAGGACAGTCTGTAATTTATAGGAGAGAGGTTTCAATTCCATTGTAGAAAGAGTTTCCTAATGATCAGGGCTCTGTCACAATGGAGTGGGCTGCCTTGTAAGTTAGAGAATTCACTGTCTTTGGAAATGGTCAGGAACAAACTGAATGATCACCAATCAGGACTATTATAGAAGGGATTCCTGCATTGGGCAGGACATTGGTAACTTTGGCAGTCTCCTTCAACTTTGGAAGAGCCTCTGATACCATACCCAGCGCTCATCACCTCTTTCCAGTGAACACGGCTGTCGGGGTCACTGTTGATTGATTCAGGGAGATAAATAGCTTGGGACTGATCCTCATCCATCTGGATTCAATGTGGCAATACATGGTTAAGGAGGATGCTTTTTCATTTGGGAGTATGCTAAAGAAAAAAAGTAATGAAAAGTCCATTCCTTTTGACCCAGTACTTCCCTTGCTAAGTATATTCCCCAAAGAGGTCAGTGATAGCAGTACTTTTACAAAATATGTTTTTCCTGATGTCTTTTGGTCTTATATCATCCTTATCTCCCTCTTCTTCCCCCTTGTCAGAGAGCTAGCCTATATAACAAGGAACACTTTTAAGAACAAAAGAGGGAGGGAAAAATGGATGACATGGATCAATACACTGAAAAACATGACAATATATGTAAATGTTCCACACCTGTTAACCTCCCACATATAACTCTTCTTTGGGGGCATGCTGGTTCTTTGTAGTTTTGCAACATTTACATTTAACTCTTTTATGGTTCTTTCTTCTGCCTACATTATTGTAGTCATTGCATAAATTGTTTTTTGGCTCAGCTTATTTCATTCTGTAACAGCTCATATAGATCTTTCCAAGCTTCTCTTTATTCATCACATGCACTATTTCTTATAGGACAGTGATATTCCATTACATTCATGCACCACAGTGGTTAGTCATTCTCCAACTGATGGGCATCTACTCTTTCAAATTCTTGGCTACACAACAGCACTTTTTTGTATTATCAAAGATCTGAAAATAAGGTAGATGTCCATCAATAGGGAATGCCTAAAAAAGCTGTGGCAGATGAATATACTAACAGACTATTACCGTATGGTCAGATACAATGACTATGATCAATTCAGAAACATGGGAATACTAATATAAAGACTGACTTAAAATGAAATAAGTAGAACCAAGAAAACAATATCTACAATGACCGCAACAAAGGAAAAATGCATGAAACTGAACACTGTGAAATTATTATCCATCTTTTTTTCCTGAACTTTTTTCTCTCCTTTTTAAAAGCTTTATTATGAGAGATTGTCCGTTGTGTATGGGAGACAGGTTGGATATATTCAGTAATAAGGGTGACATAAAACAAAAAGATAGTAAGCAAAATACTCACATTTTGCATTTATTATTTGAATAAGCAAATTAATGTTTTCATCTGGAACTTCTTCCAGAAGCTAGGTCCACAGAACTTGATGTATCCATATGCCTTCTACTATTTGTAGCTAGCACCAGCAGAACAAAATTACATCTGAGATTAGTGTTAATGGCCTTGACATTCTTAAAATAGAAGAACAGATCCTTTGTTAGGTGGGTGGGAAATATAAGTGGAGAGTAGGGGAGAGAAGAAGAAAGTGCTGATTATGATAGAAGAGATTACTTCATTCCAGAATCTTCGGATTGGGAGAGACTTCAGAAGTCACATCTAGACTAGGCCACATGTCACCAATGATCCCCTTGACAGTGGGGACAGCAGGACATTGAGTCTACATATGAAGCTCTCCAGTGAAGATCATACGAAGTAATCAAAAGAGCAGATGCAGACATAATGGACTTTGAAATGGAGGCTTACTAGCTTATAATTAACTTATAAGAAGTAGATCATTAAAAAGTTAAGGTACACTCTAAAAGCTACTTCTTCAGAAATATGCCCAAACTTATACATTGAGTATCATGGACTCCCAGAGGTTGTTCCTGTTGTTCATAATTCATTTCTTTTTCTTTTTTTTTTGTGAGGCAATGGGGATTAAGTGACTTGCCCAGGGCCACATAGCTAGTAAGTGTCAAGTGTCTGAGGTCGGATTTGAACTCAGGTCCTCCTGAATCCAGGGCCAGCACTTTATCTGCTGTGCCACCTAGCTGCCCCCATAATTAATTTTCGTTTGTTTTGGGGGATTTTTGTGAGGCAATTGGGGTTAAGTGACTTGCCCAGGGTCACACAGCTAGTAAGTATTAAGTGTCTGAGGCCAGGTCCTCCTGGCTCCAGCATCATTCATTTTCAAAGAGGACCAATGACATCACAGGGTGACATCTTCACTTGTGAGTGAATTGGATTGAAGTGAGGCAGAGTTTCACAAAGTCCTCAGTTTCACTCTCTCTCCCAGAGTTATCAAAGTCCAATGGCAAGACAAAAGTCAAGATGACTGGCAATGGCCTGGAATGCAGTGGTGACCTTGGTGTCATTGATGCCTGACCAAGCTCTAAGCACCCCACAGAGCCTCCTTTAGCTGCCTCCTGGCCATTAGAACAAATTGTTATCATTTACCTATTTTCACATACTTGGGGTAGACAATTTCCCCCAATTCACTGATGGGTTTGAGGTCTGTCAGCTACCTTCAACCTGGTTTTACCAGCATGCTACACGTGCTATGGCTTCTTGGAGCCATGGGTAAGAGTTGGATAAGAGGTAGACACCAAAGGTGGAGGAGCAGTCTCCACACCAGAGGGACTGGTCCTTCTGAACACCCCATACACCCCAATCCTACAGGTATAAGGTGCCTTAGGAATGTGCTCATCTAATCCAAGCTCCCACCATAATTTATAAATGGCCCGCTATGAACAGTTCTAATTCACAGGAAAATTCTCCTTCCATCTTTCAATCAGATGGGAGCTGGGATCTTAGCTCTCTTTCCCTCTTCATTGTAACTAAATTTTGTTCTTCAGAATGCTTACCTGACTTTGACCAATCTTACTTTGTACAGCCTTCCAATTTCTATTTCCTGGTCTCAATCAGTCTTGGTTCTCTTGGTCACGGCTTATATCCCTGTTTTTATTCCATCCATCTCTCCAGGAAGCTCACAGTTCAATTTTTGAAATGATCTAGCTCAAAGGGGTGTTGAGAGAATGAATATTTACAGGACTACTGGACCATTTAAATCAAATGAAAAAATGTTAACCTCTTAGATATCTTTCTCTTTCTAGTTTTTCTTCATTGAATAGTTTCTAGAGATGGGGCAATTTATTTCTTTAGGTATTATTTCTTCAGTAGTTGTGTTTTTATTTGTTGCTATATTCATTTTTAGGAGGTAGAATTTTATATGACACTTGAAGGAAACCAGGGGAACAAAGACGTAGAGTAGAGATGAGGAGGGAGAGAATGCAGGGCATAGCCAGAAAAATATGCCAAAAGTTGGAAGATTGAGGATCTTGTCCAAGGAATGATCAAGAAGAGGATGGGATGTGGGAAGTGCAAGAAGAAAGTGTGCATGTGTGGTCGATTCTGGAGGGCTTGGAATGCCAAAAAGAGCGTTTTGTACTTGATTCTGGAGGTGAAAGGGAGCCACTGCAGTTTATTGAGTAGAGGGATGGCAGAGGCAGACCTGTGTTTTAGGAAATTCACTTTGACAACCAAGTGAAGAATGGATTTGAGATAGGCAGAGCGATCTGCAGGCTACTTCAGTAGTCCAGGCAGAAAGTGACAAAGTGGGCAGTGGCAGAGAAAAAAAGGAGGCATGTTCAAGAGATACTGTAAAGGGAAAATGGAAAGACCTTGGCAACAGATTGGATAGGAAGGGTGAAATGAGAGTGAGAATTTGAGGATGGGGACAGCTAGGTGGCGTAGTCGATAGAGAACCAGCCCTGGATTCGGGAGGACCAGAGTTCAAATCTGGCCTCAGACACTTGACACTTACTAGCTGTGTGACCCTAGGCAAGTCACTTAACCCCAATTGCCTCACTAAAAAATAAAAAATAAATAAAATAAATAAAAAAGAGAATTTGAGGATGTAGGTAACTGGGAAGATGGTGTTGCCCTTGACAATAATAGGGGAGGTAGAAGTGAGGAGGGTTTAGGGGGAAAGATAATCAGTTCAATTTTGGACACATTAAGTTTCAGATGTCTACTGAACATCCAGTTTGAGATGTCTGGAAGGCACGTGCGAGACTCAAGGTCAGCTGAGAGATTGGAGCAAGAAGTATAGATGTGAGAATTGTCAGTATGGAAATGATAATGAAATCCACGGGAGGCTTATGAGATCACCAAGTGAAGCAGTAGAAAGGGAGGAGAGAAGAAGGCCCAGGAACGGCCAAGGTTAATGGGTATGACCTAGATTAAGAGCCAGCAACAGATACTGAGAAGTCTCCACAGCACAATTTCCAAGGAATCAAAATTGCAGATGATTCAAAGGACCATGGAGAGACACATTATGAGTGCAAGTAGACTCCAGTGTGTTACCAACAATGCTTTGTGCTAAAAAAACCTGAACATCAAAGACAAGGCATGTGTGACTGGAAAGGGAAGTGGACTTTATCTGTAGCAAGAACAAAGGAGTACAATCAATAACCTGTGTTACACTGGTAGCCAAGAGGAAGCCCTCCAATGCATTAACTATGAAGCATTTATGGAAAAACAGGGAAGAAAATCAAAAAGAATGAGAAGGTATGAATGAATTGTGATCTACATTAGGAGGAAGACCAATGTCAGTAGGAGAATGGATCTGCTGAAATAGTTCATTTCTTCATTATTATTATTAACAATAATTTTAAATTTGCAGAAATATTATTAAATTATAAGTTAAATGTTACCGAAATAATTTTGGAGCAAATGTACTTCCTTTGACAAAGCAAAAGTTTCTCTCTTGACAAAGCCTGTGAAATGGCTCAAATTCAAGAGTGGAATCAACCTCACAAGGTTGTTGTGAAGATCAAATAAGATGTTTGTAAAATACTTAGCACTATGCCTGGCATGTAGTAGGTGCTATATAACTGTTTAATTCCCTTACTCCATTAGAGCCTCCAAAATAACATTGAAAACAACCATTGGGCATGTCACCTGGGCAATAATCCATAGAACCTTAATATGAAAGAAGAATAGTTGGAGAACAACTTGACCTCAGACCATTTCTACCTGAACCCCAACCCACAAGGTGAGGACCAGATAACAGCGATCATAAAAATCTTTCTTTCTGCAGTAGCCTGAGGTCAGAGCTCAGTTCTCCAGAACTGTTGTCTCCCCTCCCTAAGGAGGCCTGCTTAGGGAGTTCCAGTGCAGTCTATCACTCTCTCTGGGCAGTGCATAAATTGAGGTATAATGGAAACTAAGCAAGAAGTCTCCAATTCCTCTCCATATGTGACATCTCCCCAGAAGAGTCCTGGGTAGCCCGAAGCTACTCAAGATAGACACACGAAATAATAAACTCTCATGATTACTCAGAACTATATTTGAACGCCCGAGAATGGAAGGAGGGCAAGAAGTAAGCTATTACCTTGGCTATATTTTGTCAAAGTCTGAAATATTGTTGTCTGGGAAAAATGTCCTGCTTATTTTTTTTATTCCCATTAAATCATGTTACAATCATCTATATCGTTCTTTCAAGGATATCCTTGTAAGAATCTTGGATTAGCTCTGGATCTGAGCACAGGGATTTAGGAGAAAGAAATCAGCTGCAAAAGATGGATTTTAGCTCCTCATCTGAGTATCCTTATAAAATATCCCTTTTCTGGAGGGAATAATAATGACATCGTTTTCACAAGAATTTGCAAGTAATGAATCCCCAAATAGTGATCACCGCTGCACTTGCCTCACAGCAGGGGTCTCAAATGTGATTTGCCGAAGTTGAGATGCATATGTATGCCAGGCCACCCCATGGAGGGAAACGTGTCCAGTTCTAAAATGGCAAAAAACTACATGGGCAAGCTGCCTGGAGACAGAGATGCTGCATTCCTTCCTGGCTGCCGTTCCCAGGGGGCAGAAATGATGAGCAGTGCACGCAACCCAGGGGCATGGCTATAGCAACTGTGCTGCTTGGAGATGTCTGAGTCCTACCCTGACCTTTCTCTCCTCTTTCCAGAAATCTCTCTGTGACTGCACAATTTCATCAGCTAGTTTACCAAAACACATGGACAATCTTAGTATTGCTTTCTTCCCTTAAATACCTTGGCTAATATGACATGGGGCAGCAATCCATTGGCATACTGCTGTAGCTGCTTGCCTCTTACCTACTCAGCCTCATTGCCCTGCCTTACCTACTGTGCTAACAGAATGACAGAATACTTATTCTCTCCTTCTCTGGTTTCATGACACCATTATCTTCTAGTTTTCTACCTATGCTTCTGACTGCTTTCCCTCAATCTCCTTTGCTAGGTCTTCATACCTATTACTTCTCCTAATTATAGGTGTGTAACAAGACTCTGTCCTTAGTCTTGGTCTCTTCTCCCTCTGTACTCTTTTTCAGTGACCTCATCAGCTTCCATGAGTTAAATTATCATCTCTATGCTAATAACTCCAAGATCATGCTCACGAGCTCCAGTCCTAGATTGCCAACTGTCTGTTGAATATCTCCACCTAGATGCCCCATAAGAATCTTAAATTCAACATGTCCAAAGGGATTCACATCATCTTCCCCTCTAAAACCCACCTCTCCTTCCAAATTCCCTGTTCCTGTCAAGGGCACCACCATTTTTAGTCACTCAGGTTAACAGCCTCAGAGAAAATCTGGACTATCCCTTCTTCCTCACTTCACATAGCCAATCAGATGCCAAGCTACTGTGGTCTCTTAGTAGGATTAAAAGGGGCTTTTGAGAAGCATCAAATGAACCAGTCAGTGCTGAAGGCAGTAGGTCCTTTTATTTGATGAAGTTACGGAAAACCACGTGGCTTAACCAGCGATTGGAGCACAGAAGGTGAGGCAAAGGCAACAAGAATATCCTAGAATATCATGCAGCACCACCTCTAACTAAGGTGGCAACTGACGTCTTGCCTGGTCCCCTTCCCCTTTTATAGAACTTCCTAGATCAGGATCTTCTATGTCCAAAAGTTTCCAGACTAGAAACAGTTTCTGGCTCTCTGTAGCTTCCAGGACCTCAGAGAAAGGAAAAACAAGCTGAAGCACCTAAGTGAGACCCCACTTCTTATAAATCATCTGAATTATCCTGCACGGAGAGTGAAGATGAGCCCAGGAGTCCCACTAGTATCTTGGGATAACAACATTCTAAGTGCTGGGAGCAACCTTTTACCTTAATAGTATTTGAATTTTTTCCAGTTACATGTAAGCATAGTTTCCAACATTTGTTTTGATAAGATTTTGAGTTCCAAATTTTCTCTTCCCCCTTCCCCAAGACAGCAAGCAATCTGATATAGGTTATATATGTACAATCACATTAAAGATATGGGAGCAACCTTTTGAAGAAATGTAAAGGAATCCCTTCTGCCATGGTCTAAAGACAAATTTCCAATTTTTCCAGCTGTTTTGTTGAATACTGAATCCTTACCCCAGTAGTTGGATCTGTAGAGGGTTTGGTTTTGGGGAGGAACAATATGCTACTAGACAGTATTTCCAATTCCTGACAGATATTAATCTTCAGGATTCAGGAAGAAGAAATCAGAATTCCTGGTAATTCTCAAAATCATAAGTTATTCTGTATTTTTATAACATTATATTTACATGTTTTTACATAATAATTAGTGACCATAATAAACAACTACGAATTGATTTTCAGTGATAGTTATACTAAAAGTTTTGAAGATTTTTTTTGTTAAAAAAAAGAGATATAAGGGGGCAGCTAGGTGACACAGTGGATAAAGCACCGGCCCTGGGTTCAGGAGTACCTGAGTTAAAATCAGGCCTCAGACACTTGATACTTACTAGCTGTGTGACCCTGGTCAAGTCACTTAACCCCCATTGCCCCACAAAAAAGAAAGAGATGTGCAATATATATGGTTTATTATTATTATTCTGAATCAATATATTGTGGTAATGATTTAAAACACATGGCAACTAGTTGACTGATTTTCCTTTGTCTTTATCAAAATATTTCCAACATTTTTGGTATTTTTACTCATTATTATGAATAGCTAAATAACTTTACTTAATAAACAAGAAATATTATGTTTAATAATATTTACAAGCAACTATAGCCTATAGTGAATCATAAAACTATGGAAAAAACAAGAAAACATTATTAGGTAGGCCTGAAATAATACAGCATTCATATCTCCTAGTAGGGTTAACAATCCTGTCCAAATTGTCAATTTAAGGATCTATTTTACTTCTAAAAGTTGTTCTTTCTCAGAACACCATTCATAGGATTTGCATACAGTATAGTATACATATCAACTTAGTAATATTTATTTTATTTGCAATAATCACTCACCATTCATAGCAGACAGGGCTATGACTGCACAATTATAGCATGTCAACAGTGAGAAGAAAGACTAACTATTTCTCTTGTCCTAATTCCCAGAAATGTTGACCTGATCTTCGACTCCTTTCTTCTCTTGCTTTCATCTTGATGTAAATAGATTCCTTAGAACCAGTAACATCTCAATATTGATTTTTAACAAGAATTTTAATATTTTCCCCAATTTTTGAATATTTTTTCTAGGGATTCAGGGTTCAGAAAAACATAAATTTCTCAAAAAACTCTGGGAAGGAATTCCTGAATACATACACTACCAAAAACTATATAGTTATTTACTCCTGGAGCTTATGTATGTAATCTATTCCATGATCAACTTTTCTTTATATGAATCAGAACCATGGAGTTTTAATGATTATTGTTTCATAGAACAGTGTAAAATTTGGGGCCCCCCTTTCTTACCACATTTTTCATGATTTCCCTTGAGATTCTAGACCCTTGGTTATGCCAGGTGCCTTTGGTTACTATTTTTCTACTTCTATGAAGTAACTCTTTGATCATTTCATTGGTACAACATTGAATTTGTTCATTTATTTAGGTAATATTATCATTTTTATTATATTAGCATAGCCTGACTATGAGTAATATTACTATTGGTCTATTTTTGTTTTGTGTTTCTTCTCCATCATATCATAGAAGGCCTTAGTATTGTGATAAAATAATGGAATTTGGCAGACGCCCAGGGGCCCCCACCTGAAGATTGATTTGGAATTGATTGAATTGGGTGAGACTGAGAGACTGACTGAGAACTTACTTAAGGTTGATTAAATCAAGACCACACCTGGCTGGCCTGAGTGGGGTGCTGTTCTCAGAGGCTGTGGACTATGACATCAACAGGAGACCACCCTCAACCAATCAGCTTGAAGGACCTCCCCTTCCGTGGAGGGAGAGAGGAAGTAGGAAGATGAGGCTGCTTCCCTGGATTGGCCCTTTTTGTGCTGGGATTTCAGGTTGGTGGCAGAGAAAGAGAGAGAGAGAGAGAGGAAAGTAGATAGACTTTTCTTGCATTACTGTACTCCATGTATTGTCTTTACTCTTTAATAAATGTTTAATAGCCTAAACTCTTGCTGAATTTATCAGTAAATTGGGGCAGCTAGGTGGTACAGTGGATAAAGCACCGGCCCTGGAGTCAGGAGTACCTGAGTTCAAATCTGGCCTCAGACACTTAATACTTACTAGCTGTGTGACCCTGGGCAAGTCACTTAACCCCAATTGCCTCACTAAAAAAAAGAATTTATCAGTAAATCTTAGCTAGTTTCCCCAAAAAAAACTGAAGGGGGTCAGGGCAGGTAAGGATACACATTAGATTTTAAACATCACAGTATTTTTCGATAAGTGGATTTCCATCTTTTATACATTCAGAAGTTATTCCCTATTGGGTTTTGATGGTTGATATTTTGGGTGGGTATATTTTCTTTCTTTTTTTTTTGGAGGGGCAATGAGGGTTAAGTGACTTGCCCAGGGTCACACAGCTAGTGAATGTCAGGTGTCTGAGGCTGGATTTGAACTCAGGTCCTCCTGAATCCAGGGCCAGTGCTCTCCACTGCACCACCTAGCTGCCCCCAGGTGGGTATATTTTCAATCCTGCTACTTTGCTGAGCTTATTAGTTATTTTAACTAATTGTTTAGTGGAAATCCAAGGGTTTTACATGTAAACCATCATGCTGCCTGTCAAGAAACCAGTGATTTCATTTACTCTTTGCCAAAAATAATATTAAAACTGTAGGCTTTTGGCATGTCTTCCAGACAAATTTTTTTGATTAATTTCTCATTCTAATCCAAACATTGTTCTGCTTGAAGAGAGAAATGTCCACACCAACAAAGTTCCTTCATGCCTCTTCAGCATCTTTCTAACACAAGACATTTTGAAGTAACATTTAGAATAATTTAGCATTCATATTTTCCTTCATCTAAAACAACCATAGTCCATGAATATTTTGGGAAACCCCCTAGAAAATTATTCTCCTAAAATAACTCAATCCCTTTTTGACCAATTCTTCAGACACTTTTCCTCACTCCCAGGTAGTCACAGGAGGCCTGAATTAATCCCAAAGACCCCCTCCCTTTGATCTGTAGTTTAATCCCTTTCGGAAATGGAGAAAGAGAGTACTTTCTTTCTTGTTGTTCAGTTGTGTCCAACTTTGTGACCTCATTTGGGGTTTTCTTGGCAAAGATACGAAAGTGGTTTGTCATTTTCTTCTCCAGCTCATTTTACAAATGAGGAATGTGAGGCAAGCAAGGTGAAGTGACTGGCTCAGATAGTAAGTGTCTAAGACTGGATTTGAACTCAGGAAGGTAAGTGTTCCTGACTTAAGGCCCATTACTCTATCCACTGTGCCACCCAGCTTCCCCATAGGTAGGTCCCTTCAGAAGATGGGGGGGGGGGACAAGAAGGCAATGAGTTAAACTAGACATCAAGGATTTTTCCTTCTGATTTTCTTACCCTGCTCCACCTTATACTCCACTTTCCCAAACAAACAATTTAAGCCTAAGAAAAAGGTAGGAAGGATTTTAGGGAAGACCCTTCTTGCCTAAGAAATTTGCTAAGTCTGGAAAGGACTTAATATGGGGAAAATATTGGTTTCAATATTTTCAGTTGAATTAAAAGAGATTTTTAATATGTTTCCACAATATGCTCGTTCCCTCATTTTCTTTTTATCATATTGCTATGTCTATCATTTCTAGGACTCAGTCAAGTCATAGTGGTGGTGGGGATTTCCAGCCCATACTAAAATGGTGCATAATATTTCCACAGATAATGCTCACTTCAGGTTTTAAGTTGATACTAGAAACATAATAAGGAAAGATCTGTTTATTTTCCTGCTTTTTTTTGGCGGGGGCGGGGGCGGGGCGGGGTTCAATAGAAATGGCTATTGTATTTTGTTAAAAGGGTTTCTCCATCTACTGACGTGATTGTGTGATTTCTTTATTAACAACTAGGTGTCACAATGGATAGAATGCCAGGACTGGAGTCAGGAAGACCTGAGTTCAAATCTAGCCTTAGATACTTACTAGCCATGTGTCCCTGGGCATGTCACTTAAACTCTCCCAGCTTCAGTTTCCTCAACTATGAAATAGGGACAATAACAGTACCTACCTCCCAGGGTTGTTGTAAGGATCAAATGAGAAATAATTGCAAAGCAGTTAGCACAGTGCCTGGAACATAATAAGCACTGTATAAATGTTAGCCATTATAGTTATTATTATTATTATTATTATTATCATCATCATCATCATCATCATCATCATCATCATCATCCTTAAAATGGAGGTTCCAGGAAGAACCAATCAACCAGAGGGAGAGGTCATAGAAGCACAGTATACTCCAGGGGTGGACTAAGCTTCCAGAGTGAAGAGGCTTCTATGGAATGGTAAAGAAATTCCTATGGAAATGAGTCAGCAGTGTATCCTGGCGAGTAATGGTCTATTATATTGAGTGTTTTTCTAATATTGAATCAATCCTACTTTCTTGGTATAAATCCAACATAGACAGTGTTGTATTGCATAAATGTATAACATTTTCAGTATGCTGATATAGCCTGTTTGCTATATCTTATTCAATATTTTTGCTCTGAAATTTATTAGAGGTATTGATCCACAGCTTTCTTTCTCCACTTTGTCACTCCCTGGTTTAGGTAGGAAGGCCATATTTGTTTCATAGAAGGAATTTGATAAGATCCTTTCCTTTTCTTTTTTTGCAAACATTTTACATAATATTTTCATTAAGTCTTCTTTGAATGTTTTATATCATTCACTTGTAAAGCCATCTGTTCCTTTTTCTCTTCTGTTATAGTTGATTTACATATTATTGGTTATTTTTTACAAGGTGTGCTGATTTAGATTTTTGATTTGTTGTTTTCTTAAGCTAGACATTTTATATTTTTACAAATATTCACCCATTTAATTTATTACCAGTTTTGGTGGCATATTATTGGGCAAAATAGTCCCTAATAATTTCCTTTATTTTCTCTTCATTTTTTGTGAATTCTCCATTTTAATTCTGTTGACATTTGGCCACTAGGTTTTCCTCTCCTTTTAAAAAAAATCAATTTACCAAACAGTTTATCTATTTTATTAAATTTTCAGAATTTCTATTTTTATACTCAGTTGGGGATTTTTGTTTGTTGCTTTTATTTTTTGTCATTTTATGCTTCATTCATTGATTTATTCTTTCTATAATTTGTTGATAAAAGTCTGGAGATATTTTCCCCAAGGACTGTTTTGGTTTGCATGCCCCAAATTTTGGAGTATGTTGTCTCATTGTAATTTTCTTTGCTGATACTATCTGTTGGTATTTTGTCTCATTGTTTCTTTGCTGATGTTATCTGTTGATTCTCTGATTTATTCTTTGACCCATGAATTCTTTAGGATTAAATTATAGAGTCTCCATTTATGTTTCAATTCTCATTTCAAGTACTTTGGATTGTATATAATATTACTGCATTGTAGTTAGCAAAGAATGTATTTAATATTTCTGGTTTTCTACATTTGTTTATAAGGTTTCATATGCCTAAACACACAGTTTTTATGCTCAAGGTCCTAATTAATTGTTTTCTTCTTCCTGAGATCTCTGGTGATTTTAGTCTTTTTTTCATTATTTCTTTTTTTTTTCTTTTTTTTTTTTTTTTTTAGTGAGGCAATTGGGGTTAAGTGACTTGCCTAGGGTCACAAAGCTAGTAAGTGTTAAGTGTCTGAGGCTGGATTTGAACTCAGGTACTCCTGACTCCAGGGCCAGTGCTCTATCCACTGCGCCACCTAGCTGCCCCCATTATTTCTTACTTTCTGACTTTTTCAACTTTGTAGTTTCCCTGGTGCTAGACCTCAAAGCCATACAGCCTTCTCCTACACTGGGCACATTTCACAAGCCTCAGTATCTGCCCCAAGTGATTTCTGGGGTGATGCAACTGGATGCTGTGCTTTTTTAAGGGAGTGCCACACAGTCACACAAATCTGTCCTGCCCCAAATCCCTCCATTCTCATTGTAGTCCAGAGCACTGTCATGCTGCTGTCCCAGCCAGAGCAAACTTCTGTCTTTTGGGTTTTCCTGGCAGTGGGAGGGAGAAGTAGTAGAGTTTTGTTCTATTTCAAGCCAATGAGTTGGCTTATATAGCCCTAACTCTGTCATGGGTAATGGGAGAGGGGAGCTGAGTGAGGGAGTTAGGGGTTCAGGATTTTAGCCTTTTCTGTTAAAAGTACATTGAATTGTAACTTCACTAGGGTTCTTGGTATCCTAGTCCATGGAGACAGCTGAAATTTCTTTATCTTCTGTGTATAGTTCCTGTTTTGGAAAAGTTTGAGAGGTCCTAAGGATCAGAGGAAATATCTAGTTCTCCATCTTCTTGGTCACATGATCCAGAGTACCATAGAGTTTTTGTAAAATTGCCATATATAGCTGAGAAATACCTATATTCCTTTCAATCATAATTTAGTAATTGCCAGAGATCTATCATATTTAACTTTCCTAAAATGCTATTCAGTTATTTAATATCTTTTTTTGCCAATCTTTTTTAGATTTGTCTATGTATGAAAGGGGTACATTGAGGGGCCCAACCAGTATAGTTTAACTGTCCATTTCAGTGGCATATCTGATAAGCTTTGCCTTTAAGTACTTAAATACTTTGACATTTAGTGTATATGTGTGTATAACATATTGATATTCTTCCATTATCAATAGTATCATTAAGTATAATATGGTTTCTCTGATTATCTTTTCTTTTTTAATTTAATTTAATTTAATTTAAAAAAATTTTTTTGTGGGGCTATGGGGGTTAAGTGACTTGCCCAGGGTTACACAGCTAGTAAGTGTCAAGTGTCTGAGGCCAGATTTGAACTCAGGTACTGCTGAATCCAGGGCTGGTGCTTTATCCACTGTGCCACCTAGCTGCCCCCCAATTATCCCTTTCAACCATGTCTATATTATTGTTGCTTTTTTGAAGATTATTATTGGAGATCACTACTCCTGCTTTTTTTAGTTAGTTTGAAACATACTAACTTCTGCTTCAGAACTTCATTTGAATTTTGTGTGAATCTTAATGTTTCAAATATGTTTCTTGAATATACTATATGGTTACATTCTAATCCCTTGTGCTACCCTGGGGCAGCTAGGTGGCACAGTTGGTAGAGCGCTGGCCCTGAAGTGGGGAGGACCTGAGTTAAAAATCTGACCTCATACACTTACTAGCTGTGTGATCCTGGGCAAGTCACTTGACCCCAATTGCCTTAAACATGCGGAGCCATCTTCAGTCATCTTGATCTATATCTTGCCACTGGACCCAGATGGCTCTGGAGGAAAGAGTGAGGTTGGTGACCTTGCACAGCCTTCCCTCACTTAAATCCAATTCACTGCAAGTCATGACATCCCCCCAATGTCATGGTCCTCTTCAAGAATAAAGGACAAACAACATTGTGCCATCCTTCACCATCTTATGAGAGTTCACACCATTTCCATTCACAGATATGATTGTTAATTGTATATTTCCCTTCATAATATGCTTTTATTTGTTTCTCTATTTGCTGCTCACACACCTCTTTATAGAAAAAAGAGTAGAGAAAGAGAAGGAATGTTATCAACAGTATTAATCTATAATTAAAGTACTCTCTACTCTCACTTTAGTTCTCTCTTCATCTAGCCCAGACTCTGTCTGAGTACTGGTTCTTAAACTTTCTTTCATTCCTTTCTACACCCTCTTAAACATTGTCCTTTTTGTCCTCACCTTGTCCTATTGTATTTAATGTATTTCTACACCATGGCTGGTTAATCTAGAACCCTCTCTCACCCACCACAGGGGTTCATGGAGAAATTTCAGGGGGTCCATGGGAAAAATGCATCTTTATTTTTGCTATCCTCTAACTGAAATGTAGAATTTCCTTTAATCATTATAAAACATTATTCTGAGTAGGGCTCCACAGCCTTCACCAGACTGCTAAAGGAATCTATGATATAAAAAGATTAAGAACCTCTGTTATTCATGTACTTTTCTATGCTCAACCCTCTTTTGTCCAGTTCCCCTTCTATCTGTCTATACTATTTTCCTCTTGTGTTCCAATTATGAGAAATATTAGTTTCCTAATTTCGTCTCTGGTATCTTCCCTTTCCCCTTGCTTTTTCTTTCTTTGATTAAGTCTTTTGGGTCATGTGTGCAACAAGATGGAGAACTAGACATTTTCTCTGATCCCTATGGCCTCTCAAACATCTCCAAAACAGAAATTATGCACCAAAAATAAATCAACTTCCATTGTCTCCATGGTCTGGGATATCCAGAATCCAAAATAGGGTTAAAATACCTTCAAAAACCATGAACTGATATTCATTGGCCCTGAGCTCACTCAGCACCCCTGTCCCACCTCCCACAATACAAACAACAAAGTTGTACTAACAGAGCCAAGGACAATACAAGCTTACAACTACCCCCCAACTCCTGTCCCTCTTCCCGCTTTATAGTGCCATGGAGACTCTGGTTCCAGACTGCAGAAATTTGCCCTGGTTGAGACCAACAAGCCTGTAGCTCCAGCAAAGATCTAGTCAGGCCCCAAACCTCATAACACCAACAGAGCCAGTGCCAGGATGGACAACCCTGTAGCACCAATGCTTCAAAGCTCCAAACGGCCAGTGCTACAAAGCTCTGAACTGTCAGTACTTAGAAAAAGAACTAAACAACAGAAGGAGCAGGTCAGGTCACGAGGACAGGACATGGTGCAGATTGGAGGCTGTGTGTAAAGTCTGAGGGCTTACTCAATATCAGCATCAGTGAAATTCCCTTGCAGACACCCAACAAGACACCCCCAAGTGTGAAATTGTACATTTTCATTCATTAACTATACAATTCCATGTTCTTTTTTATCTTTTTTTCTTTTCTAGTATCCAGCTCGGGCCAGTTCTGAACACAGAGACCTAAGCTAGTAAACAGTAAATTGCGCAGTATTGGAGGAGTCTGAGATACTCTGAGGCCCAGCCCCCAAGGAAACTATCATCAGAGTCGAGTCAGGAAGTAAGTGCAAGAGGGAAAAAGTGTTGTTGCTGTTCAGTCATTCAGTCATGTCTGACTCTTTGTGACCCCATGGACCATAACACACCTGGTCCTTCTATCCTGCACTATCTCCTGAAGTCTGTTCATTGTTTCCCTGATTGTTCCCCTCATATAGCAAAGGCAGGTCTTTGTGTGGCTCAAAGAGATTCAGAATAGACATCTCCAGCTTCTTTTTACCCCACTTTTCTCTAGAGGAGAAGGGAAGCAGGAGTTCAAGGCCAGATGCTGCCACTTTGCTCTCCTCAGAGAGCTAGAATTATATCTATCTGCTCTCTTGAATATTAATAGTCCAGAGCATGTGAGTTTCAGGTCCAAGCTAACTTCTGGTTGCCATTTCAATATTGGGGGAAGGAAGACCCCAAGATCTGTTGCCCTCTTTCCCTTCAAATAGCAGTTCCACAATAAACACACATAGCCCTTAACAAAAAAATCATTTATCCAAATCATTATCAAAACAGAAATCAGATAATGTATACATAAGAGAATATATACTGGACAATAAAGAGTGAAGGAGCTCTACTGTTGAGAGCTCAGTTTAACTGAGAAAGGTTCCTGGATATCATCCATAGAAATTTCCCTGAAGTATCTAGTGTAGCAAGCTGGAGATATGGACATGAGGGAGACTGTTGTCTTTTCCTTCAGCAACTTGAAGCAGAGTTGACTTCTTCCATTTTCCCTATCAAGTATGGAAGCCAGAAGCTCCAAAAGTCCAAAGTGATTCAGTGACTGGAGGATAATTCAAAGAAGACTCAAGAAGACTGAAGAGCAGTCCTCTCTCCTATTCTCACCGTCTGTACCTCACCTTTCACACGGGCAGGGGACATTAACCAATTAGGAGAGAGTTTTGTACCAGTGGGCTTTGGGACTGGGGTTATATTCTTCTCCTGAGCCAAAATTATTTTCAGTCCCTTGCAAAGATTAGCTGGGGGCAATTCTAAAACCTATAAGTATTCAATGTAAACAAAAAACCCCAGTGTCTTAAAACAACAAGGATGATTTTCCTGGCATGCCAGGTAATCAACTTTAGGTATCGTTGAAACTGAAATAAAATGAATACACATTTACAATATATGCAGTAGACATAACACCATACAGAGCATCACTCGTGAGTTTACTTCAGGGATAACATGTCTAACTACATACAGGATATGTAACACATGAACATTTCAAAAGTACATGCATATCCATACTACACAGCAATCAATCAAATGCAATAAACACAACTACCTAACAAAGCAAGGTTAGCTAGTTGCAACAACAACAACACTCTCAATAAGCCTATATAGAAAACATAATTTAACTAAAAGCAGTAGCATGTATGCAAAACAATGAACAAGTAATAGGCATCGAAACAGTGTGAACAGAATATAAAACATAGTTGAAAGAATATAATAGTAAAATAAAAAAAACAAGTATACCCAAATATGCAGTGATTCACATGTGCAATAGTAAACATATGCAATTATATGGAAAGCATTTTTCACATGAGCAGCCTCTAGCATTATCACCTACAGACACATCTAACTCTATCTTCAGGCTTACCTGTAACATCATGACTTAGCCTAGTAACTGGTCCAATAGTACTACTTCTCCTATCACTGACTGGTATTATTTGGTGTGGGCCAACAATCAGGATCATTCTAGACTTGTGTATCCACACTTGAGCTGGCAGCTATGTCAGGTTGGTTGTTGGTATGTTTGAGCTCTGTGAGTCAAATCTGTACCTGAAGAGGTTCTGTTGCAGTTTAGTGAAGAATAAGAGTTGCTTCTGGGTCAGGTCTCCTGCCCTGTATTGATGCACATGGTTTGCTTCACTGAATGCATCACTTTCAATGCCCATATGTGGGTCAGAAGGGTTTTGTGTACATCTATTGGACAGTCTCTTTTTCTCAGCCTCTTCCTAGGTGAGTGTCCATCAATTCTCTCCACCTGCTGGTTAGAAAGTCCAACTAACTTTGCTATGGGCAATAGGTACTTATGGTCTGTCATTTATTTTAAATGGCTTAGTTTTCCTTCAGTCAGCTACCTTGCAAGTCCCTTGAATGCCAAGGTTTCTCAATTTATGCTTGATTCCTTCTCCTCTATGTGAAGAAATAATGAGATTTAGCAGGTACTCAAAGACCCACCTGGAGATGAATCTAGACTGATTGAATCAAGTGAGAGTGATTGACTGCCGATTAGCCTACTTCAAGTTAACTGGATTGTAATCACACCTTGAGAACACCTTCAGAACCAATGGATTTGGATGACACCAACCAATCAGCTTGAAGCAGTGTGTAAGGCCCGCCTCTGTTCCAGACCTATAAAAAGCTTCCACAATCAGTCTGCTGGAGGGAGTTCGTGATTGAAGCAGGCTTGTGGCAAGCTTGAGGAAGAACCAGACCAGGCTGGAACGCTAGGCTAAATAGGCTTTTTTTCTTAACTTTCTGAACTCTATGGGAATATCTGTATGCTTTAATAAATGTTTAATGTCCAAGGACTGGTGCTAAAGCTTCTAATTTAAGGTGACCACAATTTAGATTTTAAACATCACATCTAAATATCAGTTCCACAGTGAACACACATAGCACTTAGCCAAGAAAACCATGTATTCAAATCGGTGGCAAAACAGAAACCAGAGAAAGTATACATGAGAGAATATATAGCAGATGATACAAAGTGAAGAAGTTCTCCCATTGGGAGTGAGGTAACTCAGACCAGCCAACAGATAGAATCCCAGATCTCACCCAAGGGGAAGTTTTCTGGGAATAGGGACATGATGGAGAAAACCAGATCCTCTCATGCCTTCCAAGAGTCTTTTCCTTCAGTAACCTAAAATAGAGTTGGCTTCATCCATCTTTCCTCTTGAAGCTGGAAACCCAAAGTGATTCAACTGGGAGATAACTCAAGGAAGACTCAAGAAGACTGAAGAGCTCTCATCTTTCCTGCTCTGATCCTTCACCCAGGTGTAGGATAATGATCTTGGCCAATAAGAAGTCCCATACCAGTGGGCTTTGGAACTGGAGGTACATTCTAGGGCTAGGGTGGGGATGGGGAAGAAGATTAAAATCACCAATGATTTGGGGAACAAGAAAACCTAAAGACCTTGAGCATAAACAAATGAATCAACAGGAAAAAAGGAATAACAGGAGGAAATATGACCTTCTGATCTACTAAATAAGTTTGGGAATCCATGATTAAACACTGCAAAATGAAGGAATATTATTCGGTACTTGATGAGGCAGAGCACCCTGCGGAGTTTGAGAATGTAGTTCCTAAGTAATGTAAAAGAGAAATGAGAATTAGGAGAGTAGAATGTATGTCCTGCAGAACAAGAATAAGGAGCAGGAGAGAAAAACTGAAATCTTCCATAGCAAGTTTCACCAAAGAACAAAAACTAAAACCAGAACCTGAAAGGGAATAATAGAACAATAGGCAAATGCAAATAGACAGAAATGAAGGCAAATCTGAAATAGAAGTAAAAAACCCCAATAACTTTTAAAGAAAATATGCTCACGATGCAAGCAAAACAGACTGATCTCAAAGACGATAGGTATTAGGCCAGAGTTGTACCTATATGCCATACCTCAAAGATTGGTAGTCTAAGGGTAAGATTTTTCTGAAGGTAAAGATGAATACCACTTTCCCTGATTGCTCTCAAGAGGGGGATAACATCTTAGTTCCCTCCCATCTCATGCTTGTTACACAAAGAAAAATCTCATGTAATGAGCAAGCCCAATTACCCAAGCAAAGAGAAAGCAGGAATTGGGGGAAATGTACAGATATACAGTATAGTAAATGTATAGTAGGTATAAGTAAATGTACACTAAGCAAAATAATATACAAGAAGATATGAGCTCTTCAAATGGGAGCAAGATAACTCTCACCTCACACTGTAAAAGTCCACCAGTAGCAGTCTCTGGGGTTATGAAACTGAAAGACATGGGGATGGGGAAGAAGATTAAAATCACCAATGATTTGGGGAAGAAGAAAACCCAAAGACTTTGAGCATAACAAATGAATCAACAGGAAAAAAGGAATAACAGGAGGAAATATGACCTTCAGATCATATTTCCAGGGAGATCTCCCACCTGCTATTCAAAAGTCCACCCTTTCTCTCATCCCAGACTTTTTTCCATACTATATCTTCACCAGTGTCTCTAAATCTCAAGTCCACTTACTCAGGGATGCATCATCGTAAGCTCAGAGGTCTTTAAGTGAATCAGGAGTCATATCTCCCTCCAAGTATCACAGCACCACAGGGCTTTCCTTCAGGAAACCATCCAATTCACCTGGAGTAGGGGTATTCTGTTCTTCCTCTGGGCTGAAAATTTTTTGCAGGCCCTTGTGAAATTAACCAGTGTGTGCCTGAAAACTCTAACTATACAGCATAAGTAAAAACATCAGTGCTTTAGAACAACAAGATTGATTTTCCAGATGTCAAAGCTAACCTATCTACGATACTTCTGAATAGAAAACAAATGCACATTAACAGTACATGCAGTGGACATGGAACTATACAGCACATCATCTGATAGGGTTCTATAGTGAGAACATATCTAGGTTAAAAGCAAGATAGTACATGCACTTCCCAATTGAGAAATGGTCAAAGGATATGAACAGGCAGTTTTCCAGATGAAGAAATTAAAGCTATCTACAGCCATATGAAAAAATGTTCTTAATCACTACTGATTAGAGAAGTGCAAATTAAAACTACTCTGAAGTACTGCCTCACACCTATCCAATTGGCTCATATGACAAAAAAGGAAAATGATGAATGTTGGAGATGTGGGAAAATTGAAACACTAATGCATTGTTGGTGGAGTTGTGTACTGATCCAACCATTCTGGAGAGTAATTTGGAACCATGCTCTAAGGGTTATAAAACCAGGCATACCCTTTGACCCAGCAATACCACTACTGGGTATATCCCAGAGATCATAAAAAAGGGGAAAGGACCCATATGTACAAAAATATTTATGCAAGCTCTTTTTGTGGTGGCAAAAAAATTGGAAATTGAGGGAATGCCCATTAATTGGGGAATGGCTGAACAAGTTGTGGTGTACGAGTGTATAGGAATACTATTGTGCTGTAAGAAATGACAAGCAGGTGGATTTCAGAAAAACCTAGAAAGACTTACATGAATTGATGCTGAGAGAAATGAGCAGAACCAAGAGAACATTGTACATAGTATCAATAACATTGTGTGATGATCAACTGCAATACATTTGGCTCTTCCATCCTTTCAGGGCATTCCAGCTCCCTTAATCGATATCCTTTTGGCCATTTCACTGCCATCAATTGACAGGCTAAGGCAGCTTCTAGGCCTGACATTCTATGCTCCAAGTTTCACATCACAGAAACATGGAATGTCAGACTAAGAAGAGACATTAGACAATATTAGGGCCACCCAAAACATGAAGAAGTATGTCTCCTCACTTACTTCAGCCAATTGTCAGCCACGTTCAATGATACCAAATACCTTCTCGTGACACCGCTTTGGATCCGTGTACTTCAGGAACTGTTGACCAATATGTATTCCACTGTCCATTCCACTGATGACAGCCAAAGGACACTTCTAGGTCTGATAGACTATATTCCAAGTATTTCAATATCATAGAAAGATAGAATATCAGACCTGGATGGGACCATGAATGTTGATTTGTTCAAATCAAAACCTGCAAAAGGATGACCTGTAAACCAGGTTTCCCAAAGGTTATCCATGTTCAGTGATGCACAATTTCATCTCACAATAACAGTTTGTGTTTTAAAGGTATATGCTTCACATTCATGTCTAAAGGGCCTTACATCTTAGATAATCTGTATCCTCAGTTCTACCTTCCCTTCTGCCTCTGCCCTTCTGTGTTCAATGGGCACTTTCCATCTATACAATCTTTGTTCTGACTTCATTCCCAGCTCTATCATTCTATGTTCTGTCTTCTAAGGCATCTCTCAGCCCTGACAGTCTATATCCTATGGACTTCCAATACAGTCCTTCAAAGATCTAAGGAGGCCCTTTCTGTTCTGACAGTAACTACTAAAGGTGAAAAGCTCAGTGGGTACTGATGTACTTACTTTTTGTGATGAGACGTCTTCTGCTGTGATTCTATGTTCTATGTTTGAAGACCCTTTGTAGGAATGCCACTCCATGCTCTTGGGTCCTTTCACCTTATTCCATTCTCCATCCTCTTAGGAGATAGCCAGAGGACACAGCCAGGTTGGATAGACTATACTTCCAGTTTTATATCACAGAAAGATAGACTATCAGACCTAGATGGGACTTTGCATGTTGATTGTCCATTCTGCTGATGACTGTTGAGAGCCAAAGGACGCTTCCAGGTCAGATAGCCTAAGTTCCAAGTTGTATATCATGGAAAGATAGACTATCAGACCTAGATGGGACCTTAGATGTTGATGAGTTCAATTAAAACCTTCAGAGTGTTGACTTTTAACACTTCCCTCTGAATGGTCATCCACGTTCAGTGATGCATGGCTTCTTCACAAGATACCACTTTGTATCCTTGTACTCCATGATGCTCCTCAATCACACTATATTCCATTTTCCATTCCACCGATGACAGTTGAGAGACAAAGGACACTTTCAGGTCAGATAGACTATGTTCCAAATTTTACAAAGTAATAGAAAGATAGAATATCAGACCTGAATGGGAACTTGGATGCAAAACCTGCAGAACTATTGACCTGCAAACCATCCCTTCCAAAGGTCATCAATGTTCAATGATGCACAACTCCTTCTATCAATACCTATTTGTGTTCTAAAGCTATATGCTTTAAACCCATTTCTGGAAGGGCTTATAACAGTCGGCATTGGCAGTTCTAACATCTCATCTAGCCCTCCCTTTCTCAGTTCAGTGGGCACTTCCTCCCCATATAATCTCGGTTCTAACTTCGTTCTCAGCTCTGTCACTCTATGTTATGTCTTCTAAGACAACTCTCAGTGCTCACACTATGTGTTTTATGGACTTCTTTTTTTTGTGGGGCAGTGAGGGTTAAGTGACTTGCCCAGGGTCACACAGCTAGTAAGTGTCAAGTGTCTGAGGCCGGCTTTGAACTCAGGTCCTCCTGACTCCAGGGCCGGTGCTCTACCCACTGCACCACCTAGCCGCCCCCCTGTTTTATGGACTTCTAACACTTTCCTTCAAAGTTGTAAGGGGGCTTTTACTGTTTTGATAGTAACTGTCCTGTGGTTAAAAGCCATGAGCATTGGTGGTATTGATTTCTATGGTCTTTTCACTGTCATTACATGTACTATGTTTATAGGTATGCCCCTCCATGCTCTTGAGTCCTTCCACCTCAATCGACCTATATCCAATTTTCCATCCTATTGATGGAATACACAATTGAAAATCAACGGACACTTCATGGTCTGAAAGACTAAAGTATAAGTTGTATATCCTAGAAAGATCGAGTATCAGACCAAATGGGACCTTGGATATTGATTATTTCAGAGCAAAACCTACAGGGCTAAGACCTGTAACCCATCCATCGCAATCCTTGTTCAAAGACTCATAGCTCCTTCTCATGATACTGATTTGTATCTCTATATTCCATGAACTCAGGCCCTTTCACCTCAGTCTATCTGGTTGTACATTCCACTGATGATATTTGATAGTCAAAAGACACTTCGATTGGTTCAAACCAAAACCTGCAGAGCAACGACTGTAAAGCAATCTTTTTTTTTTTGGGGGGGGGTGAGGCAATTGGAGTTAAGTGACTTGCCCAGGGTCACACAGCTAGTAAGTGTTAAATGTCTGAGGCTGGATTTGAACTCAGGTCCTCCTGACTCCAGGGCCAGTGCTCTATCCACTGTGCCACCTAGCTGCCCCCCCCCAAACCTTCCAATGATCATTCATGTTCAATAATGCACAGCTCCTTCTCATAATAACAGTTTGTGTTTTAAAGGTATATGCTTTAAATTAATGTCTGAAAGGTCTTCTATCTTGGATAGACTGCATTCTCAATTCTTTTTTTTTGTTTTGTTTGTTTTTGGGCAGGGCAATGAGGGTTAAGTGACTTGCCCAGGGTCACACAGCTAGTAGGTGTCAAGTGTCTGAGGCTGGATTTGAACTCAGGTCCTCCTGAATCCATGACCAGTGCTTTATCCACTGTGCCACCTAGCTGCCCCCTGCATTCTCAATTCTAACATCCCTTCTACCTCTGCCCTTTCCATGTGCACATTCTTTGTTCTGACTTCATTCTCAACTCTGTCACTGTTTGTTCTGTCTTCTAAGGCATCTCTCAGCCCTGATAGTCTGTGTCCTGTGGACTTCCAATACTGTCCTTCAAAGAGCTAAGGAGGCCCTTTCTGCTCTGACAGTAACTACTAAAGGTGAAAAGCTCAGTGGGTGCTGATGTACTTACATTCTGTGATCTGAGACATCTTCTTCCACTGTTATGTATTCTATGTTTGAAGACCCTTTGCAGGAATGCCACTCCATGCCCTTGGGTCCTCCCACCTTGATCAATTGATGTCCCATTATGTGTTCCTCTGATGAAAGCTGAAAACCAAAGGACACTTCCAGATCTGATAGACTACTTTTTAAGTTTTTACATCACTGAAAGATAGACTATCAGACCTGGAAGGGACCTTGGACATCAAGTAGTTCAAAGCAAAACCTGTAGAAGTATGACTTGTAAACCATCGTTACTAAAGGTCACCCATGTTCAGTAATGCACAGTTCCTTCTCATGATAACAGTTGGTGTTCTAAGGGTATACACTTTACATTCATGTCTGAAGGGCCTTATATCTTGGATAGTCTGCATCCTCAGTTCTACCTTCCCTTCTGCCTCTGCCCTTCTGTGTTCAATGGGCACTTTCCATCTATACAGTCTTTGTTCTGACTTCATTCCCAGCTCTATCATTCTATGTTCTGTCTTCTAAGGCATCTCTCAGCCCTGACAGTCTATATCCTATGGACTTCCAATACAGTCCTTCAAAGATCTAAGGAGGCCCTTTCTGCTCTGACAGTAACTGCTAAAGGTGAAAAGCTCAGTGGGTACTGATATACTTACTTTTTGTGATGAGACGTCTTCTTCTGCTGTGATTCTATGTTCTGTTTGAAAACCCTTTGCAGGAATGCCACTCTATGCTCTTGGGTCCTTTCACCTTATTCCATTCTCCATCCTCTTAGGAGATAGCCAGAAGACACATCCAGGTTGGATAGACTATACTTCCAGTTTTATATCACAGAAAGATAGACTATCAGACCTGGATGGGACCTTGGATGTAAAGCTTGCAGAGTTATGGCTTGTAACCCCATCTCTCCCAATGGTCATCTGTGATGCACACTTGCTTTTAATCTTGATAGTCTGTTTTCAAAGCAGATCATTGAAATTAATATGCTGCCCCCTCTCCTCAGGCCATCTGTGCCCACAACTCCAAGGTTCCTCCCAGCAGTGGTTCCCTCTCTTTGATACTTCCCCCCTTTGCCTTCCACATTTTAAGGTCACTTCCAGCTCTGTCCCTGTTTTCTTGTTGCAAGGCATCTGTCAGCCTGAAATTCAGTGTTCTGTGGGCTTCCGATATGGCCATTCAGTATTGGAAAGTGGCCCATTCTGCTCTGATATTACCTGTCCTAAGCTGAAAGGCCCCTTGGCCACTGATGAAATGTGCTCTGATGACGCTCTATGTCTTAAGGAATTCCTGCTTGTTCATTGCCTGGCCTGAGGCTTCTTCTAGCTCTGCTGCTCCATCTATTTTTAAAATATCTTCTCAGGTATGACATTCCATGTTCATGGTTCCTTCCATCTCCCTAAATCCATAATACACTGTCCATTTCATTACTGACTGTTGATAGCCCAAGGCTCCTTCTGGGCCAGTCATTCCATGTTCTAAATTTCACAGACTCATAGAAGCAAAGATATGAGATTAAGAAGGGAATTTCCATGCGATTAGATGCAACCCAAACCTTAACAGGTATGCCTTATTAATGTTCATCACTGCAGAGGACATTCTGATCCCAAGAGTCCATGGCTTATGTCCCTGTACTTAATCCCATACTTCCTAGAGAATCTTTGTTCAGAGATCTAAAGTCCTTTCTGGTCCTGATGTTCAAGGTTCTAACGATCCTTGCTGCCTAATTGGTCTGTGTTTCCAGCTCCTTCCTGCTCTGAATCTGGATCATATGATAGAAGGTGAAGGCCCCTTCTAGCTCCGTCAGCTTGGATATTCTAGGATCTGTGGACTTCTACTCGGTCATTCTATGTTCTCAAGCCCTTTCTCAATACCTCACAGGCACAGGTGTTCTTGCTTTTTATGATCTGAGATCGCTTCTCACTCTATCATTATGTGTGCTGTGTTCAAAGGCTCTTCACGGGCATGATACTCCATGGTCTTGGTCTTTCCACCTCAATCGACCTATATGTGAGTGTTCATTCTTCTGATGACAGTTGAGAGCCAAAGGACACTTCTAGGTCAGATAGCCTAAGTTCTGAATTGTAGATCATAGAAAGATAGACTATCAGACCTAGATGGGACCTTGCATGTTGATTAGTTCAATGCAAAACCTGAAGAGTGATAATTTGTAACACTTCCCTCTGAATGGACATCCATGTTCAGTGATGCATAGCTCCTTCTCAAGATACCACTTTATATCCATGTACTCCATGATCCTCTTCAATCATGCCATATTCCACTGATGACTGTTAAGAGCCAAAGGATGCTTCCAGCTTTACCAGTTTGCGTTCTAAAGTTATATGCTTGGGGGCAGCTAGGTGGCTCAGTGGATAGAGTACTGGCTCTGGATTCAGGAGGACCTGAGTTCAAATCCAGCCTCGGACACTTGACACATACTAGCTGTGTGACCCTAGGCAAGTCACTTAACCCTCATTGCCTCCCCCCTCCCCCCAAAAGTTATATGCTTTATATCCATGTGTGAAGGTTCCGTGGATTATCTGCATTATTATCTGCATTAATATTCATATGAATAGTTTTAATATCTCTCTTAGCCTTTTCTTCCTGTGTTTTATTGGCACTTCCCAATTTAAGTGTACAATCTTTGTTCTGTCATCATTCCTATCTTTGTCACTCTAGGTTATGTCTTTTAAGTCATCTCTCAGCCCCGATAGTCTGTGTCCTATGGACTTCCCTGTTTCCTATTGTCTACTTTTCTGAATACAGTCAATAGCTAAAAGACCCTTGTAGGTATGATAGACTATGCTCCAAGGTTCACAACATTACAGAAAGACAGACTATCAGACTTGGATGGGAGCATGGATGTTGAGCCATGAGTTTAAACCTCATGGTTTATAGGGCTCTTTCTGCTCTGATAGTAACTGTTTTAGTGTAAAAAGCCTCATGGGCATTGATGTTCTTGCTTCTTGTGGTCTGATACCTTTTCTTTCTTTCTCATTATACGTCTTATGTTTGAAGACTCTTCACATATATGATACTCCATGATCTTAGGTCCTTTTGCTTTGATCAAAATATATCTGGTTGTACTATTCTGATGATACATTTTTTTTTGCGGGTCCATGGGGGTTAAGTGACTTGCCCAGGGTCACACAGCTAGTATGTATCAAGTATCTGAGGCCGGATTTGAACTCAGGTACTCCTGAATCCAGGGCTGCTGCTTTATCCACTGTACCACCTAGCTGCCCCCATGATGATACATTCTTTTTTTTTTTTTTTTAGTGAGGCAATGGGGGTTAAGTGACTTGCCCAGGGTCACACAGCTAGTAAGTGTTAAGTGTCTGAGGCTGGATTTGAACTCAGGTACTCCTGAATCCAGGGCTGGTGCTCTATCCACTGCACCACCTAGCTGCCCCCGATGATACATTCTTAAGACAGATGAGAGCCAAAGGACACTTCCAGGTCAGATAGCCTAAGTTCCAAGTCGTACATTGTAGAAAGATAGACTATCAGACCTAGATGGGACCTTGGATATTGATTAGTTCAAAAGCAAAACCTGCAGAGTGATAACTTCTATCCCCTCCCTGTGAATGGTCATCCGTGTTCAAACATGCACATTTCCTTCTCATCTTAACTGTTAATTATCTTCTCTTTCTGGATACTCTCTTCTCTCGAGTTTTTCATGTCACAGTTCTCTTAGTCTACCTATATATATATTTGTACATGGGGGTCCTTTTTTTGTTTCTTTGGGCATCTAGGCCTAGTAGTAAGCTATTCTTGTCAACTTTGCCAATTGGAGAATGGGTGTTATTCTTATAGAATTCAATCAGTCAAATATATATACAAAGAGAGACAGAGACAGAGAGAGAGGGAAGAGACAAAGAGACATAGAGAGACAGAGACACATGCACAGAGAGAGATATGGAGATGGAGACATGGAGAGAGAAACAGAGACAGAGAGAGACAGAGGGAGGAGAGCCAAAGACAGAGAGAAAGAGAGAGACGGTGGCAAGTCTATGTTTTCAGACTCCTAGCTTTAAAAGTCTATTTGTAGCTCTGGCTATCTATGCTCTGCTGATACCCTGCTATCAGCAGAATCCCAATATCCTGTGCTCAATGTTTCTTAAAAACAGGAACAAAGGAGCTCTGAGGTGGAAGGAATCTTGAAAGCCATCTGATGCACAGATTCTTCCAGTTCCACCATCTTGTGTTCTGTGATCTAGGGCCCCTCTCAGTTCTGACCATGTATGTTACAAAGCTCTGTCTTGCATTGACATTCACAGAATCAGAGAAGTAGATGATCTTAGAGGTTACAGAGACCTCAGCCATCATCTAGTTCATCACAGAAATGAACAAGTAATATAACCAATGAAAACGATAGTTTTATGTGTTCTTTATTGTAGATTCTTCAAGAACTCGTAAGTTCTAATGTTCATTCCAGTTCTGATCTTCTTGGATCAGATCTTAGGTTCCTCCATCCAGCCCTAAAATTCTAGGGTCTAAGTACCTGTATCTGCCATTCCATGTTCTCTGTTCCAAGGTCTCTTCCAGACCTGCCAGTTTATATTCTAAACCTCCTTCCAGCTCTGAGAATCTTTGTTCTGAAGTTCATTGCAGTTCCAATCATCTATCCCTGTTTGAAGACATCTTCCTGTCAGCCCTGATGTTCTATGCTCTGTGTTTCACAAAATCATTGAACAGAGAATTGCACCTCAGAACCCTTCCAGTAGAACTCACTCCTGAATAATATCTTCTTAACAACATACCCAACCAACAACCACCTGAGCTCTGTGCTTCATGGTCCCTTTCAGCCTGACAGTCAGCACATTGTCTGTTCCAGCTAAGTCCGTGTGTGTTACAAAGCCCCTTCCAAGCCTCATGTAGCAAACTAATGTAGCAATGTTCTCATTTTCGTGGAATCTTTGACCCTTAGGGAGGGTCTCACAGCCCAATCTATCACTGGAGCAGAATCTATTCTTGATACTATTTAGCCCTAATACTCTATGTTCTGAGGACCCTAACACACTGTGTTCTAAGGCCACATACCAATGTCACAGTCTGATTTCTAAGGTCCCTTTTGGTCTTGGCATAGTATATTATGAGGTGCCTTCTAGATTTATCATTCCATGATCTAAGGTCTATTCCAGTTCTGACATTTTCTTGTTTTAAGGACCCTTTACCACCATCTCCCATTCCATTTTCTTAGGGGTCTTTCAGTTATGTCATTCGATCTTTCATTCCACAGTTCCTTCTGTGCCTAATAGTCCATGAGACCCTTCCATTGCTGACAAAGGACCTATGATGAAGTGGATCTTCCTTCTAACAGAAAGGTGATGGATACAAGGTATAGACACATACGTTTTCAAAATATAGCCACCATATGTATTCATTTTGCTTGATTGTGCTTATTTGTTACAAGTTGTGTTTGTTTGTGTTTGTTTTTGTCTTTGAGTTTGGAAGTTGGGGAGTTGGGGAAAGGAAGGGAAGCAATATTGAGACCAGGGTGGGGGGCAGGCATTGGAATATTCTTTTAAATGCACAAAAGAGAACAGAAGGAAACCTAGGTAAGCAGGACAGCTTTGGCCTCATGTTCAGAATATATAATTAAAAAACCAAGAGGTAATGAAAACTGATTTACAGTTTCATATACAATCATTATTTTGGGTGTGTATTCCATATGCAAATGCTATTGTTGGCATTTAAATTCAAAAGGAAAAGTATATTTTTATGTCAGATGATGGAAGTTTGAGTGGCATTCGATGCCAGCACTTACTGCATGTATGTATCCCATTGGGCAGCTCAGGCTTTGGCTTATGGGACTGGGAGGTGGCTGAAGTCGGGTGCTCCTTCTTCCCCCTCTCCCTTTCCCCAGTTACTTTGTGTTTACTTTGCGTTTACTTATCTGTGTGAGTCCGGAAAAGGGGGAAAGGAGAAATACCATATCCCTATTGGTATTTTCCCTCCTAACTGATGCCAGAGCACACAAATCAGCTGCAGTTAATTGGAAGTACAGCTCCCAGCTTCTGTCTGAAGAGGGAAATAAAGGAACGGGTTGAGTTGGTTTTATTCAAAACATCGAGCAATATTATTTCATGGTATATTTGGTCATCTCATCCTGAAATACGAAGGATGAATGGAAGTAAGTAGGCTGCCAAGAAGAGAATGAGAGCTTTATTATTTTGTTGAATAGGCAAGGAAAGGGGACAGTGTTGCAAACTGTTGTGAACTATGATAAGGGATCAAAAGAAATAACAGACGATTTTTTGGTCTTTGGAAGACAGTTGTGAGGCACTGGGAGAGACAGTGGAACATCATAACAAAAAGGGGAATTGACTGTGCCCCTCACCAAAGAAAAAGAATTGTTTACTGAGGTAGCAATGGCTTTCCGATCAGTGCTCGGGGTAGCCAGATCATCAAAATTAGAGCAAAGGAAAAAGTCAATACTAAAATAGATGTAAAGATAAAGATGCAAGGCCACTGAGTGTAGTACTCATCCCTCCAACCTCAAGGGTGCAGGAGGGACAGGGGAATCAGTGTGGGACAATGCAAGGAGCCCTGAGTGTCTCATGAGGAGACCATGCTTTAAGTCCTTATCTCCATCCCATACGACTCATGTAAGCGTGGGCAAGTCATTTCCCCTCCCTGGACCTCACTTTCCTCATTTATAAAATGGGAAGTGGAGTTAATATGTGTAAAGTGCTTTGCAAACTTTTAAGCAAGGAGCAAACACAAACTGTTGGTGGAGAATAATAAAAAAACTCGAACAGCATAAGCTTGCGAAAGAGTGAAAAATCGTTTGGGGGAAATTGATCCCGTAAGTTGCTGTGCTGCGCCATCCGGGCTATACTCTCTGCAGCTCAGGGGTCTGCGGGCTCCGCCAGCTCCGATGCTAGCAGGGCCCGCCTTCTCGCCCTCCCGTTCTCGCCCCCCCCCCCGCCCCTCCCCTCCCCCGTCTCCCCGCCCGCCGCCGTCCGGCGCGCGCAGAGCTGCCATTCCCTAGTGTTAGCTCAGTGCCAGCGCGGCACAGCGGGGAGGGGAGCGGGGGGCGCGGCGCTGCCCGGACCTGGCAGGCTCCACGTGGCGAGCCGACCCCCTCCCGCGGGCCCCCTTAGGCCCTCTCCCCCTCCTCTCTCCCTCGCAGGCCCGGGGGAGCCCGGGAAGGGCCGCTTAGTCGTCGTGGCCGGAAAGAGCTGGTGGGGGCGGGGCCGAAATCTCGGACCGCCATCCCCTCCCCCTCCCCCTGCCCTCCCCCTCCCGTTGGTGCCCTAGGGGCCGCCCGCCGCCCGCCCGCCGCCTCCCGCGCAGGTGGGTGCCGACCGCAGACAGGGTGGGCTCGGGGCGGGGCAGGGCTTGGGGGGGCGGCCCTGGGGGGCTGGGGATTGGGAGGGGGCGCCTGCTCCTCCCTCCCGCCCCTGAAGGGGCTCCTTCTGCGCCGGCTAAGGCGGGGAGGGGGGGGAGGGGGGAAGGAGGACTGCCCGCAAGCGCAGAGCAAAGATGGGCCGGGGGCGCCCCTGGCCAGCCTGCTGCAAGCTCTGGCCATGGTCTGCACCCTGGGGCCCCGAGACCGAGGGCCCCGGGGCCCCAGGTTGTGAGCTCCAGCGCCGGGGCGGACTTTTCAAAGGTCATCGAGTTTAACTCCGTCATTTCCCAGATGAGGGGACCCAGGGCAGACCCCGGCACAGCAGAGCACAGCACAGTGTGGAACCCAGGGAGGGGAGAAAGGCAAGAAATGGCTATTTGGAAAGGTGGGAAGGAGGCTCTGTCCGCCCTCGCAGGTGAGCAGGCCTCACCTTCATCAGCCAATGCTTAATTAACTCTTGTCTGCTGAGACAGGAGGCGGCCTGTTCTCCTCAGTGGTCTGCACTCAGCGCATAGTGGTGACAAGGGCTGCTAAGATGAGGGGCCTCATTCCCTGCCAGGGCCTGGCCTCTCTACAAGTAGCTCCCTCCAACTGGAGGCACAGGTTTCTCCCTTGTCATTCCCATTTGATCACTTCCTAATCTTAGCACTGACAGTCTCCCCACCCCCTTTAGCCATCTTCCCAATCTTTCCGATGAAAATAGCCCGGTCTGCAAAATTGAACAGTGACTGGTGGTAACAAGAATTGGAAAAAGGGTAGGAAAGGTACGGATATTGGCAAGGAATGTAGAGGCTAAAGGAGGGAATCAAGATATCACCGGGATACCTCTCCATCAGCTATGTTGTGTGCCAGACCCAACTTACAGTAGAACAGCTTAAAAGCCAAGTGGGATATGCCAATGAGAATGAAAATGCCAATAATCACTAACATTTACATAGCACTTGCCATGTGCCAAGCACTGTGCCAAGTGCACACCTGTGAAAGGAGAACAGCTCAGAAAAGTGATGGGACTCCCAGCTGGATCTCAAAGCAAATGGAGGTTTCAGATAGAGGTGGGGACCACTGATGTTCTAGAAGGGGAGAACATTCTAGAAAGGGAGAAGCAGCAGAAGAAAAGCTCCAATGGAGGTAGAAGATGAACTTGTGATATGCAGGAAATCCCCACGAGGGCAGCCCGTAGGAGGCAAAGGTTCTGCCATATCCCAGGGATTCATGAAAGGTACTGAGCCCTTTTCAAGTGTAAATTTACCAGTTAATATGGATCCTTGCTGTTCCTAAATGTTTGTTGGGTCTTGGATTGGTTGAAGTCCCAGAAGACCTAGTAGAGTCCCCATGCCTAGGGCACTGATGTCCACGACAGGCCATTAGGAGCCAATGTTGACATCCTAAAGTGGTGCTTTGGGCCATTTCATATGAAATTGTGGCACAGTATGATTTTTTTTTTTTTGCTGAGGCAATTGGGGCTAAGTGACTTGCCCAGGGTCACACAGCTAGTAAGTATTAAGTGTCTGAGGCCAGATTTGAACTCGGGTCCTCCTGAATCCAGGGCCGGTGCTCTATCCCCTGTGCCACCTAGCTTCCCCTGGCACAGTATGAATTGAAAGTGGAGCCAAGTCTTGGAGGGCAGCGAGGAGAGGCACTTGTACAGATTCCGGTAGGGTTGGAATAGGCTTGAACCATAGCAGGGTGAATAGAGAGAAAGGGACAACTTGAGAGAATCTGCAGAGAATTCCTTATCAGTGGGAAGTGGGGAGTAATGGACTATGAAGGACAAGGATGCCAGCAAGATTTCCCTTCTAGGGCACTGAAAGACTGATGGTGATATTTCCAAAACTGAGAACATTTGGACAGATATCCTGGGGATGTGGTAGAGAGTTTGATCGATTGGGTTTTAGGCCTATCAAGATGACATGACCAAGGGATGGGTCTGTAAATATGGAACTAAAGCTTGGGTAAAAGGTCATTTCATAGATGAGTAAACTGAGGACCAAAGAGTCTTAAGCAGTTTGCCAAGGAAATCACACCAGCGGAAGAGGCCGAGTCAAAATGTAAATGCAGGACCTTGAACTCCAAGTCCACCCCTCTTCGCACTTCCACTGCACTGCCTTCAGTTGTAGGGCTCTGCAGAGGAATCAGATGGCTAAAGAAATGGCAATGTGTGATCTCTCTGAGATAACGAGCAGGAGAAAACTAGGCACCCAAGAATTGACTGAACAGCTAAACAGACAGGTAGCGAGGGAGACTAAAGAACAGGGAGGTGACAAAGACTTTGGAGACCATATAGTGGTACTTTCTCATTTTGTGAAGCCCAGAGAAGGGAGCCCAGAGGTCGCCCAGCTTGCTAGTGATGGACTTGAGACTAGAAGCAGGGTCTCCTGACTCACATTCTACTTCACTGCCGTTCTATGTGATGGGTTCCAGCCCAGTTGTTCATAAATCAACATTCCATCACTCAAAGCCCTGGGCCAGTGTAGCAGTAAGGAATTCGAGGCTGGAGTCTAGCTGGCTGAGATGTGGCCTGACAGCATTTCCTGTTTAGCTAGACAGCATGATTGAAAGGTCTAAACCCCAAGATGTGGCTCGAATGGAACACTGCTGAGGTCACCCTCACTTGGTAGAGTGAGAGTCTTATTCTCTCCATTTAGTTCCCTAGTTGGGCCCCCAAGTTACTGATGTACTCCAGAGGCTCAGGGCCATGACTCCTTGCCCCCCTTTGCAACCAGAGACCAATGTGGCTGTCCCTTCTAGCCTGGTAGCACAAGAGAAGCATTGACCTCCCAACCTGGAACCATTGGAGGAGTTCTGGATTTGTCAAGAGTTCCTGAGTGTAAATTCTGTCTCTGCCACTGATTAGTTATGTGAATTCCCGAAGCCCCATAATCCCCATGAGAGCTGCAGGACCTGTGTCTGAAATGCCGAATTTGAATTATATGACCTCGAAAGGCCTTTTCAGTTACAAATCTCTGACCCTAGACAGGAGAATTGACTTATGAAATCATTTATGAAGGAGGGCCTGGCATGGGAGGGGGAAGTAGCCCTTAGTCCACGCCCCCAGCCTGGTACTTGCATCCTTCCCCCAGGCAGCTTCTGCAGGTATGCAGAAGGAGTTATGGAAGTTCCCAAAAGTTTACAAAAGAAACACCAAAAGAAAAAAAAACAATTCCCCTTTTTATTCTTTCTTTTTCTGGGCCCGTCCTTCTGATCTCTCTCTTCCTTGAGCCGTCCATTCACAGCCCATTGATCTGGGCCATGTTGCAGCCTCAACTTTTTTGGTTAGGATTCTGGCTAATAGCTCTCAAACCCTCACCTTCCCATCCCTTCTCCTGCTGCCAGCCAAGTTCAGACCCTCCTTACCTCTCACCCATTTTATTGCAATAACCTCCCAGTAGGTGCTCCTGCTTCCACTCTCTTCCCCCTTCTAGTCCAGCCTTCCCGCTGGTTAGGAACATCTCAATGCTCCTTACACACACCTTCAATTACATCCCCCACTGTTCGTGGGCTTTCGTTGGCCGCCCGTTGCCCACTAAATGAAATCCACATTCCACAGTGTTAGTGGCCCTTCTTTCTTTCAAAATTCTGTGTTGTAATTTCCCTTCAGAATTGTGAGAAATAAGCCTACCCTGGCCTTGGGTTCCTTTTACACATATAAAAGAGAAATTGGGACCTTTTTGCTTTGGCTAGAAGTCCTGATAATCTCTCACTCTTATAGATCTCTCCTTGAAAACAGAAACATGACTGTATTAAGCATGTAGAATTAAAATAATCATTGATAATCTTGAGAATTTTTAGTTCAAAAACATATGTAAACCATCATTCATCAAAATAGGAATTAGTTAAATCGTGAGGAATTTATATTAGGAAGAGCCTCCCATAGTAATAGACACATCACAGGCAGAAAAGACTTGTCCACAGAAGGGAGCAGATGCACTTATCCTTCAGCTCAATTTGGGGACCAAAGTCAGGCCTGAACTTGCTGGACAAGCACTTATGCAAAGCCAGGCTAGAGCAGGGCTTCTTAACCTTTTTCCAGTCTCTACCCCTTTTTGCCTGAGAAATCTTTACACAACCCTGTGGTATATAAGTATGTAAAATTGGCATACATAACCTTATATTGTTGTCAGATTTTTCAGAACCCCCACATTTAGTTAGTTGACTCCGTGTGGTGTCAAGACCCACAGTTTCAAAAGCTTTGGGCTAGAACAAGACAGATACCTTTCTCCGAAGCCAGGCTGGGCATTCTTTCTGGGGGCGTGGGATTCCTTATCCCGTCGAAGAGCTAGGGCCTCCTTGGAAATGGGCTCCGAGAGCATCCATCCCCTCCAGCAGAGCCCACTTGCAAGCAGATGCCCAAGGGGAGAGAAGGTGAGCTGGTTCCCACCAAGCTCTCCAAGCCGGAGGCAGCAAGAGAGGGAGAAAGTCTTAGACGTGTCTCTTGGCTCTTCGTTGGGGTTGAGCCTTTTTAAAAGCCGTGGAAGATATTGATAATGTTAGTCACTCCCCTTCTTTCCCATGATTGGGGTATCTCAGGAATGTTCTTGGTTCTATCACATTTCTTTCTGTTCCAGTTTGGTTTTGCAAATTTGTTTCTTTGTACTCACAAGTTAGATAGTTGTGTAGAAGAGCATTATAGACAATCCTTGTATCTTCTTCAAGGACCAGAAAATCTTCCTGTGGGAAGGGAGGAGGTGTGGCTTCGTAGGGACATTGTGTAGACTATGTTCTGCCAGCTTGTACTCTGAGAATTACAGAGTGACCTTGTCAAGGTTTTGCTGATCCTAGTTTTTCTTAAACCTGTTGCTCTCCTGGGTAAAGTTTATCCTCAGAAGTGTTAACAGTTGACTGTGATCAATCAGATGAAGTAGAATGGAGGAAAACAAAGAGTTGTTACTAAAAGTCCTGCCGCCACCCTTAGGGGGGCTCTTGCTCTAGACTGTCCTCACTGCTCCCAGATATCCTCCTGTGTGGCAGGGAGAAACGTGATTGTGACTTGGTGATGTCTTTCATGACCATTCCAGTAATCAGCATGCTCTTCTTAGACTGAGGCCCATCACTCCTAATAATCAGTTGTCCCACAGTAGAGTGGTTGGCCTCTGGAGGTGGCAAAGGCTGCAAGACCTGTGGCATTTGAGTGTGGATTGGCCTGGAGGTCTCTAAGATCTTTTGTGCCTCTGACATCCTGACATTCTGTAATGTGCACCCATCTTTGTCTCACTTTATAGATTTTCATGTTTATTTGGTGTTGGCCTAATGTAACCTGCTCTTCCATATTTGTTCATCTTGGTTCCTATACCTACAATGCTACCGCCTCCATGAAGTCTTCTTTGATTGCCATTGTTGGAGGGAAAGCTCTCTCCCCATGAAATCTTCCAAGTCTTTTTATACTTCATGCAGGTCTCATGTTCTGCCATGTTTTCCTGTTACTTGTATTCATCTTGTTTCCCCTGAGAAATTTTAACCTTCTTGAAGGCAGGGTCATATCTTATCTATCTTTGTAACTTCTCCCAGTGCCCTACACATAGTAGGCGTTTAATAAATGCTTCTTGAACTTGCCTAAGTTCTGCTACAATAGGACACCTTTTCTAACCGTGAAAACATAACTGAGTTGCAAAGTCCTCATGCCCACAGCCTCATGCTAAAAAAGAAAAATGGCAGGCCTGGAGGGTCAGGGTCTGATGCTTAGACTTCTCTCTCAGGAAGGCTCCATTTCCAGCTTGAAGCACTCCAGGAAAGTAAGTGCTTTTTTGGCTGGGGGAGGGCAGACTGCAGATTTAAGTGCAATAGGACAGTCCCAGTATGTAAACTCCTTCAACCAACCCTCAGAGAGCTGCCTAGGACACCGAGAGCTTAAAAGAGGATGGGGTGGATGGAGCACCGGCCCTGGATTCAGGAGGACCTGAGTTCAAATCTAGCCTCAGACACTTGGCACTTACTAGCTTTGTGACCCTGGGCAAGACACTTAACCCCCATTGCCCCACCAAAAAAAAAAAAAAAAAGAGGATGGGTCAGCCTGTATGTACAAGCATGAGAATAGCTAATGTTTAGGTGGCACTTGAAGGTTTGTTGCCAAATACTTTACATATATTATCTTATTTGACCAGGTAGGTGCTATCCTTACTATCACCATTTTACTGATGAAGAAACTGAGGCTTACAGCAGTGAGTCAGTCAATAAACATTTATTAAAGCTCCTAGTATGTGCCAGGCACTGTGCTAAGCACTAGGGATACAAAAAGAAGCAAAGGTAGTCCCTTCCCACAAAGAGCTCAGTCCAATGGGGAGAAAACACACAAAAAGAAGCTGAAGAGTAGGGGGATTGGGATGGGAAGCTCTGATGTGGAAAAGTCAGAGAAATCCCAAAGGTGGCCATCCAGGTGAGAAACTGAAGACATGTTCTGACCTGGGTCCTTCTGTAAATGACGTTTATGCATCTAGGAAGTATCTGAAGCAGACTTTGAACTCAGGTCTCCCTGGCTTCAACCACATTTAGCTACCCCCAAGAGCCTAGAATCTGGGTTTTCCTGCTCTGAAACTGACTTTCCATACTCTATGTTGGACTGAGCTCATGTTACCCCGCTTATTCCTGTTTCTCGCTGGAGGTGAAACTTCATGAAAATGAATTGCCTGTTAGTTATTGTTTCTGATGATACATCAGTGAAATGACATAAAAAGCCACCATTTTATGTCAGAAACAAAAGTGTAGATGATGGAAGCACGGCCTGTAGACAATCAGGAGGCCTTGGCCTGCTCACTTGAGGACAACCAGTGCCTGAAGCCGTGTGGCTCCTGAAACTCCCACCCCAAGCTAGTCAGTCCCCTTGAGCAAAGAGAGCTGAATTGGGAGTTGGCGGGCAAAGGTTCCAATCCTAGCTCTGCCATTGATCACCATGTTGTGTGACCACAGACAAATCCTCCACCTTCTTCATCTGTAAAATGAGCAGCTTGGACTAGACGGTTTTTAAGGCCCCTTCTCACTCTAGCTCCATGACTCCAGAGGCCACAAGGAATGAAGAGCCAAACTCCCTCAAAGGCCCTCCTCAACCAGAGTTTTGCTGTCTCCTATCTATTCAGTACTTATATTTTGACCTTTTCATCTGGAGGAAGACAAGCTAGGCTTGATAGCATTCTGTCAAGAAGGCAGGGTAGAGTGGGAGAAGATGGTTGTTGACATGGTTTCATCAGCTAAGGAGAAAAGTTCCTCAGATCTTTTTAGGCAAATGATAATACTTCAAGGATAGGAGAATTCAGCCATGTGGGTACTTCTCCTTCCTCCCCTGATCTGTGGCACAGACCAGAACCTTACTACTCTAGGCCTTAGTAAACATTTACCTGAGTTAGGACTGAAACCTGGCATTTAATTTATCTAAACTAGTCTTTGTATACCAGACTAAATGCTGTGTGTGTGTGTGTGTGTGTGTAGGTGGGGGTACTCTGTGCTAGGCCCTGAAGATATAGAGACAGAAGTGGGATAGCCAATCAGACCCGTGCTTTACCACATCACTTTGGCAAGTGTATAGAGAAAGGGATTTGCTTCTGACTGCCCCTTCCCCCAATCTGCCCTCCCTTCTTTTGCCCCTCCCTCTTTATCTTCTTCCCCTCCTATTTTCCTGCAGGGTTAGATAGATTATACCACCCAATTGAGTGTGTATGTTATTCCCTCCTGGAGCCAATTCTGATGAGATTAAGGTCTTTGAGCCAATTTTGATGAGTGTTAGGCTCTTCTACTGCCCATATTAAATAGATTACTCCATCCAATTGGGTGTGTGTGTTAATCTTTCCTTGAGCCAACTCTGATGAGATTAAGGTCTTTGAGCCTATTCTGATGAGTGTAAAGATCATTTACTGCCCTGCTCCTCCCCCATCTCTACCCTTTCCGGTTTCTTCCATGGGATTTTACCCCATGCTACCTCTCCCTTTCCCCCTCCCCCAGTGCATTCCTCTAACCCCTCAATTTAACCCTAAAGATGTCATCATGGGTCAGCGAGATGACACAGGGGACAAAGCACCCACCCTGGACGCAGGAGGACCCCAGCCCAAATCCAGCCTCAGACACAAGACACTCACCCACTGCACAACCCCCAGCATGTCACCCAACTCCAACCACCCCACAAAGAGAGATAAACAAAAAATAAATACTTTGCAGATATCATCCCTTCATAATCAATTCCCACCTGTGCCCTCTGTCTAAATTTATTTCTACCATCTGCCCTAATACTGAGAAAGTTCTTATGAGTTAGATGTATCATTTTCCCATGTAGGAATGTAAACAGTTTAACCTTTTAACATCCCTCTTAATTTCTTTTCCTGTTTACCTTTTTATGGTTCTCTAGGGTCTTGTATTTGAAAGTCAAATTTTCCGTTCAGCTCAGGTCTTTTCTGTAGCATTCAACACTATTAACCATCCTTTCTTCCTGGATACCCTCTCCCCACTAGGTTTTGGTGATGTTGTTCTCCCTTGGTTCTCCTGTCTAATAATTCCTTCCGAGTCTTCTTTGCTGGATCATCAGCCATCTAATACATCCTAAATGTGGGTGTCTCTTAAGGCTCCACTCAGGGCCCTTTTCTCTTGCTGCACTCTCACCAATGGATTCAAATCTTATCTGTATGCAGATGAGTCCCAGATCTAACTATCCAGCCCTAGCCTCTCTCCTGAACTCCAGTCCTGAATCACCAACTGCCATTTGGATATCTCTCAGTGGATGTCCCATAGGCATCTCAAACTCTACATATCCTAAAGAGAAACTCTTTCCATTTTTCTTCTTCCCTTCCCTCTGTTTGTCAGGGGTGCAACCATCATTCCAGTCATGCAGGTTCATAACTTTGGAGTTGTCTTGAACTCCATCTCTCAAATTCTTTCACTTCTACCTCCTCACATGGCCAATGCTCTCCTGTAGATCTTCCAAATGACTTGCTTGTGTATTGTCTCCATGGGTCAAGTCTCTTCCCTTTCCACACAGTTGCCAAAGTGATATCTCTAAAGCAGAGCTCAGAGCATGTCATGGTTCTGCTAAATAAACTCCTTATATTCACAAGAATGGAATGCAAATTCCTGTTTGCTTTTTAAAGTCCTTCCAAGCTTAGGTCTAACCAACCTACAGGATCACAGGCTATCTATAGATATAGAGATGTAAGAAGCCTTGAAGGGTAACCTAACACCTCAATTTTATACAGGAAATGGATGCCCAAAGGTCATTATGTAGTAAGTGCCAGTGGCAGAATTTGAATTCAAGTCCTGGGACTGGCACAAGTCCAGTATTCTTCCCATTGCCCCCTGCTGCTTTCTAGACTTACACAAATTGACCTTGTTGCTATTTTTTTTTTGGTGGGGCCATGAGGGTTAAGTGAATTGCCCAGGGTCACACAGCTAGTAAGTGTCAAGTGTCTAAGGCTGAATTTGAACTCAGGTCCTCCTGAATCCAGGGCTGGTACCCTATCCACTGCGCCACCTAGCTGCACCCCCTTGTTGCTATTTCTTACACCATTTCATCTCCTATCTCCTTGCCTTTGTACATGTGCCTGAAATGCCTTCCCTCCTCATCTCTACCTTTCAGAATCCTTAGTTTCCTTTTGAAGCCCAGCTCAAATGCCAATATGCTATGAGGCCTTTCCTGTTTCCCCCCCAGCTGTTTGTGCCTCCCCTACAAATTCTGTTGTTTTTATTTTGGATTTACCTTGTATATTCTGATTTTGGTGTATATATCCATTTCCAGCCCCCCACGCCTCCCCCATGGCAGCTCTGATTTTGGTCTGTGTTCTCCATGTATAGCACCTTAGCTGATTGGTTGATTGATAGTGCCAAGAATCATTTTGTTCTTGCAGTTGTTACGTTAACATGAGTGCCTCCATTTTGCCTTTATCTACCATTTTGTGAAGTTAAGGTCTAACTCCATGTGAGTCACCTGATTTTGATACTTTCACAAGACTAGTCCCCCTCCTGACAAGACTAGTCCCCCTCCTGACTATCACCCAAGCACAAGAATCGCCCTCTACCCCTTCCCTGAGTGTCTCCAGATCCCTTCTACCAAAAAGAAACCAGATGGCTTAATCCTTACATCCTATTTATCACTCCCTCCAAATCGTGTATTACCCATAAAGAAACCAGGATTCAGGGCCTCTTGTGCTACTGGGAGCCTGGGGTCTGATTTGTTTTTGCAACTGCATGCCTTGCTGAATAAATCACTTGCCTGGATCATACTTGGGTTTTTTTTTTTCATTTCATTATAACACAATCTAGCCTCAATTGGCTTCTTTTCCACTTCTGCCCTTTGCTTCTGATTCTTCTCTCTGGGGCTACCCAACAGCCCTTGAAGGCAGTTATTATTCCCACTCCGGTCTTCCCTTCTCTAAGCTAAACAGCTCCTGGTTTTTCAAGTGATCCTCCTATGGTGGGAACCCAAGGCCATTGCTCTTTTGTAGCCTTTCTCCAGTTTATCAACATCTTTCTGAAACTGTTGGAGCTTGAGAAGAACATAATATTCTCTCTCTCTCTCTCTTTCTCTCTCTTTTTTCAAAAACAGTTTCTGCAACAAAAGAATTGTTGACTTTTTGAAATATTTGCTAGCGTTCATGCGTGTCTTTGGGTTTGTGATTTGATTTTAATGTGGCAGCTTCTGGATAAGCTGTTTCAGTTTCTTTTGGAAATATTCATTTGTTATCTCTTTCATGCCCTTATCTATTTTTTGTATAGTCCGAAGTTTGTTGCACTGTATGTATTTGCTTTTAGCATTTTTAACATTCTTGCAATTTTCTTTGTTTTGTCTCCATTCATTTTAACCACCTATCTTTCTCTTTCAAAAGAATTGATCCTTTGGTTTTCTCTCTCTCTCTCTCTCTCTCTCTCTCTCTCTCTCTCTCTCTCTCTCTCTCTCTCTCTCCTGAATGGGGGTATGCTTGATCAATATCCCAGATGATGCCGTGAAAATGTTCAGGAGTTCAGAGTTATTTCAGGTGCTGAATCTTCTAGGAAGCTCCCCTGGGGGGAAGAATGCAATGAGAATAATAGAATTTCAAGGTTGAGAATGATCAGCTTGTTCAGTCCCCACTGAGCAGGGTCTCACTTTTCCTAAGGAGAGTCGCAAAGACTAAAGTTTGCTCTACTGAGTCCAGTGCAGTCAAGGAACACTGAAGGGTCTTATATTTTCTCTACCACTCAGTCAACTGTGTTACTGTGAAAATGTGGTCCACTGCAGCGAATTGGCTATGAAAGCCTGTCTGTTCACTTCTCCTGTTCTCATCAGGCCTTTCCCTGATGTGGGCCTTCTCACAAGCCTTTAATAATACATTCTCCCAATTCACCAAGAATCCAAGTCAAGCACGTAGACCTGTAGTTTGAAAACTTCTTCCATTTTCCCCACCTTTGAAAACCAGACCCACACTTCTTCCTATTCTGCCTTGTGGCACCTCTCCATTCTCTGTTATTTTGCCAAGGTCACACACAACAACTTAGTCCTTAGTTCATGGCCCCCTGGGGACTTAAATTCCCGTGACACTTAGGTGTTCTCTTTATAACTTCCTTGATCTTGAGATAAAGTTGTCTGTTAACTACTTGGATTGTAGCCCTTTCAGTTTGAACACCCCCCTCTACTGAAGAAACAGAAGTCAAATAGGAGCTGAGTAGCTGTGCTCTGTCTCCCTCACCCATGGTGTCCAGACTGTTTCCCCCAAGTAGTGGTGCTGGCCCTTCTTCTGCCTTCCTCTCGTCACCCCCCCCCCCAATAGCTCAAAGAGTGCTTTGGACATCCTTAGCATCCATTCATGGCCAGACCCAGCTCCTTCTGTGTTTTCAAGTTCCCGGCATTCTTACAGGATAGAGCCATGCTTTCTACCTCCCCACTTGCTTCCATCCTCTGTATATGTATTTTCAAAATTGGACTCAGTTGCTGCATTCCCTGAGTAACCCCCTTGATCTCTTTAGACAGTTCCTTCTTTTCTTCCCCACTCAGTTTGTTTTGGGGCTGTTGGAATTCTGTTCTCTATTTCACTTTTCCTGTGATGTCCTAAGCCTTGGGACCCTGCCTCGCCTTTATTTTTTAAGATGGAATTCTTATAGTACTTTGCTAGACATATGTCATTTCATTTGACCACTTTCTCTGACTACTTTTCTGAAATTTTGATCCTTGTCTGATGGGGCTGCGAAGATGAGATACCCAGGTCATTTTCTCCCAAGTTTGTTGTCACTTCTCCCTGGCCAGCCACACTGGTCAGAATCATGCCCACAAGAATAACCACCTTTATTGCAGTTTGGTTTTCTAAAGGACAGAAGAATTACTAAGTCAGGAATATCTTCTCTGTTCTGTTTTTAGGAGAAAAATAAATTCCTTCTCCAAATATCCAGTAATTCTGGCCTCTTAGCATGATCATATCCTGCTGTCTTGGGCTGTGCTTTTGGACCATTTCCTCCCTTGCTTGCTCCTGTCTGGATGGCTTGTGACATGTTCTACCTACAGTCTCTCTTCTCTTTCCCCTTCCACTAATCCTTACCCAAGTGTTTTTGACCTTGCTTCATGGATTTCCACACAGTACTTTATCTTCTTGATAGGTCCAGTGTTATATCACTGTCCCACAGATCTAATCTGGTCTTTTGGAATCAACTGTATCCTGCATTTACCCTATTTCAGCCCTAGGTTGGGCCCTCCCTCCAATCTCAGGGACCCCTATAATTTGAATGTACTTTGTTCCTTGCATTGATCCAATGATGAAATTGCTCTGGTTGGCCCAGATGACCTGCAAAGCCTGGTTCCTGACTGTGGGGCCCCTGGCTCCCTTCAAGGATTCCCACAAGTGCCGCTTCCTTCTAGAGGGCTCTCCTGCCTCTAGCAGTGGTTAGTACTGACCACCCCTTTCCACAGTGATTTTGTATTCATGTTGAATGAATTAAGTATGACTTATCTGTGCCGTGTTTTCTCCTAGCAAAATGGTCTTCCTTGAGAACAAGGGCTTTCTCATTTTTGCTTTTCTCTCCCAATGCCTGGAACATAGTAAGTTGTCATGGTTAAAAAAGTTTCCATAATGGCCAGCAACACAACAGTCACAAAGAGTTGGAGCCCAAGCATGGCACCTCACATCCTCTGAGGGTAACCCTCAAGGGGCTGGTGTCACTGACATGGCTCCCTCTGGTAGGACCTTCACCAGCTTTGGCGAGCTGATTGCCTGACTTGATCTTAAGGGCTTGAACATTCTCTAAGGGAGTTCAGTTGTTGTCGTTGTTAGGAATTCAGAAGAGATGCAATGCTATCTAAGGAGAAAAGCAGGAGATGTGGCCTTGTGTACTCTCATTAGCAAGCCATCAACCCATGATTTCTTCTTGTTGTTCAGTCATTTGCAGTCATGTCTGACTCTCTGTAACTCCACTGTTGTTGTTGTTTTTGCCATTTCCTTCTCCAGCTTATTTTACAGATGAGAAAACTGAGGAAAAAAGGGTGAAACGACTTGCTCAGGGTCACACAGCTTGTAAGTGTCTAAGGCCAGATTTGGATTCAGGAAGGTGAGTCTTCCTGACTTCAGGCAAATGGCTTCATTTTTCCCACCTTCAGGTTTTCTCATACGTAAAGTGGGGATAATAACAGCACCAACCTCACAGGACTATTGTGAGGATCAAATAAGATAATATATGTAAAGTGTTTAGTGTGGTACTGGCACACAGCAGGTGATTAATAAATGCTTGTTCCCTTCCCCTTGTTGTTCTTGTTGTTCAGTCATATCCAACTCTCTGTTACCCCATTTGTTTTTTGTTTGTTTGTTTGTTTTTGGCAAAAATACTGGAGTGGTTTGCCATTTCCTTCTCCAGCTCATTTAACAGGTGAGGAAACTGAGGTAAACAGGGAAGTGACTTGCCCAGGGTGACATAGCTAGTACATGTCTAAGGCCAGATTGGAATTCAGGAGGATGAGTCTTTCTGACTCCAGGCCTTGCGCCCTATCCACTGTGCCACCTGGCTGCTCTTCCCTTTCCCTTAAAAAGCAGTAAAACCTTGTCAAAAGTTCCCTCCCTCCTTGTGAAGCTCAGGGTGGGCCCCATCCATCAAGAGTAAGGAGGTTCCTCAGACACCAGAGGGCAGTGGTGAACTTAGGCCTGAGCTGGGATGAGCTAATGGTGGGCATGCCAATGGAGGCAGCCTACTTCTCACCCCCTCCAGCTGGCACTTCCCAGACTCGGAATCATAATAAGCATATGTATATTGATGTAGGGATTTAAGGGTTCCAAAGGGCTTTTGTCACAGTAACCCAGTGATGGATATAGTCTAAGTATCATTACTACCCACATTTTCACAGAGGAGGAAACAGGCCTGAGAGCCAATGACTTGAAAGGGAGCAAGATACAGTGGGAAGGAGGAAAAAAAAGATACAGCAGGAAGGGTTTGGCTATGGTGGCAAGTTCTTCCCCTGCCCTGGCTTTCAGTTTTCTCCGTTGGGGAAAGAAGAGAGCAAATACCAAGAGTCTAGAAAATAGTTTCAAAGCCTTCTTCATTCTGTTCCACTCATCTTCTTTTTCTTCTACCTGTCTGTGACTCTGTCTTAGCTTCAAGAGGCAAGTTGTCACAACTGGGAGGTCAACTGCTCTTAAAACCCCTACCTACATCTCAGGGGAACTGAATCCAAAGTCAAAGGGATCTCCAGAGGTAGGAAAGGAGAGGCAGGCAGGGAGTTTCAAGAAGGTGAATGTCAGGGCTTTGTCCTTATCCTTTTTTGTCATTGACTTGGATGGAGGCACAAATGCTTGGCCAATGTTCAGATGAAACAAAGCAAGGAGGGGTAACTAAGTGTGTTGGATGACTGACTCAGGAGTCACAATGATTCCAACCATTAGAATGACAGACTAAACCTAATCTGATGGAATATAATGGGAATAAATGTCAGGTCCTACATTTGGGCTAAAAACATCAGCTATTCAGGTACAAGATCAGAGAGGCCTGGTCAAATGATAGTTCCCATGCAGAAGGTCTTGGGGTCTTAGAAGACTGCCAGCTCTTGATGAGTCCACTATGGGATGTGGTGTGGTCAATGGCTAGTGCACTTTTAGACTTTCTTGAGAGCCAGAACTTATAGGACCACAGATGACGATTGCTCCGTACCCTGCTTCGATCAGACAGTATTTGGGGGATTGTCCTTAATTCTCAGTACCATGTTTCAAAGAAGGACCTTGGCATCGTAAAGGAGATTCCTGTCCAATTACAGGTTCAACTAGGCCTCTGAGACTTCTTCCTCTTCAATTTCAGATAAGCTGGAGTGTGTCCAGATGAGGGCAGGCAGGATCGGGGTGTGTGTGTGGAGAATGTAGCCCAAGTCACATGAGGAAGAAAAGGGGGGAGGGATGGGACACACACTAGCTGTTTTAAAATTTTGGAAGAAGGAGTAGCCTTATTCTGCTTAGCCCCAGCGGAAGGAGGAGCAAGTATGGAAAATTTCATAGATTCTCCAAATGTCGACTTGATGGAATGAAAATCTACAAATTAGAAGCACCTCAAAAGTGGAAGGGGCGGGGCAGCTAGGTGGCGCAGTGGATAAAGCACCGGCCCTGGATTCAGGAGTACCTGAGTTCAAATCCGGCCTCAGACATTTAACACTTACTAGCTGTGTGACCGTGGGCAAGTCACTTAACCCCAATTGCCTCACTTAAAAAAAAAAAAAGTGGAAGGGGCCAGCCTCCCTAGGAGGTAGTGAGTTCCCTGTCACTAGAGAGGATTTCCATGTGGAGGACATTCCAAGCTGATGTTTAGAAAGCACAGAAAGGTTTGCAGAAGCATGCTCATATGATTTACAACAGGCCTGAAAGGGAGGTCATTTGGGGGTTGTTTTGAGCTGGACCTGTTTTTTTCATCCATACAGGGACTTCTAGGGAGGGAGGAAAACTCCTCCCAATGCAGATTAACAACTGTTCAGGCCCCTCACACCCTGAGACTCAGAGAGATGAAATGATTGGCCACCAGTGGAGGAGGGATTAGAACTCCAGTCTTCTTGCCTCTGAGGCCAGCACTCTAACCATTAGGCCATGAGTTTGGGTATATATAGACACAGATGGCCTCCAGAGTTTCCAAAGCCCTTTCCAGCTCAGAGATTCAATGAGCCCTCATACTCCTACCCTGGGACCTACTTTCCCCTGCTCAGTCTTATTCCATTTTGTTTTCAGTCACCCTAATACCTTGTTTACCCTCCATTGTCCACAAGCTAGTTGTTTCGCAGAAAGAAGTTTTCCAAAGTACCGAAGCCTGTTGCCATGTGGACTCAAACTGTTTTTAATGATCTTGTTGGAAAGGTTTGTCATGCATTCTTTCTGTTTCCCTCTTCACAGGACATCTCCCTTTCCTTCTCCCCCATCCTGATGAACCCAGTCCCTGGATGACTCAGGGTCATAGTTAAGTACAGAAATTCTATGCTGTGCTGTAATATCTGACTGTGATCATGCAATTACTGAAACCTCTGGGAATGAGATTCCCGTTTAACAAAAAAAGAAAGGGGGTCCTTGAATCATTAGCGGAGTTGGAGTGAGTCACATGGCCTGACATCAGGGTTCCCAGGCAACCCAGTGGCATGGGATGAAACACCTCTGGACTCTAATGGCCCCTCACATTTTGGGCTGGAGGGAGTGAGCCCTGGTTTGAGAAGCAGTTGTAAGTCGGGGGTTCTAATTCTGTCTTGGTGGGACTTCAGACAAAGCTCTTCTCCTCTCAGGTCCTGTCTTTCCTTCTGCCCAATAAAGGAATGCCTTGGTTTGGGGTGAGGTTTGGGGGATTCCAAAGTGTGCTCACTACGGGGACATCTGGAGACACAGGCAGACAGCAGTCAGGAGCCAGAGAGGAGAGCAAGCCAGCTTTACTGAAGGGAAAGACAAGAAGGGAGGGGGAAACAGGTTCACTGGGATCCCAGTGGGATTGGACACCCAAAGCCAATGGCTTTTACTAGGCTCGATTACAAGAATCTTCTGGGGTTTTGGCTTAGCGGATGCCAGAAGAAGGCAACAGACAGGTACATTACTCTCAGGCAGGTAGGTTATTTATCCACTCAAGAGGCGATGGGTATGTGTGCTTCACCATCCCACAGATGATCCAACACACACACACACACACACACACACACACACACACACACTCTCTCTCTCTCTCTCTCTCTCTCTCTCTCACACACACACACACACACACACACACACACACACACACACACACACTCACACGCACACACGCATTCATGCTCCAGCCAGCCATCAATCAACATGTATGCCTATAGAGATTCCCTCCTCCCAAGCTACCTGCCCCTCACAGCCTAACAAAAGCAGCTTCTTACCCAGAAGTCTGGGGTTAGATCATGTAGGGCAGGAAAAGATACTTCTTTGGATGCTTTAATTGTTCTACTAAGGAAAGAATGTGTCCTTTAACTAGCCGGTTCACAGCAGAAAGAAGAAAACAGTATCTTCTTTATCCGTCAGTTAGTTAATTAGCATCTGTTAAGCTCCTACTGGGCCTTCTTCGATAGGATAAAGAGAAGGGAGTGAGTTCCTGGAACTATTCAAACGCTATGAGTTTTCTTTTGTAACCATAAAGTGATTGGGGGAAGGGAAGTACACAAGGACACATTCAGTCCTTGTCAAAGAGGCATCTCCCAGAGACACAAAGAAATATAGTAACAAACGGCAAATATAGGGCAAAATGCAGTCAGTTCTGTTCTCCCCCAGATCCACGTCTAACTGTTCTAATCTGGGTCAAGTGAGAGCAGGCATTGGGGGCCGGAGCCTGGGACCACCTGGGTCCTGCTGTTGATTCACACTGGGGGGAAGGGGAGCTGGGTGCAGCCATCACCACAGACCTTACTTAATTGGCTGGGGAGGGGGTGGCTAGGTGGCGCAGTGGATAAAGCACGGGCCCTGGATTCAGGAGGACCTGAGTTAAAATTTGGCCTCAGACACATGACACCTACTAGCTGTGTGACCGTGGGCAAGTCACTTAACCCCCATTGCCCCGCAAAAAAATAAAAAATAATAAAATAAAAATAAAAATAAATAATAATAATTGGCTGGGGAGATTCTCCCAGACAGCAGGGCTTGTTGGGCAGGACCCCTGAGATCCCCAAAGCTGAGCCTGAGAGGGATGGATGGAGCCCCTCTCAGGGTTCCAAAGCCATTTCTTAGCAATGGTCTTGTGTGGGCCATACTGGATGTATTCAATGCCACTCCTCCAGCTTCTGACAGAAGGGATTTGAGACTCAGCAAGGTCTAGTGACTTGTGCCAGTGCCAGTTCTTCTGAAGAAATGTGATGAATAACTGAAAGCTAGCCTATGGCCAGATGGTTAGAGAGCCACCCCTCAGACTGGTGTCATGGGAAATAGGTGCTGGGGGTCCTAGGGGTCTAAAGAATGACAACTCTCCCACACAATCCAATTAGAATAAAGATGGGTTTTTATTGGAGCACTGGAGAAAGTGACCAAGAGGGAAGTCAAAGACTTCCCCTCCAGGGGAGGAAATGGCCTAGAGACATCTTTCTCTCTGAATGGAGGAAAGCCCAAAGCTTTGGATGGGGTGACCACCTGACAATGGAAAGTTCCATTTGGGGGTGGGGTGGGAGTGGGCAAAGATTCCTGAGGGTCAGGGGTTTTTTTTTCTTGGAATTATACTCCAGACCTTTGGAGTTAGCTCCTAGCTGAGGTTAACCATGCCCAACTGACTTTCCTGCTGTAGAATTTTATCTCCCCTGACTTCTTATGTGTGTCCCTCTTGATAGCCAGTTGGCCAGTTTAAACTTTAATAGTCTCTTAATTCCTCGATATGTCCCAAGCCCAGTGTTACTGGACACCCATGTCAGAGGTCAGCTTCTTTGACTAAACTTGTTAGTGCTTGCCCACTTAGGAGTTGCTCTTCTGCAGTGGTGAAGAGAGTTTCCCTAGTAGGAATCCCCCCACAAAGAAATCTTTTTTTTTTTTTTGCAGGGCAATGGGGGTTAAGTGACTTGCCCAGGGTCACACAGCTAGTAAGTGTCAAGTGTCTGAGGCCACATTTGAACTCAGGTCCTCCTGAATCCAGGGCTGGTGCTTTAATCCACTGAGCCACCTAGCTGCCCCCTCCCACAAAGAAATCTTGACAGAGTCCTTTGTGTATCCAAATTAGAGTGATACCTGTATATTAGGACTTTGGCCTCCATCTCTTAGTCTATTTGCAATTCAGTTCCATTCAGTTCAACTCCTGCTAGGCACTGGGGGAAAGAAATATGCACCCCCTCCCCATTAGAGGTTCTGTCTAGGGCCTTCACAGCATTTCTGGTTAACTATAGAAGAGGAAGAAAAGGTTGAAGGGGAGATGAGTCAAGAGGCCAAAGCTGATGGTTCACAAAGGACCATACCAGCTAGGAATGAGGCTTCATTTCATTCTCTACCATCAAATCGATCAATGAACAAACATTTTTTTTATCATAAAAGTATTTTATTGTTTTCCAATTACATGGAAAGATAGTTTTCAACATTTGTTTTCATAAGATTTTGAGTTCCAATTTTTCTCCCTCCCTTCCTTCCCTCCCCCCTCCCCGAGACAGAAAGCAATCTGATATAGGTTATATATGTACAATCACATTAAACATATTTCTGCATTAGTCATATTGTGAAAGAAGAATCAGAACACAAGGGAAAAACCTCAAAAAAAGAAAAAAAACAGCCAAAAAGTAGAAACAGTATGGTTCAATCTGCATTCAGAATCCACAGTTCTTTTTCCTGAATGTGGAGAACATTTTCTATCATGAGTTCTTTGAAATTGTTTTGAATCATTGCACTGCTGAGAATAGCCAAGTGTATCACAGTTGATCATCAGACAATGTTGTTGATACTACGTACAATGTTCTCCTGGTTCTGCTCCTCTCACTCAGCATCAATTCGTGTAAGTCCTTCCAGGTTTCTCTGAAATCTGCCTGCTCTTCATTTCTTACAGCACAATAATATTCCATTACATTCATATACCACAACTTCTTCAGCCATTCCCCAATTGATGGGCATTCCCTCAATTTCCAATTCTTTGCTACAACAAAGAGAGCTGCTATAAATATTTTTGTACATGTGGGTCCTTTTCCCTTTTCTTTGATCTCTTTGGGATACAGACCTAGCAGTGCTATTACTGGGTCAAAGGTATGCACAGTCCCATAGCCCTTTGGCATAGTTCCAAATTGCTATCCAGAATGGTTGAACCAGTTCACAGCTCCACCAACAACATTACTGTTCCGATTTTTCCACATCTTCTCCAACGTTTATTATTTTCCTTTTTTGTTATATTTGCCAATCTGATAGGTGTGAGGTGGTACCTCAGAGTTGTTTTAATTTGCATTTCTCTAATGAATAGTGATTTAGAACGTTTTTTTCATATGGCAATAGATAGCTTTGATTTCTTCATATGAAAACTGCCTGTTCATATCCTTTGATCGTTTCTCAACTGGGGAATGATTTGCATTCTTTTTTTTTGAGGGGCAATGAGGGTTAAGTGACTTGCCCAGGGTCACACAGCTAGTAAGTGTCAAGTGTCTGAGGTTGGATTTGAACTCAGGTCCTCCTGAATCCAGGGCCAGTGCTTTATCTACTGCGTTACCTAGCTGCCCCCAACTTGCATTCTTAGAAATTTGATTTAGTTCCCTATATGTTTTAGATATGAGGCTTTTATCAGAAATACTGGCTGTAAAAATTGTTTCCCAGCTTTCTGCCTCCCCTCTAATTTTGGCTTCATTGCTTCTGTTTGTACAAAACCTTTTTAATTTAATATAATCAAAATCATCCATTTTGTATTTCATAATATTCTCTATCTTTTGCTTGGTCATAAATCATTCTCCTCTCCATAGATCTGAGAGGTAAACTATTCCTTCCTTTCCTAATTTACCTCTGGTATCCTTTATATCTAAATCATGTACCCATTTTGACCTTATTTTAGTATAAGGCGTAAGATGTTGGTCTATACCTAGTTTGTGCCATACTATCTTCCAGTTTTCCCAGCAGTTTTTGTCAAATACTGTGTTCCTATCCCCAAAACTGGAGTCTTTGGGTTTATCAAACAGTAGATCACTATAGCCGTTTACTACTGAGTCTCCTGTGCCTAGCCTATTCCATTGATCCACCACTGTATTTCTTAGCCAGTACCAAACAGTTTTGATGACTGCCGCTTTATAGTATAGCTTCAGATTTGGTACAGCTAACCCACCTTCCTGTGCATTTTTTTCATTAGTTCCCTTGTTATTCTTGACTTGCTGTTCTTCCAGATGAATTTTGTTATTATTTTTTCGAACTCTATAAAATAATTTTAGGTAGTATGGCACTGAATAGGTAAATTAATTTAGGTAGAATTGTCATTTTTATTATATTAGCTCGGCCTATCCATGAGCAATTGATATTTTTCCAATTATTTGGATCCGATTTGATTTGAGTGAAAAGTGTTTTGTAATTGTGTTCATAGAGTTCCTGGGTTTGTTTTGGCAGGCAGACTCCCAAGTATTTTATATTGTCTACAGTAACTTTAAATGGAATTTCTCTTTCTGTCTCTTGCTGCTGAGCTTTGTTGGTCATGTATAGAAATGCTGACGATTTCTGTGGGTGAACAAATTTTTTTTAAAGGCTTACTGGGTGGTTGTCATTGAGCTAAGCACTGAGTGGTGAAGGGCCTGAGACGGAGAGCTGGTAGAAACTTTAGAGGCCATCGAGTCCACCTTCCTCATTTTATGGAGGGGGTCCCAGACAACTGAAGTGAGTTGAGCACAGCCACACAGTAAGAGTCTTAGGATGCAGGGAACACTAAGTTAATGCTTGCAGAGTGTGAGGGGTGGTGCTAACCAGGTACTGGGTATAAAAGCAAAAAGAAAAGTGCCCCTTTGCAGAGTACATTCTACTCTGCTTACAGATTGGATATGTAGACAGAGGAGTGAGTGTGAGGAAAGGCGGAGAGCAGAGTTAGGGGCAGGAAGGCTAGAACCTGAAAGAAGTGCTTCCCTAGAGAGCAGGAGAACCAATGCGAGGGGACCAGGCAGCTGCATGCTTCTATGAGAAAGAGAAACACTGTGTTCATTCTATAGTTCACCTGTGGGAGAGGCCACCCGAGCTGAAGGTCAAGCAGTGAGCCAGTGGTAGCCAGAAGGGTTAAGCACATGACCAGGTCCCTGGGGTCCCGAGGAACAAAGAATGGGACAGCGAAAGGTTGGCACAGAACTGGAAAATTGTCCCCACAGTCCAGCAGCCCAAGGCAGCCTCCTCTAGCCGGAGGGCCTAGAGGAGGTGTCAATCAGGAGTCCCAAGCTGTACTGAGAGCCTCGGGAAAGGTGGAGACAATGGTGTGTCCAGGGAGCAGCCCTGTAGAGACTGGGAAACTGGGGGGGGGGGGGACCGACGACTGAGAGCCAGGCTCACTTACTGCTGTGCTGTAGTCTCAAGTCCTTTGCATGACACACTGGAAAACAACACTGGGTTTTGAATTCCAAAGGTCTAGCTCAAGGCCCCCACCATTTAATAACCGTTCTTGGGCAAGTCAATTGCTCTGGCCTTGTAAAATGACGGGTTGGACCAGCTGACCTCTGAGATCATGGAGGAAAGGATTTTCTCCCTGACCTGAGCTGGAACTGCGATTAGTGTTGGGAGGCGGGGCCGAGAACCTTAGTGGTCCTTGGGAAAGAAAAATGCATCTGATAGGAGGAGAGAGTGATTGCTCTATTCCCCATTAAAACTGTAAAGAATGTGATGGCATGGGTGCTTTGCCACCGAACCCCACCTCCCATCTCCTGAGAAAACAAGAAAACACTTTGATCCCTGTCTTTGCTCTGCATTTTGACTGGATGGATTTTAGTGAGAATCAGCTCTCTGAGCCTGGGGATTTTCAGCCTTTTATCTCTTAATTGTGGACAGAAAGATTCTGTTCCTGGCAGAGCAACTGCAGGCATCAGTTGGTAGTTGGATAAGTTTTTATTTTTCTTGGGGGGGGCAGCTGAAATTACAACTCTGCTTGCTGCCAAGGTTGGCCCCTTTGGCCCACCTAGAATGTATCTGTGGCCTGCCACGGGTCTTTCTGTCTCTGGTAACAAGAGTGAGTGTGTACTCTTGCTGGGTTCATTGAGACGTGTGTGTGTGTGTGTGTGTGTGTGTGTGTGTGTGTGTGTGTGTGTGTGTGTGTGTTGTCTCTTCCCTTGCAGTCTTTCTGGCCTTCCTTTTGAGCTGCCAGCACATCCAACAAGAGCAGCAGACCCTTTCTCCATGCCCCACCCCCACGCCCCCACCCCTTTCTAATTGGCTGCTTCTCTCTGTAGGAGTCTGAGAAATTAGAGAACCCAGGTCTTTGTTCAAATAGTGTGTAAATTGAGTCCAAATGACGGCCTCAGGGCCTCCCCTACTTTAGGTAGCGGTTTGTGCAAGATGGGGGAGGGGATCTTTTGTACACCTCCTGTTTCCCTGGGCTGGTGTTCTGGATTGCTGAGGTTGCTGAAAGCCAGCCTCCAGATAAGTGCAATGGCCGGCTCCTGCAGCATTATTGGCTCCTGTTTTTCTGTGTAAATGTGCAGCATCGCTGCTACACCCCAAACTCCGTTGGGTTTTGTGGGCTGGCCTAGGAACCTAACCGCAATTTCTAATATTTCTCAGGACAAATGTGTTCCCAGTTCCAAACTTCTGCAAATATCTCTTAAGTCCATTTTTGTACAGTTTCGAGCCCCATGGGACCCATGTTCCCCTCCCCGTGCAGTTGAAGCATAGTGTTAGAATCAATCAGTGAATGAGTATTTCTTCCCCTCAGTGTGTCAGGGTGCCTGGGAAGCAGGAGAGAGAGCCCCTACATGGCCCTTGTAGGAGTACAGCCACAAGGGAAGAGGGCTGGGGCATTCCCACTGGCTCTCTGAGGCCTGAGACATGCGGTGCAGAGATCAGCAAAGCCCCTCCTAGATTTTCCAGGCCCAGGCCCAAACTTCAGCAATATCTGCCTCTTGCCCTCCTTTCCATCTCACCTTTTGTCAGTGGTCTGACCACCGCTATTCAGCCCACCCCCTGCACTGCTGCCAAATTGATATTCCCAGAACAGAGATCTGACCACTGCATCGCCCCCCTACTCCAAAGTCTTCTGGGGCTCCCTTTGGCCTCTGGAATCCAATGCAAACTCCTCAGCCTGGCATCTAATGCCTTCCCCAACCTGGCTGCCACCCAGCTTTCGATACTTATGTCACATTCCTCCCTTTCACACCAAATGGGTCTGCTAGCTGTTTCCTGTCCACAGGCTGACTGGCCGTCCCTCATGTCTTCACCTAGAGTCAGCAGCTCCCCTCCTGTGAAACTCAGCGGGGCCACCTCCTAGGCACAGCTCTTTTGGACACACTTGGTCTTTATCTCTCTGGGGATGGGGGTGACTAAGCAGACATTTCCCATTGATGCAAAGGAAAGAATGCTGAATTTGGCGTCTGGGGCCTTCACCTGTCCAGGCCTCAGTTTTTCATCTCTAAAATGAGAGGGCTGGGCAAGGTGTCCTCTTCAGTCCCTTGCAGATCTAGAGCCAGGACCTGGAAAGGAGTACCAAGAGAGCTAACTAACCCCATTCAACAACATAAGCGTGTGGCAGCAGCTGAGAGGTAGCCGATCACCAGAAGCATTTGTTGTTGTACAACCGACCATTCCTCTCCTAGCTCTGCTTCTGACTTATTGCACTTCCCCATAGCATTCCAGCTGCCTTGTCACCTGGGTACATACACAGCCTTCCAGCCCGGTGGGCACCCTTAGCTCGTTAGGGGGCTCCTGCAACTCCCATTTGGAAGAAGGCAGTTCCCCTTTATTTTGCATCTTCCCCCATTGCACTGGAAGCTCCTTGAGATATATGCAAAATGTGTGTGTGTACACATACACACATACGTACACAAGTGCTTACTTAGCAGGGTATTGGCTTGATGGAAGACACTCAGATGTTCTCTCATGGCCATCAATCAAGTGGATAAAGTATGTCTATTGCCCGGATTATGCCATCCAGTTGGATGCTTGACCTCAGTGTACATATCTGGGACAGGCAGTCTAAATGGACAGTGAGGCAGGCCCCAAATTGAAACAGCACTAGGAGAGTAGGGTGCATTGCAAAGCTCCCTTGATGACCTTAAGCTTCTCTGAGAAACTAAGGCTCATCTTCCTAATACCGGTATTCTACCAGTGTTATTATATGGCTGGGAGAACTCAGAAGAACTTGAAGTATATGTCATATACAGGGTGTATTAGAAAGGCCCATGGTGGGTATGAATAGGCTATAACATATAATAATAGCTAATAGCTAACATACATAGAGTGCTTACTATATATATGCTTTAAAATTAATTATCTCATTTGATTCTCACGACAACCCTGGGAGGTAGGGGCTATTATGATGCCCATTTTACAGATGAAGAAACTGAGTCAGACAGTGACCTGCTCAGGGTCACACAGCAAGCGTCTGAGATCAGATTTGAACTCAGGTCTTCCTGACTCCAGGCCCAGAGCTCTGTGGACTGCCACCAACATACAACCAATAGGGAACTCCAGAGCAGAACAGAAATAAAGGATGTCACCAGAAAAAAGAAGATGGACTGTGACTTGGCCAGGAGGAATAGATAAACAACCTATGTGTTTCACTGACATTCTTGCAGGGTCAGGAGAAAGAGAACATGGGTTCTCTTAAGCGGATGCCCTGTGGCAAACTTATGGGAGGACATGGGCAAGAGTTATATGGGCATGAATTATGTAACAATCTACATCTTTGGAGGGAACATGCAGATTGAGAAGATTGTAGATCTATTAGAGTAACACACTCAGGAGAATACAGCTTGTTCTGTCCTTTGTCTTAGTATCTGTTGTGCCTAGCACTGTGCCTGATGTGTAGTGGGAACTTAGCAATGTTTGTGGAATTAAAGGGAATTCTGTACGTCCTCGGAGTAAGGTCTCTGCTCTCTCTTCATTACTTCATGGTAATGAGCTTGGCCTTGACTAACTACACTCTAAGTACAGGCAGAGGTGAGAAGGGAGGGAATTTGAGGCATTGGGGACTTTTTGTTGTTGTCCAGTCATTTCAGTTGTTTCTGATTCTTCATGACCCCATTTGGGGTTTTCTTGGCAGGAATACTGGAGTGGTTTGCCATTTCCTTCTCCAGCTCATGAGGCAGATGAGATGAGGCAAACAGGGTGAAGTGACTTGCCCAGAGCCACACAGCTAGGAAGTGTCTAAGGCTGACTCCAGACCTGGCCCTCTCTCCACTGCAGCACTACCTAGCTACTCATAGGGGATAGTCAGTGTTAAAACACAGATGAGAGATGAAGGGGTGTGTGTGTGTGTGTGTGTGTGTGTGTGTGTGTGTGTGTGTGTGTGTGTGTGTGTATGACAGAGAGATCAGTGTGGCCCAGTATTTGAGTGTCACGTGTGGATGAGCATGGAATGAAGATGATTGTGAAGGACTTTCCAAGCTAGAGAGGAGTTGCCATTTACCCCTAGAGGCAATAGGGACCCCCTGCATTTAACTGAGTAGGGGAGTGACATAGTCAGATCTGCAATTAAGGAAGATTGCTTTGGAAACAGGATAGAATGGAATGGGGAGAGACTTGAGACAGAGAGACCAATTAGGGGGCTTTTGCAGAGCGATAAATGATGAAGGCTTGAAGGAAGGGTGTCTATGAATAGAGAGGAGGGGGGGACATGCAATCCATTGTGAAGCATATAGAATTTATATCAAATGGCTTGCCTTTCAAGGGGGAGAGGAGGGAGGGAGAGAATTTAGAATTCAAAATTAAAAAAAAAACACCAAATGTTCAAAATTGTTTTTACACGTAATTCGACAAACCAAATAAAAGCTAGAAGTCCATTGTAAAGGTACCGATGGTAAGATTTGGCAACCGATTGGTGTGAGGAAGCGAGAGGAGTTGAGGAAAATGCCACAGTTCCAGTCCTGGGAGACGAGAAGGATGGTGGTGCCTCAGACAGAAATAGGGAAGTTTCAGAAAGGGGGAGGAGGTGTGGGAAAGGATCACGGGTTCAGTTGGGGATGCGTTGAATTGGAGATGTCTTTGGGACATTGAGGCTGAAATATCCGATGGGCAATTAGTGATGTGGGACTTGATAGCCTGGTCTCTCCCTTTGTAGATCTGACAATCACAGAAATGATAGCAGAGCCAGGGGAGCTAATGAGGTCACCGAAGAGTAGAGGGAGAGAGAAGGGTAGAAGGCCTAGGAGAGGGCCTTGGGGAACACTTGCATAGGGGGTGGGCCACAGATGATGAGCCAGCCAGCCAGGCCTGATGGTGTGAAAGCCTCATCAGGGTCTAACTGGCCCCCGAAGAACAAAGAGGCAGCCTTGTACTAGGTGCTTGAGGTATGTTAATGAAGAGGTTGGCCCTTGCCCCCGAAGACACATTAGGATGGCTAAGATAAATAAGCCCATAATTAGCGATCTACTCCTTTCCCACGCCTGTCACATTCTTCCTGTTGTTCCATGCTGCCAAGTAAATATTCGGACCTGAAGTATGATTAGGACCCTTTAGGAACTGCTAGTGTGAGGAATCCTGGGCCCTTGGGCATGACTTAGGTCTCAGCCACAGTTAATCATGTGCTGGCAGGAATTGATTGGGTTGTTTGTTAGTCATTTCAGGTGTGGAGGGATATTTTCTTTAACTCCATTGTGAACTCTTTTGGAGAGCAGGGAAACAGCACAGCATCAAAACCTGCCTTTGGCACCAAAAGACCTGGGTTCAGAACCTGGCTGGGCTGCATCCCGGCTTCCTAAACTGGCCTTTAGAGTCAGAGCACTTGAGTCAGAGTCCTGGTTCTGCCCCCTTGCTACTTTTGGGACCTTGGTCAAGCCACTGGGCCCCAGGCGAGCCCTTCTTCACATCTGAAACTTAGGAACTGTTGCCATGGAATGCCCTTCTGTGCCTGAGTGGGGCAGTTTAGAGATAGAAGAGACGACTGATTTATTTTACGAAAAGCAGAACTGAGGGAAAGTGACTTGGCTAAGGGCACACAATAAGTTAGCCTAAACTAGTGGCAGGACCCTATTACTCCTAGTATTTTTTTAGTAGCTGAGCCAGATAGTTGGCTCATAGTAACGCTGTGTTCAATTGTCATCCTCTGAGGAATAAGGGAGGGAGATGACGAAACTGAAGGAGAAGGGATTCAGTCTTTTCAAGACCTTCTCAGCTGTGGAAATTCTCAAATTCCCCTGACTTTTTTTCTCCTGACTTTCTATGTCTTCTATCGGGTATTTCTGCACTTGATTTTGGGGATGGGGAGTTTTCTCTCATTGACTTACATTGGTATTGACCCAATACAGTGCTTGCCACATAGTAGGTGCTTAATAAATACTTGTGGATTGATTGGTCATTGTCTTATAACTGGATGGGAGGTTGAGCTTATAGAGATCAATGTTTCCATGGGACCTGCAGTGGGGGAAAGAGGGGGGAGGGAGGAACAGAGAGAATAGAGGAAGGGGAGGGAGGAGGGGGAGAGAGGGGGAGTGGGAAGGAAGGGGAGAGTGGGGAGAGAGAGAGACAGAGAGAGAGAGAGAGAAAGATTGAGACTGAGACTGAGACGGGGTAGGGGGGTGGGGGGGGGGGAGGAGAGGAGAGGATAGAGAGCAGAGCCAGAGCCATTTGTCTTTTTGCAATCCCTTAATACAGTGCAATGAGGACATTTCGATTCTCCTCAGGAACAACTGTCACTGGCTCCAAACAAAATGGGCTGTTGGCTCAGAGCTTTGTAGGAGGTGACTCTTCTTACTTCTTTCTTAGTAATAACCAGGAAGAGATGCAGGTAGACCCATTACATAATTGCCTGCTGTGACTAGACCTGAGAGCAATGGCGAAAGTCCAGCCGCTTTGGCTACTCTGATGGCTGCTTGGGGAATAGTAATGCAATTCAAGGGAACAAAAGCAAATGAAACACCTACTGTGTTCCTGGCACTGTGGTAAAGCAACAGAGCTCCTGACCTGCCCCATTCCTGGCCTTCCCAGGGCTCATGATTGAACTGGGGAGATGACTAAGGTAAGACACGAAATCATTGTGAAGGCAGGAACCAGATTGTGAAGGGCTGGAAATGCCAAGTTGAGGAGTTTTTAGTTTATCCTATATTAAACTTAGAATCACAGGACCATAGAATTTGAAAGTTGATACTCAGAAGGAATCCCCACTATCACATGCGTGATAAACTGTCATCAAGCTTCTACTTGAAAAGCTGCAAGAATGAAGAATGCATCACCTCCCAGGGCAGTGCATTCCCCTTTTTGAACGTCGTTTCAGTCTTGTCCAACTCTCTGTGACCCCATTTAGTTTTCTTTTTTGGCAGACACTGGAGTGGTGTACGATTTCTTTCTCCAGTTCATTTGACAGATGAGGAAACTGAGGCAAACAGGGTGAAGTGACTTGCCCAGGGTCACACAGCTAGGATGCGTCTGAGGTCAGTTTTGAACTAGGGAAGATGAGTCTTCCTGACTGACTAAAGACCAGTGTTCTAGCTACTGTGGTGCCATCTAGCTGCCATTCCCCTTTTACACAACTCCAATTGTTAGGTCCTGCCCCCATGTGATGGCCCTTTGAGGCCTTGAAAACAGTTATCTTATAACCCCTGAGTCTTTTCCTGGCTATAAATCCTCCATTCCTTCAGCTGATTGCTGTTGTTGTTGTTTGTCCTTCGTTCTAAAAGAGGCTCATGACATCAGCGTGATGTCATGACTTGCAGTGAATTGGATTGAAATTGGGGAGGGCTGTGCAAGGTCACCAGCCTCATCCTCTCCTCCAGAGCCATCTGGGTCTAGTGGCAAGATAGACATCAGGACAACTGGAAATGACTCCAGATGTTTAAGGCAATTGGGGTGAAGTGATTTGCCCAGGGTCACACAGCTAGTAATTGTCTGAGGTGAAATTTGAACTCAGGTCCTCCTGACTTCAGCTAATCCTTATGTGACATAGACCCAAGGCTCTTCACCATCCTGGTTACCCTGCTCTGAATGTTCTATCCATCCATCCATCCATCCGTCCATCCATCCATCCATCCATCCATCCCAAGATGGCTTTTGTGGCCACCATATCACACAGCTGACTCATGTAAAGCTTGAAGTAAGCTGCTGTCTAACCAGGCCTTTCCTATCTTCTAACTGTGAAATTGATTCATTGAACCTAAGTGTAAGATCTGAAATTTATGCTTACTGAATTTCATCTTATTAGACTCAGGTCTAATGAGATGTTTTGGGATCCTGGCTTTGATATCCATTGTATTAACCTTCCAAGTTTAGTGTCATCTGCAGATTTCATGAGCGAGTCATTTTTGCCTTTATCCAAGCCTAGATTCTGGCAAGTTAACATTGAATGACTGGACTTCTTTGAGACTGGCCATTCAACCAGTTCTGAATCCATCTAATTGTATTAGGAAGCAGCCAGGAGGCGCCACAGTACACAGAGCTCTGGGCCTGGAAAAAGAACCGAGTTCTGATATGGTCTCAGACACTCATCAGCTGTGTGACCCTGGGCTAGTCACTTCACCTCTGCTTGCCTATTTCCTCTTCTGTTAAATAGGGATCATAATAGCACCCACCCCTTAAGGTTATTGTGGGGATCACGTGAGATAATGTTTGTAAAATGATTAGCACAGTTCCTGGCACACTGTAGGCACCATTTGTGTTAGCTAGTATTTATTGTTGTTGTTGTTGCTGTTGTTGTATTATCTAGTATACATCTTTTCCACAAAAAATAGGATGAAATTCTTTATCAAATGCTTTGCTAAACTCTAAGTAAACCACAGTACTGTTTATTTTTCTCTGATCTTTCTGTCAAAAAAAGGAAATGAAATTCGTCTGGCATGACTTGTTCTTGATAAAGCCATGCCTGTTCTTTTTCATTTTATTTTGTTAAAACATAAGAAAGCATTTCCATTTTGGAACACAAAAAGAAGGCTGTATAGGAAGCCAGGAGTCTCTATTTTATACCACTCATTTTTTAGAAAGTCTATAATATGGCCCATGATAGGCATTTAATGAATGTTGGTTGACTTGATATTATTTTCAATTCTGTGCTGTTTGTCTGTACTCTCTTTGGTTCTCCTCTGGGCATTTACAAAAAAGTACATTTCCACAAGATTTCAGTGGCCCTCTTCAGTTCTTTGTTTTGTTTTATTTTGGTTTCTGTATTACTACCTCCCCCACCCCACCATTAATTAGAAAAAGAAAAGAAAAACATCTTAACAAATAAACAGCCAAACAAAACAAATTTAAATAGTGGCTATGTCCAGATAAGTTTGCCTCTTTCTACATCTTGAGTCTATCACCTTTCCTTAAGAAGGTGAATGACATACTCTATCACATGTCCTTTAGAGACTTGGTCATTGCATTGATTAGAGTTCCTAAGTCTTTCAAAATTGTTTTTCTTTACATTATCGATGTCCTTTGACACATTGTTCTCCTGATTCTGACCATCTTATTCTGTAACAGTTCATACTACTGAATATTCTCTCTAATGGTTTCTTTCTTCATGACTAAAAGTGCAATAATGTTCTATGACACACATTACCATATTTTGTTTAGTTAATCTCCATTTTGTCGGCACTACCTTATATTCTAGTCTTTGCTTGACTTTTTTTCTCCTTTTAATCCTCCATTTGGGGATAAGGAAGTTTGTTATCCTCCCTCTTAACACTTCCCCCTACCAATCCTGACTTATTTCCCTGATGAATTTTATGTATTTCTCTGAGTGTGTTGGATCCACCTTTGTCCATTTCAGAGATATCCCCATCCCTTCCATCACATTTGTATATTCTCATATGCCCTAATTATAAGAAAGTACAAGTTCTACTCCCGTCTTCCTCCTCTCTATACTAGTGTATTCCTTTACCCTCATGGTAAATATTCAGAACAAAACCAATCAACCCCCAGGACTTTTTTCTTTAACTCCTTCAATATGAAGACATTAAGGTTATGAAGGAATACTTGTTTCTTCTCCCCATCGTCATGCAGCCCCTTCTAATAATTCAAACAAATTTGCCTTTCTGGGTGTCTTTTGATTATTGATTTTGTTTTTCAGAGTTTCTACTCACCTCTGGTCTTTTCATCAGAAATACTTGAGAATTTAACATTCCATTAAAGATCCATTCACTGCCCATTTGCCCTGGTAGGATTACACTGAACTTGGCTTTTTAAAAAAATATTGATTGTTAAGCCTGTTGAAGTATTGTATTTCAAGATCTCCTCTCATTTAAAGTAGAAGTTGTCAGGTCTTTTGACTCACCCCAGTGATGTCCTACTTCCTTAGTTTATTGTTCCTGATAACTTAGAGTATGGAAAGGTATTCCTTGAGGTCTTTCACTTAATTTTCCAGGAGGGAGAGCAGACACTTGGAACATAGATAACAGTCACTTGACTGTGGCAGAAATACAAACATTGGACACTCTGTGTGAGTCCCTGCAAAATTTCTTCCCTGTTCATACTGACTGATGTTCTCAGCCTTGGTTTTTTAACTGCTCACTGGTGTTGACAACTTCCTAAGCATTTTCTGTTGCCCCAGATCAGCCACTCACAGCCAATCTCTTCACTTAGTTCATCAATATCTTTTACTTACCAATTTCTTTTCTCTACCTTGCCTTGCTAGCTACCTTCTCCTTTTCCTTCTCTTCAGGTCCTTATTCTTTAAGAGCCTTAATCGTGCTCTTTCTTCTTCAGCTTTCTCTCATATTTGTCCAACAATAGAATCTGGACCCGATACTGTTCTTCAAATTCTTCCAGATTTCATTTGGCTGTATTCAGTGATTAACTTCTAGTCCAAACCCCTCCAAATCATTGTAAGAATTTCCTTCTCTTTCTTATTCAACTCAGATCTTCCTTTCCCACTCTTTCTTGTTAATTTTTTCCACAGAAGCTGGAAATAGAATTCACAGTTTCCCTTTAATTCAGGATCTTATCACCTCTCACCTAGTCTAGGTTTCAATAGTCCATTGAAATAGCCTCCTAATTGGTCTCCCTGCTTCCAGACTCTCCCTGCCCCCTCTTTAATCCATCCTCCACACAGCTCCCAAATTGATATTCCTAAATCACAAGTCTGTCCATATACCTCTGCCTAAAATGACTCCCTGTTACCTACGGGATAAAATCCAAACTCAACTTGACATTTAAAATACTTTACAATCTGGCTACCACCTACCACTGAAGACTGATTCAATGGTACTTTTCTTCTCAGTCTGTTCAAGACAAAGTGGCTTAGTAGATATTACCAGAAATTGGTAATATCCGTCCTCCATGCTTTTGCCTACCCCTGGAATGTACTCTCCCTTACTTCTTCCTCTTCATATCCCTGGCCTTATTCAAGCCTCAGCTCACATGTTGCCTCACACAAGAGGCCTTTCTGAATACCCCCAGGTGCTCTCTTTTCTGAAATTATTTTGTATATGCTTCTCTGTGTACATGTTGTGTTTCCCCGGCAGAATGTATGCTCTTTATGAACAAGGAGTATTTTTGGTTTGGGTTTTGCCTTTGCTTCCCTAGGAGCTAGCATAGTGCCAGCCACATCACAGATGCTTAATAGATGCCTGCTGAATTGAGGTTGTGAGGAACTTCCCTGATCAAAAACCTTTCATGACTCCCCATTGACTATGGGACAAAAGACAAATTTCTTATGTTGTATTTTGAGGCAGACTATAGTCTGGATTTTCAGACTTATTTCACATTAGTTCTCTTTGCACACATGACATTCTAGCCAAACCAGCCTTCTAGCTGTCCCCTAAGCACCCCGTTCTGTCTCTCTAATCCAGATATTCGCAGGAGCTTGGAATACACTCCTCCACCTCCACCTCCACCTCCACCTCCACCTCCACCTCTCAGAATCCTTGTCTTCTTTCCAAGTTCAGCTTCTTGCCACCTCTTCCCTGAAGCCTTCCTTGATTCTTCTCAGTTATTGCTACTTTCTCCCTCCTCAAATGATCCTTCATTTCCTTCTGTTTATATGTGGTATTCCCCCTAGTGGCATATAAATTCCTTGAGCTGCAATGAATGGTTGTCTTTGTAGAACCTCACACCTTGCACATAGTAGGTATTTATAAAGTATTTGTTGAATTGAAGGTAATTGTGATAAGCTTTGATGTATGGGTAGGTTTGAATGGGCAAAGGAGAAAATGACAGGCAGAGGGAACTATGGGAACTGTGGATTTGGGGGGCTCTGAGGTTGGACAAATTAGATGGGGCTTAATCGTGGAGGACCTTGGATGCCTGATTGAAGAACTGGAACTGTATCCTGGAGATAATGGGAAGCCATTGTCCTTCTTTCACTAAGGGAGTGATATGATGAAAGTGGTGTTTTAAACGAATTAGTCTGGCAGGGGTGTGCAGGATGAATTGCGACTGCAAGCATGGAGACTGGCTAGGCTATGGCATCTGTCCAGGTGTGAAGTAATCAGGGCATGTCCTAGGCTTGTGGCAGTGGGGATGGAGAGAGAGGGCCGAATTGGAGACACATTTTGAAGGAAAAATCAACAGAAGTAAAATGGGCTGTTGGCTTAAAGCCTTCCAGGAAGAGATCTTTCTTCCTTTGTAATAATGATGAAGAAATGCAGGCGGACACATTATATAATTGCTGGCTATGACTAGAATTTCAAGCTTAAACAATTCAGCAGGAGCTTTGGTTACTGTGCCTGATGTTTGATTGGATGAAAGTAGAGTGAGGACCTGCTGGAAGCCTGGCACTTCAGATGTATGAAAGGAGGGCATGACACTGGCTGTCCTCAAGGAGCTTACAGTCTAGGGAGATGAAGCTTAATAGACATAAAGGAAATACCGAAGAGAATAAAGTGCCAGAATGTTTCTGATAGGTCTCAGGATCAGAAGGGACCTTCGAGGCCATCTCATCCAACCTGTACCTAAGCCCAAATCCCCTTTCTAATTCCCTGGACAAGTAGTTATTCAGTCTTACTTTAGGACCTCAGGTAGTAGGGATCCTCCTACCTCCTGAGGCAGCTCTAATCCATATTAAGTTTTCCCCTCAAATTGAATCAAAATCTGCCTCCCAGCAACAACTGCCCTCCTGGATAGAGGGGGAAAGTCATTCCTTTTCTATTCAACCACCCTTGAAATGATAGAAGTCAGCTCTAATTCCCTCACCCTTCCACAAGTTTTCTCTTTTGCAGATTAAACATCTGAATTCCTTCAATCAAACATTGAATGTCTTGGTCTCTGCTTTTGGTCTCTAGGATCCTCCCCTTCCTTTGGAAATGCTCTAGTGTTTCAGCATTGTTCCTAAAATGTGCCTCGCACAAAACATGGTACTCCAGATGTAGTTTACTCATGCCAGAATATAGTACAACTATCACGTGATCTATTGTGGATGGCGCATTTCTCTTAATGAAGCTCATGGAACACTTTGGTCCTGTCTCACACTTTCATTCATATTATCCTTGTGGTCTTCTAAAATTCCCTAGATCTTTATCATGGGAATTTTTGTCTGTCCATTCAGCTTCCATTTTGGACTTCACTTTTTTTTGAATCCCAATGTCAGATTTTATATTGATCCTTACTACATGTCATTTTACTTACTTCTTCCCATTGTTTTAACCTGCTGTCTTCTAGCCAGTCATCTGTAGATTTCGTCTATGCCTTTATCTATGTTAGTCTTAAAAACATTGAATGACCTTTAAAAGCTAGAGGTGGAACTTATTGTCTCCTTAAAAAGAAAAGCAAGCTATACATAATGAAGACCTACAGTAACATCCGCATTTCTCTGTTCTCCCATGTGTATGGAAATGCCCACTGCCAGGGGGTGGGGGGGTTGATTATAAATATAACATTTTTTAAATGATGAAGGTCATAAGGCAGCTAGGGATATTCTTCCAAGTTGGCGTCAATTCATTGATGAATACTCTTTGGATTTACTCATCAGCCAGTTCTACATTTTTATAACCATACTATCATCTAGCTGCTATAGCTCCATCTTTCCCCAAAGAAATCACTGTATATTCTGACAGTGGAATTTCCTTTCGTCTGTCAGTTATAGTAATCCTCCTCAAAGACAAAAGGAAGTTAATCTTATATCACCATTTTTAGTGAAGCTACACTGGCTTTTAGTGCTCATCACTTCCCTTTCTCAATGCTCCCCAAAGTATCCCTTTGAACATATACTCTAATATTTTGCCAGAAATCAAACTCAGAACTCTAGCAGAAATCAAACTCAGAACTCTAGGCTTACAGTCTGGGGGCTTCACTCTCTTTGTTTTGTTTTTTTCAGAAGTTCAACTCTCTTGTCCTGTATTATCTTTCCCATTGACCACATTTTTTCTGAGACCTCTGACAGTAGCTCAGCAATCACATTTGCTAATTCTTTCAGTGCCATCTAGGCCCCTAGTGACTTGAACTAATGGAGGGTATCTGGGTCCTCTTTTATAGTCTCTTGGGTTTCAATTCCACCTTTAAATCATTATCATCTTGGGTTTCGATTCTTCTTTAACCTTTTCTGCTCTGCCCTTCTCAGAACAGAGATCGTTGTCCTTGGTAGAAAAAGCAGAAGTAATGTAAGAGTTGAGTACTTCTATAATCTCTCCATAATCCTGTATCATATCTTCATAGGTCCCAAGCAGTAGTCCCCCTATTCCATTTTTAATCACCTGCTTGTCCTTCCAACATATTTTTAAAGACCCTTTCTGTTGTCCTCATTGTATGAACCTCCTTGGTTCATTTTGAGGAGAGTGAGTGGAGGACAATACTCTTTACTTATCCATAATAACAGATTAGAACTGGGGCAAAGAGAAATAATCCTAAACTGTTTGCAATATAACGATAATTTGATTTTAGAATGTAGTCAGTACCTAGCTCAGTGTCTTGCATATTGTAGGTACACAGTAAATGTTTGTTGAATTGACTTGAATTCTATAGGGAGCTCAATTGTATTTTCATCAGATTAGGTAGGCAATCATTTGTCAAGTGTTTCCCATGTATTAGATGCAGTGGAAGACTCTAGAGAATAAACAAAGTTTAATGGTCTGTAGAATTTCCTACAATATAGTGGGGGTGGGGGTGGGGGAGAAGTAAACACAGATAACTATAATACACACTGGGGAAGTGAAATACAAAATGCTACATAAGATCTGAGGTAGAAGAGCCTGACCACCTATGGAAAAGCTTCCAGGATGAGGCAGGTATTGGAGATGGGTTTTAAAGAATGAGTATGAACTCAGTGGGAAAAGAGGGGGAGGAAGAATATTCCACACAGAGGAAAGCATTAACAAAGGTGTCACAGGGGAATTGGATAATGGGAGTCCTTAGGTATTCCTCTTTAAAGAATTATACCCCCTCTCACACAAATCCAATGAGAATAAAATAATCTTTTATCTAGGAGCTAGAGAAAGGACACCAAGAGAGAAGTCTAAGGGGAGATGGTTCAGAGACACATGATTCTCTGCCATACCTATCTCTTCCAACAGGAGAAAGGTAAAAGCTTTTATAGATGGTAGATGGGGTGATCGCCTGAGCCCTTATTGGGGGTGAGTTGGGAGAAGTCAGGTGAGGGGCAGCTGTTCTGATTTCTGGAGCTATCTGTATCCCCTTGGGGCCACTCAGGCAGCAGCCACATCTAAGGGGCTTATCTCTTGTTTCTCGAGGTGTGTTCATCGTTCAGATCAGCTTCTCTAGGAGAGTTACCCCAGGCCCGTGTCCTTTAGTTTAGCTGGCCGGTTTAAACTTTAATAGTCCCAAATTCTCAACCCTGTAACAAAAAGTATGGTGGTAGAAGAGCAGAAGGTATGCTTGGTGGCTGGTGACTAGTCCAATTTGGCTGGAGTGCAGAATGCTTAGAGGGGAGTACGATGAAAAAATGCTAGAAAGTTAGGAGGAAGTGAGAGGGGAAAGGCTACACAGGGAAGAGAAAAGAACCCAAAACAGAGTTCTGGACAACACCCACATAAAAGATGTGAGGAGAGGATGAAGAGCCAGTGAATAAGAGAATCAGGGGATTGTGGTATCTGAAGCCAAGGGAGGAGACAGTGGTCAGTAGTATTAGATGATATAGAAATCTAGAGGGATGATGACTGATGCAAGACTGATGGATTGGGTAACAGGTCTTTGGTGACTTTTGGGAACATGGAGGAGGCAGAAGCCTGGTGGCAAAAGGAGATGAAGAAGAAAGGGGGGGTGATGAACAGAGAATGGGGAGGGGAATGGAGAAAAGATGGAGAGAGTCTAGGGAATAGAGGTGGCAGGGCTCCACTTTCCTCATTTCCCCCCAACAAGTTGAGTAGTAAAGGAAAAGAGATGAAAAAGAAGCTTGAGAGGCTAGAAAGGCCAAGGAAAAGGGGATTTTTCAGGATTCTGGAAACATTTCCTGAGCACCTATTGACTGGGTAGGTAAAGAAGGCAGTTCAGGATCATGCCGGGAGCCAGGCAAAGGCAGCCTGAAATACAGATTCTTTAGGCACTTCTAAAGAGGGCTGCCTCTGCAGCTTAATAGGAGGGCAATAATGAAATTTTAGTTGCATGTGTTCCCATCTGGCACATCCAGTGTAGAACATCTGGCTCTGAAAACTGGCATCTTTCTAGAACAGATAGGGATTATGACCAGTGTTCCCTCACTGTATGTTTTTTTGTTTTGTTTTGTTTTTTCACTTAATAGTATTTTTCCCAATTATATGTAAAGATAGTTATTCATTTTGTAAGATTTTGAGTTTCAAGTTTTTCTCCTTCCCCTGACCCCTCCCGAGGCTAACAAGCAATCTGATATGTTATACATCACAATCATGTTAAACATATTTCCACATTAGTCATGTTGTGAGAGAAGAATCAGAACAAAAGGGAAAAAATACAAGAAAGAGAAAACAAAAAAAGTGTTTCGATCAGCATTCAGACCCCATAGTTCTTTTTCTGGATGTGAAGAGCATTTTCCATCATGAGTCCTTTGGAATTGTTTTGGATCATTGTATTACTGAGAAGAGCTAAGTGTATCACAGTTCATAATCATACAATGTTGCTGTTACTGTGTACAATGTTCTCCTGGTTCCGCTCACTAACGTCAATTCATGTAAGTCTTTCCAGGTGTTTCTGAAATCTGCCTACTCATCATTTCTTACAGCACAATAGTATTCCATCACATTCATATACCCCATCTTGTTTAGCTATTCCCTAATTGGTGGGCATTTCCTCAGTTGCCAATTCTTTGCCACCATAAAAAGAGCTGTTATAAATACTTTTGTACATGTGAGTCCTTTCCCCTTTTATGATCTCTTTGGGATACAGACTTAGTATTATTATTACTGAATCAAAGGGTATACACAGTTTTATAGCCCTTTGGGCAAAGTTCCAAATGGTTCTCCAGAATGGTTGGATCAGTTTACAACTCCACCAACAGTGCATTAGTGTTCTAATTTTCCCACATCTTCTCTAACATTTATCATTTTCCTTTTTTGTCATATTAGCCAATCTGATAGGTGGGAGGTGGTACCTGAGTTGTTTTAATTTGCTTTCTCTAATCAGTACCCACTGCATATTTTGTCTACTTCTTGGGAGCTGCCACCTCTCCAAAGGCAGAGGGCTCTGCAGGAATATACACAGGAGACTAGAGCCAGGAGGAAGATTATAGGATGTGGTGTTAAAAAAACAACAAATCCAAACAGCTTGAAGTAGGGGAGAGCTGTGAGTGGGACAATATTAAAGTTTTACTTTTGGTGATGGTAATTTTGCCCCTTCACTTCTGCTGAAATGCCATCTGCCCTTGAGCATCTTTTTTTAAATCATAAAAGTATTTTATTATTTTCTGGTTTCATGTAAAGACAGTTTTCAACATTTGTTTTCATAAGATTTCTAGTTCCAAAGTTTTCTCCCTCCCTCGCTTCCCTCCCCTCTCCCCAAGACAGAAAGCAATCTGATATAGGTTATATATGTACAACCACAGTAAACATATTTATGCATTAGTCATGTTGTGAAAGAAGAATCAGAACAAAAGGGGAAAAACCTCACAAAACAAAAAAAGTAGAAACAGTATGGTTCAATCTGGATTCAGAATCCACAGTTCTTTTTTCTGGATGTGGAGAACATTTTCCATCATGAGTCCTTTGGAATAGTCTTAAATCATTGTATTGCTGAGAAGAGTTAAGTCTATCACAGTTGATCATCAGACAATGTTGTTGATACTATGTACAATATTCTCCTGGTTCTGCTCATTTCACTCAGCATCAGTCCATGTAAGTCTTTCCAGATTTTTCTGAAACCTGCCTGCTTATCATTTCTTACAGTGCAATAGTATTTGATTACATTTACATACCACAACTTGTTCAGCCATTCTCCAATTTATGGGCATTCCCTTGATTTCCAATTCTTTGCCACCGCAAACAATGCTGCTAGAAATATTTTTGTACATGTGGGTCCTTTTCCCTTTTATGTGGTCTCTCTGGGATACAGACCTAGTAGTCATATTACTGGGTCAAACGGTATACACAGTTCTTGAGCATCTTTACCATTACTTTGGGACTTCTCTGACTGACTTCTCCTTCAGGCCCCCGGAAGCCCACTATTGAAATAACCTCCTTATCCCATCAAATCTCAAAAGCCTTCATCCTCTCTTTCTTCACCATCTTCTGCCTCTCTGGAGGGTGGTGAGGTCATAAACTCCATACCTCCATTTAAGGAGGGAGTTTAGCTCAGAACATCTTTTTTCCCCCTGACTGGACCACTTTGGGACTTCTCCATCATGTCCCGATGTCCGGCCCCATTCTTCCACTTTTAATTTTCTTTTGTATCTTGTCTTCCCTCATTGAATTTTAAGCTCTTTGAGGCAGGGCCTATCTTTCTTTTTTCATATTTGTATCCCCAGCACTTAGCATAGTGCTGGCACATAGTAGGTACTTAATATATATTCACCGATTGTGAATCTCTTTTGTTTCCCCTCTGTAACTTTGGAAGATGGAGGGCCAGAGTGGCTGGAAACTTTCTTTGTTTTTGATTTCAAGCTCCAGGAGAAGTATGGAATACAAAAATATCCTACTTTAATTCTTGATATTTTAAAAGGACAAATTTTCTGAAGGCATTTTAATAGAAAAAATAGGAACACCCCTCCCCCCCAGAATTTTCTTTTTCATGTATCCAGAGAGAGGCCAGTTGGTTTGTAAACCATCTGACATAAAGTTAGGGTTTGTATTAAGAATAATTTCACCCAAATAAGTCTTTGTTGATTTCTCCTCACTAGAAGAGAGAAAAGAAGAGAGCATAAGTGATATTCACACCTGGGATATTATATTTCCAGTTGGAGAAGCTTGATTTGATGGACAGTCAGGAGTGATCATGAGTTTTCAAATAAGGTAGTGACAGGGTTTTAAGAAGATTACTTTGGCAATAATGTGTGGGATGGATTGGCAGCAGGAAAACCTGTTAGGAAATTATTACAGTAATACAGGCATAAATTGATGAGGGCCTGACAAGGGAAATAGAAAGAAAAAGGATGAATTTGGTAGACGTAAAGAGAGAACCAATATGCCATGATCAGTGATTGGACACAAGTACAAGGAGAGAGAGAGAGACCTCTTACTGAAATTAGGAAGATGGTGACATTGAAAGAAAAGGAAAAGTTGCAATGGGTTTTGAGAGGGGGAGTGGTGGGAAGGATTATTTGGGACCTATTGAGTTCATCCAAGGGTAGATGCCCTGTAGTCAGCTGGGTTGATAAGTCAGGACTGGAGATAGAGATCTTTTATTTTCCTTTTTAGAAAAATTATTTCGAGTTCTGAATTCTCCCCTCCCTCCAGCTCATCCCCTACCCAATGGGAAGGCAAGCAGTTCTATATCCATTATACCTATGACGTCATGCAACACGCATTTCCACATTAGCTATGTTGTAAAAGGGGAAAAGGCAAGAAACATAAAGTGAAAAAATCTGCTTCAATCTACACTCAGAGTTAGTTTCTATTTGGAGGTGGATAGTATTGTTCATCCTGAGTCATTTGGAATCATCAAAGATCATTTTATGGCTGAGTTGCTAAGTCTTTCACAGTTGATCATCTACAATATTGCTGTTACTGTGTACAGTATCCCCCTGGTTCTGCTCACTTCACTTTTGTCCTTTCATATAATACAATAATATTCCATCATATTCACATACCACAGCTTGTTCAACCATTCCTTGACTTATGGGCATCCCCTCAGTTTCTAATTCTTTGCCACTACAAAAAGAGCTATTTCAAATATTTTTGAACATATGGGTCCTTTTCTTTTTCTTTTATTTCTTTGGGATACAGATCTAGTAGTGATACTACTGGGTCAAAGGGTATTCACAGTGTTATATAGCTTTTTGGGCATAGTTCCAAATTGTTCTCCATACTGGTCAGACCAGTTCATAACTCCAACAGTGTATTAATATCCCTATTTTTTCCACATCTTCAGCATTTGTCATTTTCCTTTCCTGTCATTTTAGCCAATCTTCTGAGTGTGAGGTGGTACCTCGGAGTTGTTTTAATTTGTATTTCTCTAATTATTAGTGACTTAGAGCATTTTATATGACTTGATAACTTTGATTTCTTCTTCTGAAAACTACTTGTTCATATCCTTTTACCATCTATCAATTGGAGAATGACTATTATTTTTTTTAATAAATTTGACTCAGCTCCCTATATATTTGAGAATTGAAACATTTATCAGAGAAAGTTGCTGTAATTTTTTCCCCATTTTTCTTTGAAGCTTTGTCTTCTGAGTTTGTGTCTTCAGCTTCCCTGTTACCACAACAGCTTTTCATAGTCAGGTTCTTTTTTATTTGTTTGCTCATTTTTCTAGCTGTTTTTTTTTACTTTGGACTTTATGTTAGAGTTGGACTCTACTCACCTCTGGAAGTGGGAGGTGGGGAGAGAGAATGACAACTGAGCTTCTGTCTTGTATGCTATTTTCACAGCTAGTGGGGAGAGGTGTGGCCATTGCTCTCCTGGTCTACGGTCTGTTCCTTACTCAGGTAGAGCCCCTGGTCCCCTGCAATTGTTCCTCTCCTCCATGAAACTGCAACCCAGAACTAGTTAAGGGGCAGTGGAGTTGTCCAATGGTACCTGGTCCTATGCCCAGTGTCCTACAGCAGTCCCTTGTAACCTCTTTCTGACCAGGTGTTCAATCTCCTTACCATCTCTGGGTGCGAAGTGCTCTGATTACTGCTGCCCTGCCACCTCCATGACCCAAGCTAGCATCACTTCTGCTGCACTATGCTCCTGGCCAGACACAATATCAGCGCTACAGACCTATCTTTCTGTCCTTCTAAGCTGTCTTGGCCTGGGAAAATGGCCCCCTCTGCCTTTTTGTTCACTGTGCCACTTAGAATTTGATTTGACATTCCTTTAAAAAGTTGTTTAGAGGGAAATGTTGGGAGCAACAAAAGTGTTCCCTTCACTCCACCCTCTTGGCTCTGCCCTTCTGTAGACAGAGACCTTGAAGTAATCATCCATGTCATTTGAAAGTGGGTAAGGTCTCCAAAGGACTGATTGTAGAATTAAAAGAATAGTAGGTAAGGCCATGGGAGGTAGGAAGAACAAGGAGGACCAATTAAAAGGAACAGAGAAATGGTTGAGAAGAACATGGTGTTATAGAAGTCAGGCAAGAAAAAGCATTTGAGGGATGGAGTAAGAGAGTTTAAAGAAGGGCATATTTATCATTGGGATTCAAATGCCACCAAAAAAGTCATGGAATGTGAAAATCTGAAAGAGGCCATTGTTTTAGGTCCCACCGTTGTTTGGGCCACCATAGGGGGTATTCACAGAATTATGCCATTTCAGAGTTGAAAGGGTCATCTATCAGTGGTCATCTAGGCTAACCCATTACTGAAAAAAATCCTAATTTTCTATCTCTAAGAAGTGGTCATCCAGCCTTTGCTTGAAGACTTGCTGAGGAAAATCCAGTACTTCCTGAAGTAGTCCATTTCAACTTTTGCATAGTTCTAATTGTTGGGAAGTTGTTTTTTCTGAAATCAAGCTTAAATTTGTCTTTTTGCAGCCTCCCCCCCATTGCTCTTAGTTGTGCAAGTTGCCTCTCTTCCATGTGACAGCCCTTCAGATACTAAGGCAGCTAGGTGGCGCAGTGGATAGAGCACTGGCCCTGCAGTCAGGAGGACCTGAGTTCAAATGTAACCTCAGACAGTTACTAGCTGTGTGACCCTGGGCAAGTCACTTAACCCCAATTGCGTTAAACATCCAGGGCCATCTCCAGTCGTCCTGATCTAGATCTTGCCACTGGACTCAGATGGCTCTGGAGGAGAGAGTGAGGTTGGTAACTTTGCACAGCCCTCCTTCACTTAAGTCCAATTCACTGCAAGTCATGACATCATCTCCTGATATCATGGTCCTCTTCAAGAATAAAAGACCACCAACAACAATATCCTTCAAATACCTGAGATTTGCAGAAAGATGCAACAATAACAACCTTCAAATACTTGAAGACAAGTTCTCATGTTCCCCCTGAGTCATCTCTTCTCCAAGCTAAGCATGCTCAGCTCCTCATGTGACACTGGTTTCAAGACCTTTCCCCATCTTCCTTGTCCATCTCCCTTGTCCATCTCTGGGAATTCTCCATGTCATCATTGTCCTTAAACTGTGGTGTCTAGAACTGAACACCATACTGGAAATGAAAGGGAATATCTTTGGAAATTATGCCCCTTTATTGCAATGCCATTCCTACATAGAATAGACATCTGAGTTCTCTTCCAGCTGTAAGATTTTGTGATTAAAGTTCATTCGTGGTGATGGAGGCCAAAAGCTAGATTACTGGGGAGCCTGTGGTAATAGTGGGTGAGGCAATTGAATGCAATGACTTGGGGCCCTTCGTGTTTAGCTTTTCCAGATTGAAGTTGACCCTCGGAACTTGAGGTCATTAAGTCCCTTCCACCTCTGACCATGTTTCATGGCATCTCTGACTCACTTTTCCTTTTGCTCTTTTCCCCAGAATGGGGTACTACAGACTATCCCAGATGTACCGCAGCATTCAGCACCAGTTGAGGAGAGGAGTCAGACACCAGGCCCTTCAGCATATCTGCCTCCAAAACAGACTGATAGCAGCTCGATGGCAGCACACAGTCCTGGGGCCTTTGAACCGCACCTGGCAGCAGCATGAGGATCATTTGGGTAGGAGCTGGCTGACAGCAGAGGCATACACTGAGGCCTTTGATGCCATCTTTGATGCTCACTGAGCTGGCTAGAGAATCTCTAGGAATTGAACTCCACCCCCAGCCCCACCAATTAGAGGTGATGGCAGTAAAGATAGTATCAGCTAACGACTTACCATAGCTATTAATGACAATGACAACTCTGTGAATTCAATCGATTTCTCTGTCCTCCCTACAGTGGGTGGCTCTGTGTTGGGCACTGGCAACACAAAGATCAAAATGACAGAGTGTCTGTCTTCAGGGTAGTTACCTGGGAGGATTGGAGAGGTCTAGAAGCTAGTCATCAAGGGGATCACAAAAGAGAATGCCAAGTAGAGTGGTCCTGACCAGCAGTAAGAACAGGGATCTAGGGGCATTTTGGGGAGGGGGTTCAAGTGTGTTGACTCTGTGTGACCCCATTTGGGGTTTTCCTGGCAAAGATACTGGAGTGCTTTGCCATTTCCTTCTGCTCCAGCTCATTTTACATATGAGGAAACTGAGGCAAACAGGGTCGAGTGACTTGTGTTACACATAGGAAGTGTCTGAAGCCATATTGGAACTCAGGAAGAGGAGTCTTCCTGATTCCAGGCCCAGTGCTCTGTGTGCTATGGTGCCCCCTAGCTTTCTGGGCATTGGGGAGACAAAAGGTAAAAACAAAAGGAGCTGATATTCTACTTGTGGGATGGGGAAGAACAACATGAATATAAATGAATATAAGGGATATTTTGGTACAGTGAAGAGGCACTGGATTTGGAGTAAGAGCTCTGGGTTTGAATCCCAGCTCCATATTGTCCTACGTGTATGCTCTTGGGTAAGTACCATCTCTCTAAATCTCAGTTTCCATGGCGATGAATGAGGTGATTGGACTCCATGCCCTCCATGGCCCTTTCAAGTTTCAGATCTCACATCCTATAATAAGTAAATCCCAAATGTATGCAAAGTGGTCCCAAACTTGGAGCCCAAGAGTCAGCCTTGTGTAGGAAGTGGCTCTGGAGCTTAGCCTTGAAGGAAGCTTGAGATTGTACAAAGCGAAGATGAAGAGGGAAGGTTATTCCATGAATGGAAAGCAGCTACTGCAAATATAGGAGATGAAATACTGTGTGTGTGTGTGTGTGTGTGTAACAGTGAAGAAGAGTGATATGCAGTAAGTCTGAAAAGGAAGGCTGGACGGAGACAGTGAAGGACTGCAAATACCAAGTGGAGCAGGGTGGTGTCACGTGGCTTGGCCCATGTTTTAGGGATACCCATTTGGTGGCTATGCTATCAGTTAAGAGGCTATTACATTGGTCTGGGTAAATGAGAGACTAAACTAGATTAGAGGGGAGACACTGGCAAGATGGCAGAGTGAGCCTCTATTATTTCTGCAACAATCCAAATTCTGATGGGGAAAGCCAAGAAAAAGTCACAGTGAGTCATTTTTCCTGCCAAGGGCAGCTCTGAGAGAGAGAAGACCATGGAAATATTGTGCATGGGGAGCAGCAATTAGAGACACTAGGGACAGGGTCTGGCCAAGAATATGTGTGGCAGTGGCAAGGAGCATTCTAGTGCCCAGAGACAGAAAGAGATCCCAGGGTATGATGATTAATAATGATAATAGCTAATATATAATAATATAACATTATTAAATATAATATTATAATGCATATTATTATATTTTATACACACACACACATATATAAACACAGGTACTATACTGAGCACTTTACCATTATTCTATCAATCCACCCTCCCAATAACCCTAGGATGTAGGTGCTTTTATTATCTCCATTTTACAGATAAAGTGACATGGCCAGGGTCACACAGCTACTAAGTGCCTGAGGCCAGATTTGAACTTATGTCTTCCTGACTCCAGGCTCAATGCTCTATTCACTGGAACATCTGCCTGTTCTGTGTGCCACCTAGCTGCTCATGGTATCCCTGAACTAGTACTGAGTTCAGGAACAGATGCCATCTGGCAACTCTTTTGCCCATTACCAAGTTCTTGATACTAGAACAAAGAGGAGCAGTCTCAAGAGTGGGTCTTAGCTGTGTAATGAACAAGAAAACAAGTTCTGGAAATGTAGCCTTGTAGCTCTGTTTGCCAGACCATGATGGTGACTCAGATCTAGCCTTTTCCCCAGGACCATAAGCCTGCAGAGGGATAACTAGGGCAGGCGTCCCAGCCAAAGGGGAGCCAGAAGTTCAGTCATTCTGAATGTAAAGAGCCTCTCAGCCAGCCAGTGGTGGCTGAGTCTAGCAGGTGCTTAATGAAATCCCAACCAAGAACAAGTCTATAGACTCAAACCTGGGTCAGGAATTGACAGAGCACAGACTAAGAGAGTAGTGAACAGGTATCATCTAGTATCTATCACTCTACTTTTGGAGCCCCCAAGTGGAGCTGTGAAAACAACAGAAGGATGGAAAGAGACAGAAGCCCAGGCCAGATATCCCATTTGCACTCCCTGCCAAAGTACACAGAGTGCCTTAACATTAAGTCCAAAGTCAGGAAGGAGGCTGAAAGAATGAGCAAATGAAAGAAAAGGCAAATAATTATAAAGAGCTTCTATGGTGATAGGGAAGGGAACCTCAAGACACAAACTCAGAAGAAGACAGTGACTTGAGAACGTTGACAAGCCTCAAGGAAAATTTGCAGCTAGGACAAGTCTAACAAGAATTCCTAGAAGTTTATTTTTTTTAAAGCAAAAGATATTTGAAAAATAAAATGAATGGGGGGCAGCTAGGTGGCGCAGTGGATAAAGCATCGGCCTTGGATTCAGGAGGACTTGAGATCAAATCAAGTCTCAGACACTTGACACTTACTAGCTGTGTGACCCTGGGCAAGTCACTTAATCCTCATTGCCCTGCAAAAAGAAAAAAAAAGAAAATTAGTGTAGTGGAAGAAAAATTGGAAAAGAGAATTAACACCTTGAAAAAAGAAGTACAAAACCTCACTGAAAAAAAATAACTCTTTGAAAATCATAATTGACCAAATGGAAGCTCATTAATGACTCTATGAGATATCAAGAAATAATAAAACAAAGTAAAAACTCTGAATAAATAGAAAAAAGGTGAACCATCTCATAGGAAAAACAACTGACCTGGAAAGTAGCTCAAAGAGAGATAATTTAAGAATCATTAGACCATTTGAAAGCCTTGAACAACAAAGGAGCCTAGACATCATATTTCAAGAATCATAAAAGAAGACTGCCCAGATCTCTTAGAACCAGAGGGCAAAATAGAAATTAAAACAATCCACCAGGTACTCTCTGAAAGAAACTCCAAAGTGAAAACTTCCAGGAATATTATAGCCCAAATCCAGAGCTCCCGGGTCAAGGAGAAAATGCTGCAAGTAGCCAGAAAAAGAGAATCCAAGTACTAAGGAGCCATAGTCAAGATCACAAAAGCTTTAATAGCTACTGCATTAAAGGAATGAAGAGATTGGAATATGATATTCCAGAAGGCAAAAGATCTAGGCTTACAGCCAAGAATAACCTACCCAATAAAACTGGGTATTTAATCCAACAGGGACAGTTGGGGAGGGGGTTGGGAATGAACCTTTAATGAAATAAAGGACTTCCAAGTATTCCTGATTAAAAAAAAACAGTGCTGAAGTTAAAATTTGACATAGAAAATACAGGACTCAAGAGAAGTATAAAAAATAAACATAAGAGAAATTATAAGGGATGAAACAAGATTAAAGTGTTTACATTCTTATATGGGGAAATGAGACATGTATTATGGAAATATCCAATGATTCGTTGATAGATATTGCTGCCAATCATACTTATAAACATGCAGAGACATTTTAAAACCAGCTTTTATTATGCTCAGAGCAAAGGCTCATGATTTTAAATAACCTTTGGACAGTAGACAAAGTTCTGGTAAAGCTTAGTTACCAGTTACATCAGAGAGGAAAAAAAGATACAGTTGCCAAAAAGAAAAGGTAAGAATTTACATTTCAAAGATAAACTTTAGAGTAGGAAAATGGAGAGGAAGGAGGTTTAGAAGTCAAAAGATAACTGGAAGGGGGATAAAGCATGGGCTCTGGAGTCAGGAGGACCTGAGTTCAAATCCGGCCTCAGACACTTGACGCTTACTAGCTGTGTGACCCTGGGCAAGTCACTTAACCCTCATTGTCCCACAAACAAAAACAAAAACAGATAACTGGAGAAACATTATATTATATCAATTTGTAAATTGATCATCAAACATAGCCAGGAATTAGTATACCAAAGTGTTGTGGGGGAAATAGGGTAGGGGTTTGGGAAAGGGGTAGGGGTTTGGGGTCCTTAGGAATTCCTCTTTAAAGAATTACACTCTCTTGCACACAAATTCAATAGAATAAGATAATAGTTTATTTAGGGGCTGGGGAAGGGAAACCAAGAGAGCAATCCTTGGACTTCTTCTCATGGGGAGAAGGCATGGCACAGAGCATGGCTCTGAGATACCAATCTCCTCGAGCAGGAGACAGGCAGATGCTTTTATAGAGGTCCGATGGTGGTCCAATGAGGTGATCGTCTGACTGTGGAAAGTTCCCCTATTGAGGGAGGACCATCCCCCACTGGTGGTGGCTGGGGGATTTGGGTGAGGGGTGGCTGCGGATCTCTCCAGCCATCTCTCTCGTCCTCCTGGCACAAAGGCAGCAGCCACACCCAAACTTATCTCCCCAGGGGTGAGGGAGACTGGAATGAAGGGTTATGGTCCTGGAGCTAGCTCAGTCCCGATCTGGTTCCACTTATCTCTTTAGGTGTGTCTGTCCTTTGCTTTAGTTTCTCAAGGAGAAGGTTCTTTAACTTTGGGGGTGCTAGGCCCTATAACAAAAGGGTTATCTCAAAATGAAGCCATTATTAGAAGTCCCAGCTAAATTCTAAAGCCTCAACTGGCTACAGAGGAAATGGCTGTCCTGGAGGCCAAATAGAAAAGAAATTTAACAACTCTTAAGACATTCTCCTTCTTGGTTGTAGAGGGAAATGGAAATAAAATGTCTGTCTGTGACCATATTCTTCCAGTCAATCACTTCTCTGAATGCCTCAATATCAATTATATGACAAGCATTTCTATAGGCAGATACAAGTATTGGATAGCATTGGATACAACAGCAAACCAAAAGCAACACATATTGGCGTTATACTATAGTTCCCTTAGTTCAACCCATTCTCAACTACCAATCCCACATGTCCATTTAGACAACGTATTTCTTATTTTGTTTTCTTGAGTTTAGCTGTCCAGTGAATGTCATCTGTTCTAGGAAACATTTTCCCTCGCAAATATGGTGCTAAAAGGGTCTGGCCTGGACCCTGGTTTATGAAGTTGTCCATTTTAGTTCAAACATCCTAGTGTCCTTAATTAGGATTTATTAGTTGGCAATAATACCTGGACCAGGCTTTGTTCCTTAGTGGGGTTTTGGAGAGGTGTTCCTTCCAGTAGATCCATTTCCCAGGTTCCAAATCACTTGCAAAGGTTCCCTAGGTAATGCTGTTTAAACCTTCTAGCAATAAGATGGTATAATTTAATATAATAACCTGACAAAATCTAATCACATTGGCTTTCCGGTAATTAATTCATGTGATGAAAACTAGGTTAGACCTTATGCCTTATGGAACTAACCTTATAAACAACAGCTATAAGAAGAACATTAAATTAAACTGCCTAAAGTTCATTTGAACGTTCAGAGAATTTCAGTGTTTACATACCACTTGCTTTTTCTATCTTTACCTAACCCTTATGCTAGATAAATAGGTAGCTAGCTAGCTAAAGAAAATGAGAAAAGTGGTGGTCACAAAGCCTGAACAGTTAAAAAAAAAACCTCTTAAAGCAATGGGGTCATTTATACTTAACACTTCAGAGATACTTGCTGATTGTAACAAAGATCTATTATAAAACGTTAGAGAAAGTTATTGTTGTTATGGGAGTTCATGTAGTGGGTTCTGTTGAATAAGCATATTGCAATTATAATTATAGAGGTAAAAACCTAAGTTTTATTGTGTGTAAGCACTGGTTCAGGAAGTAGAAAAATGACCCTCAACAAAGAATAGGGTTCTAATGAGACTTTTTTTTTTAAATAAAAGTATTTCTGATGAAACTTTTTATAGACAAAGTTATGTCAGAGAAACAAAGAAATAGTTTTTGACATATAGCAATCTAGAACATCTTCTTAGGCCATAAAAATTGAACAAACTTAATTAAACAGAATCATAATTTCATGTATCTCCTAAGGAAACATAGTTAAATATACTCTATAGGTAAATTATGTCGTATTACAAATGAAAAACTACATTTTGAGGGTTCACAATGGACTGATTGAGAGATGAGATTTACATGCCTCAGAGATAACTAGAGTAGGAGTCAGTAAAATAGCTTCATAAATAGTTAGCTAAATCGCCTTGAGAAACTCAAACTCCTCTTTGGCTGAGGATTGTCAAAAACTTCCCTTAATATTATCATTCCCATGAGTCGGGTTTAGCCAGATGAGATAAATAGGAGCAGAAAATAGGCTTCAGTTAGCCAAAATGTTCCAGAAAATAACAGTGTAGTAAAAATTAACAAAAAGAAATCAAAAATGACGAATTAACATCACACTATGAAAGGAGGAGCCAAATTAGGACTGGTTTCCTCAAGGCCAAAGTTATCAATTCACCTATCATAGGTATAGCAAGGGAAAATTCCTTTAGCTCAGTTTGAATTCAGGTAAAAGTCATAGATACCTTTTGGAATAGCCAATTGGGCAACAGAGTTCCACAGTATTCACAAGATTTCATAGCCAAGCCCAGAATCAATCAGGTAGGAAACATTCCTGTTCAGAAATTAAATAATTCCATCTTTTCAACCTTCCCAGTCTTTAACATTCAGCAGCAGCATTCCCAAAAGGGACTTAATCTAAGCAACATTTAGCACTTCCCTTGAATGATGTATTTAGGGTTTAAGAAAAACAATTATACCTGAATTAAAAATTTAGAGCAATTCAAATCACAGTTCCTTCCCACATACAGACTTTCTACTGCTTATAATTTAGAGAAACAGTTTTCGTGTTGCATAAACAGTAAGTAACAATATTTACTGAGTGTATAAAATATCATTCACCATTTACTTTGTCAGGTTAAACACATCCTGGTATAAAAATCAACAGAAATCTGAGAAAATAGCCCCATTCTAGAAATTTACATAAAATGAATACGCATCATGTTCACATATCACCTAGACCATTCTTTATGTAAAGAACAACTTTCGCTGTGAGAATCCTGGGGGAAGGGCATATTGTCTTCTGCAAAAAAAGAGGATTTCTAAATAAACCCCAATGGAGCCTCATTTAGTTATTACAAGCGATCTAAGTCAGAAAGGCAAGTTGCCATCGAAATAAAACAATAAAAAATGATTGCGTTCTAGGTACAATTCAACAGCATTTCTTACATGATGGTTTCCCAAAAGTGCAGTGGAAGAAATTATGCATAATAACATAACATCCAGAATTTAGATCATAGACCTAAAACAGAACTTATTGCCAGGCAAATGACATAAACTCAGTTAAATGCATTCTTAAATTTTCTTGCAGAAAAGAAAGTGATTAACCTGTGAAGTTAGGCATTCTATATACCAGGTATATCCAGAAATCAGTATAAAGCAATTAAAAATCCAGTTGTGCTCAGGGTTACAAAAGTGACTCATTCTTGCAGTTTATAAACATTTTACCTTAATTCCAAATCCCAAAAGTATTTTCCATCAAAAGCTGTTTAATTTAGAGAGGGTCAAATACTGAGCTCATTCTTAGAGGGGGAAGAAAGACAAAACACATGTTACTTTAAATAAGACTTCATTTCAATATTGTTTCACAGTCCACTGCTAGAAGTCAGCATAGGATGCCGACAAGTAAATCTGCAGATTACAAAGGAGGGGTGCTTAATTAGCATAGCTTTGTACTCAAGATCCAAGAAAACAGAACCTTATCAGATAAGGTAAGAAAAAAAGAGAGAGAACAGACATTGTATTTTTAAGCTTTTCCTGAAGTATGTGCTACAAAACCAAATTTTGAAGTACTTTCTGAAACAAAGGATTTGCCAGGGTAATCTTCGTTAATTGGTAATGAAATAGGGATCTCACAATTTAGTGTAACAAGCCTATCTTGAAAGAGTATTCACAAATTCACAAATCTTCATATTTCTCCACACTGATCTAACACTACCCTTTCTTGATCCCTCACAGCCCAAACATATCTCAAAGTCAATTTTTAAAATTATCTCTTCCATTTACTGAGTCTCCTTCACAATAAACACTATATCCACTAAACTAAGATCCAAGATAAAGTCCATAGTCCTATGTTGAAGGAAATCTCCACTCTTTTAAGAGATTTCCTTCCCTGTCTGAATATGCTCATGGAATCAACTAAGAGACTTCCTACACCTCCTATCAGACTTCTGTCACTTCACAGAAACATAGGTCCATTCCTGTTTCTATTTTAGCTTGTAATTTCCCTAGACAATTTCATTTTAGTTAAATAATTTACAGTGTTAAGGTAACAATTCTCCTCTAAGAATCAAATGTTATCATCACTACATAATAAATTTTCCTTATTTTCTCTGGAGAGTCCTCCAGGAGAATATCCTGGGAACTAAAGAATGTGACAGAGGGGTGTTTTGTATAACAAAGATCCCCTTCACTCCAGAACACTGGGATATTTCAGATCTTTCAAACCACATTTTCATGAATAATCAATACATGGAAAACCAGTTTTCTTTCAGATACTGCAAAAGGAAACCTTCGATTCCCCCCCTCTCCTCCCCACTTTCCTCCCACCCCCCAGCCCTCCAGAATCAGAAACAGAATAATAAGGGGGGGGGAAATCTCCAGGCTTTCCTGCTTACTTAAATTCAACCTAGGGGACAGTGGAAATCCCTGATTTGCAGGAAAGCAAAGAATCATAAACCACCCCAACTAATTTAAATATGAAGCTTCATCAATTAACATAAGGATACATAAGATTTAAGTTTTTTTAAAGCCCTGGGGTTGGGGGTGGGGGGAGAGAACAAGGAAGTTCTGTTTTGGCTTTTTCCACAGTTCAGAAAAGATTTATTTTTATTTTAACCAAACCGGAGCTCCAAAGCCTAGAGTAGATACTACCAGGAAGTGCTTTAACTTCTGAATCTACAAGTCTGTTGGAACACACCAAACTGACCAGATCCCTCTCTGAGTCCATCAGTTCTCTCTATGGAAGTGGATAGATAACATATTTTATCATGACTCCTTTGCAATCATGGTTGATCATTGTATTGATCAGAGTTCCTAAGTCTTTCAGAATTGACTGTTTTTACAGTAGTGTTGTTATTGTATAAATTGTACTCCTGGTTCTGCTCGCTTAATTTTGAATCAGTTTAAACAAGTCTTCCCAGGTTGTTCTCATATCATCATTTCTTACATCACAGTAGTATTCCATCATGTTTATATTCCATAACTTGTTCAGCCATCCCCCAATTGATTGGCATCCCCTCAGTTTTCTGATTCTTTGCTACTACCAAAAAAGCTGCTACAGATATTTTTATACACATGGGTCCATTTCCTCTTTCTTTCATCTCTTTTGGATACTCCTCATAGTGATACTCCTGGTATGATAAGTTTAATAGCTTTTGGACATAATTCCAAATTGTTTTCCAGAATGGATAGACTAGTTCATTGCTCCCCCAACAGTACAATATTTCCACAGCCCCATCAAAATTTGTCTTTTTTCCCCCTCACCCGTGCCAATCTGATGGGATGAATGTAATGGAATATTACTGCGTTGTAAGAAATGATGTATGTGATGGATACAGAGAAGCATTGAGGGATCTATATGAACTGATAGCCAGTGAAGTCATCGGAGCCAGGAAGGCAATCTACAGGGTAACTACAATGATATAAATGGAAAGAACAAGGACACACCAAAAAATCAAAAATAAATGTGATAAATATGGTGATATAACCTGTAAGAAACAGAAAATATAAACAAAAACTTTTAAAAAATAGAATACATTGTGGAATACAGTGCAAAGTACTGTTTCAAGCCTAATTTCTGCCTCATTGCTTTTTAGTTTTCTCAGAAGTTTCTATCAAATAGGGAGGGGTTTTGTTTTGTTTTTGTTTTTGGGGTTTTTTGAGAGGCAATGGGGGTTAAGTGACTTGCCCAGGGTCACACAGCTAGTAAGTGTTAAGTGTCTGTGGTCAGCTTTGAACTCAGGTCCTCCTGACTCCAGGACCAGTGCTTGATCCACTGCGCCACCCAGCTGCCCCCAAATAGGGAGGGTTTTTTTCCTAAGGAATTTGTGTTTTCAGCTTTATCAAACATTGGGTATTAAGATCCATTGCTCCTGGTTCTCTCTATATAGTTGAGCTTTGTTTTTGTTTTGTAAACCAATAGCAGATGGTTTTGATGACTGTTGCTTGATTATGTAGTTTGAGATATGGAAGTACTATTTCTCCTTTTCATCATTTTCCTGGACATTCCAGATCTTTTGTTTTTCCAAATGAATTTTGTTTTTATTTTATCAAGTGCCATCCCTTCGAAACTTTCATTCATGTAGCATTAAAAGTGTAAATTAGCATGTCCTTTATATGATATTGGCCAGGGACAGACATAATTACTGAATATTCCTCCTTATATTTAAGTTGTTCATTATTTCTTTTCAGGAGGACATTATAATTGAATGTATACAACAGTGGAGCCAAACCCAAATAGAAATTAGGCTGCATATTGACTTCAGAAACCAGAAATGAACATTATTTATGTTGTAAAACATTTCCCAATTACTCTTTCACCTGGCTTGAGCTTTACTTGGGAGTTTTGCAGGCTACACTTTTGACACTTTGGTTCTACAATTCTTTTCTATGCTATGGATTCTGTAGTTATTTGGAACAGAATTTTCCTTTCTTATATTGCCTCTTGGATTTTGTTAGTATTGTAGATAAATGCAATTAGTTTTTTTTAAATCATAAAAAAGTATTTTATTATTTTCCAGTGACATGTAAAGATAGTTTTCAACATTTGCTTTTATAAGATTTTTAGTTTCACATTCTTCTCCCTCCCTCCCCTCCTTCTTCCCTCCCCAAGACAGAAAGCAATCTGATATAGGCTATATATGAACAATCACAGTAAACATATTTCTGCGTTAGTCATGTTGTGAAAAAAGAATCAGAACAAAAGGGAAAAAACTTCAAAAAAGAAAAAAACCACAAAAAAGTAGAAACAGTATGGTTCAATCTGTATTCAGAATCCACAGTTCTTTTTTCTCGTGTGGAGAGCATTTTCCATCATGAGTACTTTGGAATTGTCTTGGATCATTGTATTGCTGAGAAGAGTTAAGTCTATCACAGTTGATCATCAGACAATGTTGTTGATACTATGTATAATGTTCTCCTGGTTCTACTCTTTTCACTCAGCATCAGTCCATGTAAGTCTTTCCAGATTTTTCGGAAATCTGCCTGCTTATCATTTCTTACAGTGCAATAGTATTTGATTACATTCACATACCACAACTTGTTCAGCCATTCTCCATTTTATGGGCATTCCCTTGATTTCCAATTTTTTGCCACCGCAAAGAGAGCTGCTAGAAATATTTTTGTACATGTGGGTCCTTTTCCCCTTTCTATGGTCTCTCTGGGATACAGACCTAGTAGTCATATTACGGGGTCACAGGGTATGCACAGTATGCATAGTTCCAAATTGCTCTCCAGAATGGTTGGATCAGTTCACTACTCCACCAACAATGCATTAGTGTTCCCATTTTTCTAAAACTTCTCCAACATTTATTATTTTCTTTTTTTGTCATATTAGCCAATCTGATAGGTGTGAGGTGGTACCTCAGAGTTGTTTTGATTTACATTTCTCTAATCAATAGTGATTTAGAGCATTTTTTCATATGGCGATAGATAGCTTTGATTTCTTCATCTGAAAACTGCCTGTTCATGTCCTTTGACCATTTCTCAATTGGGGAATGACTCAATGCAGTTGATTTTTGAGGGCTTTTTTGTAGCCCGAAACTTTGCTAAACATATTAATTGTCTCACTTAGTATCTTTGCTGATTCTGTAGAATTTTCCTAGTTTTCCCTCAGCAAATGGGGATAGTTTTATCTTTTCTTTTCCCATTTTAATGCCTTTAATTTTTCTCTTTTGTCTCATTGCTATTGCTAGCATTTCTAGAACCATATCAAATAATAATGGGGAAAACAAATATCTTTGCTTTATTCTCATTTTTTATCAGAAAAGTTTCTAGTGCATTCACATTACATACGATGCAGTGCTTGCTGGCTTTTGGTTTCAGATAGATACTTTTTATGATATTGAAAAAAATAGTTCTCTACACCCAATTTTTGCTGGGTTTTTAGTATAAAAGAGTGTTGTATCTATTGAGATCATTGTGGGGGTTTGTACGTTTTGATTTTAAGATGATGCATTCAATTGTTTCCCTGATGTTGAACCATCATTCTGTCCCTGTCATAAATCCAGTTTGACAGTTTACACTTCACCAGCCTCAGTCTCTGTCCAAAGTGACTTCTGTGGGTTATTGTCACTAATTTTTAGATGAGCAGTCTAAGGCCCAGGCAAATGAAGTCACTATATACTACATAGACAATAGGGAGCCATTGCAAGCTTTGGAGCAGGGGAGCACTTGGTGATCCAAGTTCTGAAGGAACTTTACAGGAAGGCTTTTTCTCCTGTGATAGTCTGTAAATTCTCAGAAAGCTTGCCTTGTCTTCTAGTACACAGATCTGCACACAATAAACATGCAACAACCTGACTTTCCATTCAGATTCTCTCTTACTCCCTTCTACAAACCCTACCCTAGTTAAGCCGATTAGCTCAGCATTTACCCCAGCATGTGCTCCTATGATGACCTCTTCCTGCAATGTCCTCCTCATCGCCACCTCCCAAACTGCTGCCTAGTCTTTAAGGTCATGCCTTCAGTGCCTTCTCTCCCATTCTCCCTGCTAGAAAATGGACCCCTAGAGTTTGGACATGGTGCCACTTGCATGGCTTTGTCCAGTGAGCTTCTTGAAGCCACAGACATTGTGTCGAGACCCTCATAACCTCTCATGTGGACAATGGTAATGACTTCCAAATCAATCTTGCTGTATCCAGTCTTTTCCCTCTCTGATCCAGCCTCTATCCAGTTTCCAGAAGCAGCTTCCTAAGGCACATCTCTAACCATGGCCTTTCCTTGCTCAAGAATCTTCAGTGGTGGGGCAGCTAGGTGGCGCAGTGCATGGAGCACCAGCCCTGGAGTCAGGAGTACCTGAGTTCGGATCCGGCCTCAGACACTTGACACGTACTGGCTGTGTGACCCTGGGCAAGTCACTTAACCCCAATTGCCTATCTAAAAAAACAAAAAAAAAGAATCTTCAGTGGTTCCTCATTGCCTCTAGAGCTGTATATGAACCCACAACCTGGTTTTTTAAGACCCTACAGAATGTGGCTTCAACCTAATTTTCCAGCTTTATCTCAAATGCCTTATCTCTATGCCTTTAGTAGTCTATGTTCTAGCTTAAAAGGACTATAGAACCTACATTCCATCTCCTACCTCCATGCATTTCCACACCTGCTCCTCCTCTTACCACCTCTCAAAATTTTCCAAGCTCAGTTCAGGTGCTGTCCCATATTCCAGTTCCTCTGTATTTCCTTATATGTGGAATCTTATATTACTTCCAGTAGAATATGAGCTAAGGCAGCAGGTGGTACAGTGGATAGAGCACTGGCCTTAGAATCAAGGAGACTCATCTTCCTGAGTTCAAATCTGGCCTCAGACGCTTCCTAGTTGGGTGACCCTGGGAAAGTCACTTCACCCTGTTTACCTCAGTTTCTACCAGGGCCCAGGATCTGTCAGGTGAAGCAAGGACTCCATTTTGTCAGCTGATGTGTCCAATGGCATTATGAAGTGCTTTCTAAGTACAGGAGCCTATGGGTCTCCCCACCTGGGCACTGGCTCTCCTCATCTTTGCCTAGTGGAATCACTCTTGTCCTCCAAAGCCCTCTCCAAAGTTAGTGTCTTCCCCCCCTCCTAGAAATTCCTTTGTATTTCTACATATGTATGTGTGTGTATATGTACATAAATAAACATACACACATATATATGCATATACATTCACATATATACATACATTTTTGCCATTTTTGTCTGTATGCCCAACAGTAAGCACATGACCTATCACATAGTCACTCAAATGCTGATTGAATTGAACCGAGGGCCATATATTCTGGCATTTCAGAGATATGGCAAACTATCAAGATAAGAAAGAACAGGAAGAAAAGCTGTGGGGCTGAAGGCACATATGACAGGTCTCTGGGCTTTGGGGAGGAAAAGACATCCACCCCTTGGTAATGCTCACCTCGAGCAGGTATCTTTCTCCTGCCTGCAAGCCAGCTTAAGGAGATAGGGCTTTGGGGGTATCCATGAATGTGCTCCAGGATCTGTTCCTTGATGATCTCTAGTTGGGGTTGTGGATTACTCTCTGAACCTTGGAACTTTACATTTTTCCAAAGAAATGTCTCTATTGTCAATATTCTCTATCTCTTTCCCAGAACTATGCTATGCTGGCACGGTGATGAGATTTGATTATGTTTGGCTCAGAGACCACTGCCGCTCAGCATCTTGCTACAACTCCAAGACCAATCAACGCAGCTTGGATACTGCCAGTGTGGACTTGGGAATTAAGCCTCAGACCATCCGTATGAATGAGACCATGCTCTTTCTCACATGTAAGTAAACTCATTATTGACAAATGTAGCCAAGAAGCATTCAGTGATAATAATAATAGTTAAGAAGAAGAATTGAGAATTGGAAAAGACTTCAGTGGCCATTGAGTCCAATTCCCATTCTAACAAACCCAACAAGTGGTCCTCCAAAGGTCACTTGAAGAGCTCCCAGGAAGGGGGAATCCCACCACCTCTTGAAACAGCCATGCCACTTTTGTTAAAAACTTTGTCCTGATATCAATCGTAAATTAGTCTCTTTGCAACTCCTACTCATTGCTCCTGGTTGTGCCCTTCTCATTAGACAGAACAGGTCCAATCTCTGCTCCACATGATCTCCCTGAGTGTTCCCTTCTTCAAGGTAAACTTGCCCAAGTCCTTCAATAGATCGTCCTATGGCATGGACTCAAGGCCTTTCACCATCTTGGTTGCCCATGCCTATAGTGAGAAAAGACTTGAGGCAGGCAGAGCCATCCGAAGGCGATTGCAATAGTCCAGGCATGAGGTGTTGGAGGCCTGAACCAGAATGTCTGAGAACAGAAGGTGGCATATATTCAAGAGATCCTATAAAGGTGAAATGGATAGGCCTTGGCAACAGCTTGGATCTGGGGAATGAGAGAGAATACGGGGTCTAGGATGACGCTTAGGTTGCCAGCCTGAGGGACTTGAAGGATGGTGGTGCCCTCTACAGTAATCAGGAAGGTAGGCTTTAAGGGGAAAGAGAATGTTTTGGACATTGTAAAGAGTTTTAGATATCTCCTGGATAGCCAGTTTGAGATGTCTGAAAGGCAAATGGAGATGGGCAATTGGAGGTCAGGATACAAGCTCCATCTTCTTCACAAGAATAGGTCCCTAATCCAAATCTTGGCTAAGATCAGAGAAAACATCTCCACAGGATGCCCCTTATCCTCCAGGTGACTGGCCCTTTCAGAAAAGGAAATCACATTAGTCTGGCACAACCTATATTCTCATCACTTCCTTTTCGAGGTATTTGCCAACCATCTCTTGAATGATATGTTCGGGAATTTTCACTGAAGTCAAAGTCAAGCTCAGTGGTCTAAAGTTCTCTTCCCTCTTTTGAAAATTGGAACATTTGACCTTCTCCAATCTTGTGGTGCCATGGCTTTGCAATTGTAAATGTCAGCTCTTCTGGTATCAGAGAATGTAGTTCCTCTGGGCCAGGTGATTGCTTAAATTGCTGGTGTACTAGGTACTTTCTTAGGATACCCCTAGTTCTCTTGGGTAGCACCTCTCTTTCAGCCATCTTTGTCCTGTTACTTTCCGTTTAAAGGCCCCTCTCCTTGCCAAAGCAAACAGGAGCCAAATCAGAATTAAACAGCTCTGCCTTCTCTCTTTTGGTACTTTTCCAAGCCAAGATTCTGTCCTTCCTTGAGCCTTCTTTTTTTCTTGTACTCATAGCTTGAAAAACCTACACTTTTTTGTTGTCCTTAGTTTCCCTTGCTGGCCTCAGTTCCTTCTAAATGTTAGCACTACTGACTTTATTTTTACCATTGGGTCATACTCTCCCAGTGGAAAAAGTTTTGGAGCTAGAGGATCTCAATTCAAATCTTAGCTTTGTCACTTAATATCTGGTGACTCTGATCATATCATTTAGTTTCTCTGTGCTTCAGGTTCCTCCTCTGTAGAATGAGGGGTTTGCAATAGAAGACCTCTAAGGTTCCTTTCAGCTCTAAACCTATGAATCTTACAACTGATGAATTACTATCCATATGGCCTCTCCTTACTAGAGTTCTGTTGGCACCATGGATAGCTCCTAGTCCTGCCTCTGGCCCCCACCTCATACTCTCCTCCTTATACCTGCCTGAAGTATAAAGCCAGAAGGTGATCCTGCCCAGAGAATTGGGCTCATATGAATTCATGAGGAATGAACATGTGGTTGGAGGGTCAGCTGGAGACCCCTGCAGGGAAAATGGGGGCAGGGAACGGTCACCAGCATCAGAAGTACCATATAAAATTTGGCCAATTTAGTTCAAGCTGTTCATAGCCATTCATCCATAGGAGTTCTCCACAAGCCATTCCAGTATGGACAAGAATGAATGGTTGGTCGCCCAGCTGCCTAGACAGATCACATGCTGCACTAATAAGGAGGCAGGCAGCCTCCTGCTTAGCAGTTCTGTGAAGCTCTTTTCTGCAGGGAATCAAGCCTCATTAAACTACCCCCTTCCTTAACAACCAGATCCATATCCATCCACCGAGAATGTCCTAGCCCTGGCTGCAGAGGAGCCCATAAAGATTGGTGGGATCACCAAGATAGGATTATCGGGAATTGAAATCAGTCAGGAAGATCTGGCACTATGCCAAGAGGCCCTTCTTTATACTATGGGTTATCTGAAGCACAACTTCCTGGCTAAGGGACTAGAAACCCAATGATGCAAGGTGGGTAGGTGGAAAGAGAGAAAGGGAGGTGAAGAGAGCAAAGACTCCATGATCGGGGGCTCCCATACCTCCAGTGTCCCAGGCCCCACCACTGCCTTCTGTGCTTCAGAATCCAAATGGAAACAAAATGACACTTGTTGGCCATCTAACCCTCAGTGAAAGACAGTTTACTCCATAATTACATAGAAAGGACATTCAACAGTGATCCGGTATCATTTCAGGTAGGTGAAGCACCCTTCTCATTTGCCATTGTGGCATACTCTCATTCAGAAGAGTACATGGACTCATACAGCAATGGATACCTGTTGGGCTAGAAGTACCATCAACACTCTGAGACTTACTCACCTTAACCTATTAAGTATCAAGGACATTTCAATTGCATTCCCAGGCAACCTTTTAGGAGAATTAGTCTATACCAGGGCTTCTTACGCTTTTTCCATTTCCAACCCCTTTGTGCCTGAGAAATTTTTATGCAACCCTGGGTATTGTAAGGGCCTAAAATTCTAGCTGTGATGTCTAAAATATAATGAGTGGTTGCCTTAAATTAGAAGCTTTAGCAAGAGTTTAGCCTTTTAAGTATTTATTAAAGCACATTAGAAGTTAGTGAAGAGGGGCAGCTAGATGGCGCAGTAGATAGAGCACCAGCCCTGGAGTCAGGAGTACCTGAGTTCAAATCCGGCCTCAGACACTTAACACTTACTAGCTGTGTCACCCTGGGCAAGTCACTTAACCCCAATTGCCTCACTAAAAAAAAAAAAAAGAAGTTAGTGAAGAGAGAGAGAGATTGAGAAAAGATTCCTTATAGCATGGGAAATCCTAGTTTAGATCTATTCGGTATAGCCAGAGAGAAAAAACCTTCCTTTCCTAGCAGCCCATGTAAAGTCCCCCACCACACCAAAGTCTGGAAATGAAAGGACCTCACTCCTAAGCAGCTTCTCCCAGAAGCCTCCTGTGAAACTGGAAACAGGGCCATCCACACACACACAGCTCCAAGTTAATTGGCTGGTAACTCTGATTAACAGGACCCACGGGTGGCAGACATCATTTCCCGACACCAAAGTCACATGGTTTCTTTTCAGGCCAGAGCTCACAATGTCCCTCCCAGCAGGGAGTGTCATTCCAATTCTCACAGTATATAGGTATATAAAATAGGTGTATAGAACCTTTTACTGCTGTCAGACTTTTCATGACCCCTACATTCAGTTATATGACCCCATATGGGGTTGTGGCCCACAGTTTAAGAAGCTTTGGTCTATATGTTAGGGACCTTCTAGTCTTTTTAGTCTATTAATTAATTTTTTAAAAAAGCATTTACTATAGGGGGCAGCTAGATGGCGCAGTGGTAAAGCACCGACCCTGGATTCAGGAGTACCTGAGTTCAAATCCGGCCTCAGACACTTAACACTTACTGGCTGTGTGACCCTGGGCAAGCCACTTAACCCCAATTGCCTCACTTAAAAAAAAAAAAAAGCATTTACTAGGTGCTTGCTTACTATGTGCCAACCACTATTCTAAGCACTGGGGATACAAATACAAAACCAAAAACAGTCACTGTTCTTAAGGGACACTTTTGGGGGGGGCAGTGAGGGTTAAGTGACTTGCCCAGGATCACACAGCTAGTGTCAAGTGTATGAGGTCAAATTTGAACTCAGGTCCTCCTGAATCCAGGGCCGGTGCTTTATCCACCTTGCCACCTAGCTGCCCCTCGGGAGACTTTTTTTAAATTAATTTTTTTAATCAACGAAAGTTCCTCTTCTTCCCCTTCCATCCCTCCTCTCCCCCTGGCCCATGAGAAAGAAAAAAAGTTATAAATATGTAGAGTCAAGCTAAACAAATTACCACGTTGACCATGTCACCGAAACATGCCTCAGTCTTCACTCTCTGGCAGGAGGAGGGTAGCGTGTTTCATCATAAGGCTTCCAGAATTATGGTGATCAGAATTCTCAAGTGTCTCAAAGTTGTTTGTCTTTGCAATATTGTTGTTATTGTTTAAATTGTTTACTTCACTTTTCAGCAATTCATGCAAATCTGCCCATTTTTTTCTGAAACCTTTTTTCTTCTTTTTTTCTTTTCTGAAACTTTTGTCATTTTTCATAGCACAATAGTATTCCATCCCATTCATATATCACAGCTTGTTTAGCCATTCTCCAACCGTTGGACATCTCAGTTTCCAAGTCTTTGCTACCACAGAAAGAGCCACTGTAAATATTTTTGTACATACACTTTTTCTCTTTCTTTGACCTCTTTGGTGTAGAAAACTAGTAGTGCTAGCTATCACAAGGTATACACAGTTTAATACCTTATTGGGCATACTTCCAAATTGCTTTCCAGAATGATAGGACCAATTCACAGTACCACCAACAGGGCAGTAAGGTGCTTGTTTTTTCATAGCCCCATTTGCATTTGTAATTTTTCTTTTTTTTTTTTTCAGCTTGCCAATCTGATGGTTTGAGCTATTTGAATTTGAATTTCTCTAGTTATTAGTGATCTAGAACATTTTATATGGCCAGTGATAACATGGATTTCTTTCTCTGAAAACAGCCTAGTCATATGCTTTGACCATTTATCAGTTGGGGAGTGGCTCCTATTCTTATAAATTTGAATCCATTTCCCATGTATTTTAGAAATGAGAACTTAACCAGAGAAATTTACTGCAAATTATTTTCCTGTTTCTCTTCTAATTAGCTCCATTGATTTTGTTTGCAAAATTTTTTGTCATCCCTTGTAAATCCATCTGGCCCCAGGGTTTTTTCTTTGGAACTTCACTTATGGCCTGTTCAATTACTTTTTTTTGAGATTGAGCTATTTTAGCTATTCTGTTCATTTGAACATTTTCTATTTTGTAAATATTTATCCATTTCATTTAGATTGTCAATTTCATTGGCATATGATTGGATAAAATATTTTCAATTAATTTCTTTCCTTTCTTATGTTAATTTACCTTTTTCATTTGTGATGCTAGAGATTTGGTTTTCTTTTTTTAAAAAATTAATTAATTTATTTTTTGCGGGGCAATGGGGGTTAAGTGACTTGCCCAGGGTCACATAGCTAGTAAGTGTCAAGTGTATGAGGTCGGATTTGAACTCAGGTCCTCCTGACTTCAGGGCTGGTGCTCTATCCACAGCGCCACCTAGCTGCCCCGGTTTTCTTTTTAAAAATAAAATTAGTTAATCTTCTTAAAAGAGATTTTTGTTCATTTAATTTTTTGCTTCCAATTTTACTAAGCTCTTCTTTGGTTTTTAATATATTTATTTTGGTATTTAATTAGGGGGGTTTGATTTGTTGGTGTTTTTATGAAGGTTTTATTAGTTGCACATAGATATGTTCTTTCTCCCTTTTATGGAGGAAGGAGTTCTGAGAAGTAAAATTTCTCCTAATGACTGCATCAGATGCATCAGGAAATTATGGTATACCATTGCTATCATTATCTTTAATGAAATTACTGATTGATACTGTGATTTGTTCTTTGACTCATCAATTCTTTAGAAATAAATTTTTTAGTCTCTAATTAACTTTTTTTGTGAGGCAGTTGGGGTTAAGTGACTTGCCCAGGGTCACACAGCTAGTAAGTGTCAAGGGACTGAGGTCGGATTTGAACTCAGGTCCTCCTGAATCCAGGGCCGGCGCTTTATCCACTGTGCCACCTAGCTGCCCCAAAGAACTTTTGTTTGTTTGGTTGTTTTGTTTTGTTTTGCAGGGCAATGAGGGTTAAGTGACTTGCCCAGGGTCACACAGCTAGTAAGTGTCAAGTGTCTGAGGCCGGATTTGAACCCAGGTCCTCTTGAATCCAGGGTCGGTGCTTTATATACTGTGCCACCTAGCTGCCCAACTTTTATTTAATTTTTTAAAAATTATTGATATTTCTGTTTTCTTATGTCACCAAAGTATCCCATGTATTCCTCCCTTTCCCCCTCCCCAAGAGCTTTCCATTACATGTGACAGATAGTATTTTTAGAGAGAAAAAAAGTCAGCACAAGTAATCAATACATTGAAAAAGTATAAAAATATGTCCCATATATAATGCCTCTGAACCTCCTACATACATGAAGGAATAAGTTTGAGGTGTCCTCTCATATCTCTTTGTTCTGATCTTGATCTTTATAATTTTATTACAATTGCTTTTGATTTTGTGTGTGTGTCACTGTTCTTTCCACTTACATTATTGTAATTACTATGGATATTGTTTTCTTGGCTCTGCTTACTTCCCTCTGCATCAATTCATATAGATCTTTCCATGTTTCTCTGTATTCATAAAACATACCATTTCTTAAAACACAGTAATATACCATTACACTGATGTACCACAATTTGTTTACTCATTCCCTGTTCCATGGACATTTACTTTGTTTCCAATTCTTAGCTATCACAAAGAGTGTTGGTATAAATATTTTCGAGTGTATGGGGGCTTTTTTTTCTTATCAGTGGTTTCCAGTAATGGAGTGTCTCAGACATTTTAGTGACTTTATTTACGTAATTCCAAAATGGTCATACCGTTTATTTTGTAACTTGCAACTTTGTTGAAGTTATTAATTGTCTCAATGAGTATCTTTGCTGATTTAATCTCCTCTTTACTTATCTTTATTCCTTTTATTCCTTTCTCTTATCTTACTGAACATCCTTACTTCACTCCTGTATTTATTGGGAAAGGTTTCAATTTCTTTCAATTTAGTAAGCATTTATTAAGTGCCTACCATGTGCCAGCCACTGTGCTAAGCATTAGGGATACAAATAAGAAAAAGAATAGCCCCTGCCCTCAAGGAGGGATACAGTCTAATGCGGGGGGAAGCAAACAACACACAAAAGGAAGCTGGAGGGGCAGCTAGGTGGTGCAGTGCACTGGCCCTGGAGAACCTGAGTTCAAATCTGGCCTCAGACACTTAACAATTACTAGCTGTGTGACCCTGGGCAAGTCACTTAACCCCAATTGCCTCACAGAAAAGGAAGCTGGAAAGGGGGTGGGACCTGGAGCTGCCTGGCATGGGGTAGGATCTTGTTCTGTGGAATTGAAGGTAAGCAGAGCTGCAGGTAGAAAGTGGGTTTTGATGTATGCCTATGTGGTGTCCTTGGGTCTCCTAGTGTGGCCATGTTGCTGCTAGTGTAGCAGGTGGAGGAGGAGAGTACTAAGTAAACTCAGGCTTAGTGATTATCAGTTCCTGTATTTGTTTTTTGCTTTTTGTAACTTTTTGGATTCTTGGTGTCCAAATCATGGAAATAGCTTCGGTTGCTTTATCTTTCGTGCATAACTTCTGTTTGAGAGGTTGTAGGAATCAGAGAAAGTATGTAATCCATCATCTTGTTAGTCACATGATCTGAAAGTCCAGATTAACAGAAGTGGAAAACACAATTCTCAGATAATTCTGTCATTGACATAGAAATTGGACAAGCTATACGTGGACTCCAAAAGAAAAACAAGCAAAGTCTACCAAACTTTTAAAGAACAATCAATTCCAATACTACATAAACTCTTTGAAAAAATATAAAAAGAAGTGTTTCTAAATTCCTTCTATGACCCAAATATAGTCTTAATTCCTAAAAGAGGAAGAGTTAAAACAGAGAAACTAAAAGCAGTATCTCTAATGAATATTAATACACATCGTGAAAAGAAAACATTAACAGCAATATGTCACACATTATATGCTATGACTAGGAGGGATTTATGCCAGAAAGGCATATTAATGATCAAAACAACAAAAATCATGATTCTATCAATAGATACAGAAAAGGCTTTGGACGAGGCAGGACACTCATTCCTTTTTAAAAGACTAGAAAACAAGAATTAGTGGAACTTTCCTTAAAATAAGTAGTATCTAGGGGGCGGCTAGGTAGCGCAGTGGATAAAGCACTGGCCCTGGATTCAGGAGTACCCAAGTTCAAATCCAGCCTCAGACACTTGACACTTACTAGCTGTGTGACCTTGGGCAAGTCACTTAACCCTCATTGACCCGCAAAAAAAAAAAAAATTAAAGTAGTATCTATCTAAAAGGAAGAGTCGTCATCTTTTGTAATTGAGATGAGCTAGAAGCCTTTCCGGTAAGATCATGCATGGGTAAAAGGCAGTATGTCCTGGGTCATCATTGCTATTCAATATTATACTAGAAATGGTAGTATATAGGCATTAGACTAAGAAAAGAAATTGAAGGAATAAACACAGGCAAAGAAGAAACAAAATGATCATTGCTGCAGATGTTATGCCAGTTTACTTGGGGAACCCTAGAAAGTCAAGTAAAAAAGCTACATGAAACAATTTCTTCAGCAAAGTTGCAGAATATAAAATAAATACACAAATCATTTGCATTTCTGTCTATTAATAAAATAATCCAACAGGAAGAGATAGAAAGAGAAATTCCATTCAAAATCACTGTAGAATGTGTAAAGTAATTGGGAGGCTACCTTCTGAGACACACGGGAACTACATGAACATAGTTATAAAACATTCTTTAACCAAATAAAGGCAAATCTGAACAATTGGAGTAATATTTATTGCTTCTGGATAGGTCAAGCCAATATAATAAAAATGACAATACTCCCTAAATCAATTCATTTTTTCAGTGCCATACCAATCAAATTACCAATCTAGTTTGTAGAACTAAAAAAAAGTTATAACAGAATTTGTTAAGAGGAATAAAACATCGAGTATATCAAGTGAATTAATGAAAAAAGTGGTAAGGAAGGAGGCCTAGCAATACTGGGTCTCAAATTTGACTATAAAACCTCAATCATCAAAATGGTTTAGAACTGGATAAGAAATAAAAAAGATTGGTAAGTAGAACAGATTAGCTACACGATATATAGAAACAAATGAGCATAGTAACCCTGTTTTGGATAAACTCAGAGATCACAGTCATTGGATCAAGAGCTCGGTATTTGACAAAAACTGTTGGGAAAACCGGAAAGCAGTCTGGCAGACTTTATATATATATCAACATAGTCTGACACTTTAGCCCCAGACAAGTTCCAAATGAATCCATGACTTGGACATAAAAGGTCACACCAAAAACAAATTCAATGAGCAAAGAAGAAATTACCTGTCAGATCTGTGGATTGCAGAAGAGGTCTTAACCAAGTAAGAGATGGAGAGGCTCATAGGTGATAAAATGGACAATTTCCATTACATAAAAATTAATGGGTTTTGGCCAAATTAGAAGAGAAGCAGGAAGCTGGGTGGAAAAACTCTTTGTAGCAAGTTTTTCTGATAAAACCCTCTATAATATATGAGGAAGTGATTCATATTTATAAGAATAAGAATCATTCTCCAGTTGGTAAATGTCATCATTGTTGGTTGTCCTTCGTTCTTTTTTTTTGTGTGTGTGACACAATTGGGGTTAAGTGACTTGCCCAGGGTCACACAGCTAGTAAGTGTTAAGTGTCTGAGGTCAGATTTGAACTCAGGTCCTCCTGAATCCAGGGCCGGTGCTTTATCCAGTGCGCCACCTGGCTGCCCTTGTCCTTCATTCTTGAAGAAGACCATGACACATGTCATGACTTGCACTGAAGGGGATTGAAGTAAGGAAGGGCTTTTGCACACTTAGCAGCCTCACTGAGCTACTTCCCACTGAAGGCAGATATTTTCAAGTCTGAAAACTCTGGTTTATTATGAAGCTTTTCTTTATGTTGAGTCAAAATCTGCATCTGTGATATATCTATTGCTTCTAGCTTTGTCCCTTAGTGTTTGTACATCCCCAGCCTCTATGAGGATGGAGCCACCACGTAGTAGTGATTAAGGACAATTATTTGATCCTAAGGGAGAGACAATTAATAGACTGGAGGGAGGGAAAAGAAAAGTCCAAGCCATGATATGAAAGGTTAACCAGAAAGGCACATCAAGCTAAAGATTTCCCTGGGGTCTATCAATTCAAAAGCCTCAGGCTGGAGTCCTGAAATGGATAGAAGGGCAGCAGCCTGTTGCTCAGGTAACGCTGCAGAAGGAACAGCATAAAACCCTGGCCAGTGCCAGTCTGTCTCATGTTGCCTCCAGCACATCCAGCATCTTCCCCTTTGATTCGTCACTTTTTGTTTCTGTATGGGCTTGGCCAGGAACCGTGGAAAACAAGACTGATCCTTTTATGGGCCAGCCCTTCAGATACCTGGAGATGGCTCTAATGTCCTGCCTGAGTCTTCTTGCCTTTTAGATTCACTAGACTTTTTTCTTGGTTGATGGCAATCATTAATCACCACTCCTTGGTTCTCAGTATTTAACTAGTTTCAATCTAGTACCATCTATTCACAAAAGATAACATAAGAGACTTTGAAGAAAAATACCTTACTCAAATCTAGGTATACGATGTCTATGCAACACCCCTGATCTACCAATTGAATCATCCTGTCAGAAATGTAAGTGAGGTTAGTTTGGTATAACTTAATCTTGTTGACTCCATGCTGCCTCTTTATGGTCCCCTTTTCTCTTTTTAAATCCACAGAGATCTTCCCTTATATGTGTTATCCAGTTTTGCCAGGAATTGAAATTATTGGGCCATAGTTTAAAGAATTTCCTGTCTTAACCTTTTTTGGAAAATCAGGTGATATTTGTTGTCTCCAGTGCTGTGACTCTGTATTAGCCACGGTCTTTCAGCCATCACTGTCAGTGACTCACCAGTTGTATCTCTTCATTCTTATGATACCCTGGGATGTAGATCAATCAGGCCTGATGATTTGGACTCATTGAAGACTGCTGGGGCATTATCTTACTACTCCCTTCCTTACCTGGAGTTTCAGATTTCTGGTAATTTTGTTTAATCCTAGAATTTATTTTTCAATAGTCATCCCCTCACCATGTGACCTTGAGCTTCATCTGTCTGGGGCTTAATTCCCTCATCCCCCTAAATGATAAGGACGTTTGAACTCTATTGACCTTTAAGGTCCCTCCTAGCTCAAATCTATTATTATAGGCAAAACCCAGAGGACATTAGACACTAATGATGTTATTGTATAACAAAGTAAATTATCACATTTTCTGTACTTCATGTCATCCACAATCTTAAGCCAACAGAGAAAGTACATGTTCTCAGATTATCAGCCATAAGAATAGGGCTAAACATTAAAATGACCCAGAGTACATGGTCTGCTTTTCCCAGAAGCTCACAATTCATTCTCCACCAATGCTCTCTTCTATGTCCTGGTTCATAAAAAGGAAGCCCTAAGCTAAAGAAAGGAGTTAATCAGCTAGCTATTTCACAGGCATTTCAGCATTTCATGCCTGACGCGTCTAAATCAGATGTTTACAGATCAGAAGCCCTTGGCCCTACCTGACAAAGGGGCATCTAGGCCCTTATTTGGCACATCTAGGGGATCCATTTGAGTGTTGGCTCTATCCTGGTCATGGTCAACCATGTAGCTCTATCTGGTTCCAAAATGTCCTCTCCTTGGCAAGATTGTTCTTCAGTCTACTACTGTCACCTTACCTTGGCATGAAACTGACAGTTGACTTCCTATCTTAAAGTTCTATCACATTCTTTTTGAAAGCCAGATCCTTGTCATACCTAATGGTAAAAGGAACCCTTTCTTTAGATCACACTCAACATGCTGAGCTTGAAATGCCAGGAAGAACAAAATTGGAGGTCTGTTCATCCCTGTGTGTTACTAAAATGGAATGAAGATAGATGTTCATCATGGAAATTTAAGAGGCTGATGAACTTGGCGGAGGGGGGGGTGACGCAGATTTCCTGAGGGGGGATCAATACAGGTAATGCCTGAGATAGAGAGTAAGCCAAGTCCTGAACTTCTTGAGAAAAAAGAGTGGATTTTTTTAGTTTGAATCATCCATTTGTTTAAACGTTTATTGAGTGCCTACTGTGTGCCCTGTGCTGGGCTATGAGAAGGAGGGAGATAAATAAGGCATGGTCTCTCCCTTCAGGTCCCTCCCAGTCTACATGACTATGAGGATCTGCATAATAAAGGATAATAAAACTAGGGCATGTAAATCTCTAAGGAAAAGAGCTTGCTGGGTAGTGGTTACAGTGAGAGGCTCAGGAAGTGGCAGTGGGGAGTCTCTTGGGCCCAGAGTGTCTGGCAGAGGATGAGCAGGAGCATGAAAGAAGCTACATCTAGTAATGGGGATGCAGCGTCTTCTGGAGGGAGCTGTGTTTCTGTGAGGACGAGATGACAGGCAGGAATGTGAGAGGAATAGAGCAGGTTTGCATAATGTCTCCAGGAACAGGAGTGAAGGAAATTGCCTGGCAACACAGTGAGACAGATAGGAAATGAATGAGGCAGCCATTTCCCAGCATCCTAGCTCCCTCTTCTGTTGCCTTTAAAAAGACTTCTGGCTTCCCGTTGCTCTCAGGGCCCTGCAGCTGTTGACTCCTTGTGGCTCTTGCTAATATGTGTGTGTGTGTGTGGGGGGGGCACTGCATTCACAAAAGCAGAATTGGGACGGATTGAAAACCAGGGTTTGAAGCAGAGACAGGGCTGAGACATTAGGGATAGCAGATAGACCAGCCACCAGATAAAGTGGGGACCCAAGCAGATCGTCAGCTGTCATAAAAGCCAGACCAAGGAGGTCCAACTTGGAAACTGATCTCAACCCCTAAGGCTTTCCTCTGCTTCATTGTTCCATAGCTTATTTCAATAGGTTCCAAATAGCAATCCTTCCTTTCTTTTTCCCCCCATCTACCAGCTGGGAATAACTGGGAAGGGGGCAGAGATATGCTGGTAAATGTTTAACAACCAGATTTCCAGAAGGAAACATGCACATGAGAAACTTTGAAGTTTCATCAGCATTATTAACATTTTCTCCATCACTTTCCTATATTTAGACATCTACAAAACAGTCAGACCCTGATTTCTTGTGTTTTTCAGTTTCCAAAATGCTCCCACTGAAAATTGAACAACCACAACCACTTTCCTGAGCCTATTCAAAAGCGTAGCTGGAGGTGGTGGAGATGAGGATCATGGAGTAAAGAAGTTTCTTTTTTTTTTTTTGAGAGGCAATGGGGGTTAAGTGACTTGCCCAGGGTCACACAGCTAGTAAGTATTAAGTGTCTGAGGCTGGCTTTGAACTCAGGTCCTCCTGAATCCAGGGCCAGTGCTTATCCACTGCACCACCTAGCTGCCCCCAAGAAGTTTCTTTTATTAATCTTGTTTTTATTGATATCTTTTGCTTCATTTCCAAATATATCCCTCCCTCATTGTCATTCCCTTATAAAAATAATTTTTAAAAAGAGGAGAAAAGTAATTCAGCTAAACCAACAATACAACAATGACACCTGAAGCAGATGCACAATTCTACACACCTATAGGTCCCCACACCTGCAGGTATATTTTCTTTGGTCTCTTTCTGGCCAAGCTTGGGAATTATAATTACATAAACTTCAGTTTCAGTTTTTGAATTGTTGCAGTCATCACATGGATTGTTTTCTTGGTTATGCTCACTTTAATCTGTATAGGTTAATATTCATCATTTTTTGAGCCACGGTGACATTCCACTACTATATGTTCAGCTCTTCCCCAATCAAGAAGTATCCACTTTGTGCTACTACAAAAAGGCTGCTGCGAATATGTCGTATTGGGAAATTTGTTTTCATCCTTGTGCAGTGGTATTTCCAGGTCCTGCAGGATCATATATAGCTTCTAGCTGCCTTCAGTGAGTTCCTCAGTAGATCTAGTTGTACTCCGCTGCAGGCCCTGAAAGAACCACCTGGCATGATTACTGAGATGTTAAAAAAGGGCCTTCTGGTATTGCCTCAGGGTAAATGGCCTGGTTTTTCAAAGAAGGAAGGGTAGAAGTCTATAAAACTATAGGCCAGTGAACTTGCCTTTAATACTTGACAAAACTCTGGAACAATATCAGAGGGATGGCTCTGATTTCAAGAGCATTTCAAGGGGAGGGAAGTGCAAAGAGGGAGTGAATGGAGCTTCATAAGAACAGGTCTTTTCAGGTGCACTTCATGGCCTCTTGGACTTTTAAGATAGATAGGTAAGGGGGAAACCTTACCTGGACATGATCTACCTAGATTTCAGCAAGATGTGGGATAAAGTCTCATGCTGTCTTTGTAGAAAGGATAGAGGGTTGTGGACTAGATGGTAGCACAGTCAAGTGGATTGGGAATTGATCAAATAATGTAATCCAAAGAGTAGTAATTGGTAGATCAGTGTCATGGTGGAGGGCGACAAGTGAAGTGCCTCAGGGGTCTGGCCTTGTCTTTATACACATTAGCATTTTACTAATGACTCTGATGATCACATTCATAGGTGGGATGTTTATCAAATTGGCATCAACACAAGTGTTCAGGGTAGAGGGATGGTTAATCTGTTTAGCTTGGAGAAGAGAAGATCTGGAGTGAGAAAGGGGATCTAATGACTATCTTCTGCTTGACCTCAAAGGCAGAACTAGGAACTGTAGGTAGAAGCTCCAGATGGGCCAACTGAGACGTAAGGGGAAACATCCCTAATGATCAGAGTCCTACAGATGTGAGTGGGTCAGGATCCCTTGATAGGATAGCATAGGATCCTTATGCTGGGGGTGACAACTTGTTAAAGCCTGAGCGCTCAATGACCTCTGAGGTCATTCCACTTAAATGACGGATTCTCTGCTATTGCAGCCATGGAGTCTTACTCAGCCCTACTCCTCTCTATCCAATCAGCTGCCACATTTTGTCCTTTCTACCTTCTTCCCATTCCTCCCCTTCTCAAACAACTTCATCACAGCTCTTGCTTGGCTTATCTCAATAGCCTCCTTCCCAGCTGGTCTCCCTGCTTGTCTCCAATCCATCCTCCACACAGGGGCAAAAAGGATATTCGTAAAGTTCAGACCTGACCGTGCTAATCATCTACTTTACAAGCATGGCTGCCTCCCTCCTGCCTTCGGAACAGGAGGCCCAGGAACATGGATGGGAAGAAAGCCAAACCACGCCATCTTTATTTTCACTAACCGCTACATGAAATGTAGCATTTCCTTCGATTCTGAATGGAGAAAGGATCCATTGATTCTGCTTAATTGCCAGAGGGGCCTGATACATCCCGAGGTCAAAATCCCAGCTCTTCTCTTGGGCATTTCAAGCCTTTCCCAGCGTGTGTGGCTCCAGCTGCCTGTACATCTCTACCTACGTCTGCTTTGCATCTTCCACCTACATGCCTTTGCTTTGCCTGGGGCCCCTGCAAGGAATACCCTCCCTCACTCCTGTCTCTTGTAATCCCTAGTGTCCCCCAAAGCTCAGCCCACGGTCCACTTACTTATATGAGGGTTTTTCCCTGCCCCCCCCCACCCCAACTGCTGTATTTTCCAGTATGTACTTAGACATGTCTTGTTTCTCCCTGTAACATGTAAGTACCTTGGAGGCAGAGACCTTTTCACTTTCTTCTTTGTATCCAGAGCCTGGTACATGGAAGTAAAAACAAAGATCTAGCTTTGCTCCCTTGATTGATCGATTCAGCAGTCTCTGGGTCCCCCTGCTGGGGAATGGAAGTACAGCAGGCATCCCTGTCATTGCGGCTAAAAGCAGATTGTCTATGTACTATGCCCAGACAATGACGTCATAGACTGTCTGAAAGACCAGAACCCTGATTAGTGAAATCGCGGCAAGGGCAGAGAGGCATCTTGGGCCCAGGGTCCACCTAGGATAGGTAGAGGCTATGTTGGAGATGAAGAAACAAAAGTGTGATCCAAAAGGTAGGGCAATCCGTCCCCCACATGTAGCAGAGGGGTGGCCTTGTGTGGCTCAAAAGGAGGCAGAAGAAATATCTTTCACCTCTTCTCCCCCACCCCATTCTGCTTTCTCCAAGGGAGACTTTCCTTCCCTCTGGGAGGGGAAGCAGCAGGGTGGGGCTGGAGGCTCTGCTCAGAGAGGGGGTACCAAGCTGTAGCTAGCTCCCTGGAATGTTAAGGGTTAAGCCATATCTAGGGGATGCAATCTTCAGGTTTTAAATAAACTTCTGATCGCTAATCATTAATGGCGAAGGGAAAACCCTGAGCTTCATATTTTAGGCTTGACTTGAACTCACACAATGAACTCACATAGTCAGTAGAAAAGAAACCCATTTATCTGAGTTGATAGCAAAATAGGAATCAGAGGAAGTCTACATAGGAGAGAACAATTATATTATATTATAAATGATATATTATATCATATTATAATATATTATATCATCTCATATTACATATTATCATATAATATCATATTATATATTATATTGAGTGAATGACCTCTCCCATTGGGAGTGAGGCAGTTCAGCCCAACTAATAGAGAAAGTGCTAGATCTCACCCAAGCTGGAGATGAGGGCATGATGGAGATTGCCAGAGTCCCATTTTCCCTAAAGTGTGTTTGGCATCCCCCAAAGCTACTGTAGAGCACAAAGAGACTCAAAAATTTGAAGAGACCAAAGCTCTCCTCTTTCCCATTTTTGTAAACTCCACCCAACTTCTCATGTAGGTGTGGAGTACTGATCTCTACGATTGAAGAGAGAGTCTCATACCAATGAGTTTTGGGACTCAGATTACACCAGAATCCCAGAGTAACTATGAAGTATTGATAGTCAAAGACTCAGAAATTATTTGGACAGCTTTATAGTCATTTAAAGCCAAGGGGGTTAAATGTTGTTGTTGGTTCCCCATGATCCCATTTGGGACTTCCTTGGCAGAGATACTGGAATCGTTCACCATTTCCTTCTCCAGCTCACATTACAGATGAGGAAACTGAGGCAAACCAGGTTCAGTGACTTGCTCAGGATCACACAGCTGGTAAGTGTCTGAAGCTAGATTTTAACTCAGGAAGATGAGTCTTCCTGACTCCAGGCCTGGCATTCTATCTAGGAAGTCAGACTTACCGGAAAGTTAGAATTTCATCTGATCATTCCCACTCTCTCACATCCAATGTCTCCCTATTTACTGACTCCTTCCTGTCTGTGTATCAAGTTCCTCTGACTCTTCCCACTCCAGTCTGGCTCCATTTGCCCCTGTGGATTCTCCAGGTAGCTTGAGGAGTTCTGGAGTATTTCAATTCTAATGGCATTGACTCAAGCTCCCACTGGTTGTGTTGCCCTTACTGTTAGATGCCAGTGAGTGACTAGCACCTCACTTCCAATTAACCACTTAACATCAATTAGCTTTTACAAAAGGCATATTTCCCTGGAAGATACAACAGAAACAAAAGTATACACATTTCACCCCAGCAACATGGGGCACACTCCATTGATCCCACCACAATCTCTGGAAAGAGTGGGCTCACTCAGCACAATTTCTACAGAGCCTTGACCCTACCGAGTTCATGTTGTTGTTATCCTATCTAAATTAGTATCACATAGACTTACTCTTGTCAGCAATACAATGGTCCAAGATAGTTCCAAAGGACTCATGATGGAAAATGTTCTTCAAATTCAGAAAAAAAGAACTATGGAATCTAGATGCAGATTGAACCATACTATTTCTATTTTTTGTTGTTTTTCTTTTTTGAGGTTTTTCCTTTTTGCTCTGATTCTTCTTTCACAGCATGACTAATGCAGAAATATGTTTGACGTGATTGTACATATATAATCTATATCGAACTGCTTACTGTCTTGGGGAGGGAGAAAAATTTGAAACTAGAAATCTTATTAAAACAAATGTTGAAAACTGTAAATATAACTAGGAAATAATAAAATACTTTTAGGGAAAAAATTAGTATCACTGCCAACTGAAAGTCTTTGTTTCAACCAGTGAAGGCCTGAAGGTTGCTCCTGAAGAGCATTCCTTGCTCCTAGGGGCATCAATGCTGAGCTGGCTACAGAACCCAGACATTGGGACACCAAGCTACCTGGACCCTTCAAACTCCTGAGTTTAGGATTTCCAATCCCTTCACCTAAACCAGAAAAGAATAAATAGAAAAAATAAAAAGCTAGAGGGTCATTTCCCTGGACCATGTATAGGCCTCAGAGGGAAGAAGGCTTCCCCCCTTCCAGCATTATCATTTCCCAGACATTGTTACCAAAGGAGTTGAACCAAGAAAGAGGGAAGAAGAGGATAATGAAAATGAAAATGCCTCTAGCTTCAGTTCCATAAGTGCAGCTCATCAAAGAAGCTTCTCCTAACCATGTAGTTAGCTGTCTAAAACCACTTGCATAATGGCTGGCCAGATTTCATGATCTTTCCAAAGCGCTTCCATTACGTGTCATCATGATTATCCTAGAAACAGATTCTCCCACATGGAGAATTCCTGTCAGCTAAGCATGCCAAAGAGCCACTTGGTGGGCCTGGAGTCAGAAAGACTCATCTTCCTGAGTTTAAATCTGGCCTCAGACACTTCTTAGCTGTGTGACCCTGGGCAAGTCACTTCACCCTGTTTGCCTCGGTCTCCTCATCTGTCAAATAAGCTGGAAAAGGAAATGGCCAACCACTCCAGGATCTCTGCCAAGAAAACCCCCAATGGGGTCAGGAAGAGTCAGATCCAACTGAAATGACTGATTAACAACAACGAGCATGCTGGTACACTCTGTACATGTGGTAGTCCTCAGTTACACCTAAAAGCATGTCCAAGTTTCCCCTTCCTTACTAAGTCTTCACTTCCCCCTTCCATTCTCTCAGGGCCTAATTCTCTCCTCTCTTACTGCCACAGTTCCCTAAGCACTAACCTGCTCTCTCTTCACTGCCAATTCCAATGACCTTTTCCCTCTTCTCCTTCTCCTTGATGTCTTTGCATATCTTCTGTTCCTTTCCTTTCCATGACATTGCACTCACCTGCTTCTCCTCCCTCATGGGCTCATAGACTGAGATCTGCAAAGGACCTTAGAGGTCAATTAGTCTTCTTCATTTTACAGATGAAGAAACTGATGTCTAGAAAGGCTAAGTGACCTGCCCAGAGTCAGACACAAACAATAAGTGATGGAGCTAGGATTTGAATTTAGACTCTATGAGTCCAAATCCAGTGTTCTTTCCACCATACCACACCAACACCTATTTAATTACTTCTTCTCAAGTCTCTTTCAGTGATTCAATGTCTTCCTCCTGTCACTTGGGTTTTCCTCAAGGCTCTGTCATTACCATGATTTCAACTGTCACCTCTACAGAGATTTCTAAATTAATGTGTCTCCCTGGAACTCTAGTGTCTAATTTCTAATTTCTTGGTTGACACATTCACCTGGATATCCCACTAACACTTCAATCTCAATATTTCCAAAACTGAAGTCAATACCTTCCTCCCTAAATTTGCTCCTCCTCTCAGACTCCCTTTCTGTTGAGAGCACCAGCATCTTCATGGTCACTTTTGCTCAAAACATTGGAATTATCTTTGAATTTTTCCTTTTCTTCTCCCTTCCCCACTCAAATCCAGTCAGCTTGCGAATATTGTAGAATCCCTATACATACCAGCTTCTATCTGTTCACCTATCTCCACTCATGACCACTGCCCCCTCCTCCCTTCCCTCATATCAGATTTTTATTACCCTCAGAGGCTCATAAATTTTGGAGTCTGAAGACATCTTTGGAATCATCTATCCCAACCTTTTTATTTTATTGGATATGTGACTTCAAGCAAATCCCTTAACCTTTTTCAACTGAACTGCTATAATTGGGAATCAATTGATAAATGACTGAAGAAGCTGTGTTATATGATTGTAGTGGAATGGTCTTGTGCTATAGGAAATGACAAACAGGATGATCCCAGAAAAACCTGGAAAGACTCATATGAACTGATGTATAGTGAAGTGAGCAGAACCGGGAGGACATTGTGCATAGTGACAGCAGTATTGTTCGATGAGCAACTGTGAATGACTTAACTATTCTCAGCAGTGCAATGATCCAAGACAATCCCAAGAAACTAATGAGGAAGCTTACTATCCACCCCTGTAGAAAGAACTGAAAAAAAAAAGAGCACTTGTGGATTGTACACATATAACATATATCAGATTGGTTGCTGTCTTATGGAGGGGGGAGGAAAGGGAGGGAGGGAGAAAAATTTGGAACTCTAAATCTTATGAAAATGAATGTTGAAAACTACCCTTACATGTAACTGGAAAAAAATAAAATAAATGCTTGTTGCAAAGGCAAAAAAAAAGAGAGAGGAAAAAAAAAAAAGAATTGTGCATACCCTTTGTTCCAGCAATACCAACGCTAGGTTTATATCCCAAAGACATCCCCCAAAAGAGAAAAAAACCTATTTGTACAAAAATATTTATAGCAGGTCTTTTTGTGGTGGCTAAGAATGGGAAATCAAAAGAATGTCCATTGATTGGGGAATGGCTAAACAAGCTGTGGTATATGATGATGATGGAATATTATTGTGCTCTAAGAAATGACAAACAAGATGATTTCAGAAAGGCCTGGGAAGACTCATATAAACTGATGTATTGTGAAGGGAGCAGAACTAAGAGAACCTTGTGCACAGCGACAGCCATATTGTTTAAGGAAGAACTGTGAAAGACTTGACTATTATCAACAATACAATGATCCAAGAGAATCCCAAAGGACTAAGCATACTATCCACCTCCAAAGAAAGGACTGATATCGATGGAACATAGACTGAAGCAGGCTAGTTTTACCTTAATTTTTTTCTTTTATTTAAGTTTTATTGAATAAAATGACTAATATGGTCATGTTTTCCATAATTGTACATATATAACTTCTATCTGATTGCTTACTGTCTCAGTGAGGGGGAAGGGGAGGGAGGGAAGGAGGGATCAAATTTGAAACTCAAAACTTTAAATAAAAATGTCTGTCTCTTGTCTGGTCATGAACTCTTCCCATAGCCATAGTTATGACAGGTAAAATTTTTCACACTCCCCTAATTTGCTTATGATATCACCTTTTATGTCTAAATTATGTACCTATTTTTTAATTCTTTTGTTTTTTTGGCGGGGCAATGAGGGTTAAGTGACTTGCCCAGGGTCACACAGCTAGTAAGTGTCAAGTGTCTGAAGCCCGATTTGAACTCAGGTCCTCCTGACTCCAGGGCCAGCACTTTATCCACTGCGCTACTGAGCTGCCCCAATTATGTACCCATTTTGACTCTGTCTTGGTATATGGTGTGAGATATTAGTGTGTGCCTCGTTTCTACTATACTGTTTTCCAGTTTTCCCAGCAGTTTTTACTGTTTACTCTTGGTTTTAGATAGATACTACTTATCATTATAAGAAAAGTTCTGTTTATTTCCATGCTTTCTAGTATTTTAAATAGGAATGGGTGTTATATTTTGCCAAAAACTATTTCTGGGGTGAAGGTAGGTGGCGCAGTGGATAAAGCATTGGCCCTGGATTCAAGAGGACCTGAGTTCAAATCTGACCTCAGACACTTGACACTTACTAGCTGTGTGACCGAGGGGCAGCTAGGTGGTGCAGTGGATAGAGCACTGGCCCTGGAGTCAGGAGGACCTGAGTTCAAATCCAGCCTCAGACACTTAACACTTACTAGCTGTGTGACCCTGGGCAAGTCACTTAACCCCCATTGCCCCACAAAAACCCCCAAACCCCAAAACCCCCCCAAACTATTTCTGAATCTATTGATATAATCATATAGTTTTTGTTGGTTCTGTTAATGATATGGTCAATTATACTTATAGTTTTCCTAATAGTGAACCCTGCATTCCTGGCATAAATTCCACCTGGCCATAGTGTATGATATATTGCTATAATCTCCTTGCATATATTTTATTTAGAACTTTTGCACTGATATTCATTAGAGGAATTGGTCTTTGGTTCTCTTTCTCTGTTTTTTGCTATCTCTGGTTTAGATATTGAATATATTATTATTAGAATATATGCTATATATATGTATAGAATATATTATTAGACATTGAATATTAGATATTTGTGTTGTAGAAGGACTCCTTTGGTTGGTAGGACTCCTTTACTGATTTTTTAAACCAGTTTATGTAATGTCAGAATTAATTTTCTTTAAATGTTCAATAGAATATGTTTCTAAATCCACCTGGTCCTAGGGATTTTTTCTTTGGGAGCTCATTTATGACTTATTTAATTTATTTTTTGAAGATTGGGTTAAGTATTTTATTTCCCCTTCTGTTTATCTGGGCAATTTATATTTTTGTAAATACTCATTTCATTCAGATTTTTCGTTGTATTGGCATATAGTTGGGAAAAATATATCCTAACAATGGTTTTAATTTCATCTTTCTTAGTTTTACATTCACTTTTTTCACTTTGACCTGTAGCCTTTCTTCCCCAAGATGAGGACTCTCACCTGTTGGCTCCTTTGTCTCCTAGTCAGGAGCAATAAGATTTCACTTTCCAGGAGTTCTCTTGGAAGGAATTCAACCTCTGTCATCAGGTATTGAACCAAAGCAGTCTCCCTACAGGTTTCACTGAGCTCCCCATTCTTTCCTCTCTGCAAAGCCATTCATTCAAGAGCATAGTTCCCCTGCTGTTCTAGCTTCAATTCTAGCACGTAACAAAACGAGTTTATTTCTCCTTGATATTCTGATATTCCAGATGTTCATTTCATTGCAGCTAGTATGCCTGTCACCTCGACTTTGAATGGAAAGCTTTCTCTTCCCAGAGTCACTTATTAGTTCATCTGCATCCTTCACTGCCTTGCTATGACACCTGGTGTGTTTTGCTCAGGGCTACTTGCTTGCTGTAGGCAATTTGCTCTCATGGGCTACAGAAAGTAATGAGATCTGAGCTACGGAAGAAACAAGAGGAGTCACAGGCTCTCACACAAAACATCTTACCACTGTATTGCAGAATGGGATGTACTTTGCAGACTTACAGGTTGTTTTGTCTTCTGCAGCATTTAAAAAATATATTTCCCAACATCAAATTTGAAGAGTGTTTTGTAATCTCAGTAGCAGGGTTCTTATCCCCTGTATTTCTGCCTTTGATTCTTGAGTCAAACATATTGGCAGTGTCATGAATTGATTGACAACATTTTTTCCCGTTATTAATAATGTCTTTCCTTTTTCTTTATTCTGTACTTATAAGGAGAAAGACCTGTAGATATTATGTGAGTGTATGGATACTAAATTGGTTTTCTCGGGGCCATTTGGTGAGGAACATTTGGCAGAAATGGATTGATTCAAATACAGTAGTTGGTATAATTAGTTTTACATTAAAATGTTTCTATTTGTAGAGGTCTTGGGAGGGTGAAGGGGGGGGAACAAAGCCCAGATGGCCCTTAGAGTAACACTTTGATTCCGAAAATAAATTATCATCCCATTTTTAGAAACCTGTTTTTCAGGGCCTAAAGGTCCCCAACAGGGAACCAGGAGAACTGAAAGTGTGGCTCAGCTCTTCCACTAACTTTATTTGTGTCCTTGAGTGAATCATTTGCAAACCTCTCAGGTTCCTCATGTATAAAAATGATTCTATATTAAACAAGTGAATGAAAAACTTGGCCACTCAAAGAGCATTGATTAAGCACCTACTATGGGACAAGAAATGTTAGGGATACAAAGAAAGGCAAAAAGGCTGTCCCCACCCTTCAGGAGCTCCCATATAATGGGGGAAACAATATGCAAACAGCTGTGTATGCCAGCTAGCTACAGGGTTATGTTATCCATAGCTTTCCTTCCAAGGAGCAAGCGTCTGTTCATTTCATTGTTACAGTCACTGTCTACAGTGATCTTTGAGCCTAAGAACACAAAATCTGACATTGCTTCTATTTCTTCTCCTCCAATTTGCCAGGAAGGGATGGTACCAATTGCCAAGATCTTCATTTTTTGGATGTTAAGCTTCAAGCCAGCTTTTTATACTTTTATACTCTCCTCTTTCACCCTCATCAAGAGGCTTCTTCATTCCTCCTCACTTTTGTCATCAGAATGGTGTCATCTGTCTATCTGAGCTTGTTTATATTAATTCCAGCTTCTGATTCATCCAGCCTGGCAGTTCACATGATGTACTTTGCATATAAGTTAAAGAAATAAGATTGACCTCCTTTTCCCTTCTTAAACCAATCAGTTGTTCCATGTTCAGTTCTAACTGTTGCTTCTTGGCCACATACATAGTTAGTAGAAGGAAACCTCAGAGAAAAGGCCTCCTGTATAAGCCAGAAGGCAAAGGTCAGAAGGGAGAGCATTCCAGCCAAGAGGATCAGCTAGTGAAAAGGCACACAGTTGGGACACGGAAATTCATGTATGAGAAACAAGCCAGTGACACTGGAACATTCGGTATATATGATTTCCATTGAGAAAATGCTATTCCTCTCAAATCTTGAACCATTTTACAACACCTAGGACTTTCTTTGGCTACGAGAACATTCTTTTCTGCTTCTTCGGTAGCTGGGGCTGTTGAGGGGGTGGGTGGTGCCATAAACCTTTAAACCCACTAAAATATTGCTTAGGGAAGAATGTGGCCCTGAGTAATTGGTTACTGAGAGCGCCAGTTCCAGCCAACAAGTCCCCTAGGATCCCACCCAGACATCATGTTTTGTGACGCTTCCTTCTTTTTCCCTCTAAAGGGCCAGATGGTCATGTGACCAGGTACAGTTTGGAGTGGCTGCTGAAGAATAGCTACGAAGGGCAGAAGCAGACTGTCCAGCCTAGAATTTTGTGGAATTCAGAGATCTACCGGCAGGCCCAGGTACAGCCTGTAGACTTCCAGAGCTTTTTGGAGACCAAGGATGGCCTGAAGGAGTTTCTGCAAAACTTCCTGCTCTATGGAATTGCATTTGTAGAGAATGTCCCTCCAACTCGAGAGGATACAGAAAAGTTGGCGGGCAGAATCAGTTTGATCAGGTAAACATTAGCAGGACCTAGCCAGCATCCAGTTTCTCGATTCCACCATGATTAATTTGCAGAAATCACCTATTCTCATGCATAAATTCAAAATATCATGTGGCAGTATCAGAAGATACTTCATTTTATGCTATAATTTCTAATCTCTCCAAACCAGAACTTCTGTTTGAAATATGAAGGCATCTGGAGCAATCCAAGAAATTTTCCATCCCATTGATTCTCCAAGTATGTACTGGACAGTACTGTATTGTGGTTTGAAAAGGTCCATCCTAGAAACCAAAACAAAGGGAAGGAAAGGTGAATTCTGGGGACGCTTGGTGCTGTTCCCTGACAAAATTCTAGAACAGATTGCACATTAAAAGGCAAAATGATCATAAAGAATTCACATGGGTTCAGGAGGAAGTCACAAACTGTCTAAATTTTCCAGGGGGAAATCAGAACAGGTGTGGCAAGAGGAAGCTTTAAATAAGAGGCAAATAATGGTTGTTGCCTTTTGTTCTTGAAGAGAACCAAAATGACATCATTGTGTTATAGTCAAGTTACAGTGTGTCCAACAGTGCCCGATCAGACCAGTATGAGCTCGGAATGCTCTGCCACAGGTCAGGTACAGATAGTCCATGTGAACATTTGGTTTGGATTCTTTAAATTTGTGTATTTCATGTTTCTTTTAAGCTACTTCAATTCTGCTTTACTTATGGAGCACAGCGCCTTCTGATGGGGGTATTCCATGCTGGGCGGCCCTGTGCCAGTGTCTCCCTTGTCATGCAATCAATTCCATATCTCTTCAGAGTGCCCTCACATCTCTTTTTCTGACCATCACATGAGTGCTTGCCTTCTGTGAGTTCTAGTTTTTTAGGCAAGCATACATTTGGCATTCGAACAATGCGGCCAGCCCATTGGAGTTGTGCTCTCTGCAGGAGAGTTTGAATGCTTGGCAGGTTAGCTCGAGAGAGAACCTCAGTGTCTGGTATCTTATGCTGCCAGGTGATCTTCAGAATCTTCCTAAGGCAATTCAAATGGAAGCAATTTAGTTTCCTGGCATGGTGCTGGTAGACTGTCCAGGTTTCACAGGCATACAACATGAGGTCAGCACAACGGCTCTGTAGACCTTCAGTTTGGTGTTCAGTCTCACACCTCTTCTCTCCCACACCTTCTTTCAGAGCCTCCCAAATGCTGAACTAGCTCTGGCAATGAGTGTGCCAAACTCATCATCAATATATACATCCCTCGAAGGTATACTGCCAAGATAAGTGAACTTATCCCCAGTATTCAAAACTTCTCCGTTTGCTGTAACTGATGATTCTATATATGGGCGGTGTGTTTTCTTGGCATTAATTGTTAGGCCAAAATTATCACAAGCAGCAAACAGTTGGTTCATACTTTGTATCTCAGCTTCAGAGGCTGCCTTGAGTGCACAATCATCTGCAAACAAAAAATCATGCACAAACACCCCCTCCTTAGTCTTGGCTTATAGCCTTTTCAAATTGAAGAATTTGCCATCAGTATGGTAACTGACCTTGATGCTGTGTTTATCCTCATTGAAGGCATTTGGCAACATGGCTAAAAACATCATGCTAAAAAGCATAGTGGGGGGCAGCTAGGTGGCGCAGTGGATAAAGCACTGGCCCTAGATTCAGGATGGCCTGAGTTCAAATCTGAACTCAGACACTTGACACTTACTAGTTGTGTGACCCTGGGCAAGTCACTTAACCCTCATTGCCCCACCAAAAATAAAAATAAAAAGCATGGGGGCAAATACACAGTCTTGCTTCACTCTAGTGGTACCTGGGAAAGTGTGAGAGTCCAGAACCTGGGCTAGCATGCTGTCATGAAATTGATGAACTTCCCCAGGCAACCAAATTTTGACATAATTTTCCATAAGCCCTCATGACTGACAGTATCAAAGATTTTGGTCAAGGTCTATAAATTCTGTGTACAGGTCTTTGTTCTGCTCCTGGCATTTGTCCTGGAGTTGTCAGATAGCAAACAACATATCAACCATTCCTCAGCCCTTTCTGAAGCCACACCGGCTCTCAGGTAGATGACCATGTTCTAAGTGAAGGATCAGCCTATTAAGGAGGACTTTGGCAAGAATCTTGCCAGCAATGACTAATAGAGAGACACCTGTGATTGTCACAGGGCAATCTATTTCCTCTACCTTTATAGAGATAGACAATGGAGGCATCCTTGAACTCCTCCTCTTGCCATATAACCTAGAAAATTTCAACTTTTCTATTACCGATGGACCCCCAACCTTGTAAATCTCAGCTGGAATACAAGCAACACTAGGTGCTTTGCCACAGGAGAGGAGTCAAATGACATTCCAAACCTCTTCTTCAGTTGAAAGTTCATTTAGAGGGGGATTGACTTCAACCTGAAGCATACAGTCAGTGGCTTCAACATTGATTGATGATGGTCTGTTGAGAACACTATGGAAATGTTCAGCCCATCTCTCCAGAATCATGTCTTTATCACTAATCATATGGCTCCATCAGCACTGGGTTGGGATGCAGCATAGGTCTTTGGCCCATAAATAGCTTTCAGGGCATCATAAAAGTGCTTTGGATTGTTACTATTGGTATAAAACTGCATTTCATCTGCCTTCTTACTGAGCCAAGAATCCTGCATCTCTCTAATCTTCACTTGTATTTTACTTTTGATGGAGTTAAACAATGCTTTCTTAGGGATTGATGAACTGTCCTGCTGGTAAACCGTGTGGAGTTCTTGTTTTTCATTTAGCAGCTTCTGAATTTCCCCATCATTTTCATCAAGCCAGTCTTGATGTTTGTGAGTATTCTGACCCAGATGAGCAAATGCCATGCTGTACACCAAATCTCTGAAAGCTTCCCACTCCTTTTCAGCTCCACTGTTGCCAGTCATTTGTTGGTTCAGCTTGCCCCTCCAAGTTAGCACCAAACTGTTCCTGCTCAGAGAAGTACTGTAATCTATTGACATTAAATCTTCTGGTAGTCATCTTGCCTTGGGGCTGCCACTTTTGTTGAAAGCAGATATTTAGCTTGGAGAGGATAAATCTCATAATTTTCCTGTTTCCTCTCCTTACAATGACGTAGTCTATTAAATGCAAATATTTGCTATGAGGATCCATCCATGAAGTTTTATTGCATTTAGGTAAATAGACAAGTCTTCAGTAGTAAGTGACTATTGCTGTTTATGTTTCCAACTCCCAAGGACTACCTGCCATGTCTGGTAGTCTGAACCTACTCTAGCATTGAAGTCACCCAGAATTATAATCTTGTCCTCTTTTAGCACAGAGATAATGAGGGTCTCCAGGTCTTCATAACATTTTCTTTGACCTCATCAGGGTCCATCATGGTGGGAGCATAGGCACTAATGATGGTGGTGTGGTGCTTTCCTGCAAGTGGCAATCAAATTGTTAGGAGCCTGTCATTCATGCCTTTTGGGAGGCATCCAAGCTTAGTTTTGATGGTGAAACCTATGCCAGCTTCCCAGTACTCCCCTTCACTGCAGCCACTCCACAAAAACATGTATCCAGCTCGGACTTCTATAAGCTGGTCTTCATCTGCCAGCCTTATTTCACTCAGGGCTACTCTTTGGATGTGATACCTGTTGAGTTCTCTCACAACAAGAGCTGTTCATCTTTCAGGTCTACTGGATTTTGTGTTATCTAAAAGTTTTCCTACATTCCATGTAGCAATGTTGAGTGGAGTCATCCTTGCAGAGGTTTTTATACATTTTTTGCGTGTGTGTTTTGACCACATGGTGGGACCCCTGCCCACTGTGGTAATAGGCCGGGGTTGAGTGAAGCAGACAATTTTGAGGGTACCTTTTCTAGCCCCCTCCTCACAGCAGGAAGTGAGCAGAATGCCACTGCTGCTTCCAGTGAGAAGATGACCCTATGGCCTGGGGTGTCTACGTGCAGGATTGAGATCACAGCTTCCAGTGTATCTGCACCTGCTGCTTTGTCACTCACCTGTCACCATAGGACTTTGAGATAGGTAAAGATGGTAAAATGATATGGGAGAAGTCCTTTGACTTGTGTATAAATTGGATTTAAGTGAGGCAGAGTTGCACAAAGTCGTTGGCCTCACTCTCTCTTCTAGAATCATCACAGTCCAGTGGCATGACAAAAGTCAAGGTGGTGGCTAAGGACACAGTGGATGGCCTTGGCGACTTCAATCTCTGACCAGGCTTTCAGTGTTCCATGGTGCCTGCTTCAGCGTCCTTCATGGCTGTTGGAACAAATCGTAGACAGGGAACCAGGGGAAGGTGCTTAGGGTAGATACCCACCTAACCCATCAATGACTGCTGAAATAGTTTACTAGGGTGTGGCCACTGCACATGCTTCAGCTTCTTGGAGCCACAGGTGAGAGTTAGGTGGGTCGGGTAGACACCAAAGGTGAAAAGCAGCCTTGGAAAGGACTCGGCAGCCCTCATGCCAGAGATATTAGTCTTCCCTTAACACACCCTACACCGGCCCAAGAGGCAAGTAGAGCCCTGGACAATCTCTGTTAGAGCTCAGACAACAAGAGTATGATCAAATGACTCAACGGCTCATTTCAATTCCAGGAATTACTAAGTGCTTGCTATGGGCTGTGCACTGCCCTTGGTGCTGGGGGCACAAATACAGAGATGGTGGGGAGGGGAGCGGGGGCAGGTAACTGATAGCTGAAGAGATCTGGACAGGAGGTGGCTGCTGAGCTGAGCCTTGATTGCCCAAGGTGGAGGTGAAAGGTGAGGAGGATGGAGGCAGCCAGACCTGGGGGACAGAAGATGAAATGTATATAGGCAATGGCAGGTAGGACCATTTGGCCACACAGAGAATGAATCAGAGGGAGTCTACACTGATAGGTTGGAGCAGGAGAATAGCATGGAAATTCATTCCCATACTCCATTAGTTGTGTGGAATATAGGTTGGGAGAGACCAAGATCATGGTGACGCTGGGGCGAGAAGCTGCTATTAGAACATGGGGATCCAGGGGTCATGCCACAGGCAGGGATTGAGGCCTGATGGGATAGACGGGGGCAACCTGAGCTGTCAGAGATCTGAAGGCCCAGGACAGAGGAATGGGCAGAGGCCAAAGCTAGAGGCTAAGCATGGACTCATTCTCAGTGGCTTTTGGTGCAGCAGCAGATTGGTTGTGTCCACAGCACGGTTGGGAGGGACACTGGACTTGGAGTCCAAAGAGAAGTCGCTTAACACCTGTGGACAGTCATTTCCTCTCTCTTGTTCTGGGGATGATCTTAGTCATTGCCAAGAGCTCACAAGGTTGCTTGTGAATGACAAGCATTCAATAAGTTCTATTATATGCATGTGTGCTCTGCTTTGTGAGTTGCTATGGCTTGCTGGTGGGAGCCCAGGAATTATTCCTGTCCTCATGCCGTACCAGCTATTTGACTGCAGACTGGGAAATGGTCCAAAGGATGTGGTCTGCTCCATCAGGATCAAATGGGGGAACAGGTGAGAAAGCTCAAGGCTACCAACGACATGGACATTCTTCTTGCTGTCCCCAGGGTGGCCATTTCAGGGGTGCAGTTCATTAGGGTAGATCTGTTCCCCTAGCTTGTTGTGACTAAAGGTCCTCTGTATCCCGTGCTTTTTCCTTTACGGTGGAGCTTGGGTAAAATCTTCTTCCTTAAGAGTTTTCTCCTCTGTCCAAAGGGGTCAAGGTGGGTTCAATGACCTCTCAAATCCCTTCCAACTCCAGGATCCTGGCCTTCATTAGATTTCTCTGATGGCCCCTGGAGCCTGGCACGAGCCCTGGGCATAGTGATATTTTCAGATTAAACTGAGTGCCTGGATGTGGTTAGCCACTTCCCAAGTCTGGCCTGGGTGGCAAACACATGGGCAAAACTGGAGATTCCTGTGGTCATTTGTCATAAGATCAAGAGAGGACTAAGGATCCTTGTTGCAACCATGGAGCTCCAGGAGTATGGCAGGGCATGGACTTGTATATGTAGTGGCAAAGAACAAGTCCATGTGCTCCACATGTATGTCCTAAGCATGTTCTAGGAAGGGAAAGGAGCAGAGCTAGAATTCCCAGCAGGTTTCTGGCTTCCCCAGCCCACACTCCCTCTACAACACTCTGCCAAGAAGATGCTCTTCAGCCCAGGGATGAGGGGAAGGGAGTCATCTCTGATCCCATCAGTTGATAACGATGGACTGAATAAATCCAGTAAGGGGATGAAATCTTGTTGTTGTTTGTCCTTCATTCACTTTTCTTTCTTTTTCTTTTTTTTTGGGGGGGGCAATGAGAGTTAAGTGACTTGCCCAGGGTCACACAACTAGTGTCAAGTGTCTGAAGCCGGATTTGAATTCAGGTCCTCTTGAACCCAGGGCCAGTGCTCTATCCACTGTGCCACCAGCTGCCCCCTTGTCCTTCATTCTCACAAAGGACCATGACAGCAAGGAAGAGGAAATGCAGAATAGAAAGAAACATAAAGTTCTACACTCAAGTTTGGAAAATCAGTTCATCCACACAGGGTAGTGGAGGCACAGCTAAACAGCAGTGTCCGTGAACAGACCCTCAGAGTTTTCGTCCACACAGCTAAGTACACTAACGCTGCAATCAAAGAGATAGATACATCATGCGGGCCAAGGAAGATGCTAGGCCTGCTGTCACTTGCCCTCGTGAAACTACATGTGCTGCACTGGTGGGGAGGTTGGGGGACATATTTTTAAAAGGATATTTTTAAGCTGGAGTGTCCAGAATAGGGAAAGCCTATGAGGCTGTCTAGCCTGGAAAAGACCAAATTGGGGGGAGATCATCACAAGTCTCTTCAAGAACTTAAGGGCTGTCCCAGAGAAGAGGGATTAGACTGGCTTTACTTGGTCTGAGATGACAGAACCAGGAGCCACAGGTAGAAGATGCAAAAAGGGTTATGGGTTTATGTTAGGAAAATCTCGCCAAGTATGAGAGCTGGCCCAAAGTGGGAGAGGCCACCCTGGGAAGTAGGGGATCCCTTTCACTAAAGGTTTTCAGGCAAAAGCTAACTGGCCAATGCTATGGAAGAAATTCTTGTTCAGGTCAAGGCTAGACTAGATGGTTCCTGAGGTACTTCTCATCTTTGAGGTCCTATAATTTGTTGAATGAATGGATAAATGAGATGACTAATGTCTGATGACAGAATCAAACATTCATAAGATTCACCTTAGAAAGATGAGGTAAAACTTAAGAGAAATGAATGGGGACAAATGCAAAGTTTATACTTGAATTAAGAAAAATAAACTTGGCAGGGTACAGAATGGGAGGAAAAAGGGCTGACTAGCTTAATAGGGGTTTATGGGCAAAAGGCTTCAAGTTCTCAGTTGACCATCAGTTCCATGAAATGTGAAATGATCAATGAAATCTCTTCTGATGATACTTCAGGTTCCTGCAACGCTTTACCTAAATTTCTCTCGGTCCTTACAACGGCCCAGTGAGGAGACAAAGCAGATGGTTTGTATTGTCACTACATTAAAGCTGCTGAGGTTCCAGGTTTGAGTCACTTTCTCAGCTAATGAACCAGGAATAAAGTCTTCCAACTGTGCTTTTCGCAAGAGCAATACTTTCCAGGTGTCCTAAGTTGGTCAGCTCCCATTTGGACAGATTTACTGGTTAGGTATAATTCTTAGGTGCCACAATCTTAGGACACAAATGAAAAACATGCATTCATTATCTGGATGGTTATGGGTATGAAGACTAAGCCCAGAAAGAAATTAGAAGGAAATGGAGATGCTTTGTCTGAAAAAGAGAATCCATAGGGACGTAGTAGTCTCATACCTACCCTCAGACATTTGTGGGGTTGTCAGCATGGAGCACTCTTATGTTATCTTAGCTGACTATAAAATAACTTCCTGACAATAGAGCTGGCCAGAGAAATCAGCCCCCTTGACGGTGAGCTCCCTGTCGTTGGAGGTATTAAAGCCAAGGCTGAATGCCCCCCTGTTAGGTCATTGGATGAGGGTTGTGCTGAATAATCTCCAGAATCCTTCCAACTCTGATTTTCTAGTCTGTGGTTCTAAGAGGTCGCTCGAGGTTTTGGAGCCCCCAGAGATTTAGCCTCTTTTATACTCTAATGCCACCTTCTTGACAGGGAGATCAGTAAACAGACTTTGGCTGAGGATATTGCCATATTCAGCTTTGATGAAATCTGTTATCTTTTTTTCCAGCCTGGTTGTCTTATTGATTGCTGTAGGAAAAAATAAGAAAGTATTTCAGGGGAGATAGTGGGGAGATTGAAGGGGAAAAATTAAAATGTCAAGCAATTCATCTTCCATCTCTTTATCTCACAGAGAAACCATCTATGGTAGGGTGTGGAATTTTACTTCTGATTTCTCCAGAGGAGACACGGCCTACACCAAGCTAGCCCTGGATCGCCACACTGACACCACCTATTTCCAAGAGCCCTGTGGGTATGTGAGCCAACTAACCAGGATCAGAGCTTGCCTCTTAGGCTGATAGCGACTGTGTGCCCTTTGTAGGCTGCTGGCCCTTTCAGTGCCATACCAAAATCTTGCTTAAAGGCCAGTGATTTGCATTGTTTTTTCCTGTCCTTGTCTTCCTGGAAGCACAGTCATTCTATGATTTTAGCTTAGTGAACCTTCACATTTGAAACAGGAAAAGAAAGTGATCTAATTATAGAGCTAAGGGTTTACATTTTCTCAAGTTGGGTTTTTTTCCCCAAAGCAATTGGCATCTTTAAGTAATTTTGTTCCCCAGAGTGATTATTGTATAGGATCTAGAATTCCGTCTTTGTAGAGCAAATGCCCTTTCTCCACACATTTTGAAAAGATAATCAAAACCAAGGTGCCCACCCCCTAACACATCCCCAAGATCCATATTGCTCTTTTCCCCTTCCTCTGCAATGTTAATCACACTCCCTACATTGTTTTCTTCTAAACAGGATAGGCCTTTTCCTTGATGAAAACAGAAAGGACACAGAAAGGGGGACATTAAAAGGGGGAAATCATTGTCTCTCACTGTAGAGGAGGTCAAGGAAGGGAGAACTAGTCAAATGTTAGCCCTCTGACCTTGTCTAGCTGGCTCTCCCCTCTATGAGGAGAAGGCTGCTGATGTCACTGCTCCCATTGCTGCTGCTGCCGCCACCGCCACTGTAGCTACTGGCACTACTAGCTATCACAACTTATTTCTCGACTCAGAACTAGGGCATGAAGCATCAATAAACCCCACCTCCGAGTCACTGGTCGTTGATGGCCACACCTTCTTTCCCCTTGGATCTCTCACTTACACCTAACCAACACTGCTATGGAACCTAGAGTGAGTCATTAGTCCTAACAACAGAAGACTTAAAATTCAGGCTAATCTGTTTTGTAAAAGAAACAGACTACTACAGGATATCTGTGCACAAAGGAGTCACCATTATTTATGGCAGCTAGCAGGAGAGAAACATTCAGCAGACTTCCATTTCTCCATGCTAGCAATCAACTTCATTAATCGAATGCATGCAACCATTCACTTATATTATTTATTAGACAAAACAGACATTGACATCTCTAGAAGCAAACCACCAACCTGATTTCTTAGGGCTTCCCACTAAATATGTCTTTTTTATTGTTTTGTTTCTGTTTTTGCAGGGCAATGAGGGTTAAGTGACTTGCCCAGGGTCACACAGCTAGTGTCAAGTGTCTGAGGCCAGATTTGAACTCAGGTCCTCCTGAATCCAGGGCTGGTGCTTTATCCACTGCGCCACCTAGCTGCCCCCTAAATATATCTTAAACTAATACTCAACAGTGAGTGAGGTTCCCTCTCTGCCCAGTAGGAGTCCATGTATCTCCCTCTGAGGTGGTGACCCAGAAAGTCAGCAAATCTCTGTCAGGAAATTAGCACTGCCCTCAAGCTAACACAGGGGAATCCAGTCTCAAGTGCAGGGAAGGCAGGAGTCAGCCTCCATCATGACCCAAGAGCAGGCTGAAGACTAGGGGTGTCTGGTGGGTTTCTTATAGTTCTAGCTATAGGTATTAGTTGCCTACACCCAAGTTCTGATCTGTGGTTGATTACCTAAGCTTATGATGAAAGGAAACTTCATCAAAATTGATGTTGTTGTTGTTCAGTCATTTCAGTTGTGTCCAACTCTTTATGACCCCATTTGGGATTTTCTTGGCAAAGATACCAGAGTGGTTTTCCATGTCCTTCTCTTTCTCATTTTATAGATGAGGAACTGAGGCAAACAGGGTTAAGTGACTTGCCCAGGGTCACACAACTAGAAAGTGTCTCAGGCCAGATTTAAATTCAGGTCTTCCTGACTCCTGGCTTCAAGTCTGGCGCTCTATCCACCATACCACCTAGCTGCCCAAAAAGGTGAATGTAAGATTCCTTACAGGACCAGCCTGAGAAAAGTTCAGACCTCAACTGACCTCAACTGTATAGGTGGAGAAATTTTGTTGTTGTTGTTGTTGTTGAGTGGTTTCAGTCATAACCAACTCTTCATGACCCCATTTGGGGTTTTCTTGGCAGAGATATTGGAGTAGTTTGCTAATTCCTTCTCCAGCTCGTTTTATAGACAAGGAACCAAGGCAAACTGGGTTAAGTGACTTGCCCAGGATCATCTAGCTAGTAAGTGTCAAGTGTTTGAGTCTGGATTTAAACTCAGGAAAATGAGTCTTCCTGCTTCCAAGCCCAGTGCTTTATCCACTGCACTGCCACCTAGCTGCCTTATATCATTAGCAAGTGTTTATCAGTTCTTTACTACATTTGGGAGACATAAACATTAAGCAGTTGTTTTCCGAACCTGGGGAACACACATGTCATCGGTAGTTATTTAACAAACATCGGGGATGGACACATCATTAGTAGTTGTCTACCAAATTTGGAAGACACACCTGTCATAGCCAAACTATACCATTAAAGTTCTTAGCTTATTACAGAAAAAACGACTTATATAATAATTACTCAGGTACCAAATGGAGTTGGTCATGTGGAGGCAACAAACTTATCCTTACAACATTGACCAGGACCCAAGTGTTCAACTAATTCTCTACCTCATGCTGCCTTTTAAAAGTAAATATAGGGGGCAGCTAGGTGGTGCAGTGGATAGAGTACTGGCCCTGGATTCAGGAGTACCTGAGTTCAAATCCAGCCTCAGACACTTGACACTTACTAGCTGTGTGACCCTGGGCAAGTCACTTAACCCTCACTGCCCTGCCCCCCAAAAAAGTAAATATATTCAGAATGGCTTTTGGGAGAGGTGAGTTATAATAATAAAAAATAATGGTGTTTTCTCATGACACTGTATTTCTGGATTCTTTGTGCATCAGGTCTTTTTCAACACTCTTATCTTTTAATTCTGAAATATTCCATTAGATTATTTATTGGAGGGGGCAGCTAGATAGCACAGTGGTTAAAGCACTGACCCTGGATTCAGGAGGACCTGAGTTCAAATCTGACCTCAGACACTTGACACTAGCTGTGTGACCCTGGGCAAGTCACTTGACCCTCATTGCCCTGCAAAAATAAATAAATACAATTTAAAAAAAAAGATTATTTATTGGAATGCTCTCCCTCCTCACCTCTGCTTCCTAACTGCCCTGAATTCCTTCAATCCCAAGGGTTGAAATCCTACCTTCTACAGGAAGCCTTTCCTTATCACCCCAATGCTAGTGTCTGCCCTCTGCTGGTGATCTGCTACTTGTACTGTATGGGGCTTCTTTGTCCATACCTGTTTGCTTGTTGCCTCCCTCATTAGACTTCAAAATCCTTGAGGGAGAAGGAGGGTGGACTGAATTTTGATGTTCATTATGTTCTCAATGTTTAGCACAATCACTGACACATAGTAGGTGATTAACAAATGTTTATTGACTGATTTCATTTCAATGCCTGCCATGTACCAGACCCAAAGCAATCCTCTCCAACCCAACAAGCATTTTGTAAGTGTCTTGTCCATTATTTATAAGGCACCGTGACAAAGATGAGAAAATAGTTTACGTTCCACCTGGGGTTGGGGAGGGGCGGCCGGTCATCAGATGTTAACTTAGAAAACACTAAGGACATGAAGGGAAAACATCTAAACTTTGTTTTGGAAAAGAAAGAGTTTTCCTAAACTATCCAAAAAGGAACTAGGCATTTTCTGAGGAGGGAGGACAGTTGCAGTCCTGGGAGGGCTAGCCTAGGCCAAGGCCCATATGCAGGAGATAGAGTTCAGAAGGGGAAGAATGTTTCATGAGCCGAGAACGGTGGGCTTTAAAGACATTTCCCTGTCATGTATCTTTTATCCTTGAAGCAGAGGAGTGATGTGCTCCGAGGAGACTTTAGGGACATCATTTGGGCAGCCATGTTTTTGCTGGATAATTTTGTGATGGGGATTTTCTATTTTTCCCCCCAATTCTTTCCTGTCCCAATGAGATCCTTGGTTCACTGATGATCAGAGGGCTTTCCTGATTTCCCTTTTTTCCCCTTTAGCATTCAGGTATTTCACTGTCTCAAACATGAAGGGACTGGTGGTAGGACCCTGCTTGTTGATGGATTCTATGCAGCAGAAAAGGTCCTTCAGAGAGCTCCTGCAGACTTTGATGTCCTCAGCAAGGTGCCATTGAAACATGAGTATATTGAAAATGTGGGAGAATGCCACAACCACATGATTGGGGTTGGTCCGGTCCTGAATATCTACCCATGGAACAAAGAGCTCTACTTGATCAGGTGAGCATGAAGAAATTGCCCCTTGCCTGGGCAGAGCGTGTGACAAGCAACCAGAGCCCAATAGGGTCTCACCTTCCCTAAAGTGACTCTTGATCCTTAAGCAAATCAGCCGAGTCCTTCCATTTGTGCTCACCATGATATTGACATCTTGCACCATTGGGGTCATTCCCTTTGAGGAGCTTCCTGGGAATCAGTTGAAATGATATGCTGCTGCCACAGGCTTTATCACTAAAGACCTTTGCTCCAGGGAGAATCTTAGAAGAAGCTCTTAGGCAAGCTCAGAAACTAAAAAGTGAGAACAACCCCACAACAGAGGCTTGGATTCAGGGAGATTCAGTGACACGCATTTCCTAAAAGAGGTGGAAACCCAAAAGTCAAATCTAAATGGGCCCTGCCTGACTCATTGATTTTCCACAAATTAGTAAGTAGAACAGCAAGAGTCACTTTGAATGTGTCTAAGTCCCTTTTACTAATGAAGATATCAATGGTCTCTGCAATATGGACACACTAGATGAAGGCTTCTTCAACCGTGGGTTCAATTCCATATGGGGTTGCATAACTGAATGTGGGTGTTGTGAAAAATTTAGCAACAGTAAAAGATTTCTGAATGTGCACTGACCAAAATATATATATATATAAATATATATATATATATATATATATATATTCCTATATACCTGGGTTACATAAACATTTCTTGGAAAAAGTTTAAGGAGCCCTGCTCTAGATCATGTTTTACCTATGCTAAGAGGCAGCATAATAGAAAGCAGGCCTCAGAGCCCAGAAGGCCTGGGTTTTGGGTCTGCCTCTGGCTCATCCTGGCTGGGTGACCTCTTAATGTCTGAGATAAGAAATTGCAGAAGTTGCTGATCTGCATTATCTCCTGACCCCTTTTCCCCTCCTACTCTCAGGCTCTCAGGCTCACAGTTGTTACTTGGACTTAGCTTACAGCCTTCTTTATAAAAGAAGATTTCTCTTTTTTCTGGGTTGTACCATAGGTACAACAATTATGACCGTGCTGTCATCAACACTGTGCCTTATGATGTCGTTCACCGTTGGTACGCAGCACACAGGACACTCACCACAGAGCTGAGGAGGCCAGAGAATGAGTTATGGATCAAACTGAAGCCAGGCAAGGTGAGTTCCCCACTTTCGGCATGGAATGAAAGTTGTTTGCCCTGGATGTGATGATAATTGAGCCAAGGAATTAGATATTGGTCTTTCCAGATGGTGTCATTGCTCTTGCTTTCAGCATGAACTTGAGATGGTCATTAAATGCATGGGAGCCAATGAGATCCCCAAGTGAAGTAGAATGGGGGGGGGGCGGGGAAGAAGAGGGCCCAGGACTGATCATTCAAATGCCTGGGCCTTCAGACTAAGGAGTAAGAAAGTCTAGGGAAATAGCACAGTGATGGCATTTTGTATAAAGGAAAAAATAGTAGGGTCCTTTCACCAGCACTGATTATATTGCAAAAGTGTCCATCAGAAATACAGCTGCCCAAATTATCTCCCTAAAGCCCAACTTTGGCTACATCACCCCTCTGCCCAAGAATTGTCAGTGGCTTCCTACTCCTTCCAGAATAAAAGATAAAAGACTGAACTTGGTCTTTAAAGATATTCTATCATTTTTGCCTTGTGAGAAGTCTGATATCTTTTGAGGAAGAGCAGAAGGGTAACAGAAAAAGAGGGATAATTTTACTCAGTCAATCACCAAGTAGTTACTAAGCTCACTAAGTCACTAAGCATATAAAGACAGAAATGGAAAAGTCCCTGTCCTCACAGAGCTTGCGTTGTGTCTTTAAGCAGGTCCAAAATAAGTACTATCCAAGGTAATAGGAGGAGGAGGCACTAGCAGAAGGGAGATCCAGAAAGGTCTCACTGAGGAGGTAGCACTTTGGGAGGACTCCAAAGGAAGGCTGGGATCCTCAGAACAAAATGCTCATGGACATGACCCTGCCAAATGCTCCTTTGGACCTCACAACATTCCTTGGAAGTAGAGAGACACAGCAAGTTTCCCAAGGCCATAAGTGATAGGCCTTTGAGGCCAGGGACTGTTCAGTAGTTGCCTGGCTTCTTTGGGTCCTCTCTATGAAGAGAGCATAATTTCAACCAGTTCAGCCTCCTCAAGTATAGGTACTGGCTGGTGCTACCGTTTCCCTTTGTAGCTTCTAACAGGGCCCACCACAGGGACTCCACAGACACTGAGCATCCAAACATGGTGACTGGTTTTCAGAGCTCACTCAGAGCTGTCCAATGAAAGCTTTTCTTTAAAGTGATCGCCAGTGATTTCAGAACCCCGTCATTGTCTTCTTTCCTGACGGTGGCCTCTCTTTGCTTTTGTTCATTCACAGGCCCTATTTATAGACAACTGGCGTGTTCTACATGGCCGGGAATCATTCACTGGCTATCGCCATCTGTGTGGCTGTTACTTAACAAGAGATGATGTGTTAAACACAGCCCGCTTCCTAGGACTTCAAGCTTAAAACTCCAGCCGTGGAAATGAAGCACACTGGCTCCCAGAAAGCATTGCATATCCTGAAGAGCAGGAAATCTCTCAGTCACTGATCGGCCTCCTAGGGCACCCCAGAACATTTAAGCTCTCTCTTGTTACTGCCATGGGGGCACACATAAGAGAGGGTCTACTAGGCTCCAAAGTCCCCCATCGGATAGCAAAGCACTTCCCATCTCTTCTACAGAGCAGAAATTTGTTGTTGTTGTTCTTGGGCCTATCCAGATCAATCCAGATCAGCTCACTCCCATGCTATACCCACAATAAATCCCACTGTATCTGAATCTCTTAAAATAGGCTCGACTAGGAGGAATATTGCTTAGACTTGGAAGAGAGCTAATCATTTAGTTCAACCCCCTCATTTTAGAGATTAGGAAAACTGAGGCCCTGAGAAATTGAATGACCGATTCCCATGTCATACATCAGAGTCAGGCCCCAAACCCAGGTCTCCTTTCTCCCCCTCAAGGGAAAGGTTGGAGGGAGTGTCAGGAGGTCTCTACCAGTTATCCTTTGCTTTCTAGCAAGGTCAGTGAGCAGAGGTAGAATCAGATCAGAAGTTTAAATTTAGACAGAACCTCAGAGATAGTCCAATTTCCACATTTTATATAAGGAAGTGGCTTATCTAAGCTCACAGCAGTAGTAAGTGACTGGGCTTGAATTTGAACCCAAGCCCCTGACTCCAAAGATCATACTGCTTTGGGGTTGGAAGAGCCAGCATGTGAACCTTGGTCTTCTGATTCCAAATCCAATCTTCTCTCTTCACTGAATCATGGGAAATGTCCTTAAAGACATGCAAGCCCTTCATTTGACAGATGAGAAAACTGAAGCATAGATAAGGCATCAAGGAACACAGCTGGGATGCAAGAACCTCAAATGCACTTCACACTGAGACACCTTTAAGTTAGCAGAAGCTGGTTGTCTTCTGCAGTGTCCAGAATTGTATAACTTTGTTGTAAGAAAGCATTCTCATACTTTGGCTCTGATGGTTTCTTTCTTAGGTAGGGTGGTTTTCTAGAACATGTTATGGTTGGAGTTCTCAGCCATATAAATCTCCCGTGGGACTTGGGGAGGGGGGTCACAGGATGGCAGCGATAGAAGTGACCTTAGGGACCATCTGATAAAAGCACCTCCACTTATAGATGAGGAAACTAGCCCAGGGAGGAAAAAGGACAGGCTCATGGGATCATGGATTTAGAGCAAAGGCCCTCAGAGGCCATTGAGGGCAGGCTTCTCATTGGACAGGAACCCAGAGAGCTGTAATGTCTTTGCCCCAGGTCACACAGTAAGTGGCAGAACCCAGATTTGAACGCAGGCCCTATGACCCCAGATTAGTACACATTTGATGTCAGATTACAAAGAGATTTTAGAAATAAACCAGGCCAACTGCCCGAATTGATAAGGAAGGAGCTGATGCCAAGAGTCTCACCTCTCACCAAGTAGTAAAGAGGGATGATTTCTTGACCAAAGTCCCTGCATTGTTCTGCTTGTGTAGTTTGCTACACAGGGAGACAGTCTCTGGCCTGGCTGGTCAGTGCCACAGCTGCCATTTCTCTTGGGCTTCCAGGTTTGCAAAGCAATTTAATTTGGCTCATTTCTGCCTCCTAATAGCCCAAGAGGCCGATATTACAGGAGTCCCCTACAGGACAACCCAGACACAGATGAGAAACCACAGAGTGGATGGATGAGACAGGGGTGTATGTGTGTGTGTGTGTGTGTGTGTGTGCGCGTGTGCGTGCGTGCGCATGTGCATGAGAGAGAGAGGAGGGAGAGGAGAAGGGGGTTGGAAAACTTAAGGATTTAGGGGAAGGGAAGGGAAGGGAAGGGAAGAAGCATTTCTAGAGAATCTGCAAGGTGCCATGAATTGAGCTGGATCCTCACAACAACCTGGGAGCCAGGTGCCATTTTGATCCACCATTTCACAGAGGAGGAAACTGAGGTAAACAGAGATCAAGTGACTGGCCCAGTCACTAGCGTGGCTAGGTGTCTCAGGCTGGATTTGAACTTAGACCTTTCTGATTCCAGGCCTAATTCTCTGTGCACTGTGGTGCCCCCTGGCTGCCTATAATTCCAAGCCAGTGGCCTCACTGTTGCTGTTGCTAATCATAATACCCTAGATATATATAGCACTCAAATGTTTCTAGAACATTCTCCATACACTATCTCACTTGAGCTTCCTAACCGTGTCCAAGAGAAGGCAACAGAACCATTTTACAAATGAGCAAATGCAAAGAGTCATCATTGTCTACCTTGGAATCACAAATCCCACCTTGGAACCCACTGCCTATGTGAGCCTGCATAAGTGGAGGGAGTCTCCTCACCCAAGAAGTTGCTGAGGAAAGAACAGGTTCATACCCAGAATCCCCCAAAACAACAACAACAAAACCCATAGGCAGAACTTTTTAAAAAGATGAGAAAACCGACTGTCCAGAGTCTTCCCAGGTCTTTGGCCCCTACCCAAGGTAATTCCAACCTTCTTCTTTCACTGTTGGAGCAGTATAAAACACTCTTCACACTCCACCTTTTGTCTGGGCAAGGGAATGGGGGGTATCTGTGCCAAGTCGTCTAAAGAGCATGGTGGCATACCCTAAATCCAGACTGGTGGGTTTTCCCCAAATTTTTCTGATTTTCCTTCTTATGAAGGAAATGCTATATACGGCAGGCACCTTATTTCCTATTTGTTCATAGGAGTGTAGATGCAGAACTGGAAAGACCCTCAGAGGTCATCCCGTCCAACCTTTCTAATTTTCTGGATGATGAAACTGAGCCCAGAAAGGTACCCAAAGTCACACAGGCAGGATTTGATTCCTGTTCTTCTGAACACAGAGCCATTGGACCACACTGCCTCCTCCCAGGACTGGAAGGTCTAGATCCAAAGGCTGTCCAGCCCATCTATTTATTACCAACCCCTCTGAATCCAACCATCCAACTTTAACTTTGGTACAAAGGGGCAGCCACTTGTGAGATTTCAAGTCCTTGATGTTTTTGCTGTCAGAGGATAATTTGACACCCGCCCCTCACCCCAATATCCACATCAGTGGAATAATGAAGTGTCTTGTAACAGGTGCCAAATGTAAAGGGTTTTGCATTACAATGTTTTCATGTCATTTCCTAAGGCTTTTGCCTAATAAAAACCCAATGCCCTTTACTGTGGAGTTATCAATTGGACCGTGCATTCTTTTGGGGGAGCGGCCAATGAGGGTTAAGTGACTTGCCCAGGGTCACACAGCTAGTAAGTGTCAAATGTCTGAGGCCGAATTTGAACTCAGGTCCTCCTGAATCCAGGGCCAGTGTTCTCTCCACTGTGCCATCTGGCTGTCTTCCTGATGCACATTCTAATGGATTTCTCATGTTCTCAGGAGTAAGTTAAGAAAGGGTGAGATTAAAAATTGTTTTTACACGTAGTTGGGAAAACAAAATGCTAAATAAGAAAAAAAGAAAGGGTGAGATTTCATGAGCTTGTGTTCTGGAGCAAGGATTTCTTGGCAGTGGTTATTTTCTATGGTTTTCCCCCCAATCTCCTGTGGTCACCTTCACACATGCTATATCTTTTCTATAGTTTGAACTGACTTGAGAACCCTAGACTCATAAGGGGCTTCATGGATTGTCAAGTGCTACCTCCCCCTCACCCAGTGCAGTAGTTGTTGAGTCATTTCACTCATGTCTGACTCTCCATGACCCCCTTTGGGGTTTTCTTGGCAGAGATACTAGAGTGGTCTGCCATTTCCTTCTCCGGCTCATTTTATAGATGGGGAAACTGAGGCAAACAGGGTGAAGTGATTTGCCCAGGGTCACACAGCTGGTGTCTGAGGCTGGATTTGAATTTGGGTTTTCCTGACTCAAGGCCTGGTGCTTGAAAACAACCCTAATAATACTCTGCTTGAATGCCTTCAAGAACCAGGAACTTTCTACCTCCTGAAACAAGTATGCACCATTGTTGGTCACCCCTGATTGGTTGGATTCATTCACTCAACAAGCATTTATCAAGGGCCTTCTGTGTGTCAGCCCCTGTGCTGGGCATGGGGGATACAAAGAGAAAAAGAAAAGTCTGCTCTCAGGGACCTTATGCACTATTTTTTTTTAGTGAGGCAATTGGGGTTGTGACTTACCCAGGGTCATACAGCTAGTAAGTGTTAAGTGTCTGAGGCCGGATTTGAACTCAGGTACTCCTGACTCCAGGGCCGGTGCTCTATCCACTGTGCCATCTAGCTGCCCCCCACTATTTTTAAAAAATATTTTCCCCCAATTATGTCAAAACAATTTTTAGCATTAATTTTTATAAGATTTTGAGTTCCAAATATTTTCCCTCCCCTCTTCTTATACTGGTAGGCAATTTTATATAGGTTATACAGGTGCTATCATGTAAAACCTATTTCTACATCAGTCACAGCTGTGAAAGAAGAAACAGATCAAAAGACAAAAACTAAAATGAAAAAAGCATGCTTCAATCTATATTCAGAGTCCATCAGTTCATTATCTGCATGTGGAGAGCATTTTCCTTCATGAGTCCTTTGTACTTGTCTTGGATCATTGTGTTGCTGAGAAGAGCTGAATCCTTCATAGCTGACCATCACACAGTTTTGCTGATTCAATGTTTTCCTGATTCTGCTCATTTCACTTTGCATCAGTTCATATAAATCTTTGCAGATTTTTCTGAAATCTGCCTGTTTATCATTTCTTATTGCACAATAGTATTCCATTACATTAATATACTACAGCTTGTTCAGCTATTCCACAATTAATGGGCATCCCCAAAATTTTTAATATTTTGCCACCACAAAAAGGGCTTCTATAAATATTTTTATACATGTAGGTCCTTTTCCCTTTTTATGATCTCTTTGGGATACAGACCTAGTAGTCATTTTGCTGGATCAAAGGGTATGCACAGTTTGGTTGCCCTTTGGGCATAGTTCCAAATTGCTCCCAGAATGGTTGGATCAGTTCACAACTCTACCAAGGGTGCGTTAGTGTCCCAATTTTCCCACATCCTCTCCAATATTTAACATTTTCCTTTTTTGTCATATTAGCAAATCTGATAGGTGTGAGGTGGTACCTCACATTTGTTTTAATTTGCATTTCTCTAATCAAAAGTGATTTAGAGGGGCAGCTAGGTGGCGCAGTGGATAGAGCAGCGGCCCTGGAGTCAGGAGTACCTGAGTTCAAATCCGGCCTCAGACACTTAACACTTACTTACTAGCTGTGTGGCTCTGGACAAGTCACTTAACCCCAATTGCCTCACTTAAAAAAAAAAGTGATTTAGAGTACTTCTTCATATGCTTATAGATAGCTTTGCTTCCTTCATCTGAAAACTGCTTTTTCATATCCTTTGACCATTTATCAATTGGGGAATGACTTGTATTCTTTAAATTTGACTCAGTTCTCTATATATTTGAGAAATGAAACTTTTATCAGAAACACTTAGTTTTGTTCCCCAGCTTTCTGCTTTCCTTCAAATCTTGGATTTGTTGATTTTGTTTGTGCAAAAGCCTTTTAATTTAATATAACCAAAATATCTATTTTGCAGTTTGTAATACTCTCTATCTCTTGTTTGATCATGAATTCTTCCCTTCTCCATAGGTCTGACAGGTAGGCTATTCCTTGATCTTCTCATTTGCTTTTATGTCTAAATTGTGTACCCATTTTGACCTTATTTTGGTATACAGTGTGAGATGTTGGTCTATAGCTAGTTTGTGACCTATTGTTTTCCAGTTTTCCCAGCACTTTTTGTCAAATAGTGAGTTCTTATCCCAAAGGCTAGGGCCTTTGGGTTTATCAAACGCTAGGTTAACATGGTCGCTTACTACAGTGTCCTATGTACCTAGTCTATTCCACTGATGCATCACCCTATTTCTTAGCCAGTACTGGATAGTTTTGATGATTACTATTTCATAATATAGTTTGAGATATGGTATTGCTAGGCTACCTTCCTTTGTGCTTTTGAAAATTTCATTAATTTCCTTGATATTCTTGCCCTTTTGTTCTTTCAGATGAATTTTGCTATTTTTTCTAGCTGTATAAAATAATGTTTGGTAGCTTGATTGGTATGGCACTTAATGAGTAAATTTAAGTAGAATTATCATTTTTATTATATTAGCTTGGCCTACCGATAAGTAATTGATATTTTTCCAGTTGTTTAGATCTGACTTTATTTGTGTGAAGTGTTTTATAATTGTGTTCATATAGTTCCTGGATTTGTCTTGGAAGGTAAACTCCCAAGTATTTTATATTGTTTACAGTTATTTTAAATAGAATTTCTCTTTCTATCTCTTACTGCTGGGCTCTGTTGGTCATATCATATAAAGAAGTGCTGATGGTTTATGCAGGTTTATTTTATATCCTGCAACTTTGCTAAAGTTGTTCATTGTCAAGTGGTTTTTTTAGTTGATTTTCTAGGCGTCTCTAAGTATAACATCATTTTATCTGCAAAGAATGATAGTTTTGTTTCCTCATTGCCTATTCTAATGCCTTTGATTTAATTTCTTTCTCTTATTTTTTTTGCAGGGCAATGAGGGTTAAGTGACTTGCCCAGAGTCACACAGCTAGTAAGTGTCAAGTGTCTCAGGCCAGATTTGAACTCAGGTACTCCTGAATCCAGAGCCAGTGTTTTATCCACTGCACCGCCTAGCTGCCCTCTGGGCAAGTCATTTAACCCCAATTGCCTGACCAAAAAAACAAACAAACAAACAAAAAACCCAGAAACCCTTAAAAGTGTGGTCATTTTAATGGAGTATCCTGGGTGGGTGGTGGAATCCATGCCCCCTCTCAGTGGTGTCTTGCTCCCTTTCAACCCCAGGAGCCAAGGAAAAGAAGGAGGAGGTGGCTCCATGGAGTGGGTGGGGGTGAGGGGTCATGCAAGGGCCCGAACCAAACTTGCCCTGAATCCCTTGTCTTTAACTGTCTTTGCCCATGGGCTGTGTTGGGAGTTGTTCCTTCCTGCCTGGGCACTATCATAACTGCTCCTGGATTTTGAGATTGATTTGAATCAAAAGACAAAAAAGGTAACAAATGGAACATATGTCTATTACTAACACTTCACAAGTAATTTCTTTCTTTCTTTTTTTTTTTTTTTTGCTGAGGCAATGGGGGTTAAGTGACTTGCCCAGGGTCACACAGCTAGTAAGTGTCAAGTGTCTGAGGCTAGATTTGAACTCAGGTCCTCCTGACTCCAGGGCTGGTGCTCTATCCACTGCGCCACCTAGCTGCCCCTTTTTTATTTCTTTTTTAACTTCCACAAGTAATGACACATATCTGAGCATTGTTCATAATTCAATGTACCTTAGACAAAACGAAGAATATTAAATTTTCAGCAATAGAAAATTTGGTAAAGAAGCTAAAAAAGAAGGATGGATTGGATTCTTTAATAACAGCTATAACTACAAATGGGCCCAGCCTAGCAAATGTCTCACAGCACAGAGGACATTGGATGGCAGGCTTCAGGTAGCTGGTCAGGAAAGTTTCCCTCATGTGCTAGATGCTCATCTCTGGAGGTGGCCTGATCTTCACAAAAGTGAACTTAAACATGTCCTTTTGACCTAAAATATGATCGTGTCTTAAGAATCCATATCATCATGAATAAGTTGTATCACCTGGCATTGATCTCTTAGGATTGACAAGGCAAAGTTCTGCTCCATTTAGTATGTTCATGACTTCGAGGGACGTCCATCCTTGTCCTCTGAAGGACATTCAATTTAGACCAGACAGCATCTATTGAGTAACTGTGCATCTTGAGAGATCTACAACAACTCAACCATGTTAGATCCACCTGAGGGATTGGGAGGGAAGGTGAGTGATTGGTCCATGAATGATTGACTCAAAATACATACATACATGGATATGTCCAACAAGCACATTTGTTTTGCTTGACTATTTGCAGGTTTTGTTTCTTTTTCTTATTGTTGTTTGAATTATGAGTGGTATGGAAGGGGGGGAGAGTGGGAGGGAGAGTCTAACACTACCAGCAACATTAACTTTCCCAACATTCCTGTGGCTTCTATGAATCAGCCCACCAGTATACTGATACGTTTCACTGATGGTGAAGGACTTCAGATAGTTTCAGCACCTTAGCCAGGACAGCAGCAAAATGGATTTAACTACCACTACTTGGACAACTCCTTGCCATCATAACAGTACTACCACCTGGACTGGAGGTAGAGCTGCAGCATATATGGCTAATGTTCCTTACCACCCAAATAGTCACCTTTAGCATCACCTGTCTATATCACCCATAGTGAACATTACAAGTCAGTTCACAAATGAAATTGTATTCCAGCCTCTCCTTTCCATTCATCCTGTTCCTGAATACTGCTGTTCAGTTGCCTACTTTGAAATGGATGTTCAGGTAGGAGAGACATTTAAAGTTTCTTTAGGCCCAATTGTTACTGCCAAAAGATATAAGGACCCATCTGGAGGAGACCACTTTTGCTTGGGTCAGCTCTCCAACATTCACAGAACTGAAGCCATTGAGAGAGCAAAGCTGTGCATAGGCAAGTGTGTGCAGTTGGAATGTTAAGGAGAAGGTGATGTTTGGGTGCCTCAGCGATCATGCAGTGTTTGTACAGAGTTACTGACTAGACAGAGAAACTGGCCAGCACCAGGAAAAGCTGTTCATCAGATTTATCGCAGTGCATATATTAAGGTGTTTGGTTTATAGCAGTGCCATTGTCGGATATGATAACAGGTGGCCATTGCACGAGCTGCAGCAGCTGCTCAGGCTGGAGCAGGAGGCAGTGGCTCAGGACGGGAAATAGCCCCTACTATCAGTCTGTCAGCTGTTGCTCGGATTGCTGTGGATGATCTAGACCAGTCTGCATACTCAAGATGAGTTTTACAAAAGTCTGGGGACCGGATTGCCTAAGACACAGCTGGATTGAGGTCCCTTTACAGCATGCCCTTCAAATCCTTGATTTATTTTAATTTTTTTTGAGGGGCAATGAGGGTTAAGTGACTTGCCCAAGGTCACACAGCCAGTAAGTGTCAAGTCTCTGAGACCGGATTTGAATTCAGGTCCTCCTGAATCCAGAGCCAGTGCTTTATCCACTGTGCCACCTAGCTGCCCTCTTCAACTCCTTGATGAAGTACCATGCCCACTACAGGCCCACAGTTATCACACTGAGAGGTCCCTGTGCTGTGGTCAAGTATCAGGATAGTGATCTAAACAAAACCCAATCCTGTCTCTAACCTGAAGATTGAGTTTACTTTTGCCCTGCTTCACCTTTTCATATCAGAAACTGGATTTCAAAATTTCCCCTTCAGTTAGGAACTCACTCCCACATGAGATATGACTCAGAGCTTAGAACAGGGGAGAACCTATCCAGATGAAGTCCTTGCCAGCTCTATATGAGGGAATTGTTCCAGGCATGAAAAATGTAACCTTTATCACATACTAGATACTTTGTATGCAAAACATATACATGTATGTATGTATGTATGTGTGTATAATCTATAGATTCTATTCCACAGAATAAATTCAGTATTGCTAATGTTTAAATGTAGAGAAGGTTCTCAAAGGTAATTCACCTCTGTCTCATTCTGTCTGTGAGTGATTGCTGTTAAGCATATATCTTAATATAGAATACTGTGCCATGTGGGTGAGTTAGTATTTAGGTGTTAGGTGGGGCAGTGAGGGTTAAGTGACTTGCCCAGGGTCACACAGGTAGTAAGTGTCAAGTGTCTGAGGCCGAATTTGAATTCAGGTCCTCCTGAATCCAAGGTCAGTGCTTTATCCACTGTGCTACCTAGCTGTCCCTGGTGAGTTAGTATTAAGAGCAGCTTGACTCTGTTTAAGGAGGTTGGGTCACAAAAATTTCAGTGTAGCCTCTTCCCAAAATAATTTCTTTGAAACTTGAACAAGTGAAAACAAAATTTTAATTCATGTTGTCTTGCAGTTTCAGTGTTACATTTGCTGAGATTAATATGTATGCACATAATTGAAGATTCCTTGGGGGCAGCTAGGTGGCGCAGTGGATAGAGCACCGGCCCTGGATTCAGGAGGACCTGAGTTCAAATCCGGCCTCAGAAACTTGACACTTACTAGCTGTGTGACTGTGGGCAAGTCACTTAACTCCCATTGCCCTAAAAAAAGAAAGAAAGAAAGAAAATTCCTTCTCACTAGACAAAAAACTTATTTTATGTTACATTTTGTTCCCTTTCTGATAACTGGGATTAACAAGAAGTATTTCTCTGCCCTGTTGAAGAATAGCAGTTTTATTTTTTCCAAATTTCTGGGCATCAAGTCTAGTTACTAAAAAGCCTGGGAAAGGAATTGCTTTCCTTCACTAATTCCGAGGGAAAACTTTTGTATTTTTAAAACACTGAAAGAAGTATTATTATTCCACTTAAATTTCAAAAAGATCTGCAAAGCTGAGGATGCTGACACTAAATAATGAATAACGAGTATTTTGGAAAATGCTAAAATCTGTGTTAAATACTGGGCAGAATAATGGCAGTATTAACTATTTTCATTCTTGATTTCATATACAGTTTAGATCATGTATGCTTATGACATTGTTTGAAATTCAGGTTTTGTATCTTGGGACAAGGCTGCCAACAGGTTTTATTTTATACCTTTGCATTATTCCAAGCCTTGTGCCATTGACCGCTACACTAATTGGTCATGACTTTGTATAGGAAAGCTAAGTAGAAGAAAATGGCAATTGTATTGACTGGACAACAGACACAAATATGTAGGCTTTTTATCTATTTAGTAGTATAAATAAAACTCCGAAGATCTCAGTTAAAAAAAAACCCGGGGCAGCTAGATGGCTCAGTGGATAAAGCACCAGCCCTGGATTCAGGAGTACCTGAGTTCAAATCAGGCCTAGGACACTTGATACTTACTAGCTCTGTGACCCTGGGCAAGTCACTTAACCCCCATTGCCCCACAAAAACCCAAAAAACCCAACAACAACAACTTAAAATATGTGTACACATACTTTTTTTTTTCCTGGAGAGCCCAGTTGCTAAGCATTTACCAGTACACCCCTGGGTTCATTCTGTCTCATCTTCTCCAGCAGATTACAACCTCAAGCATCTTCTCTCCCTTCCCCCTGACCTCTGTCTCTGTGTCTGTCTTCTCTTTCCCAACCAAACACCTGGAAAAAGCCGTCTATGGTCATTGCCTCCACTTGCTTTCTTACTTATTCCTCAAATCTTTGTAACCTGGCTTTAAGCTAACCTCATCACTCAACTCATTAAGAGACTCCTCTCTCCAAAGATGCCAATGAATGATCTCTAATTCCCAAATCTGATAGCCTTTTCTCAGACCTCATGCTATCTGCTACCATGGACGTATATGATTTTTGGAGCTAAATATCAAGCCCGAGTCTCTCTCTCAAAGTCCAGTGCTACATTATCTATTGCCTATTGAATGTTTCCAACTGTATATCCCAGAGATAACACAAACTCAAAAGTACCAAAACTTCCTTCAACATCTCCTGCCTCTGGGCTTTTGTCCTGACAGTCCTCAAATACACAATGTCACCTCTGCCTCAGAGAAAGCCTTTCTTCAAGCACCATCTTCTACAGAAAGTATTTCTGGAAGCATCTTCCCTCTCAAACTACTTTGTATTTAACTACTTCGCATTTCTGCTCCTGATATTTATTCTCTACATACTTAGATTTGTACTTTTTATCTTTCCTTCTTTAGAATGGAAGCTCATTGGGGATAGCTGTTGTTACTTTCTTTGTTGTTTTTGTACTCTCAACACCTAGCACAGGGCCTAGCACATAGCTGGTGCTTAATAAATACTTGTTGCTGATTGGTTGATCGAATTGAGGAATATCTGGACAAATCGTGACAGTGCATTAATAGAATAGAATGTGATTTCACTGTAAGAAACAATGAAAATGAAGGATTCAAAAGAAAATGAGAGGGGCAGCTAGGTGGTGCAGTGGATAGAGCACCAGCCCTGGAATCAGGAATACCTGAGTTCAAATCCAGCCTCAGACACTTAACACTTACTAGCTGTGTGACCCTGGGCAAGTCACTTAACCCCAATTGCCTCACTAAAAAAAAAGAACATGAGAAAATGAATGAACTTATGCAGAATGAATGAATGAATGGATGGATGGATGGATGAGAAATATGTATTAAGTGTTTACTATGTGCCAGGCATTGTACTCAGCACTGGGGGCACAGATACAGAATTGAGACAATCCCAACTCTAAAGCGTCTTACATTCTGAATAGGGGAGACACTGCATAAAGGGGAGAAGTGGCCAGTGATTTGATAATGGTTCCAAAGTAAGAGACAGAGGATAGGGGAGAGAAGGAGGAGAGAGGGAGATACTCATGTGGCAGCAAGGCAGATGGCAAGATTACCTTGGTGAATGGCTGAATGGGATGTGATATGATTTGTATTTACCAATTAAGTCAGCTCAGCCCTGGGGCTGGAAATTCCAAAACTAAGGAGATTAAATTTCCCAGGTCTCTGAAGGTTGAGGTTATGAGGGTCAGCAATGGTAAGTAAAGTAAAATCATTACAATATATGCAATGATGGCAATGTTGAAAATGGGAATAACATTAAAACAAGAGTGATCATTTAATTATAGTGACCAAACAACTCTAGAGAATAAATGAAAGAATTCACCTCTCTCCCTTCCTTGGAAAAATGAGGAAAATAGAGATATGGAATATATATAGTCAGACTTGATTGATATGATCATTTTAACATTATAATTGTTTTTCTCCCTTATTTATTCTTTGCTTCAAAGGACACCTAGCTTGATAGGGAAGAAGGAAGAAATATATTTAGAAGTAAAGGTGATATAAAAATAAAAGACATCAATAATAAAAAATAATGCATTGTTTTGTTTTATTTTTGTTTTGGGGGGAGTTTTTTTTTTTTTGGCAGGGCAGTGAGGGTTAAGTGACTTGCCCAGAGTCACACAGCTAGTAAGTGTCAAGTGTCTGAGACCGAGTTTGAACTCAGATCCTCCTGAATCCAAAGCCAGTGAGTTCTTTATCCACTGTGTCACCTAGCTGCCCCGAATTGTTTTGTTTTAAAAGATGAGTCATGCCTGACTAACCACATTTCTTTTTAGATAATCTACTAAATTGGTAGATTATAGAAATGTTTTAGATGTAGATTTACCAGAAAGATATTCAACAAAGTCTTTCAGAACTTCCTTATGGGCAACATGGAAAAATCACAGACTGGATGATATTACAATGAGGTAGATTTAGGGAAAGATAAAATAACCAGATCGCAAAAATATCAATTAAAAGAGTGATGTTTACTTGAAGGAAAGGTCTCCCATCATGGAGTGTAATGGTGTATCTGTGCTTGACACTATTCTGTTTGGCTTTCTTATCAACGAATAGATTGAATACTGTGAGGAAAATTACGCCTCAAGAATTTTCTGGAATTCAGGGCGGTGATGTGTCAAAGGATCGTTTATTGTCACTCTTGCGAGAACGGGCCACCCCATGTGCAGCTGATGGGTGACCAAAAATGGAGGCTCACAGACCCCCTTTTACCTCCTCATCCCTAATGTGAAATGGCCCTTCCCTTTTTCAAGGGTTATAATCTACTAGCAAGAACTGGCTAATTGGGATTCAGTATTCCCACCCCTCTGCTTGACTTTTTCCATGGGAAAAATCTCTCTATCTTGATTCACTCATCACCTTCCCAGAGGTTCTAAATTAGCTTTTGAATTGATCCCTATTGAGAGGAGACAACTCTATCCCCCAATTCCTCACAAATACATAGATGGTAAATCTCAAATTTGCAGATAATAGGAAGCAGCTGGGAGGGAGAACTGACAAACACACTGGATGACTAAACCAAGATCCAGAAAGATGGTGACAGACAAACTAGAATTTCCAAATAATTCGAACTATTCTCAATGAGAAATTACCTGTTGTTGCAGGTATGCAAGAAGAGGCCTGTCCTCTACGGAGGGATTAAAATAGGTGATTTGGAAAGTCCCTTTTAGACTTCAACAGATCCATGATCTCACTGATATGGCTATTCCCTCCACCAGTGTAGAACACAAGCTATCCATACTTTCTTATCCTTACAGCCCCCACAAAGTGTTCACCCAATGTACTAAAGCCTTGCTCTAGGTCTTTTTACATTTCATGGCTGCCAGTGGATGGGGGGGTGGTGTGTGGATAAACACTGCTTTATCCGGTAGGTGATGTTATTATCCCCATTTTATAGTTGAGGAAACTGAGACAAACAGAAGTTATGAAAAAATGTATGATCCAGAAAGGAGGTGAGCCAGAGTTCTGAATATCAGATGGATATCTATATGTGGAGGCTCTGTGGAAGAACTTGCACCACAGGATGAGAAAGTATGGGCAGCTTAGGATCTACATTGGTGAAAAGTCATTTGTCTGAGGTCAGATTTGAACTCGGGTCTTCCTTACTCCAGGCCCAGCACTCTTTTTCTTTTTTCTTTTCTTTTTCTCTTCTCTTCTTTTTTTTGGTGAGGCAACTGGGGTTAAGTGACTTGCCCAGGGTCACACAGCTAGTAAGTGTTAAGTGTCTGAGTCCGGATTTGAACTGAGGTTTTCCTGACTCCAGGGCTGGTACTCTATCCACTGCGCCATCTAGCTGTTCCCTCAGCACTCTTTCCACTGTACTACCTGGCTGTCTCTGAATGCCTCTTATGCCACTTTTTGAACATGTCATCACTAGAAGTATACTATAGCATATATGAACCTATGAGAATTTACTCATGTTATTTTCTATCACAGGCAGCTAGGTGGCCCAATGGATAGAGTGCCAGATCTGGAGTTAGGAAGACTCCTCTTCATGAGTTCAAATCCAGCTTCTGACACTTACTAGCTGTGTGACCCTGGGCAAGTCAGTTAGCCCTATTTGCCTCAGTTTCCTCATCTAGTATCTTTGCTAAGAAAACCTCCACTGGGTAACAAAGAGACATGACTAAAAATGACAATAAAAACACACTTTCCTATCACCCTCTGTATTTTGCCTGGAACCTAATGCTTTGAAACCCAACTGACTGAAAGCTGCTTCCTCTGGGAAGCCTTTCCTTATTGTCTAGCTATTCTTCCCCAACTGGTAACAAGCTGCTCAGACTGCATAGAATATGGATATTGGATATGTACATTCATATACATATGGAGATATACATTAAATATACATATGTATACGTATATTTAATGTACATATCCAATATGTATACTTCGGAGCTAGCTATCTTTGGTGGTGTCTTCTGTTACTAGACCCTCAAGTTCCCTGAGACTAGAATCATGTCTTATCTAAATTTTCTCCCAGTGCTTAGCAAATGTTGGGAACATAGTAGGGGCTTAATTTGTTATTATTATATTTGGGGGGGTGAGGCAATTGGGGTTAAGTGACTTGCCCAGAGTCACACAGCAAGTAAGTGTCAAGTGTCTGAGGCTGGATTTGGGGTTTTTTTGGTTTTTTTTTTTTAGTGAGGCAATTGGGGTTAAGTGACTTGCCCAGGGTCACACAGCTAGTAAGTGTTAAGTGTCTGAGGCTGGATTTGAACTCAGGTACTCCTGACTCCAGGGCCACCCAGCTGCCCCTATTATTATATTTTTGACAGTAGACTATTCCCCTCATTTTCCAATCTCTGCTCCCTTGGATTCCTTGCCTGGTTCCTGCTGTCATCTCAAAGTCAACATGTCTGAAATGAAACTTGTTATCTTCTCTCCCCCCACTAAAACACCCATTTTCCCTCACCTGAATTCCTCATTTTTGTTGAGGATGTACCTTTGTCCCAATCACTGTTTCAAAAATGAACCTTCATTTTGTCTGTTTATCTATTCACCCACTCGTCAAACTTTCATCCACCTACTCCTCATTGTGGGAGAAGTCATGCACTCATTTGTATTGGTGAGTATTCATGTGCATCCAAGTCTTTTGTGGAGTTGTGATTTGTACACATGAATCTCCACACTTACAGGTGTGTATGTGTTTGGATGGGTGCCTCTGTGGGTGTACATGTTTATGTTAATAACAGTGGGTGGAACTGGCCCTGGCACCACATGTGTTTTCTATGTCAGAGGTTCTCCAATTAGGCTACCTGAGACATGGAGAGGCATCAGAGCACGCTGCATAGAGCAGTGGAATTAGAATCCGGAAATGCTTCAATCCCAGGTTCAAATGCTACATACTAGCCATGTGATGCGGGATAAATCATTTTATCTCTCTGCATGACCATTTCTCTCCCAACTAACCTGTAGAAGTTTTATTTCTTAGTAACAACATTCATCTCCTCAGAACAGGGGAAATGGAGATAGGGTAGGGCACAGGGCAGTCTTTTACAAGTTTTTTATTAGTGTCCTGAGATTTGTTGTTGTTCAGTCATATCTGACTCTTCTTGGCCCCATTTGGGGTTTTGTTGGCAAAGATACTGGAGTGGTTTGCAATTTCCTTCTCCAGCTCATTTTACAGATGAGGAAACTGAGGCAAACAAGGTGAAGTGACTTGTCCAGGATCACACAGCTAGTCAGTGCTTGAGGCCGGATTCAAACTCATGAAGATGAGTCGTCTGGACTCCAAGCCTAGTCCTCTATCCACTGTGCCATCAGTTGCCCCTAAGAGATAATTCCCAGTCAAAGGCATCGGCCTGTATATCAAGGACAAATGAGAACTAAACAAAAGGGAGTAACTGAATTGTAGCAGAGTTTCCTGCTCTGACAAGAACAATTTCTCTACAGTGTCAAGCATTTCACAATGAATTCATGAAGAATGACCTAGGCTAGATTTGGCAATGTTCATCAGTTACCAATCTGGAAGACAAACAAAGTTTAAAGGCAGGTGAGAAGCACCAATGATGCCATCTTGTATACCTAGCCACCTTCTTTTTTTTACAGGTACATGCACAGGAACTAGGATGATCTCCCTCCACCCCGCTCCACCTACTCAGATCCTTCATAGCCTAGCTTTGTGAAGTAACTTCCCAAAGCCTCCCCTGGCTATTCCAGGCCATACATTTGGGAATACCTTATAGTAGAATCTGTAGAACACAATCTTGCAATTAAAACAATGGTTTTCATTTTTCTCCAGTTGTTTCCTCTACTAGACCATAATCTCCTCCAGTGCAGGGATCAGGCCTTACGAATCCCTTATGACATTTACATATTGCTGAGCATTCAATCGATCTTTATGGACTGACAGAATGATTGATGGAGGCAGGCACTCAGTGGCCTACCTGACTTTTTGCATATATTGGCATTTTGGCTGCTGTGTACAGAGTTGGCTAATTAAGATGAATGACTTTAGTGCTGAGTGCATTTTTTCACTTCCCAGAAAAAAACAAGCCAACCTTTATTAAGGAAGCGTACAACACTACAGAGAGGTAAAGAAAAATCAATGATTTTTTTAAAATCAGATTAAATATTTTTGCTAAAAATGCTTTACTTTAAATAAACAAATTAGCCTTTGCAAAATAGTTTTAAGATGCTGAAGACCAAAGATATTACTGATCTAGATGATTTCAAACTCTATAACATTTTAGACAATAGAGTTATTTAACTGTTTAATAAAAGTTTTATAACTAGGTCACAATCATGATTCTTCTTGCTGATTGCTCCATTTCATTGTATTGCCAATATCTCCAGCACCTTGGAATCCATAATTGCTGAAGAAGACAAGCTAGCCACGTCTTAGACCTACAACTAGAAGATAGGCTTGGTACCAGGAGACAGAAATAGGAAGAGTCTCCTTAGCTCAGTAGTACTGGGTGTAAGCATTGGCGATCGTTGGTGATCATTGGCTATCACTGGGGATCATGAGCATTAGCTCAATCTGAAGGAAAGTTCTCTCATTAGGTAAGTTTTCCTCAGACGGAATGGGCAGCAGCTGCCTTCAGTGACACTGACTTTCCCTGATAGTGAAGATCTTCAAGTAGATGTTGGCAAAGCGATTCCATTGATGAATTAATCAATGAAGTGTCTGTCATTTTCCATGCCCTGTATGAAAGGCTATGGACATAAAAAGTGGCAAATGATAGTTCCTGCCCTCAAAGGGCTCACAATCTAATGGGGGAGACAACATGCAAACAAATATATATATATATATAAAAGAGGGATTGTGGAAGGTTTCCTGCAGAAGGTAGGATTTTCTTTGGGACTTGAAGGAAGCCAGGGAAGTCAGTAGGCAGAGCATTCCAGGTATGGCCAAAGAAAATGCTGAGGGAGGGAGGGTCATGGTCATGGAACAGCCAGTAGGCCAGTGTCACTGGATCTAAGAGTATTAGAGGAGGGGGCTAGGTGATGAAGGGCTTTGAATGCCAAACAGAGCACTTTGTATTTGATGCTGGAGGCAATAGGGAGCCACTGTAATTTATTGAGTGGGGGAGAGGGTGACATGGTTGGATCTGTGCTTTAGGAAGATCACTTTGGTAACTGAATGGAGAATGGACGGGAGTGGGGAGAGACGAGGCAGGCAGATGCGCCAGCAGCAACTGCAATAGTCCAGGTGTGAGGTGGCAATGTCAGAGGAGAGAAGGGAATGTATTCAAGAGATAACGCAAAGGTGAAGTTGACAGGCCTTGGCGACTGATTGTATATGAAGGATAAGAGATAGTGAGGAGTCCAGGATGACTCCTAGATTGTGAGCCTGAGGGAAGAGGAGAGCAGTGGTACCCTCTCCAGTAGTAGAGAAGGGGGAGGTGGAGGGTTTGGGGGGAAAGAATGAGTTCTGTTTTGAACATGTTGAGTTTAAGATGTCTGTAGGACATCTAGTTCAAGCTATCTGAAGGAGTTGAAGATACAAGACTGGGGGTCAGGAAAGGTAGATCTGAGAATCATCGGTATGGTCATTAAATCCATGGGAGCTGATAAGATCACCAAGTGAAGTAGTCTGGAGGGAGAAGAGAAGAGGGCCTAGGACAGAACCCTGAGGGCCAGCTACAGTTGGATAACGGGGTCTGGAAGAGGATCCAGCTAAGGGGACAGAAAAGGAGCAGTCAGGTAGGAGGAGAACCAGGAGAGAACCTAGAGAGAAGGCAGTATCAAGGAGGAGAGGGTGATGGACAGGGACAAAGGCTGCAGAGAGATGAAGGAGAATGAGGAGAGAAAACTCCACTGGATTTGGCAATGAAGAAATCACTCGGAACTTTGGAGAGAGCAGATTCTGTGGAATGCTTGTAAGTCTTCTGCGAAAGGAAGATTATAAGGGGTTAAAAAGGGAGAGGGGAGTTAGTGGAGGCCTCTATTGTGGGTGGCCTTTTGGAAGAGTTTAGCCACAAAAGGTAGAAGAGAAATAGGATGATAGCTAGAGGAGACGGATAGATTCAATGCGGGTTTTTCAGGATGAGGGAGGGCTAGGCACATTTGCAAACAGCAAGGAAACAAGGAAGGATTGAAGGGGAGTTACAGAGTGGGGATGAGAAGATGGAATGGAATGGAATGGGATCACTTGAACACGTTGGGGCTTTGGTAAGAAGTAAGGCCATTTCATCCTGTGAGACAGAGGGTAAAGGGGGAGAGAGGGGCAGAAGACATTTACTATTGTGTTAAACAACGGGGATTCAAAGAAAGACATAACCACTGTTCCTGCCCTCAAGGATTTGATTGATACCATTTTAGGCAATAGGGAGCCACTGAAGCCTTCTGAGTAGAGGACTGACAAAATAAGAGCACTGCATTAGTACCAATATTGGGCATCAGTGTGAAGAATGGACTAGAGAGAGGTAAGAATGGAGATGGGGACACCGATTAGGATAATAATCCAGGTAAAAGGTGATGAGGGTTTAAATGATGTCTGTCAGCGTAGCTAGGTGGTGCAGTGGATAAAGCACCGGCCCTGGATTCAGGAAGACCTGAGTCACTTACTAGCTGTGTGACCCTGGGCAAGTTACTTAACCCTCTTTGCCCCCTCCCCCCCAAAAAAGGGAAAAAAGAAGGATATTAGAGAAATTGTTGGAATTAGAATTGAGAGAATTTGGCAATCAATCAATGGTGGTGTCTAAGGCACTAAGCGGGAAGGAAGAGTGAAAGACAACAGTGGCTTGCCTCTACATAGTGCTTTAAGTTTTTCCAACATACTATCTCATTTAAGCTCTTCCACAATCTAAAGAGAAGGGTGCTGCAGATAGTTTTATTCCCTTTTTGCAGAAAAGGAGACTGATACCTAGAGAGTTTAAGGGAGCTGCCCAGGCTTAGAGTGATTAAATGTTAGAGGTTAAGATTTAAATGCAGGGATTACTGCCTCTCTGGACAGCACTCTATTCATCTCAAACCTGAGTGATTGGGAGAAAAACGGTGTCATCAACAGAAATAGACAAGGTAGGGGCAGCTAGGTGGCGCAGTGGATAAAGCACCGGCCCTGGATTCAGGAGTACCTGAGTTCAAATCCAGCCTCAGACACTTCCTAGCTGTGTGACCCTGGGCAAGTCACTTAACCCCCATTGCCCTGCTAAAAAATTAAAAAAAAAAAAAAGAAATAGACAAGGTAGGGAGACGTTTAGTACGAAAAAGTTTTAGATGAGTTCAGTCCAGGGCATGTTGGGGTTGAGGGGCATCCTAGATGAAGATATGCAGCAGACTGCTAGAGACATGCGACTAGAGCTCTGGAGGCAAATCAGGATGGGAAATGTCGACTTAGGAATCATCCATGTAGAAGTGATAACTGTAGGCAGGAGAGGAGATAAGATTGCCAAGGGTGGGAATATGCAAAGATGAGTTATGGGTTAAACAGACTTTTGAGAGCTGGCTTTGGCCGTTAATTAAACATGATTCACAACACAAAATGTTTTCCAAGGCAAAGATCGCAGAACCCATAGACTATCAGAGACAAAAGGGAACTTAGATCATCTAGTCCAAATAAGGGATGAGTTCTGGGGACACAACCTGTTTTGCAAATTGGGGTTGCATGAACCAAGAATTTCCCAGAATTATGATTCCATAAAATGGTAGAGCTTGAGGGGCACACAGTGGTCATCTAAGCCAGCCCACTTCATATTCACATGAGGAAAGTGAGATCCAAGGGAAAGTGCTTTGTCCAAGTTCATACAGCTAGTGGGTGAAAAAGCCAGAACTAACTCAGTACCGCTGTGCTCTGTATCTCCAGTATAAGGACATGTAATCACAATTGCTCTTCAAAACAAGGACTCTGAGTTCACGATCAGCATGGGGCTGAGTGTTGGTAGGAGAAAGCACCTATGCCAGGAGGAGCAAGAGAGAAGAAAGGTATTGTGCTCTTAGCACAGTGTCTCGAAGTAGTGTTGCTTAATAAAATGCTTGCTGATGACTGATTTCTGGGAGGCTTTTGGCAAGGCACAGAGATAGCCGCTACCAGCCAGTTCTGTGGTACTGAAAGTAGGGAGGCAGATAGGAAGTGGGGGACTGGTCCTGTATAAGAAACCAGGAACGTTGAGGCACATGTCTCCAAAAGCTTCCCAAGAATTGAGAAATGATGGGTAAAAATCCTCTTCCTCTGGAGAGGGGGGTGAAGTTTGTTTTGGGGAAAGACTAGATTGTTGTCCCTGCCTGCAAAAATGCTCTTCTTCCCCCACTCTGCCCCTCTAGAAATGACTAAAACAGGTTTTTCTACAAGTCCAGTCAAATATATGATTTTGGTAGCAAAGATCCTAAAACTATATTATACATACATATAGACATGGAATATATACTTACATATACCCACATACATGTATGTGTATTAATAATATTGTTTACCTTTTTTAATCTTGGAGCTCATATTTTTTTTTTAAATCTTAAGTTTTTTATTATTTTCCAGTGACATGTAAAGATAGTTTTCAATATTTTTATAAGATTTTGAATTCCAAATTTTTCTCCCTCCCCCCTCCCCTAGGCAGCAAGCAATCTGATATAGGTTATATATGTACAATCACATTAAACATATTTCTGCATTACTCATGTTGTGAAAGAATCAGAACAAAAGGGAAAAACCTCAAAAGAGAAAAACAAAGTAGAAATAGTATGGTTCAATCTGCATCTAGATTCCAGTTTTTGTTCTTGATATGGAACACTTTTTCTATCAGGAGTCCTTTGGAATTGTCTTGGAACACTGTATTGCTGAGAAAAGTTGTCTATCATAGTTGGTCATTGCACAATGTTATTGTACAATGTTCTCCCGCTTCTGTGCACTTTATTCAGCATCAGTCCAAGTCTTTCCAGGTTTCTCTGAAATCTCCCTGCTCATCATTTCTTACAGCACAATAGTATTCCATTATATTCATATACCACGACTTGTTCAGCCATTACCCAGTTGATGGGCACCCATCCCCTTGATTTCCAATTCTTTGCCACCACAAAGAGAGCTGCTAGAAATATTTTTGTACATGTGGGTCCTTTTCTCTTTTTTATGATCGCTTTGGGATGCAGACCTAGTAGTGGTATTACTGGGTCAAAGGACTGTTTACCATTTTGATAGCAGGAAGGGAGGGGTTAGAAAGCAAAAAGGGGGAGGGGAATCAAATAGGGGATTGCTGCAGGAGTGAAGTGTGCAGAACAGAAAATTTCCTTGATGACTGCTACGATTTATCCTTTTTCTCTTCACTGGGGACAACAAATAATTGGGAGTCAGAGCTGTGAGGCAGAGTTTTATTGGTAGTCAAGGGCCTTGAGTCCTGTTTCATTCAGTCACTAAATATTCATATTATATATTATAAAAGTTCTAAATGTATATATAAAATAGATTGCAAATTATCAATGTAATATAAATATTGCTAGGGATGCTATGTCTGGTTTGACCCCCTCCTCTTTAAAATAAGGGAATTGGATAAGATACTTTCTATCGGGCCCTCCAGTCTTTATATTTTTATGTCAGGGTGAGTTCCAGGCTTCTTCTCTTTCATCAGTGCAGATGGTTTCCTCAAATCTAGACGGCCACAGTCCTTTTCAACTTACTGCATTGATTTGGGGAGGTCGTTTGGACGAGAGATTCATCAACTTGTGGCCAGCCTAGTGACGAGCCTCTGGCCCTTCCTTCAGCTAGACAGGTTTTCGGACCTGATGTGAGGTCCTTCACAGTTCTGTTCAAATCCTACCTCAGACGCTCACTAGGTTCATCACCCGGGGAAGTTACTTGATCTCACTGAGCCTCAGTTTCGGTAGCTGTAAAGTGGAGTAAATAACAGGCCCTGCCTCATACGGTTGACATTAGGAACAAATGAGTGAATATGTGCTGCCGGAAAACCCCATTATCTAATCTACTGGACTCAAACCCCACTTTGAACGCTTTCAACCTATGTGATCCTGGGCAAGTCACTTTGTGCCCCTTGGCCTTGGTTTCCTAGTCGGTAAAATAAGTGGGTTGGTCTAGCTGACCTGTCAGGTTCCTTGTAGATCTCTCTGGTCAGTAAGCAGGCACATCGAGAGCACTGCATTTTACAATTATCATCTCATTTGCTTAGCTTAGTGCACGGCACACAGCAGGCGCTATATAAATGCTGTTTAGCATTATTAGGGGTAGTGATATTACCAACCCCCTCCTGGATGCCTGCCTTGTGCTGGTGGGGGCTTGGGTAGCTCAGTGAAACTGCGTTGTGCCGCGCAGCGGCCCAAGACAGGTCACAGTGGAGAGTTCGGATAGAAGGGAATGACCAACCACTCCGGCGTCTCTGCCAAAGTCACCCTAAATGGGGTCACAGAGAGTCGGACGGGATTGCAAAGAATGAGTGAACAACAAACAAGGCGGAAGAGGCATGAGGTAAGTTCGGCAACAGGAACAACAGGTAGAAGGTGCATAGCCCTAGGTGGCCTCCCGTCCGGAAAACCTTAGGTTAAGGCCGGCTGCGGTGCGGGGGTGGAGGCTCCCCTCCCTGGGGCTCTTCCGAGGCTGCTGGCCGTTTGGGGATGGAGAAGGGGGTGACCCAGATTCATTCGCCCATCAATCAAGGAGCATGTGCTAGGGCTGGGCACAAAAGCAAAGTCCTGCCTCTCAAGGAGTGGCCATTCCAGGGGCAAACAGGTGACTCCACGCGTGTCGGCCTGTGCTAGGTACGGGGAGTAGTGAAAGAGATACAGCACTTCTCGACCCCAAGGCACTCACCCAAGCCCCACCCCCACCCCAAACCTGGCCCGGATCAACGGGAACCGGCTTTGGTCCGCGTCATCCGGCAGCCTGTGGCCTCGGAGGGCGAGAGCTGTCCAGACCCCGGCATCTCTGGCACCGAGCCGAAGAGGCGCGGGCGGGGCCTCGGCGGAGCATTGTGGGTAAGCGCTTTAAAAGATGTCCCCGCGCGCCTAGTCGGCCAGGAGCAGTCCAGTCGGGCTTCTGTCAGCGCCATGCCGCGGTCGCTCACCAAGCGCGGCCTCATGCTGCTGATGCGCGCCATCGGCTTCTTCATCGGCCTCATCGGCATCGCGGCACGAGCCCTCGACTTCACCTGGCGCCACGGCGGCTCCCGCAGCACCAAGCCCACAAGCGAGCCCCTGCTGCTGTTGTCGGGGATGCAGCTGGCCAAACGCATCCGCCAGAGGAAGGTGAGAGGGCCGGGGCCGCGCAGGGGCGGGGGGAGGAGGGGGAGAGGCGCGGGCGAGCGACCCCCAGCCGCCCCTCCGGGCCGCAAGGCCTTCTGGGAGTTGCAGTTTTCGGCCCTCTGCTGAACCGGCTTCTCGGGAGCCCGGGGCCCACTCCTCGGGAGCCAACTCCACCCCCGCCTTCTTCCGCTTTCTGAGGCGGCTCATTAGCAGGCTAAAAGCCTGTTCTCGATTTCCTCGGCCGTGGCCCTTTTCCCTACTCCACCCCTCCTCCTCATTCAGTTCACCTCCTCTTTCCCTTGCCTTTTTTCCCCGCGAAAACACGTTTAGCAACCCCTGTCCTTGGGCCGTGACAACTGAAAGGGGCCATACCAATCGCCTAAGCCATTCTTTTCCCGTAACAAAAGGGGAAACCGAGGCCCACAACAGCGCAAAAGGCCCCACAGAGTCTTAGTAAGTGGCAGAGCTGGGGCCAAAAGCTAGGGTCCCAAACTCTCTCGCAAATGCTGGGCTGCCCCCGATGATAACCTTAACTAGGTTTCTCTGGTAGGTATAAAAATGGCAGTGGGGAAACAGAAGGTAGACCATGTAATGGGACTTGATAATTAGTCCAGTAGAAGCAGCCCTTGGTGCCAAAAGTATTAGGACACACTCCACAGCACACTGACTTGGGGAATATCTACATTTTATTAAATGGTTAGTAAATGTGAATTTAAGAAGCAGCTAGGTAACTCGTGGATAGAGCTCTGGACCTGGAGTCAGGAAGACCTGAATTCAAACCCCGCCTCTGAGACTTAGCAGCTGTGTGACCCTGGCCAAGTCACTTCACCCAGTTTGCCTTAATCCACTGGAAAAGGAAGTGGCAAACCACCCCAGTATCTTTGTCAAGAAAACCACATGGACAGTATTGGCGTGATATGATAATGAAGAATCTGACATGATTGAATGACAAAATGTGGATATAATGATTTTATTAAAATCATTAGCCCTAGAGTTGGAAGGGACCTCCCCCCCCAACCCCTCATTTTAGGAAATGAGAAAATCAAGATCAGGTCCACAGAACTTGCATAAGATCTCACAGGACGTAAGCAGGGGCAGGATTCCTTTCCTTTTTCTCTGTGCCAGTTACCCTATGTTCCATTCTTCTAACACCCGGCTCTCCTGTGTAGGAACAGAAGTGGATATACATATTCCCAATAGCAAAGTGGGAAGCTAAAGACTATTTTTATGACACCTGAGGGATTTTGCGGCCACATTTAATCCCTATCCCCTCTTTAATATTTGAAATTCTGCTCCTCATTCCCCTTCCAAATTTCTTTTCTTGTTTGTTTTTGGTTTTGTTTTTGTTTTGTGGGGCAATGAGGGTTAAGTGACTTGCCCAGGGTCACACAGCTAGTAAGTATCAAGTGATGTCGCATTTGAACTCAGGTCCTCCTGAATCCAGGCCCGTGCTTTATCCACTGCGCCACCTAGCTGCTCCCCAAATTTCTTAAATGACTGCTATTTGAGTTCTCTTCCTAGTTCTCTGAATGTTATTTTTTCTTTCCATCCCCTAAACACAATATTCCTTAAGGTTCATTTTTCTCTCTCCCCTCCTCTTTGTATTCTTTCCGTACTTTCATTCTTTTTAGTAAATATTTCTTGAGTCCCTACCATGTACCAGGTATCTTGCTGAACATCACTTCCTGGCATCACTGTTGAGGTGAGAGAGATGACTGGAGTTGGACACGTGGTGGTCAGCAGCATAGTGGGGACCCTCAGCTGTGGGAGTGATTGTGATCAGCTCTCTGAGAGCTTCTTAATGCACGGTATTGTTGTTTTTAATTTTGCAGGTGAAGTGTATAGATGTCATTAACACATATATTGCCCGAATAAAGGAAGTGAACCCAATGATCAATGCAATTGTCAAGGATAGGTGAGTCCCAGTCCCAGGACGGTCCTTTCTAATTACTCAAAAGCAGGCACAGCTTGCTGCAAGTGAGAGGGAATTGTAATTCTTCCCAAAGGCTGTCATCTCTTTTAGTGACAATAATTTGAAAACAGAATTTCCTCAAGGAAAAGGCTGGTTCTTGGGGGCTTCTCGGTGCTTTGGCTTCATTGTGCATAATGGCTCCCTCTTCACCAACATTTTATAGCACAGTGTACAGCTCGGAAAATGCTTTGGCAAGAAGTAGGAGGCAATCTTTACAAGGAAGGGATTGGAGCTTGCCCATCTTGGACTCCTTTCCACTCAATAACCCTTATATTCCTGTTTCCACTATCTTTCGGTGACTCTTGAGTTCCAAGTGACCCAAGGTCCTTCGGTGATTAAAAATGAAACTGCTTGTCACGAGAGTAGAGTATTTTCACTCTTGTATTGAAGACATCTAAACTGAGGTGCTGCCAAGAATTTGAAAGGGATTTTTGTTTGTGCTGTCACTTGAAATACTGGCTTCCTTGGGGTAGCAGAGTAGAGTGCAGATACTCACAATAGCCGTCCTTTTGCCTAGCAGTTTTCCGATTTGTCTGCTTTTCTCTTAAATGAGGGTTTTTCCTCCTAGATTCGAGGCAGCTCAGCGAGAAGCTTTAGCAGTGGATAAAAGACTATCAGAGGCACAAGAAGATGAGGCAACACTAGAAAAGAAATGGCCCTTCTTGGGGGTCCCTTTGACTGTCAAGGAAGCCTTTGAGTTGAATGGTATCCTTTTCTTTTTCTCAAGGGGTATTTGGATTGAACTTAGAGGGGACATACATTTCCCTGGGACGAACATTTATTAAGTGCCTACTATGTGCCAGGCATTAACACTAGCTGAACGTCATGCAAGGTAATTTGGGTGGGAATTGGGAGAATTAAGACAGGCTTCCTGTAGGAAGCTAGAGGGAAGTGGGTGTACACTAGTTCTGGAGGCCAGCATGTGCAAAGGGTTGGAGATGGTTGTTGCCTTGACATGTACAAAGGAGAGCAAGGGTTGGAGTTGTGCATTCACTTAATGGCTTGAGTTCCATTAGACTTCCTTGTTAATTTTATTTATATAGTTTATTTATTTAAAATACATTTATTTAACCTATTTGAATGTTAATATTAAACATATTGTTTGATATCATATTAATTTATAAATATTTCTATAAGTAACTATATAATACATAAATATATTTGACAGATAATATATTAATAATATATTAGTATTTAATGTATTTAATTTTTAATGTTTAAAATATATTTATTTATATAGTTTATTTTTATTTTCTTTATATAGTTTATTTTATTAGTTTATCAGGCTGCTCTGGTTTTTTTTTTTTTAGAACACTGGGCATGTGGGCAAACTGTGATCATTAGACCCAACATAAGGCTGGTTTTTTCATATTTTCCTACCTAGAATCCAAGAATTGAAGCCATTTGTCCTTTGCTTGTTCTTCTAGGAATGCCCAATTCTTCAGGCCTGGTGAACCGTCGGAATGTCGTCTCCAAAACTGATGCCACAGTAGTGGCATTGCTAAAGAAAGCTGGTGCTATTCCCCTTGGAGTGACCAATTGCAGTGAGCTTTGCATGTGGTATGAGTCCAGCAACAATGTCTATGGCAGAACCAACAATCCGTATGATGTGCAATGCATCGTAGGTGGTAGTTCAGGTGAGTTACATGTTTGAGTTATCAGGGAAGAAATAGTGCATTAAGGCTGCGAAATGAAGTAAGGATCAATCAGTCAATCAATAAGCATTGATCAAGTACTTCCTATGTGCCAAGAACTCTGCTAAGTGTTGCAGATACAAATAAGAAAAAGAAAGACTGTCTCTGCCCTCAAGGAGCTTGTAATCTAATGGTTCTGTTTGCCCAATTGGTCTGACTTATAAGCTAGTAGATAAAGACATGGCTATTTTAGGAAAATCTCTTCAATACATATGTAAACTTTGAAAAGAGATCAGTTCAGGATGGTCATTTTTCTCACAAAGACTTTCTAACTTTAGGATGAGATTCAGTCAATAAGTATTTATTAGCTACCTATTGTATATCTAGGACTGTGGTTTTCTCTATTTAAAAAATATATTTTGTTTTTACGCTGCCTTCCTTTCTAATTTAATACTTTATTTTTTATTCTGCCTTTAGCAAACACAAAAAGAACATTTCCATATACAAAGTAGAATAGAAACCGAGGGTCATTTGTGAAAACTAGTATCTCTTTTATATACAGTTTGCTTTTAAATATATATGTAATATGTGGACAGCCAGGTGGTGCAGTGGATAAAGCACCGGCCCTGGATTCAGGAGTACCTGAGTTCAAATCCGGCCTCAGACACTTGACACTTACTAGCTGTGTGACCCTGGGCAAGTCACTTAACCCTCATTGCCCTGCCAAAAAAAATGTATATAATAAATTAACCATGTTTTTTTTACCTTTGAATTTTTTCCAATTAACAAGCATTTATTTTAGCTTTCTCCCACCCCACCCCCATTGAAAAAGAAATAAAGAAAACACTTAGATAAGCATAGTGAGGCAGAACAAGTTCCCACAGTTATCATGTCAAAAAAAATATATGTCTCATTCTACATCTTGACTCTATCACTAACAACAATAATGATGATAATAGTAGCAAACATTTAAATAGCATTTACTATGTGCTAGGTACTTTGCTAAGCACTTTACCGATATTATCTCATTTGTTACTTGTGACAACCCTGGGAGGGAGGTGCTATTATCATCCTCATTTTGCAGATGAGGAAACTGAAACTGGTGAAGTGACTTGCTCAGGGTCACACAGCTAGGAAGGATCTGAGGCTGAATTTGAACTTGAACTGTGATGCCCCAGAGCTGCCTCATTACTTCTCTGTTAGGAGGTAGGCGATATTCTTCATCACAAGTCCTGTAGAATTCTGGATGGTAATTGCATTGATCAGAGTTTTGGTCCGGGCCATATACAAATATTTTTTGAAGAAAAAAAAGAGGAAGAAAAAATTATAAAATATATGCCATGTTCCACACCTATGGCCCTCCCACCTCAGCAAAGGAGTAGTAGTAGTAGGCTTCTGCCAGTCGAGGATGACCATGGATCAGTGCTTTGAAGAGCCACAGGCCACAGTGTGGCTGTGCGTGTTGTATCTACCCCATGAGGAGTAGCTGGAGTGTTCTCTCCAGGGTGCTGGCCTGGACGGATCAATATGGAGAATGAGCTGTTGCCCATGCAGCAGGTTTTCCCTCTCTGTGACATTGGTGGATCCAAAGGAGAGGCAGAGCCAGTACAGTTAGGCACCAGTGCCGCTGCAGGAGTTGCCAGAGGGATGTGATGTCCAACATCCAACTGCCTAAGGGACTCCGACTCCTGATTTTTCCTCGGTGGGAGTATCCCTTCATATCCCTTCTTTGGAGCTATGCTTGTTCTTTGTAATTTTGCAACATTTGCTTTTGATTGTTTTGTGGGTTTTATTCTTTTCATTTACATTGTCGCAGTCATTGAGATTGTTTCCTTGGTTCTGCTGGCTTCTTTTTGCATTAGTTCATATAGATCTTCTCTGTATGCATCATACACATCATTTCTTACAGCAGTCTTATTCCATTACATTCATGTGCCATAATTTGTTTAGCCATTCCCTGAACACTAGACATCTACTTTGTTTCCAATTCTTTGCTATCACAAAATGAGTTGCTATAAATACTTTTGTACATATGGGTTTTTTTCCTCTTTAACTGATGTCTTTAGAGTATAGGCCTGGTCATGGTAGCATTAAGTCAAATGCTATGCACAGAGGGCAGCTAGGTGGTGCAGTGGATAAAGCACCAACCCTGGATTCAGAAGAACCTGAGTTCAAATTCGGCCTCAGACACTTGACACTAGCTGTGTGACCCTGGGCAAGTCACTTAACCCTCATTGCCCTACCTCCAAAAAAAATGCTATGCACAATTTAGTAACTTTGGAGGAAAAATTCCAAGTTGCTTGCCAGAATGACTGAAAAAGTTCACAGCTCCACCAAAGGTATAGTTATGTACTTGTTTTCCTTTAACCCTTTTAATACTGGTCACTTTCCTTTTATGTCAACTTTGCCATGGGTATGAGGTAGAATCTCAAATTCATTTGTTCCTTCCAAGTCCACCCTGCCCTGTCTGTATTGTCTTTTTTTTTTTGGTGAGGCAGTTGGGGTTAAGTGACTTGCCCAGGGTCACACAGCTAGTAATTGTTAAGTATCCAAGGTCAGATATGAACTCAGGTCCTCCTGAATCCAGGGCTGGTGCTCTATCCACTGTGCTACCTAGCTGCCCCCTGTATTGTCTTTTAAATATGCTTCTGTTCTCTTCTGTGTATTCTAAAAAGGCTTCAATGACCTGCTTTTCAACAATCTATCTATATTCATTCATTTATCTTTTTATTTAGCAGCACTATGAATAGTTCCCCTTTCCCCCTCCTTTCCAACACTCCTTCCCCTTAAATTAAAAAAAAAAGAAAATCACAATCCTTGTAACAGATAAACATTGTCAAGGAAAACAATTCCACACATTTACCAAGTCCATAAATGTATGGCTCAGTCAGTAAGTTGGTAGCATGTTTCCTCATTAGAACTCTGGAATTGTGGTTAGTCATTTTATTGATCAGAGTTCTTGTATTGTTCAAAATTGTTTGTCTTTACAATGTTGTTAGATCTGTATGAATTGTTCTCCTGGTTCTGTTCACTTCACTTGCATCAGTTCATATAAGACTTCTCAGGTTTTTCTGAAACCATCCTCCTCCTTATTTTTTACAGCATAATAGTATTCCATCATAATCATATACCACAGCTTATTCAGCCATTCCCCAGTTGATGGGTATCCCTTCAGTTTCCATTTCTTTGCCACCACAAAAAGGGCTACTATAAATTTTTGGAAATATGAGTCCTTTTCCTTTTCCTTTGATATCTTTGGGATATGGACCTAGTAGCACTATTTCTGGGCCAAAGGATATGCACAATTTGATAGCCCTTTGGTGATTATTCCAAACTGTTCTCCAGAATGGTTGGAGCAGTTCACAGTTCCACTGGCAATGTATTGGTGTCCCAATTGTTTCACATCCTCTCCAGCATGTCATTTTCCTTTTCTATTATGTTAGCCAGTCTGATGGCTGTGAGGTGGTACCTCAGAGTTGTTTTAATTTGCATTCTCTAATTGATAATGATTTAGAGCAGTTTTGTCATATGATTATTGCTATCTTTAATTTCTTCCTCTGAAAATTACCCGTTCATATCTCTTGACCGTTTATTAATTAGGGAATGGCCCTTATTTTGTAGATTTGGCTCAGTTCCCCTATATAACTTAGAAATGAGACCTTTATCAGAGAAATTTGCTGCAAAGATCTTCCCCAATTTCCTGTTTCTCTTTGGATTTTAGCTGCATTAATTTTATTTGCAAAAAACATTTAAAATTTTATGTCATCAGAGTTATCTATTTTACTTCCTCTGAACCTCTATATCTCTTGCTTCATCATGAACTCTTCCCTTGGCCATAGATCTAACAAGTAATCTCTTCCATGCTCCCCTAATTTGCTTATGAGATCAACCTTTATGTTTAATCATGTATCCAGTTTGAGCTTATGTTGGTATACTGTGTGACATATTGGGCTATGTCTCATTTCTGCCAGACTTCTTTCCAGTTTTCCCAGCAGTTTTTGTTAAATACTGAGTTCTCATCCCATTAGCTGGGATCTTTGGATTTATCTGTGCTAATTTGCTTCTGTACACTGGGTACCTCATCTGTTCCACTGATCAGCCTCTCTATTTCTTATCCAGTACCAAATTGTTTTGATGATTCCAGCTTTGTAGTATAGTCTGAGATCTGTTATGCTTAGGCTTCCTTCCTTCTCATTTCCCCCTACTCACTGCTTCCCTTGATAATTTTGACCTTTTCTTCTTCCAGATGAATTTTATTATTTTTTTCTTGCTTTATAAAAGAATCCTTTGATAGTTTGATTGATATGGCACTGAATAAGCAAATTAATTTGTGAAGTGTTGTTATTTTCTTATATTGGTTTCGCTTATCTAATTCATCATCTTTGCCAGGTGCCAAAGCTAATGGCCTCTTTTCAATCCTCTTCCATCCTAACCTCTCAGCCACCTTTCAGTCAGTCACTCTCTTCTCCTTTATACGCCTTTTTCCTCTTGGTTTTTGTGACACTTTTTTTCTGGTTCTTTTATCTGTATGAATTCTCCCCAATGTCCTGGGCTGGATCTTTATCTAGGTCATACCTGCTAACTATGGGCTTCCCCTAAGCTCTATCCTGAAACCTCTCCTCTTCTCCCTTTATACTTCTTGGTGATTTCATCAGCAACCATGGATTCAATTCTCTTCTCGATGCAGATGAGTCTCAGATCTATTTGTCCAATCCTAACCTCTCTCCTCACCTCCATTCTCACATCTCAACTGCCTATTAGACATCTTAAGTTCAACATATCCTAACCTGAATTCATTATCTCTTCTCACAAACCCTTCCTGCTTCCTAACTTCCCTATTGCTATCAAGGGTGCCACTGTCCTCCCAGTTACCTAGGTGACTCTAACCCCACTCCCATATCCAACCAGTTGCCTAGTCTATCTTAGTTTCTACCTTAGTAACATCTCTCCAATCCTTTCTCTTCTGACACTACTCCAGCCTGTCGTTACCTCATCATCTTACACCTTGATCATTACAACAACCTGCTGGCAGGTCTCCCTGCCTCAGGTCTCTCCCCACTCCAATCTATCCTCTATTCAACCACCAAAGGGATCTTCCTAAAGCTCAGGTCTGATCGTGTCTCCCCCTACCCAATAAGCAAATACAAAATCCTCTGGTTTTGAAAGCTCTTCACAATGGCGCTACTGTCTTTTCAGTCTTATACCTTATTTCCTTCCATATACTCAGCAATCCAGTGACACTGGTCTCCTTGCTGTCCCTCCCATAAGACCCTGTATTTTCTGACTTAGTACATTTTCTTTCTTTCTTTTTTTTTTTTAGGGCAATGAGGGTTAAGTGACTTGCCCAGGGTCACACAGCTAGTAAGTGTTGTGTCTGAGGCTGGATTTGAACTCAGGTCCTCCTGAATCCAGGGCCAGTGCTCTATCCACTGCACCACCTAGCTGCCTCCGACTTAGTACATTTTCACTAGCTTTTCTGGCTTCTCTCAAGTTTCAGCTCAAGTCCCACATTCTACGAAAAAGCCTTTCCCAGTCCTACTTAGTCTTAGTACCGCCCTCTAATATTTTATCTTGAATTTATCCTATTTTGATTTTGTTGTCTCTCTCGTTCAACTGTGAGCTCTTTGAGAGCATGAACTGTTTTCATGTGTGGCCCTGGCACATGGCAAGGCAAGGTGCTTAAGGCTTGAGCCTTTGCTTCTAGATGACCTTGAGCTATTCTCTTCTGAATATTCGGTCTTTTGTCATGTTTATTCATTTTTCCAGACTTACTTCCTCACTTGGAGCTTTCTGTTATGGCCAGGCTCTGTGAACTTCAGAAGAAATGATGAGTCTGCCCTTGGCACTGATCTATATTATCTCGATTCTGAGTAACAAGTACTAAGACCTCAGGAGAAGCAGTAGCCAGCATGCCACACCACCAGAATAGTCAGGTGGCATCTGGGCCTTGATCGCTGCCATTCTGGTCCTCACCCCTGGTTTGGGGTCAAGACAACATTGCCATAGGCTGCAGGCTTCCCTGGCTGGGCCTGTGCCCATTCCCATTTGCCCAGAGGCTTTTGGCTGTCTTTTTATAGGGACCTAAGTACTTACTGTGAGGCAGCTAGGTCTTAGAATGGATAGAGTGCCAGGCCTGGAATTAAGAAGACTCATTTTTATGAGTTCAAATCCAGCCTCATATACTTACTAGCAGTGTGACCCTGGGCAAGTCACTTCACCCTGTCTGCCTCAGTTTCCTCATCTGTCAAATGAGCTGGAAAAGGAAATGACAAACTATTTCATTATCTTTGCCAAGAAAACCCCAAATGGGGTCCCTGAAGAGTCAGAGATGACTGAAAAACCACTGAGCAACAGCAAAGTACTTATTGTAGTTTCTCCTCTGATTTCTCAATCATTTCTTAGTCTGAGGGCTGGCTCACTTTTTAATCCTGTTGGAGTAGTTGTGAGAGAGCTTTGATTTTTTGCTTCAACTCAATGCTGCTGTCTTGAGCAAAGTCCATATCATTTCTTCATTTCTCAGCACATCCCTTCCCCCTCTTCTACCCAGTGAGTCATCGCTTGTAACAAAGGTCAAAAAAGAAAGAAGACAAAGCCAGCTGTCACCAGACCATCCACAGTCTGGCAGGATACACTAAGTTCACACCTACAGTCCCCAGCTCCTCAATGCAGAAGGAAGGGTTATTTTCTCATTTCTTCTTTAGTACCAAGCTTGGCCACTATAATTTTTTTTTTTGGTGAGGCAGTTGGGGTTAAGTGACTTGCCCAGGGTCACACAGCTAGTAAGTGTCAAGTGTCTGAGGCCGGATTTGAACTCAGGTCCTCCTGACTCCAGGGCTGGTGCTCTATCCACTGCACCACCTAGCTGCCCCTTGGTCACTATAATTACACACTCTCTCTCTCTATAATTACATGCTACTCTTGCCCATGGCTCCAAGAAGCTGTAGCATGTGCAGTGACCACACCCTGGTAAAACCCTCTCAGCAGACAGGCTAAACCAGGTTCAGGGCAACTGATGGCCATTGGTGAGTTAGAGGGATGTCTACCCCACGCAGAACGGGTGGCCATGAAGACACCTGATGCTGTGGAGCGCTTAGAGCTTGATCAGACATGGAGATCATCCATTTTATCCCAGGCCACTGGAGCTTAGTGACTCTGGAAGAGAGAGTGGAGCTGATGACTTTGTGCAACTCTGCCTCACTGAAATCGAATGCACGCACAAGTGAAGGCATCACCTCATGATGTCACTGGTCCTTTCTGAAAACAAAGGACAAACAACAATCACATAATTATATAACACTCAGTTTCTTCTCTTCCCTTCTCTGTTTTTCTTGCCTCCCTCTCCCCCTCTCTCTTTGAAATATTTGTTTTCTGGGAGGATTACGGTGAGACATCCAAGGGGAAATGTTGGTGATGTCAAAGAAAGATCTCATTCAAAATTCATTTTTCAAAAGTCCCATAGAGGCCGTTAAGGCATGAATGCAAATAATTATTTTTGGGTGGAGGGAGCGGAGGGGAAGGTGTGTTCCTCTCCCATGGCATGTAAAATGTGCAAACTGTGACAAGGCAAGTTCATGGCCAACAAACAGAGAGGTTGCTCCCACTAGGATCCTGCCCAACCTTTTCGACATAGGTGTTTCCAGGGATAGATCTCCATGTATTTACCACAAGAGATCTCCCTCTGATCCTCTGCTTCCTGCTCATGTTCTAGGTTGTTACCGAAAATCCTAACAATTTGGAGACAGTTTGGCACCATAGGGGGTGACTTGCCGGTCTTTAGCAGCAGTGGCTCTTGTTTTGCTGCCACTGGGGTCCAGTAGGCTTATTTGTTTGCCTGAAGGCTCCTTTCTTGTGTTCTCAGGAGGTGAAGGCTGTGCTTTAGCTGCTGCCTGCTCAGTAATCGGTGTGGGCTCAGATATTGGTGGCAGCATCCGGATGCCAGCTTTTTTCAACGGCATCTTTGGACATAAGCCCACATCAGGTAAAGTTCCTCTGGGGCTGGGAGCAGCAAGGGGCATGGGGGAAGAGATCCTGGTCATTGGGAAGATTATACTCTATTACACAGGGCTGATATTTTCCATAACTCAGAAATACACATAGGGTTTGGGAAATAGAAGCTCAAGTGCCATGGTAATCGTGGATACTATAAATTAGTCTGTCTCCTCAGTAATGAGTATATATGCACGGTAAGCACCTCACAGTGAAAGAGCACAGTTTCAATCTCTCAGAATTGAGCAATACAAGTGGAAGGTACAGAAAATAGGATAAAAAGTGGAATCCATGAAGAAAAGTAAGAGAGATTTGAGGTATTTAGCATGGGAAAGAATGCAAAAGAATAACACCAGAAACATGGGAAGATAAATTGACTGCTTTGCTTATACATAGGCTTAAGTGGTAGCACCAGAGAGGAGGGGTAGGACAGACGTGACTATATGGGGGGAAATTGTCTTCTCCTGGTGACCATCCTTCTGGGAAGGGACGGCCTCTTGAGGTGTGGCAGTTTGCAATCTACGTCACTCGAGGGTGAGGTGGCCATGGCAGTAGGATTACAGACCCTTGAAATCCTGAAACAGGCAAAGATTTGAACACTGAGACAGACCCCTCCCCCCAACAAAGAGAGGCTAGTTCTGTCCACAACGCAAAGCATCTGTGACAAGGAAATGTAAATGTAAATCCACCTGCAGAAGGGAGTGACCCAGATGTTTCTAGGTTCCATTTTTGGACTCTGGACAGAGGGATGGGGGCCCTCCCAGTTCATCTAAAGCCAATGGTATTATTTGCCGATAATTTCCCCCTCACCACCTGACTCAGGGGAACGTTCTAGAAATCATGTGTTTTCTGAGTGCTACTTCCTTTCTACCAGGAGATTAAAGCTAGTGGCTCGCAAATGAACGAGTTTTACGTCATAATGGAATACCTGGCTGGGAAGAAGTTGAAGTACATCTCATTGTTTTTCTCTTCCTCCTAAAAGGACCATATCTCTCCTTTACTTCTCTAACCAAAGTAACACTAAAATCATCCTTCTCCCTTTGGTGTCACTTCTGATACAGCTGTGGTAGGCCAGAGTGGCTCCAGTGAGGCCTTTAGTCCTATGTGGAGAAACTTGTGTGGACCCAGCTGGAAATCAGAAGCATTTGGACCATTGGGCTAGGAAGGAAAGGCTTTTCCATGCTAACATGCTAACAGACATGTGTCTGTGCTTTCAGGAGTGGTCTCCAATGAAGGCCAGTTTCCCGTGGCCGTGGGAGCCCAGGAGAAGTTCCAGTGCACAGGCCCCATGTGTCGCTATGCCGAGGATCTGGAACCCATGCTGAGAGTCATGGCAGGACCTGGCATCCATAAGTACCTTGATCCTATGCCATAGTTATTTGCTACCATTTCCATTTCCTTTATAATAATAGTGCCAGCCATTCTCGTGGTGCTCTAAGGGTTCTGGAGTGCTTTAGATGCAACCTGGCATTCACTTCCTGGAGCTACCCCAAGAGGTTGGTGTTATAGGTATTATTATCTCCATTTTCCAAGAGAGGAAACTGAGGCTCCTAGAGGTGTTGAGACCTGTCCATGGTTACTTAGCTAGTAATTGTTATCAGTGGTATTGGAAATCAGGTCTCTCCTCCAGGCTCAGCATTTCAGCCCTTAAGTCACACTACCTCTGAATGCTTTTGACGCAGTTCTCATATCCGTAAAATAGAGGTGCTGATTCTTAGCCTCTAACAGAGAAATGTTATAAGTAGTAAGAAGCCACTATGTGTAAATGTTGATTTTTTTGGAGCTCGCTGAAGAAGGTACCGTATAAAAAGCAGGGAAGCGATTCGCTCTGATTCGTTTCCTGATTGGTTTTCCATCCTGTGGTTCTCTTACTTCAAACTGTATCTGAAGGCAAGTCTAAAGGAACCATTTGCTTGAAGGCTCTCTGGTCCCCATGGGACTGTTAAATCACTGACATGCTATTGTATGCAGATTAGCAAAGAGAATAGATGGAGGGAAGAAAATAGAAATCAAGGAAAGGCAGAAAAAGTTTCCCCTGACTAGAGGGAATCAGACCCCATGTTTGATCCCTACGCTTCCTTGAAGAGAGGAAGCAATTCCGCTTAGTGCCCCAGAATGGAGTTGGGTCAGGGAGCCCAGTTGAATCCCCACTAGAGAAGACAGTTCAAAGTACACCTAGAGAAGTACTTGACACATACTTTCAAGCTTTACTGATTCAAATTATGGGATCTTAAAGTTCATCTGCCCAACCTTAGGGACCTCAATGGAAGCAACCATTTATTCCCACCCACACTCTAAAGGAATCTCACACCGTGACATATGTGGTAGGTGGTTACTGCCTCAAGATCTCCAATAAAGGAGGGAACTCATTCCACTTTTCTATAGCTCTTGACATCTCACTACTTCCTGAGGCTTCCTATCCCACCTTGAAACAGCTCCACTTGTTGGGAAGTTAAGTGACTTGCCTGCTATCACACAGTTGTCTAATGGGTGATTTGAACGTACTGTAGATTCCAAGTCCAGAGTTCTGTCAACTCTTATATGCCACACCCTGCCTCACCTGAACAAATTGTTGTCTAGCCACCCCTTTCTCCTCCAATACTGGTAGAGTGGAAAAAAATGGCAAGACTTTCCATTTACTCCTTTTAAGTTCATTGTATTTCATTTGGCCCATCATTCTAGTGCGCTGAGATCTTTTTAGCCGTGTATCTAATGTGTGTTAGTGGATCCTCCTCGCTCTTAGTTGGGGGGCAGGGAAGGGGAGAAAAGGGAAGGACTTTTGTTGTGCTTGGTCTAGACTTAACAAAGTGATGGAGAAAGTTAATAATGGAGATTAAACTTAAAAGTGTATCTTGGGTACTTTTTTCTTTTTTGGAGAGCTGGTTGTTAAACATTTACTAGCACACCCCTACTTCTATGCCCAATTTATAATTTGTTTCCCTAACTCCTCACCTAATTCCTCTTTCTGCTCTGGTAGACTGATGGCAAGACAACTTTGGTTTTCACTCTGTTGACTCTTGCCCAAACGTGACTGACCATGCATTCTCCCTTCCAATTCTTGACATGGATTAGAGAGATTAGAGATTAGAGAGAGAGCTTAAAAGGATCCCAATTCATTTGATTCCCAATGTGGTGCTCTTTCCAACTACAGTGTGCTATATCTGTTCTGTAGGGTTTTGAGGATTAGAAGAAATAACGTGAGGGCAGCTAGGTGGTGCAGTAGATAAAGCACCGGCCCTGGATTCAGGAGTACCTGAGTTCAAATCCGGCCTCAGACACTTGACACTTACTAGCTGTGTGACCCTGGGCAAGTCACTTAACCCCCATGGCCCCACAAAACAAAAACAAAACAAACAAAAAAAAGAAGAAATAATGTCCCTAAAGTGCTCTGTAACCCATAAAACTTGATTTAAATATCTGCTCTCACTAGTAGTAGTGGTGGAGGTGGTAGTAATATTTCTTCTACATACTCCACAGACTCAGAGTTGGAAAGGAGCTCAGGAGGAGTCACTAATCGTACCTGGACCTCAACAAGAATTCCTTATGTAATATCCTTGACAAATGGTCCTCCAGCCATTGCTTGAAGATCTCCCATAAAGGGAACCCTGCTCCATCTTGTGGCAGCTGTAGTTCTCCTGGCTAGAGGGTTTTCACTTAATTCTCCCTCTCTCACTTGTACTCACAGCCTATGGTTCTGCACCCTGGGACCAAGTAGAACAAGGTTTTGTTCTCTTCCACATGGCTCGGAGACAACTCTTCTGGCTTCTTTGACGCTTCTCTTCTCCAGGCTGAATGTCCCCAGGCTCATGGACCTTCTTCATCCTGTTCCTCTTCCTCCTCCTCTAGACACTTGCCAGCTGCACAATGCTCTTCTTCCAGTGGGGCACCCCCACACACAGTTTAAATTGTATAGTAGAGTGCTGGGCCAGAAGTCAAGAAGACTCATCTTCTTGAATTAAAATCTGGCTGCAGACACTGACTATGTGGCCCTGGGCAAGTCACTTCCCCCTGTTTGCCTCAGTTTCCTCATCTGTCAAATGAGCTGGAAAAGGAAATGGCAAACCCCTCCAGGATCTCTATCAAGAAAACCCCCAATGAGGTCACAGAGAGTTGGATAGAACTGGATCCTTTGTTCAGAGGCAAGACAGCCCTAGAAGAACAGAGGAGCCCACTGAGGGGGAAGTGGATTGACCTCCACAGGCCCTGACTTCCTAATGGTGTGGAACACATATACTTCCCTTTTGCATGAACATATTAGTTATGTAGAGGTGAGCCTCTCTAAGCCTCAGTTTCTTCCTCTGCAAAATAGGGATAATACCTGTGGTACCTACCTCCCAGGGTAATTGTTATAAGGCTCCAATGAGATCATGTATAGATGTGTTTTATTGTTCAGTTATTTAGTCATGTCCGACCCTTTGTGACCCAGTGGATGATAGCACACCAGTGTTGTCCGTGGGTTATCTTGGCAAAATACCAGAGTGCTTTGCCATTTCCTTCTCCATTTAGTAAACCTTAAACCAAAATGGAAAGAACACCCCATCTAAAGTCAGAGGACCTCGGTTCAAATCTTATTACATGTATAACTTTGGGTGGGCCATTTAACCTCCATCTGTAAAATGAGGGAACTGGACTAGATGCCCTGAGAGTTCGGTCTCTGTCAGCTCTAGAACTTGGATCCTGTGATCCTATATAAGTATCTGCTCCTAAATTAGAGAAGGCAAACAATATAGAAAAGCAATAGATAAAAGAATTGGTGAAAAATGTGCTTGATCTTCCAAAATTTGTTGTATTGTCACTTCTGCTGTCCCACATTTTGAAGCCATCACTCCAGTAAGATATGCCATTTCAGCATAAAGAGTTCATCTAATCCTCACCCCACCCTGTCTCTAGTTCATGGATGCTGCATCAGGGAGCAAGAAAAAAGTCCCAGCTGTCCAATACCAAGTGATTTTAGGCCAAGTGGAATAACCAAGAGATTTAGTGTGCTTTTCTAGTCTTTATCTTTGTATGAAAAATATCATCTTTTTTAAAAAAAACCACAAACAAAAACTAGAATTTGTCTGTTTGGTAACAGCAACATTTCCAACCTTCATTGACAAATGATGTGATCGGATGGGCTCTGTAGAGGAAGTCCTGGAGTGAGGAGAGACTACAGGCAATAAAAGTGGTTAGGAAGCTCAAGCACTAGTCTAGGGGACAGGTGAAGGGGGCCTGAGCAAGAGGCATGGCTGTGAAAGTAGACAAGGAAGGGGATGTCACCAGAGCACGATAATAGGGATGTGGCTTCTGATGGCGGGTTGCCGGGGGCAGGCATGGAGAAGGAGATGTCAAGCTTAGTTGGCAGCCAAATGCTTGAGGTGTGCCCAGCCTTCATCATTGCTTGCTCCTGTAAGGTAGTCATTCACTTAAAATTATTACAAATTAGACCCAACCCATTTTTAATTCTATTCTTGTACCCAAGGTCTCTTCATGATCTAATTTGTAGGGGCAGATAGGAACTTATTCATATTCCTGAGTTTGTCATCTGTCTGCAAACAGATATTGACTGCCCCTGTCTTCTCTTGCCTCTCTGGCTGAAGGTGCTGCCCTAACCTGAAATCCATGCTTTGCTCTCTTTTTTTCTTGATCATGCTTACATAATGGGTACTTTTGTTTTGGAAGAGCTCACCATATCTGAAGTCTGAAGATTCTGACAATCTTGGGAAAAGTATTTCATAGCTCAGTAGTTTAGGTAGTGGGAAAAGACAGAGATAAATATTTTCTTATTATACCTGTTCTTTTCCTTACCTTCAGGTTAAAGCTGGATAAAAAGATTCCAGTCCAAAAAATAAAATTCTACTGGATGGAACATGATGGGGGCTCATTTCTAGTGTCCCCTGTGGATGTAGAACTGCTTCAGGCCCAGAAGAAAGTAAGTTCTTTATGATAGTCATCACCTAAGAAGTGACATACTGCTAGTCAAAATACTAATGGTAGACATGTGGGTAGTATTAGACAAAGCCAAGTTGAACTGTTTAGATGCCATTTCTTGTGATTACAGCAAGTCCTACCAGACTCATACTCCTAGCTTCAACTCAAGTTAGTGTATGTGTGTATGTATATGTATATGGTGGAGAGAAGGCATGGGTTCATAGATTTAGAGCTCAAAAGGACCTGAGAGATCATCTAGCATAACTCCTCATTTTATTTTTGAAATGGTTTCTTGATGCCTCTTACCTTTATGCTTAGTCACAAATAGACATGAATATAGGCATTTCTTTTCTTTTCTTTTCTTTTTTTTTTGGGTGAGGCAATTGGGGTTAAGTGACTTGCCCAGGGTCACACAGCTAGTAAGTGTTAAGTGTCTGAGGTCAGATTTGAACTCAGTTGCTCCTGAATCCAGGGTCAGTGCTCTATCCACTGCGCCACCTAGCTGCCCGAATATAGGCATTTCTAAATAATTGGAGAAATATTAATTGCTCGTGGATAGACCGAGCAAGATAATAAAAATGACAATACTACCCACCTAAATTATTTTACTTATTCAGTGCTGTACCCATCAAACTGCCAAAGGATTACTCTATAGAGCTAGAAAAATATATATAACCAAGGTCAAGACTCCCACGGGAATCAGTGAAAAAAGATTTGGAGGGAAGGGAGCCTAGCAATGCCTAATCTCGAACTGCTCCAAAGCCATAATTGTCTAAACAATTTGGCACTGGCTAAGAAATAGAGTGGTTGATCAATGGAATTCATGAGGTACACAATTAGGTATGTAAATGAGTGTTTGAGAAACCCAAAGATTCCAGCTTTGGGGGCAAGAACTCGCTATTCAGGAAAACCTTCTGCGAAAACTGGCAGACATGTATACATAGACACACACACACACACACATGTGTGTCTGTATATGTGTATCTATACAGATATATACAAATATATTTGTGTATGTGTGTGTATATATGTGTATGTATTGTGCGACTGTGTATGTGAATATATTTGTGTGTGTACATATGTGTATATATGTATGTATATGTATATGGTATGAGTGAGTGTGTGTGTTTATCCAATTTGGACCTAGTCCTTTGCTATAATTTAAAAGGCTGCTATTCGTATGTTGGTACATATTCAACCTTTCTTTCTTTCTTTGGGTTATATGTCTACTACTGTGATTGCCATGATAAAAGGTATGGTCAGTTTAGTCATTTTTCTTTAATAATTCCAAACTGAAATCCAAAATAATTAGATCACTCAATTCATAGCTTCATTCAAAGTGTCTCATTGTGCTTGTCTTCCATAGCCCTTCCAATATCCTTTTTAAAAATCCTTGCCAGGGGGCAGCTAGGTGGCCTAGTGGATTGAGAACCTGGGTTCAAAGCCGGCCTCAGACCCTTGACACTTACTAGCTGTGTGACCCTGGGCAAGTCACTTAACCCCAATTGCCTCGCAAAAAAACTCCCCAAAACCAAAACAACAAAAAAAATCCTTGCCAGTTTGTATAGAGTGATGTGAAACTTCAGACTGATTTTATTTGCATTTGTAGCATGTTTTCTGTGGTTGTAAATTTTATTATGAAAGCAATTCATATTCTTTGACCACTTATCCTTTGGGGAATGACTTGATGTTATATATTTGTGTCAGTTCCCTGCATAGTGTGTATGTTGTTTTCAGTCGTGTCTGACTCTCCATGACCCCTTTTGGGGTTTTCTTGGAAGAAATAATAGAGTGATTTGCCATTTCCTTCTTCAGCTTGTTTCATAGATGAGGAACTGAGGCAAACAGGATTAAATGACTTGCCCAGGGTTACACAGCTAATAAATGTCTGAGGCCAGACTTGAACTCAGGAAATGAATCTTCCTGACTTCAGGTCTGGCAATCTATCCATTATACCACCTACTTGCCCCTATATAGTTTGGATATCAAACTTTCATTTCTAATATTTTATGAATTTTTATTTTTTTGCATTACTGTGCCTCTTCTCATCCTCTCTTCATTTTATCTGTGCAAAAGATTTTTAATTTTATGTAATTGAGGCAGCTAGGTGGCACAGTGGATAGAGCACCGACCCTGGAGTCAGGAGGACCTGAGTTCAAATCCGGCCTCAGACATATAACACTTACTAGCTGTGTGACCCTGGGCAAGTCACTTAACCCCAATTGCCTCACTAAAAAAATTAAAATTAAAATTAAAATTTTTTTATGTAATCAGGATTGTCTATTATATCTCTTGCCATCTCTTCTTTCCTTTATTTGGCTGGGAATTCTCCTCCTAGCTCTAGTAAGAAGTACCAGATCTCATTTTAGGTTAATTTATTTTTTAATGGTGGGAGTTCTTCTGTTTAGGTTGTGTATCCATTTTGAGTCGTTGGTACTATATGGTGTAAGATGATTTAATCAGTTTCTGCCAAACTGATTTTCAGTTTTCCTAGTTGTTCTTGTCTTATGTTATTGAGTTTATCAAATATTCTACTGTTTTGGATTGTTTCTGAAATAATAAGCAAGATGAGTTCAGAAAAACCTGGAAAGACTTACATGAAGCAAAGCAAAGTGAGCAGAACCAGGGGAACAGTAATGATCAACTGTGAATTACTTAGCTCTTCTCAGCAATAATGATCCAAGACATTTCTGAAAGACTTAGGATGAAAAATGCACTCCACTTCTAGAAAAAGAACTGATGGAGTTTGAATGTAGGCATATAACCTTTTACTTTATTTTTCTTGGGGTTTTTGGTCTGTTTTCTTTCATAATATGGCTAATATGGAAATATGTTTTGCAAAACTGCCAATGTTCAACTTATATCAAATTGCTTGCCTTCTCAATGAGGGGGGAGGAATGGGAGGAAAGGAGAGAATTCAGAACTCAAAAAATTTTTAACTGAATGTTAATTTTTATATGTAATTAGAAAAAATAAAATATTCTTTAAAATGCACAGAAGACCCCAAAAAACAACCCCAACCTAAAATGCACAGAAGAGAAGTGAAAGAATTTCAGAAGGAAGAATAGATCAATGGCATGGTTTTGAAAGCAACATGTATGAAATGGAGATTCATGGTTTTCTATGAAATTTTTTGTGTGTTCTGCTGTAAAATAATAACTAAAAGATAAATACCTTACTTGGAGTTTTCTCTCAGACTGGGTTTCATTGTGATCTGAAACTTCTTCCCAAACAATGCTCAACCAAACAATGCTCAACTCTGGGCATGGCCCAGCAGGGGTCTGTGACTATGTGACTATGGATGACTTTGGGCTATGGAAGTACTAAAAAAAGGGCACCTGGGTATAGCCAGGTCTGCCTCAACATTCTTAACCTGGCAGTACTTCTATCATTGTCTCTTTAGCTTACAGCCAAAATGTTGTTAGCCATTCATCATCCAAAGAGAGTTATTAGGGGCAACTAGGTGGTGCAGTGCATAAAGCACCGGCCCTGGATTCAGGAGGACCTGAGTTCAAATCCGGCCTCAGACACTTGACACTTACTAGTTGTGTGACCCTGGGCAAGTCACTTAACCCTCATTGCCCAGCAAAAAAACAACAACAAAGAGTTATTGGTTCCCTCTAGCAGGCTAAAGGATCAAAATGGACTCATCTCCTTGGAGTCCTTGCTTGTGCTCTGTAGGATACTTTGATCACTTTTTTCAGTTGATGATTTTTTCAATTTTATTTCTCTTTGCTCTTAGGTGGTGAAACATCTGGAGACTATGCTAGGTGCTTCAGTTCAGCATGTAAAATTTAGCCAAATGAAATACTCTTACCAGATCTGGGTCAGCATGATGTCAGCCAAGAACTATGATGGCACGGTACAGCGTCAATGGGATTGTGGTATCACGATATGCTTCAAGGATTGTGGGTTTTCTGTGGCTGAGAATACAACCTATTTCATGCAGTGGGTGACAGAAATGCTGATTTTTAATCCTGCAATTCATGTTTATAGTGACAAGAACTTTGGAGAAAGCCTGTTTCTTTCTTGATCATCATTTTTTTCTCTCTCCAATTCTGTTTTTCTGTCTCTTGGCAGACTTTATAGTAACATGAAAAGGCAGCAAATGTTGTTGTATGGTTCTCTCCTGGATACCTGCTGGCTGCAGGTCTGGAGGAAGCTGGGTAAAGGAAGCCATACGTATTGGTATTACTTTTCTCCTATAGACAAGAAGGAGGGCCTGGTCACTTCTCAGGAAAAAGGGATGGTGGGGGCAGTTAAGTTCTTCAATCATATCTCTCTTTTGATTAATAGCCCTGGGACGAGTAGCTCAGGAGATTTCCCCAATCTATCTGCCAGGAAACATCATTCAAACAAGTGTTCAACTCTGTGTGTTTTGTTTGACAAATTCCAGGAAGCGGTGAAGTTCCAGGAGCTGCTAGGAGATCATGGAAAGCCTGTGTGGCCCCTCTGGGAACTGATGAAGTGGGTCCTTGGGATGTCAACACACACCATCCCTTCTATTGGTATATCTAGCCATCTTCTCTCATAGGGAAAAGGCAACATGCAAGAAACCTGAGCAAATTTTGAATCCTGAAATCCCTGAAAACTTCATTTTGCACAGGATAGTTCCCTCTATGGATAAGGCCATCTGTGAATTATGAGTATAGCTAACCCATCAGAAGGGCAGCTCTCAATCTGGGGAGTATTGCCTAAGTCTTATAACTCGTAAACTAGTTTCATGAGGAAATAGCTAGGGTGGTAAGGACTGACCTAGAAGAAACAAAGTGGGTTTAGCCTATTGTATTTCTTTTTTTTTTTTTTTTTGCAGGGCAGTGAGGTTTAAGTGACTTGCCCAGGGTCACACAGCTAGTGTCAAGTGTCTGAGGATGGATTTGAACTCAGGTCCTCCTGAATCCAGGGCCAGTGCTTTATCTGCTGCACCACCTAGCTGCCCCTCAGCCTATTGTATTTCTTTTCTTTTTTTTTTTTTTTTGGTGAGGCAATTGGGGTTAAGTGACTTGCCCAAGGTCACGCAGCTAGAAAGTGTCAAGTGTCTGAAGTGGGATTTGAACTCAGGTCCTCCTGAATACAGGACCAGTACTCTATCTACGGTGCCACCTAGCTGCCCCCAGCCTATGGTATTTCTAATGGAAGCCCTTGTGATGTAATGAACCTGGAGAATTGTTTTGCTCATCCCCTCTAATACTGTGTAGTGGCAATGATTGGCCAGACTTTTGTTTAGCCATAAACTTGATGTTCTTCCAGCCAGTGGAACTCTTACCGATTGGTAGGCCACATTTTCTAGTTCTTGGAATAGGGTTTTCAAGCATCTGAGTTCTGTTGCTAATGCTAAACCACTTAAGATAGCAATATGAAAAATAAATCACACACTGAAGTATCACTCAGTCACCCTTTATTATTATTATTATTATTATTATTTTATTTTTTTTTTTTTTTAGTGAGGCAATTGGGGTTAAGTGACTTGCCCAGGGTCACACAGCTAGTAAGTGTCTGAGGCCGGATTTGAACTCAGGTACTCCTGACTCCAGGGCCGGTGCTCTATCCATTGCGCTACCTAGCTGCTCCTCAGTCACCCATTATTGAAACCATGGCTTCATATTTGCCTCCTCTTCCTCCCTTGAAGCAGCTAGTGCTTCTGATCTGGGGAACGAGATGGGGCAGAAGGCGAGACGAATGACAGTAGGCAGGGTTTTTCTCTAAAATGCAGCAAACTCCTTTATTCCCCTGCCTAGCAATCCTCTTATAGTAAAACAGAGCATGAGCTCATGAGAACATTTTTGAATAACAAAACCATCCATCAAGTTATACGTGACAGTTACAGCATATTCCCAGGAACGGTTACAGGATAGTGAGACCACCTGGCTTTTTGTTTATACCTTAAGGCCCACGAGAGCTTTTCCTCCTAACAATTTTGTTATTGTCTTCCTTACTCCCTGTCCTTGATTATCAGAACATTTTGATTGTTCCTCATTAGCCCAAAGGTTTGGCATAACACCAGGGATGGGAACTTCAGAAAAGGCCTCTGGCCCTCTGAGTTCTCTACACTCCCTCATTTCCTCACATCCAGTTAATCAGCAAGTCTGGGCAGTTCTTCCTTCCCAAATATTGAACAAATACATTTCTTCCCCACCACCACTGGCACTATCCTCGTTACTGGGAGGGCCTCAGTTTCCTTTTTGGAGGGCAGGGGGAGTAGCTAAGTTTCTTTCTGTTGTTTTCTTTAGTGACTACAGTAAATTAGTCTGTAGGCAAGCCTTGGATGCTAGATACACGGTGTCCCAGAGGATTCTGGCATGAAAATGTAGCTTATAATTGGAGTAGGGAACTGCTGCTCAGCTACCACAGGGCTCTTCAGCTGCTAGGGAGAGGCAGCAGTTTAACCAACCTGTGCCACTTTTGGTGGCAGAGCATCTTGACTCTGTCCACCTGGTGATGAGAGATGAATGACCTCCTGGGTTGTGCCATGGATATAGCAAGAAAGGTTACTAAAGACCAAGGAAAGAGAGAAAGCTCTCCTTCCTTAGGTACTGAGTGTCTTTGGAAGGCCTGGATAATTCCTCTGAGGTAAAGTATGAGGAACAGAGACCATATGTGGGAATACTCTCCCAATCATGGGGTATGAAACATGAGTGCTCTTTCTAATTTCATGTCGATTTTTATTGTTATCCATAGGTCTGGGTCTGCTGGAGTCAGTTCTCAAACATGATCCTCAAACCTATGCCAAGTTTGAAGAACTGAGGCAAACCCTTTGGTCAGAGCTTGTAGGCATGCTGGGAAACGATGGGGTCTTCTTATACCCCTCCCATCCTCAAGTGGCTCCCAAGCACCACTTCCCTCTGACAAGGCCATTCAACTTTGCTTATACAGGTGGGTTCCAGCTTGTCCACAGCTCACCCTCAGAGCTATCATTCATGGGACATCTTTGGGGCCTATTCCAAAGCCAGGGTCTGCCAGCTTACCTGTTGGGTGCCTCTTTCCATAACCATTCCATTTGTGAAGTCCTTAAAGGCCATGGGCATGGGTAGCCTTGAGACTCAATTCAGTAGGGATGTTGTGCTTGTGGTGGAAGGGGGATCTGACTTGTTCTGATAGCTCACAAGGACAGAACCAGGAAAGAGGGATGAAAGCAGCAAAGAGATAGATTTAAACCAGATGTCAGGACAAACTGTCCTAATGTGGCAACTTTCAACTGCCTTGAGAAGTGGTGGGCTCCTCCTCCTTGGAGGTCTTGAGACAGAGGCCGCACAAGTGCTCCATGGATGTTATCGGAGGCATTTCTCTCATGTATGGGTCAAACTAGATGACTGCCCAAGTCCTTTCCTACTCTCAAGTTCTGTGTTTTTAGAAAACCACACAATTGGCATGAGCACTGATGACTTTCTTGTAATTTATGCTCTGCTTTCTTTTGGCAACATTCCTGCCTTCTTAATGTAGTAAGTTCCCAGAAAACGATCAAGATTTCCCCACTTTTTGCCCTCCCGTGCACTAATTTGCTGGAGTGGCCACATTAAGGTCCTCTCGTCATTCTCAGTAGGTATTAATATGCACTGACCACAAGGTTCCCAATGGATTGATACCCATTTGTTTCTGAGTATAGCCCTCTCCACTCCTCTTACTAGCAAACCTTTCCTTGTCACAAAAGGTGGCACCCTGCCCCTGCCCAATAGCACCCATGGTCCCCTATCTCATCTCCTCACTTTTCTTATGTCATGCATGGTTTCTTTTTGTTGGTCTTTCCATTCGCGTAGTTGTCCTTATCACACAGCAGTCTTTTCTGTACCATTCATGTGTGCGTTGGGGAAAAAGTGACACAGCCAGTAGTGCCAAAATGAGATAATTATGACCTTTCCTTCTGTGCTGGCATTCTCCAGAACTTAGAGAAAGTGAAAGAAATAGCTACAGTTTTCTGTGAAGAAAGTGGAATGAATGAATCTTCAAAAACAAGTGTGATTGTCAGAATGTTATTCTTCTGTTCCCTTTAGGCATCTTCAATGCCCTGGGCTTGCCTGTGACCCAATGCCCACTTGGCCTGAACAGCAAGGGACTCCCTCTGGGTATCCAGGTGGTAGCTGGCCCCTTCAATGATCACCTGACTCTGGCTGTGGCTCAGTACCTGGAGAAGAGTTTTGGTGGCTGGGTCTGTCCTGGAAAGTCCTAGAATGACCTTCCCACAATTCAATTTATCCAATTTGTGGGTGACAAAGAGCTAAGATGGATAACTAACATTCAATTCAAAAAAGCTCTTGATAAGCTTTTAGAGATCGAATCTAACAGACGAATGAAATTTAACGATGGATAAAGTCCAACATCTGGACAACGACAGAAGACAATGGGGAAAACATGACTAGACAACAAATCATGTGAAGAAGAGTTGGAGGCCTTATTAGACTGTAATCTCCACGTGACCACAAGAGCCCACAAAGTGCAAACAATCTTAGGTCACCCTGAGTCACAGGACTTGGGGAGACATTGTATTCCTTTTGGACTCTGTCCTCGTTAAGCTGTCTGGAGCGCTTTGTTCCATCTTGGCACCACATTTTAGGCAAGATGCAAATGAGCCTAAGTGTGGGATGCAAGGAAGTAGAAAGTATGTCATACAAGAATGATTGAAGCACCTGGGAACATTTAGCCTCAGTGTAGCATCTATGATCCTGTCATTCTAAGGCTGTTAGGAAATCTGTTCAGCAGTTGGAGGCGGGGACTCTCACTGGTTTTTTCCTGGGAAAGTCACTTCCCCACCTCTTTTGGCCAGGCCATAGTTGTACTGGCTGGAAGAAGCCTATTGCCAGCATGGGAGTGAATGCAATTCAAAGGGACTGGGGTTCATTTGAACTTCCCTTCCTTTGCATCTTTCACATTTAGCCAGTAGATCTCAGTAAAAAGAAATGGCTCTTCAAAGGAGAGGGGCAGTTCACAAGGATTAGCAAGCAGAGCACCTTCCAAGAGAAACTCCTGGCACAGTCCAAATGGCCAGATCTATTGAAAATCATTTCCAGAACTAACCCGTAACATTCACATGCACACTTCTGTAAAGAAGTTAGTAGTCTATCATAAATCAGTACCCTCCTCCTTCCCAGTGGGGGATTCTTCATTAGACACAAGACCCCACCGTTGTATAGCTCATCAAGCCCAAGTATGGTATTTAAAAGATGGAGAGAAGGTAGGAGAGAAAAGAACAGAGAGAAAATGAAGACTTAGTAAGCCTTCAAGGCCAATGAACACAGGATTTGTACTTCAGGTCCAGTGTGAGGAAAGAGGAGGAAGGTCGTTAAGAACAGCTCTTTGTGCAGAGGAGAGGAGGCAAGAGTTACTGACTGCTCCATTCTCTGGCTTGACAGGTGTGATAAGAAACAGAGAGATGCAGGTAAGCAATGCCCTGCAGAGATGGTTAGCCAGCAAGCATTTATTAAGCACCTACTGTGTGCCAAGCACTCTGCAGGAGCCTTCCCTATAGTATTCTTCCCACTCCTGGACACCTGGAAGCTAGTCTGACAAACCTTGCCCATTACCCCTTTAGCATCTCCCTAACCTGCTCTCTGGGACTCGGAGGCAAAACCTTACCTTGTGTATCCCAAGATGTTATATACGACATATTGGGTGGCAATCAACTTCATTTTGATGTGCCTCCCTTCTCCAAGACATTGAGTCAATGAGTTCTTTTCCTGACAACAACCAAGTTTCCATTTCGATCTAGGAATGTGGTCTAAGTTTTATTATGCTGGTTGGAGTCTGGATGGGGCAAGGGAGTTAATGTGCTCCTCACCTCCTTCCTCATTACCACACCTCGAGACTCCAAATTGCACAGTAATTCTGTCTCTCTAGGGATATGTGTAGATCCTGGTTTTTTGTTTTTTTTGTTTTTTTTGTGAGGCAATTGGGGTTAAGTGACTTGCCCAGGGTCACACACCTAGTAAGTGTGTCAAGTGTCTGAGGTCGCATTTGAACCCAGGTCCTCCTTACTCCAGGACCAGTGTTCTATCCACTGCACCACCTAGCTGCCCCTGTAGATCCTGTTTTGATGTTGGTCCATGGACTAAGGTCTTGGCTTTTCTGCAGAAAGATAATATAAGTCCTGTTGCAGCTAGAAAGCTGTTCTGTGGCAAGATTCTTTTAGAACTGAATGAGGGGCAGCTAGGTGGTGCAGTGGATAGAGCACCGGCCCTGGATTCAGGAGGACCTGAGTTCAAATCCAGCCTCAGACACTTGATACTTACTAGCTGTATGACCCTGGGCAAGTCATTTAACCCCAATTGCCTCACTAAAAAAAAAAAAAAGAACTGAATGAGCCCTGGGTGCTGGTTTGCTTGAGCTCTGGAAAGTCCATTGTTGGATCCTGCTGGTGATTAAAGCCCATGAAAACTTCCTGGCCTAAAGTAGTCCTTTCCAGACTTTTCAGGGCTCCCCAGTTCAGCATGCAAAAGAGGCTTCAGAGCTCATCTGTTGCCATTCCTTTGTCTTAGAAATGGGAAAACTAAGGTAACATTGGACAAGTCACCTATGCCTTGGTTTTCCCATTTATAAGATATGGGGATTGGACTACATGGCCTCTTCTCTTCCTTCTAGCTTAAAAGCCTGTGTCCCAGGGGGCAGCTAGGCGGCACAGTGGATAGAGCACTGGCCCTGGATTCAGGAGGACCTAAGTTCAAATCCGGCCTTGGACACTTGACACTTATTAGCTGTGTGACCCTGGGCAAGTCACTTAACCCCCAACTGCCTCACTAAAAAAACAAAACAAAACAAAAAACCTGTGTCCCAGAAGGCAAGGCCAAGCTAGAACCTGGACATGTGGCCTTCTGCTTTCTTGTCATACCTATCCCCATAGCTTTGCCCTGCAGGGCTACCTCACACCCCATCTGAAGGGGGTTGAAGTCAATGCATTTCCCCCTTTAAAAAAAACAGATTTCCTTTCTGTTATCACAAACTTGAGAAATGCCAACAAATATGAACATTTTCCCATACAAAGAAATGAAAAAGATTGCACAGCTTAGGAAGTTTTTGTGTATTTCACATTTTAATTCCATGTGCTTCCTGGGTCCAGACTTGTCTTCTCATCTTGTTCCCATGTTGCCCACCCAACCTTTTTCTAGTTTCTCTCAGGTTTGCCTCATCACGGTTGCTTGTACCCTAGGAAATACTTAAATCTTTTCTCCATGTAGCTTTTGTGGCTTCTTGCCTGCAGCAAGGTCACGTTCAGTGCAGACATTTAATTGCAACTCTCTCAGCTAAAATGTGAGTTTCTAACTCTAAGGTCCTAATTGACAGAATTGAAAAACAAAGGACACTCACTAGTAATAGCTACATTGCTACTCTGGAAGCATGGAGTATATCTAAAAATCAAAGTTTGGGCAATTCTTTTTCTTCTTCCTCTTCACTGTTGTCATAGAAATGCCACACAACTTAATCTTCACTTGTTCTGAATCACTTGGCTTTTATTTTAAAAACTTCCGTGACTTTCACTTAAAAACTTTTTTTTTCGGGGAGCAGCTAGGTGGCGCAGTGGATAAAGCACCGGCCCTGGATTCAGGAGGACCTGAGTTTAAATCTGGCCTCAGACACTTAACACTTACTAGCTGTGTGACTCTGGGCAAGTCACTTAACCCCCATTCCCCCCCCCCCAAAAAAAAAAACCAACAAAAAAACCCCACACCTTTTTTTTCCTTATTGCAACCCTCGAGGCAGGGTTTTAGCAGATTTAAGAGGGAAAGTCTTAACTAGACTTTTTGGTACCTGGGGCAGATGATAGTGTAGCCTAGGATAGTACTTTTTTCTAGTAAAAATAAATTTAATAATGATAAATAGAATATTACATATCAGATAAAAAAATCAATCCCACAAACACAAAATGTGAAGGGAGGACTAGATAGCAATTTGCCTGAGAAAAAAATGTACGAATTTTGGTGGGCAGCCATTTCAGTATGAATCAGCAGAGTTCTGATACAATGCCTGGCACACAGTAGGTACTTAATAAATGATTACTGAGTTGACTTGGCAGGCAAAGAAGCTAATTGCTTTTTTAAAAATGATAAACATTTTTATTTAAAGTTTTGAGTTCCAAATTTTATCCCTCCTTCCTGTCCCCCTCCCTGAGGTGGTAAGCAATCAGATGTGGGTGGGTTATACATGTATGATTATGTAAAACATTAGCATATTAGTCTTTTTGTATAAGAAAACTTGAATAAAAGAATAAATGAAAGTGAAAAATAGCCTGCTTCAGTCTGTGTACCATCAATATCAGTTCTTTCTTTGGAGGTGGACAGTATGTTTCAGCATTAGTCCTTTGGGATTGTCTTGGATCATTGCATTGCTGAGAATAGTCAAGTCATTCACAGCTCTTCATCAAACAATATGGCTGTCACTGTGTACAACATTCTCCTGGTTCTGCTCACTTCACTATACATCAGTTCTTACAAGTCTTTCCAGGCCTTTCTGAAATGATCCTGCTTGTCATTTCTTGTAGCACAATAATATTCCATCACCATCATATACCACAGCTTGTTTGACCATTCCCCAATTGATGGGCATCCCTTTGATTTCCAATTCTTAGCCACCACAAAAAGAGCTGCTAGAAATATTTTTGTTCAAATAGGTCTTTTTCTCTTTTGGGGGATGTCTTGGGGATAAAAACCTAGCCGTGGTATTGCTGGATCAAAGGGCATGCATAGTTCTATAGCCTGAAAATGGCTTCTCAGTGTCCTGGGCTCTGAGTCCCATTTGGGGCTCTGTCTCTCGCAGGGGCTTCCCTCCTTAGGGCCCAAAGGCTTCTGCTGCCCCAGGAGCAGGACTGCCCTCTGGGGTCCCGAGTGACCAAGTCTTGTGGAGGTCAAAGGGCCCTAGGTTTCTCTTTGCTGTGCCAAGGCAGACTGTCAGTTGAGATTGATTTAGAGGATGCCAGGGGGCAGGCAGGGTGAGGAGGAAGAGCTGGGCCCTGGGCTGGTGAGGTGCCCTGGGCGGAGCACGCATGGAGGCTGCGAGCTGGTTTGGGATCTCTCCTGCAGCCGAATCACAGCAGGGGTAGGGTTGGGCTGGGCTGAGGCGGCCAAGTTCTCTCAGTCAGGGCGGCAGCAGCATTTGGGGGGACAGGTGTGGCCACTTTGGGAGCCGCGGCCGAGCCCTAGCGTGGCCCATGAGGGAGATAGAGGCTGAAGGAAGGGGCGGCCCTGTGCCTCCGGGAGCCCCGTGGCAGCAGCAACAGGGCAGCGTGAGGAGCCAGCAAGCAACCCATGGAGAGGAGGCCGGACCGAGGAGGAGGAAGAGGAGGAAGAGGAGGAGGAGGAGGAGGGGCAAGGGGGGCCAGTGGAGGGCGAGGGGAAGGAGTTGGGAAGCCATCCAGGGCAGGGCAGTCAAAGGGAGCCTGTGGCGAAAAAGAAACGGGCCAAGGTTGGGGGGAAGCTGAGGGAAAGAACCTTGAGCCAGGGGAGTGGGCACGAGAAGCCTCTGAGAGGGAGGCAGGGAGGGAGGGGCAGCAGCTGAGGCCCATCGCCAGGGGGCAAGGTCTGCTGCCGTCTAGGAGGCACATTGAACCCCTGCCCGATGCCTCAGGAGCAAAGCTGCCTGTGCCCCTGGCTGGCAGGACAACAGTGGCCCAACATACCCAGCACTGGCATGATCAGCAGCTGGTTTTCTCCCCTTTACACTTGCCAGGACAGGGCAAGAAAAGAAGGGGAATCCTGCCCAAATAGGCACTTGTAGATACTTCCTTACACCCATAACACCCTCATGTTTCATGGTGGCAGATTCACGTAGTAACTGTCATTAAGCAAATGCAGAAGGCCTGATTGAGAGACCAGGTGGTAGCCTTAAAATCCAAATCCATTGACACATTGCCACACGTGAATGTTCTTGGTGCATCTTCAATGACTCCTTTCATGCCTTCTTCCTTTGTCCAAGGGTGGCTGCAGCAGGAGTGAGTGGAGTGCCTGCAGTGGAAATGAAGGATCTCCCTGTGTTCTGAGGATCCAGTCACCTTGGGGATAGATTTCTGGCCTGGGGTTCCAAGAGCACAGGTAAGATTCAGGAAGCTCAGAAATTTGTGGAGCATTTCAGTCATTATGGAAAAGTTCCCTTCAGCTAAGTGCCCTCTTACAGGAGTCACATTGATTGGATGCTCTTGGCAGACAGCTTCTTTAGGGAACCTGAAAATTAGGTATTTAAAGGGATCTGTGTGAATTCACAAAGCAAGTCCAACACAAAATCTGACAAGGCCTTCAGTGACCATAGAATCTAAAACCTTTAAAAAAGACATGAATGGTCAAAGAATATGAACAAACTACTGAAAAGAATTGCAAAATATTAACAACCACATGAAAAATACTTCTATTGCTAATAATAATGAAATGTAAATCAAAACCACATTTTACCTCACACTCTGCAACTTAGCAAACACAACAAAGATGAGACTAGGCAGATGCTGGAAGGGACTGTGAGAAGATGGGCATCTTGGTGCATTGCTGGTAGAACTTGGAAGCAGTACAACCTTTCTGGAAAGGAATTTGGAATTAGAGAAATAAAGTGACTAAAATGCCCATCCTCTTTGACCCAGAAATTCTTTGATTAGGCTTATTCTTCTAAGGAAGCCCTTGATAAGGAGAAAGTCCCCATGTACACCAAAATATTTTCAGTAATACTTTTTGTGATAGGTTATTTGCTGTTGTGTAGGGACCGGCTAAACAAGTTGTACCTGAATGTAATGGAAGAGAAGCCAGGAAAGAGCTACATGAATTGATGGAAAATGAAAGAAGCCCAGCTAAAAGAGCAATATCTCTGATGACTCCAAGGAAAGCAGAACCACAAAAGAAAAGGTAGGGGGAGACACTCCTACCTCATCTCCTTTATAGAGCTGGGAGGTCCCCAAGTATTTTCAGACCTTTCCCATGTACAGTTATGCTGATTTTTTTGTTCCTTTTCTGCCTTTAAAAGTACTATTTGTTCAACTACAGTGACATAAAAAACCCTCATCAGTAAGAACAATTCTCCATTCCATCTTAGAATTGGTGATAGAGACAGCAGGATATAGTTTAATGTGCACCCTAGATTTTTGGAGAATAGATTTCAGATGTTTCAGAGAACGGATATAAATGAAGTATTAGAAACTAAAACAATACAAGAAATAGTAGGATCGTACTTTTAGAGCTGAAAAGGACCTTGAAGGTCATCTCATTCAACTCCTTTATTTTTTCTCACGAGGCCCAAAGAAGTCAACATCACAGAGAACTGGCAGAATGAGGATCTGAACCAGGTCTTCTGTTCTGCAAACACAGGAACTCTTTGTAGGGCTTCACACAAATTCCCTAAGTTAGCCCAAGAGCTCTTAGTTTTCAAAGGACTCAAATCTACTTCAAAATTTGTGATATTTAAACAAATCAGGAAATAATTAACACAAATTATTCTAAGTAGGAGGGAGAAACATGGGCACCCCAATACTATCCCTAGGAGGTAGTCTCTGGGACATTGTTCCAGCTTGAGAAAACAGCAAACACTCTGAGGCATGGATCCACACAAAGCATTTTGTGGAAAAAAAGATCAAATTCAACAGAGAAACAGGTAGGAAGGGTCAGAAGCAAAACAAGCTCTAACTCTGGAGGGTGGATTAAAGGAAACAAAAAGAGAAACCCTGTGATCAAGGTCTGGGTAAGGGGAAGTGAAGAGGGGGTGTTGGAGCAGAAGCACACTTGTTCTAGCTCTTGCTAACTTCTTTGTAAAGGAGGAGGGAGTGGCATGCACAGTAAGATGAGTGGGATGGACCCCAGGCCTGTTGGAAAGAAGTGCACCTAAGGAGAAGCTACCAAGTTGCTGTGATAGCTGTTAGCTCCTGCTGTTTAGATGGTAAGCTCAGTTATTTCTGGGCTACTGGAATACAAGTACCCAAAATGTAAATGTAACAATCTTTAAAATTTAATATTTTTTAAAAATCGTTTCAAATTTTTCAACCTCAAAATTTCAGTAGCCATGGGCAAACTTCAGGTTATCCTGGAGGTTTTTAATTTCTGAGAAACAGTTAATCCAGTATTCAAACCTCTTTCCTTGGAAGTCTTTTAGATCAGATTGCAGCAATAGCTAGCATTACAAGGCTAACCAATTGGGCAAGCCTTCCTATCTGCTCTGAATGAGGAGCAGCCATTTGTGTTTCTGTCTAATTGCATAATTAATTTTTATACTATTATGTTTTCTTGATTACAGTCCTTTTGGCCAGAATCAGCCTTGTTTGGTAGAGAATACAGATAAGATGACTGAGGAAATGCATCTGGCAAGAAAACAAAAACCTTTCTATTGTGTTTGACTGATTCCTGGTTTCTCATGGAGTCATTAGTTTCCAACTGTCCAATTTGAATTTTTAAGGCATTGTTTTCTTCAGTCAGATTATGCAACTCCTTTTCCATTTGGCAAAATGAATTTTTTAAGGAATTGTTTTCTTCAGTCAATCTTTGTGCTTCCTTTTCCAAGCTGCTGATTCTTTTTTCATAATTTTCTCGGGTTGCTTTCATTTCTCTCCCCATTTTTTCTTCTACATCTCTCAATTGATTTTTAAAATCCTTTTTGAGCTCTTCCAAGAAGGCTTTTTGGTCTTGAGACCAATTCATCTTCCCTCTTGAGATTTCACATGTAGGCAATTTGAGAGTACTGACTGTCCTCATCTGAGTTTGTGTTTAGCTCTTCCCTGTCGACACAGAAGCTCTCAATGGTAAGAGCTCTTTTCTGTTTCTTACTCATATTGTGGCTTATTTATTTAAGTTGAGGTCTGCTTCTGGGGCACCAGGGTCACTGTTTCAAGCTTCTTGTGCTGGGGATAGGGGGCTGTGTCACTGGCTTTCTACTCTGAGGCCTCTATGGCTTGTGGATTTCTCACTGCCCTGGCCTTGTTCCTTGTTCTTGCTCCTGGCATGCAGGGATGGCTAGGCCTGGTCACACCTGTCCTATGGGTGGCCTTCTACCTGGCAGCCTGCCCTCTCAGCTGATGCTGGTGGATCTCATCACTGGCCTGTTGCACCATCAGCTTGCTGAGCCAGGATCAAGGGACCTCAGTTGTCCAGCTGTGGCCTAGAGCTTCCTGCTGACTTGCTCCAACCCCCTCCATGCTGCGCTGCACTGAGGTGCGCTGAGCTCCCCTTTTGCCCGAGTAAGACTGACCTTTCCTGAAGTCTTCTAAATTATCTAAGGTTGGAAGATTGTATCTCTCTGTCTTTTGTAGGTTCTGTAGTTTCAGAATCTGTTTAGAGGCTTGATTTAATGTTCTCTTTGAGGGAACCAAAGGAGAGCTCAGGAAACTTCCTGGCTTCTCTCCGCCATCTTGGCTTCACCAAAACCTTTCTATCGTGAAAGGGCAGCTTTGCAGCCAGAATGTTGAAATCTGTGCCCGACCCCTCCCTCCCTCCACCAAGTCACTTTCACTTGCTTCTAGGTATCCATTGTACAGAGTGATCCATTAGTTCAAACTTTTTCATTTAATTGCCATGAAAATTTGATAATTTCATCTGAAAGGAGGGTTGAAGCAAACTCAGGAAGAGCTCTGATGACTGAAAACTGGAAAAAATTCATCTTGATTAAAGCATTTCCCCCATGAAAATGGGGCCCTCCTGAACTCTGTGAGGGTTGATTATGGGGAGGCCATTCTTTGGGGAATACAATAACAAACTGTACTTACTTGAGGATTTTCCAAGAATATTGGAGCAAAGGAGTGAAGACGTCAAAGAAGCCCTTCAAAGCTGTAATTTCATGGAATGTTGGCAAGAACTTACTCCAGTTCCTCTTGAAAATGAAGTACCAAAATATGTGAACCACTCTGCAAGTCCATGATGTTGTAAAGAATGTCTGTCAGCTGTCATCACCAGTAAAGCTTTCAGCCTGAAAAAAAAAAGATTTCACCAGACTCGGGTCTTTTCTCAAGCTAAATTGCTTAGCATTCAAACTCTACTACATAGAGCATAACTGATAGGCTGGCCACATTTTTTGAATGCCAAATGTACATTTGCCTAAAAGACAATTTTATGGAGACAAGAACCCATGTGGAAGTCAGAAGAAGTAATACAAGGACACTTTCAAGATCTCTCTGAGTCATGAGAAACCCTGGCAAAGGATCACTCAGCATGGCATGCACACATCAAAGAAGGTGCTATGCTCTATGAGCAAAGTAGAATTGTAGTAGCTCAAAAATGTGAGATGTACACATTTAGAGACATCTGTACTCCAAATGTTGATGTGCCTGACCTGTGGTAGAGTCTACTGATCTCATATTGATCTGAGGTACAGTTGACCCAAACCTAGTGATGTCGTTTTTGTCCTCTTCAAACATGTAGGACAACAACCATTGTTGCTGAGCTCTAATTTTCAGATTTATTCAGGAGCAATCAGAATTAGACTCAAGGAAGAGAAAATGCATGATGCTGCCATAGCAGAGAATTTGGGAATGCATTTCTGGGGACATTGGGCCCCTTTGCTCTTTCATTTCCCAATATTTGGGTGGTCTCCCATGCCATCCACCTTTTATATGGTGGACCAAGTTTTCTTACATAGATGGAACAAAGTTAGAGAATGTGATGCTCTTGTCTTTACTTTTGCCTTCTCTCCCACACAACTATTTTCTCCATGGCTCTGCACTCTCACTGAGACCGGACTACTTCCTGATGACACTGCACCCCTACCACCCTTTTCCAGTATTGACTGCACTCTTTGGTTTAACTCATTCTCCACAATTCACTGGCCCTTGATGGGGAAGTAAGAATACTCCTTACTCCTCACAGTCACTCCTAGACACTCTCTATCACCATCACTCAGTAACCTTTCTGTTGAGATTCATTCCATCTAAATTCATCACCCATTCAAGATTCTGGTAACGTATCTAGTGACCCCCAGAATGTTCTCCTTCCTTCCTCAAAGAGTTCAGTGACTAGATTACAGTCTTTATCTCCTCCCCAATTCCTGCCCTCATACTCAGGGACTTCAATCAATATATTTAAGGTAGCTTAAATAGCCAAGCTTCCCATTTCTTGTTTGTTTTTTATTTTTTCCAGGACAGTGAGGGTTAAGTGACTTGCCCAGGGTCACACAGCTAGTAAGTGTCAAGTGTCTGAGGCCGGATTTGAACTCAGGTCCTCCTGAATCCAGGGCCGGTGCTTTATCCACTGTGCCACCTAGCTGCCCCCAAGTTTCCCGTTTCTTTAATGCGTCCACTTCAGCTACACACAGAGATGGTCATACCATTGATTATGTCATCACCCATGTACATGAATGGTGAATTTCCTTTATCTGACCATAATCTTTTGTCATTCTATCTCTCTTTGTCCTTACTGTGACCTCCATTGCCTCCACTGCTCAATTCTTTGCCAGACCAATCCTCCTGAATGAACTATACTCTTCTCCCTTATCTTAACTGCTTATTTCTCTTCCCCTTTCTCCTCAACTAGATCCTCATTGCAGCAAGAAATACTTCCCTAAGTGACTCTTTACCCTACTCACCACAGTACCATTTACAAACCTTTTCATTACTCCTCAAACCTTCCACAACTCCCCATCTCTTCTCAGACTCTTGCCTCAGATTTCACTGAAAAAGTGGAAGCCATTTGCCAAGAGCACCCATTTTTATTAATCACCTACTAAGTGTCAGGCACCGTGCTAAGCACTGGGGACACAAAGAAAGGCAAAACAGCCTAATGGGGGAAACAGCATGAAAAAGCTATATAAAAATAGGCTATATACAGGATATATTGGAAAGATTCAACAAGAGTACAGGCACTTGCATTGAAGGGTATGGGGAAAGGGACTTGAGGAAGCTGAGGAAGTCGGGGGATAGAGAGGAGGAGGAAGAGTGCTCTGGGCATGGGGGACAGCCAGGGAAAATGCCCTCGGGGTTGGGAGATAGAGTGTTGTATGAACAGAATAGCCAGGAGGCCAGTGTCACTGAGCTTCAGAGTACATGGGGCAGAGGAAGGTGTTGGAAGACATGGAAAGAAAGGCAGGGTATGGAAAACTTTGACCACTAAACAGAGGATTTCATATTTGATTCTAAATGTGGCAAGAGATTCACTGGAATTTATTGACTGGTGTGTGTGTGTGTGTGTGTGTGTGTGTGTGTGTATATGTGAGTATATGTGTGAGAGTGTATGTGTATGTATGTGGGGGGGGGAGGGAGGGAATGAGATCTGCTCTTTAGGATGAATATTTTGAATGGAGGATGGATTTCAGTGGGGAGAGACTTCAAGCAGACAGACACACCCCCACCCAGCAACAATTGTGAAAGCACAACACTGGCCCTGGATTCAGGAGGACCTGACTTCAAATCCGACCACAGACACTTGACACTTACTAGCTGTGTGACCTTGGGCAAGTCACTTAACCCCCATTGCCCCACCAAAAAAAAAAAGAAAGAAAGAAAGCACAGGTATGATGTGATGAGGGCCTGCAGCAAGGGGTGGCAGTGTCAGAGGAAAGAAGGCAGCTTATTCAGCAGATGTTATGAAGATAAAAATAGACAAGATTTGGCGATAGCTTGGATATGGGGGTATTGGTGAGAGAAGGTTGAAGGATTTCAGTTTGGGGCACACTGAATTTAAGATACCTTTTCCTTACCCCTGCCTCATATGAAGAGGTAGTCCTTATCGTAGATCCCATCAAATCTTCTCCATCAGATTGCCTTCCCCACTCTCTAATCTCTCCCTATCCATTGCCACCTTCTCTGCTGCCCAAAATCATGACCACGTGTCTCCCATCGTTAAAACACTCTTGCTTATTATCCTATAACCTTTTTTCTGGTTAAATTCCTTGAGAAAGCTCCATCTACATTAATGCATTCAATTTCTCTCACTCAGCTCTAAACCATCTCCAGAATGGCTTCTGACCTCATCATTCCACTGAAACTCTTCTCTGTAGTTTCCAGTGATCTATTAGCCGCCGAATCCAGTGACCTTTTCTCAATCCTCATTCTCCTTGACCTGTCTGCAACCTTGGACACTATTGATTGCTCTCTTCTCCAGTCAGGCTACTTCTAGCAAGATCCTTACACAGACTGTAGGTATCCCCTAGCATTCAGTCCTGAGATCTCTTCTCCCTCTAGACTACTTGACGTGGTGATCTCATCAGCCCCCATGGATTGAATGACCATCTCTATGCTGAAAATTCTCAAATGTATTTATCCAGTTCTACTCTCTCTGTTGACCTTCAGTATCACATCTCCAAATACCTATCAGACATCTGGAAGGTCCCTCAGATGTCTTAAACTTAATATGTCCAAAATATATTTCCCCTAAACTCTCCCCCTTCTAAACTTCTCTGTTACTGTTGAGGGTAGGAGCATTCTCCCAGCCACTTAGGTTTGAAATCTCAGTGTGGTCCTTTGATTACACTCACCCAACATAACCAATTAATTGCCAAAACTTGTCATTTCTAATTTCACACTATTTCTGGTATAAATCCCTTTCTCTACATTCACACAGTTGCCATCTTGGTAGAGATGATTATCCTCTCACATTGGGACTATTGCAGTAGGTTCCTGGTTGGCCTCCTTGTCTCAAGTCTTTCTCCACTCTGATCCATTACCCACTCAGCCACCAAAGAAATTTTGCTAAAGTCTGACCATGTTCACCCTACTCAACAAACTCCAGTAGCTCCCTATTATTTCTAGGATAAAATATAAGGTGTTCTGTTTGGCATTTAAAGCCCTTCACAACCTCACCTCTTCCTTTCCAAAACTGGACTCCCACTCCACACTTGACTCCTCTCCACAAACTATATCAGTTCCAGCTACAGGGGCTTTCTGGCCATTTCTCAACTCTCCATTTCCTGGCTCCATGCCTTTTTATTGGATGTCCTCAAGTTAAGATGAAGAAGGGTTTTTTTTCGGGGGGGGGGAGATAATGAGTTAAGTTTTGGATATTTTGAGCTTAAGATGCTTATGAGATATCTTGGTTTTTATGTCTAATAGGCAGTCGGAGGAGTTGGGTCACTAGGTAGTGCAGTGGATAGAGTGCTAGGCCCGGTGTCAGGAAGACTCATCTTCCTGAGTTCAAATCTGGCCTCAGACACTAACTCAGACCCTGGGGAAGTCAATTAACCCTGTTTTCCTCAGTTTCTTCATCTGTAAAATTAGCTAGGGAAGGAAATGGCAAACCACTCCAGTAATACAGACCTCAAATGAGAGTTGGATATAACTGAAAAATGGGTGAACAACAACAGGTAGTTAGAGATGCAAGATTGGAGGCCAGGAGAAAGGTTAGGGGTGGGTAAGTAACTTTTAGAATCATCATCATAGAGATGATAACTAAACCCATGGAAGTTAATGAGATTACCAAGTGGAATAATATTGAGGAAGAAGAGTAGAAAGCCCAGGACAGAGGCCTGAGGATCACTCATTCAAGTTGCAGCTACAGTTTGAGAGAAGAAATAGTAACAATAAACCTTCAAACCAATTGCTTCTAATATTACTTCAAAATTCAAAGGCATCACAAATGAGATAGTCTAGGCACAGAAGATCCATGAAAACATGGAAATCCAGATCAGGCTTGCCCTCCCCTTATCTCTGAGCCTCACTAGAAGGCCAAGATTTTTCCAGTGGCTGTTAGATTTCCTTTCTCTTGCTCCTCTAAGGTCCTCCATGTGCTCAGGGTTTCTAAGCTAGTCCTTTCTTCCCAGGGGGCAGCAAGTGCTCGACTTTCTCTTCCCTTTTCCCCACTGAACCTCATTCTCTAACAAGAAGTTCTCAGCCAGCTTTCATGTCTGAATCAAATTCACACTGAGCTGAATAGCTAAGGCTTATGGTATTACCTCTCCTAGGGAGCATTTACATTTTTAAAAAATCTTGGTAGCGTTCAAAGTTCTAGCCAAGTCAACCTCCCGTAAGAAACACCTAAGGAATGATAGCAAAGTATTCAACAAAACCACCAGTGATCTCCTAAATCCAATCATAGGGATCAGGCTCAAAGTCAGCCTGAGCTGGCCATAAGACAGAGTGAAACTACCCCCAGGGTTGGGGGCCCTGCTAGAAGACAACTGAAGCTCCCAACTGTGGCAGTGGGCAGAATCTTATCCCTCTTCTCAGTGCCAGAACAGGGCTGCAGAAAGGGGCCGGGTTTGGCCCCAAGTAGTCTCCCAGTCATGGATAGAAGATGGAACTAGTACACGTTCACCTCATCCCAAGCCATAGCTGAGCAGCAGCATCCAGATTTCTGCAGTGGCAGGAATTTAGCACCCTCACAGTACTGTCATACTCTGAGAATATAGTGAAAAGACTATAGGAACTGGGCCTAAATGCTCCATCCAATATTGTGACAGATGGTAGATCCCTTGCCCTGGCAAAATGTTCCAATCAAAGAATCAAGGTTGAAGACATGAGTAAACACAAGAAAAGTCCTAATATAATGAATAAACACAATGGGTTAAGAGAATTTCAAGATAAAACTTCAGGAGATGGAAATGAATCTTCAAAAATTACAAACAGAATTTGTTGTGTGAATTTTCTTTAGCTCATCGACTAGCCATTCACTGCCAATAAGCCAGTATGAATCAGAGACAGATGGTATGCAATTTATTCACTCAGAGAATGATACATTCCACCAGCAGTTGGTGGAAATGTGGCAATTACAGTTTGGCTAGTAGTATTTATATATTACATGAGGCAAAGTAAAACAAAAGGTGGCTACTCACTATAGTGCAGCTGGTTATTTTAAAAAGTGTGCTTCTTAAGGAAAACGGCTACCATCAGCTATAAGAGATTGAGAAGGGATAAGTCCTTATGAGTATATCTAGTTGCACTAAATATAAAGGAAATATACCTCACTTATCAGACTAGATAAAAGAGGGGAACACTCCTTAGGCTGTTGAAGTCTTTCTTTTTTTGTGGGGCAATGAGGATTAAGTGATTTGCCCAGGGTCACACAGATAGTAAGTGTCAAGTGACTGAGGCCGCATTTGAACTCAGGTCCTCCTGAATCCAGGGCCGGTGCTCTATCCACTGTGCCACCTAGCTGCCCAAGTCTTCCTTTTTTAAAGCAATTATGTGTGTGTGTGTGGGGGGGGTTGTACCTAATGAAAGAGTAAAGAAGATACTGAAGGGAAACAGCTGGTCCTGTAGTTGGGATAGGGATGTCATACACATCAAAATGGTGAGTACAAAACAGAGTCAGTTATGTCCTCCCCAAAATCCACTTTCAATAATCTCTCCTTCATCCCTAGATAAAACCATCATCTCGGGTCATCTAAACTAAGTGTAATATCCACAGTACCTTGTCAGATTTTTGTACAACAAAATAGACAACTTAGGCCAAAGGAAATCATAGTGGTTATGAAACAAAAATAAGCAGCTACCAAATACTAAGTATCAAACTTCAACCAATATAATCAATGACACTACAGTAAATCTAAGAAGGATAAGAAAAGAAAAAAGAAATAAAGTTTGAACAAAACTTCTTAGTAAGATTCGAAGGTCATAATAATTTCCAAAACAATTTAGGAGACTAAGAGACAATGGACAATAAACACGACTCTATCAGGGGACAAAAAGAACAGAGAATACATCTTAATATCTATTTAGAAAATGGGTTTCTTCTTCTCTCGTCTTGGGTTTTGCTATTTCATAAAGTCATCTGCTTCCAGGAAACATTTTCCCCATGGAAATTCTGTACCAAAGGGGTCTCTCCTTGTCTCCTGTCCACAAACTGTCCAGTTTGTTCTCCTTAAACTCAGAGACGTGCATTCTTGAATCAATATCTTGTTATCTTCAACAGGGCTATTAATTGTTAATAGTACCTGGAAAAAGCCTTTTCATCTTAGATCTTAGGCAGATTCAGAGTTGTTTCTTCTTGTAGATCTATTTGCCAGGTAGTAAGCCACCTGTGGAGGTTCCCTTAGGTAATGCTGTTCAAATCAGCTAGTGATAAGTCAATTTAGTAATTTAGTCAATTTAGCCTTCCAGTTATTAGTTCATGTGGTGAAAACCAGTGCAATGCAATCCTTATGGAATTCACCTTATGAACCTCTGGGCTAAAGGAAGAGCATCAGACTGGGTCAGCTGTAACTGATCTGAAAGTCTGGAGAGTTTTTCATATTCACACCCTATTTGTTCTTTCTACCTTGCCTGAATCCTGTACGTGGTATACAATTTATGAGCTAAAAGAAAAGTCTTGAAAAGGATCCCTGCGGGCCTGACTGTAAAAACAAGCCCTTCTATATGTAAAATCTTTAATCCAATTTGAGACTTTATAGACAGTTATCAAAAAGTAACCAAAACCTGTTTGGGGAACCATTTTGGGGACAAGGCATTTGTGGATTTTCAAACAGTCCTGAAGGAGACTTAGTACCTTTTCAGTCTTGTTCTCTATTGATTCCTGGATCGATTTAAAATACATCATCTGGGACCATTGTGTTTACTTGATCTTTTTGTCATTGTTTTCAACAGAAAACATTTGGTAGCCAATCACATGTAGGTTGGTTCTCAAATAGAAAGTTTGATCTTGTTGCTTTTCTTAAAGTAAAGATGACTACTTCATTAAAAATTAAAGCTTTTACATCTTTAACATATTTGTCATATAGCCCCTTTGAGAATCTGTTATCCTCATTCAGAAAGAATCTAATATTATAAGAATGTAATATACACTGGAGATGTCAATATACAAGGAGACGGCACTTTTAAATACTAATTTGTGCTTGTTGCCTACGTTAGGAAACTAGAACAACTAGTGGCCACAAATTCGGAATATGAAAAACGAAAACAAAGTACTTCATCCCTTCATCCCATTAGAGTATCTCAGAGATGTGTTGATGATTGCAACACTGCATCTTCAGCCCTGCTTGCTTTGAACTCTTGGGAATATGATGCCCCTCCCAGGAGAAGCTGATCACCTGAAATTTCATCACCTATTCAACTCAGCTTTGGCTACTCCACACCTTCCCTACTCCCTCAGCCTCCGTTTCCCTCGGATTGGAGGGCTGGAGGGCCAAGTACTAAACTCTTCCCCAAACTTTCCTTTATAGGGCTGGGATCTGAAATTTCCAACTAATCCTTCACTTTCCATCTATAGCTCTTTTGGTTTTAACTACATGGAACAAGACATCCCGGGTGTTCCCCATCCCCTCTTCCTCAGCTTCTCCTTCCAGCTGTTTTTTATGTGTTGTCTTCTCCAAGAATGTAAATTCCTTGAGGGCAGGGACTGTCATTCTTTTTCCCACTTGTATTCCCAGCACTTAGCATAGTGTCTGGCACATAGTAGGTGCTTAATAAATGTTTATTGAATTGAATAAGATTTATTATAAAACATTTACAAGGTCTGCTGTGGTTGGAGAAATTTGCTATGAAAGGAGGAAGTAATTGTAACAATACGAAGATTGCTAAATCCTAAGGGTAAAGGCACAGACTCACCTATCATAGGTATAACAGAATAAAACTCCCTTAGTTCTGTTTGATTTCAGGTAAAAAGTCATAGATAACTTTTTGAAACAGTCAATCATGCAATAGAGGTCCATTTTATTCAGAGAGTATCATAGCCAGAATCAGGATCAAACGTGGGAAACTTTCCTGTTCAGAAAGAAAATAGCACAGTGGAGAAACTGAGTCAAGAGGCTCCTGCCATTACCTTCATAAGGCCATCTTCACCTTTCCAATCATCTATATCCAGATCACACTCCCTTTGAATAGCTCATGGCATTTCCTTTGCACAGCCAAGTGCTGGCTAACAATAATTCAAACAAATCCCCCCCCCCAAACCCCAATAATTCAAACAGTTATACCTGCATTCAAAACTCAGAGCAAATCAAATTAGTCCTAGATTTCTTGTAACATGGCAAGTTTCACTATTCACAGCTTAGGACAGGGTATAGTTGTTTTTCTTGTTGTTACAATAATATTCAGTTAAAAATAAGTAACAAATAATTTTTAAAAATTTATCCTCAGTGCTCATCAAGTACATATAAGATCTTTCTAAAAACAAACTTTTGTAAGTCTTAAAAAACTTTCATTTGTATATTTTAATTATATATATAAATACAAATATATCTATTATATATATACTCACACATCTATCCATCACACTTAAGGTATCCTGATATAAAAATCAATGATCAGGGGGCAGCTAGGTGGCGCAGTGGATTAAAGCACCAGCCCTGGATTCAGGAAGTCCTGAGTTCAAATCCGGCCTCAGACACTTGACACTTACTAGCTGTGTGACCCTGGGCAAGTCACTTAACCCCCTATTGCCTGCAAAAAAAAAAAATCAATGATCAAAGATTAAGGAAATAATCACATTCTGGGGTCTTTTAAATTAGTCTATTGATTCTAAGTTGGCTCAAAGATGTAAATCCAATACATACTCTTCTAGGTATAATTTTAGCTAGTTTAGTTTTCATAAATTTCACAATTAGTATTCAGATAAATCATAAAAATAACTTTTATACTATAAGCAAATTTGTGGGCCATTTCTCTACTTTGGCTGGGTGTTTGTGACAGAGGATTGTTTCCTCTAAACTATCTTAAAATTTACAAGGCTCTCACTAGTCACATACATTCATTCCTTTTTATTTTTTGGTGAGGCAATTGGGGTTAAGTGACTTGCCCAGGGTCACACAGCTAGTAAGTATCAAGTGTCTGAGATGAGATTTGAACTCAGGTCCTCCTGACTCCAGGGCTGGTGCTCTGTCCACTGTGCCACCTAGCTACCCCACATACATTCATTCTTTTTTTTTTTTTGGTGAAGCAATTGGGGTTAAGTGACTTGCCCAGGGTCACACAGCTAGTAAGTGTTAAGTGTCTGAGGCCGGATTTGAACTCAGGTCCTCCTGACTCCAGGGCCAGTGCTCTATCCACTGCACCACCTAGCTGCCCCCATACATTCATTCTTACAGGAGCATACGGGGTATTCAAGGAGGACTAGCATCTCTGGTGTGAGGGCTTGCCAAGTCTTTTTCAGGGTTGCTCATCTACCTTTTGTGTATACCTGGTACTCAACTCTCACTAGTGGCTCCTAGAATCTGTAAACCATCTCAGCAAACAAGGCTACCCCAGGTTGAGGGTAAGTGAGGGACCTCAAAACCATCCATGCGTTAGGGAGGTATCTTCCTCAAGCATGTGAAGACATCCCCCGGTGAAATGGGTGGATGAGAACAATTTGTTCCAAAGGCTATGAAGGCGACTAAAGCAGGCTCTGTGGAGCGCTTAGAGTTTGGGCAAACAGCAAAAATGCTAAGGTCATTCACTGCACCCTGGGCCACTGCCAGTCATCTTGACTTTTGTCTTGCCACTGGATTTCTGTGATTCTGGAAGAGAAAGTGAGACTGACAACTCTGCAACTCTGCCTCACTTAAATCCAAGTCATAAGTGAGACAAGACATCACCCTGTGATGTCATTGGTCCTCTCTGAAAACAAAAGACAAACAACATTCTTAAAGCTCCTTCTCTCACAGAGCTAAGATTTCATGATCTTTCCAAGGTTGAATATCCAGAGGACTTAGCAAGTCCCCAAAGAACCTCATACATAATAAAAATTTACAAGGTCTCTTGGACTTTACCCAAACACTAAGTAATTAGCATTATTAGTCATGTTAAAGCAAAGTATAACCAATTAAATACTTAAGTTTTTTTAAAACATAAGTACCAAAGTCCCTAATAATAATTTGATAGCTCAAATTCATAATTTCACAGCATTCAGATCAAAATTGCAGCTAATCTCATAAGATACAAGTGCAGTACACTCTATGTATCATTTCTCAAATGAATAGTCTTTCTTACCTAATGGTTTCTTCAAATCACAATGCAAAAAAATTAAGAGCATAATATTAACATAAGACAGTATTATGGACTTAGGAACTTATTACCAATCTAAGAGTCCAATTGAATGCATTTTTGAAGAATCTTACATAGAAGAATCATCTTAGTCATTTATCAATTTTGGCACTCCATACTAAGTAGCATTGAGAGGCCAGAATGGAGTAATTAGAACTGAGTTGCTCTCATAGTTACCAAGGTAGCACTCAGTTACAGTTCAGAACACAGATCAACCAGGCTGTGAATAGTAATTGTCCCTAATTATTTGATCGAAACCCGATATAAAGCCAAATCTTGAATTGCTCGATTTTAAATTCTGCAACATAATTCCAGCTACTTTTCTACATCCACAAGAACATCAAAATAGGTGAAATCATGAGAAATCTCCAAACTAACTTTAACCACTTGAGTTGGAAATCTTCCTCTTCTCTTCTCCAAGTGAGATGTGATGACTTACAGTTTTCAGCAAGACTTGGCTAAATCCTCAACTTTTCTTTTGACCTATGTTAGACACTTGGATAACTGGCAAACATGAGGACCTTGTATTATTCCAGCTTAGGTAAAAACCAATCACCAATTCCATATTCTTGCTCTTCAGAAAACCCAAAGTCTTACTTGTCATTGTCTTCACTGAGCTTCACATGCCCATGGGATCCAATTCGCATCCCACTTTCTTACCTTTCTTTCTCTTTCTTCCTATACTTTTTTTTTGCAGGGCTATGGGGGTTCAGTGACTTGCCCAGGGTCACACAGCTAGTAAGTGTCAAGTATCTGAGGCCGGATTGGAACTCAGGTACTCCTGACTCCAGGGCCAGTGCTTTTATCTGCTGCGCCACCTAGCTGCCCCCCTTCTATAGACTTTTATAGAAGCCCTGCAAACTTCAAACATGAATCTTTCTTTCTCCATTCTGATTTGATACTTCAATCCTTTTTTAAGCCCTCACATTTTTATTTCCCAATCATATTCCAGTCCATCTACAGAACTAAATGTCTCCTTTGCAAATTGGCACAAACTTCAAAACCAATTAATTGGAAAATCTTTACTTTTCCCTGATCTTGAAATGTCAAGGTTTGCAGATAATTTCTCATTTTGCCTGATTAAAGATCTTGCAAATGCAGTTTATTGGAATAGGCAATAAAATTCTGCTAAATCCTGCACAAAAGAATATAGTGTGGGACAGCTAGGTGGCACAGGAGATTAAAGTACCTGCCCTGGAGTCAGGAGGACCTGAGTTCAAATTCGACCTCAAACATTTATTAGCTGTCTAACCCCAGGCAAGTCCCAGTTGCCTCAAAAAACAAAACAACACAAAACAAAAAAAAAGGTAGCAAAGTAAAACATTCTCTTAGAATTAGAATTTTGCTTATTCCTAAATTATTTGCTTTCTGATTTAAACAAATCTCCTGCCTTCTAAGCTAGAGAGAAGAATTAATAATTGGACTAAATCGTTCTAAGCACCAGATCAATTTGGAAACTGCAGCCTACAAAACCATTTTTTCTTTCTTTTCTCTGCCTTTGGAATCACTGGAGATGAAACTTTTTAACTGGCTTCAGTTCAATGTATTCTCTAATCAGTGAAATTGCCTTCTTCCCTTACCCTAAGATAATAAACCTGTCACTCTCCAAGAAAGGGCGAGAGTGATAGAGAGGTGTGATGTGTGTGTGTGTGTGTATATTTTACAAAGTTTAAGCTTTTTTAAGTTTTGGGGGGTTGCTATCCTCCCCAGGATATTTTCAGCACTTATAATATACATACAAAATACATTTTCATCATAATTTGAAAATACACAGTAAAAATTACTTTTTGGTCACAAATTTAAGTCTCTGGTTTATAATGCCATAAATTTCAGTCATTTAGATGGACAAAGCTTAACAAAAGCAGACTTGGATATGCCAGCCCTTCTTGGAATTTCTTCCCCCCAATTAACCAAAATGTGTCCCAAAGGGCTATGTTTCAGAACAGAATGACCATATCTCATAATACCCACTAACCACTTCAAACAATGCTTAAGGTTTCTGTCAGGCTTCTGTAGTTATTTAAAATGGATGCCACTGATTCCTCAAATTTTCCTCCAGATTAATGAACATTATCTCTGGTTTGTAACAGACTGAATTAGAAATTTGGATAGGAGGGACAGCCAAAACGCTCGATAAGCACAAATGACAGTCACACAACAGTACAAAAAATCCACAAAGCAATCAAGAGCACAAAAGTTCGGGACCACAACTATTAGTACTTCCTCCTCTCTACAAGTTTTGGAATTGGTAACGTCACCAGATACAAACTGGAATGTTCTTAGAGACGGGGATCTAAAAAGGTCTGGGCTAATCAATTCCATCTAGGTCACCAAAATTGTTGGGTAAATCTTTAGGTCATCATGTAGCTACACCAATAAGCCAGCAGGAATCAGAGACAGATTTTACTGCAGAGCATTCACTTCCTCCCTCCTTCCTTCTTTCTCCTTCCCTCCTTTGTTCCTTTCTCCCTCCCTCCCTCCCTCCTTCCTTCCCTCCCTCCTTCTTTCCTTCCTTCCTGCCTGCCTTCCCTCTCTCTCTTTCTCCATTCATTCATTTATTTCTTTGTTTTGACTAGGTAAATGAGGCCATTCTTTACATATTTCAGGTCAGGCCTTATGGGAATATTACATTTTTTTTTTAGTGAGGCAATTGGGGTTAAGTGACTTGCCCAGGGTCACACAGAATATTACATTTTGAAAGAGAAAGGTTTGTCTTGTGGCCTAATGCACAAAATTCAGTTATTCTGCTATATGGATCCAAAAGTTATTCAACAAAGTCTAAATTAGGGGCCCTGGGATTTGGAATAATCTTACAGCTAGATAACTTTGTTCTCTCTTCCCTTTCCCTTACCTGACCCCAGGAATACTTGGTTTGGCCGCATGAAAGAGAATATGACAGTCACTCACACAAATCGTTTACTATGTTTCCCCAATTATGACACAGCATAATACTGAGGATGCTTATATTCTAAAGTGTACCAGACTGATTTTACTACACATTCAAGCCAGTCCTAAATTCTCTTTCACTGCATTGCCTTCAAAATTTGTTGTTCGGGGCAGCTAGGTGGCGCAGTGGATAGAGCACTGGCCCTGGAGTCAGGAGTACCTGAGTTCAAATCTGGCCTCGGACATTTAATACTTATTAGCTGTGTGACCCTGGGCAAGTCACTTAACCCCAATTGCCTCACTAAAAAAAAAAAAAATTGTTGTTCATGTAACATAGTCTTCTGCCTACAACTTATAACATTAGAAGGAAAATGTACTGCTCTTGATCCTGCTTTCTGAGATGTGATGAATCCATTGTTTTCCATAAATACAGTGGGGCAGGAAGCTGATATCAAGACCCCTCTAAAGACACGGATTACTTGTCCCGCTCTGCAGGCTGGGAGAATTCTGGGAGCTTCCCCACTTAACTGACCAGTAGCTAACTGTAGGGCTATTTTTGGACCAGTCAGTAGATTTCTCTGGGCCTCAGGTCTCCTCTTTGTACAATGAGAGAGTTGGGAAGATCAGGTATTTTTCACCTTTGGGTCATTGATCCTTTGGCAATCTAGTGAAGCCTTCTCAGAATGTCCTTCAGTCAGTAAGCATTTATTATGTCAGTAAGCATTTATTATGTCCTTCAGTCAGTAAGCATGTACTATGTGTCAGGCACCGTACTAAGTGCTTAGGATAAAAGAAAGGCACAATACAGTCTCTTCCAGGTTGGAAATAGAGGAGGCAAAAGGCAGTGACATGGTCAGATGTGCACTTTAGCAAGATTCATATGTCAGCTGAATGGAAAATGGACTGAAGTGGGGAGAGACCTGAGACAGGCAGCTCCACCGTCAGGTTACTGAAATAGTTCAGACCCAAGATGATGAGGGCCTGTATCAGAGGAGAGAAGATCTTAGACTGTATTATAAAGTAATTATCATGGGGCAGCTAGATGGCGCAGTGGATAGAGCACTGGCCCTGAAGTCAGGAGGACCTGAGTTCAAATCCGGCCTCAGACACTTAACACTTACTAGCTGTGTGACCCTGGGCAAGTCACTTAACCCCAATTGCTTCACCAAAAAAAAAAAAAAGAATGAATGTATGTGGAGTAGCTAGGTGGCACAGAGCACCAGCCTTGGAGTCAGGAGTACCTGAGTTCAAATCTAGCCTCAGATACTTAAAACTTACTAGCTGTGTGACCCTGGGCAAGTCACTTAACCCCAGTTGCTTCACACACAAAAAATAAAAAATAAAAAACTTCTTCTTTCAATGCAATGCAATTCGGAGTTTTAGCAAGTGGCCTAGGGCACTTAGAGGTTAAGTTACATATATTACCTCACTTGCTCCTAACAACAGCCCTGTGAGGTACAGAAAAGCATGTATTATTCCTATTTGACAGACGAGAAAACTGAGGCTCAGAGAGCCCATGGTCTCGTTGCTAGTGAGGGTATGAGGTGGGATTCCCAATTCCCACTAGCCCATGCTGAGAGGATTAGACTGAGAGCTCCCAGGTCCCCTCCAACTCTTCCACTCAATAAACGCTACAAGTCTAGATGTGTTCCCTGGCAGTCTTGGAGATGCTAAGGCCAAAATTGATGGCTCCATACTTGCTGTCCAAGTAGCTGCATCACTGATGCATCCCATTAAGCTCAGCATCTGTGGTCATTTGGGAGACGTTCCATTAGTCGGGCAGTTTGTCTCTTTTCTGTCATTCTTTCTACATGGTCCGTAATAGGCTACCACCAGTACATCTGCTCCCCGCCAAACTTCACTACCATTCCTTATTTGTTATATAGGGAGGGAGCTGTATTGTACTAGGAGAAGAAAAGGGGATGGCAGAGGATGAGATGGATAGATTGTGTCATGGAAACAACGAACATGAACTTGGACAGACTTCTCGAGATAGTGGAGGATAGGAGAACCTGGCAAGTTATGGTCCATGGGGTCATGAAGATAGACATGACTGAGGGGCAGCTAGGTGGCACAGTGGATAAAGCACCAGCCCTGGATTCAGGAAGATCTGAGTTCAAGTCTGGCCTCAGACACTTGACACCTACTAGCTGTGTGACCCTGGGCAAGTCACTTAACCCTCATTGCCTTACCAAAAGCAAAAACAAGAGACAGACATGACTGAAACAACTAAACAACAAGTGTTGAATAAAAAGTGGTGGCATTCAGTCATTTCTGACTCTTCCTGGTTTTCTTGTCAGAGATACTAGAGTGGTTTAACATTTCCTTTTCAATTTCATTTTTTTTTGCAGGGCAGTTGGGGTTAAGTGACTTGCCTAGGGTCACACAGCTAGTAAGTATCTGAATCCAGATTCGAACTCAGGTCTTGTCTTCAGGCCCAGTAGATACTAGCTTTTGAATCAGAGTACCTGGGTTTGACTCCCAGCCATTGTCCTTCACTAGCTCTGTGACCTTGGGTAAATGATGTTCTTTCTGAGCTTTCATTTTTTCCTATGTAAAATGAGACGGTTGGATTAGATAGCTCTGCTCCATATCTTTGATCATGTCTTCTAAAAGAGATACTTGGCATACCTTTCTCTTGCATTTTGAGTGACTCCTGGGTTCTGCTCTTAGCATTTTGTTGACATGAATAATTAGGGATAGCCCTAAAGAGTCTACCATTTCTGCCCTAATCTTTATGGATGCTTCATTGTTACTCAGCATTGTGCAAATACAGCTGAAACAAATCTAGGCAATTTTGGATTATCTCATCTAGTCACTACCTATGCTATTACTTCACTGGGACCCGCCCCCCCAAAGGCAGGGGTTATTCTGCATATACTTTGACCCAGCTTAGTTGCTAAGCTCTATTTTTTAGTTCCTTTTCTGAACTCTATCACACTTGTGTACAAGACAAAATCATCTTCAAAAGGCAAATGCATGGGGGGCAGCTAGGTGGCACAGTGAATAGAGCACCGGCCCTGGATTCAGGAGGACCTGAGTTCAAATCCGACCTCAGACACTTGACACTTACTAGCTGTGTGACCCTGGGCAAGTCACTTAACCCTCATTGCCCCGCAAAAAAAGGCAAATGCATGAAGACCATCAACTATAATTCCACTGTTTTATAGTTAAGAAGCTGGAAGAGCACTTTTGAGGTAGACACAAATGGTTAGGACAGCGTTGTTCTACAAACAGATTTCCATTTCATATCCAGTCTGTATCTCCTCTGTAATTCCAACGTCATTTTTCTTCCCATGCTCTCATCTCTCCTCACCTATTAAGAGACAGTTGGGTACAGTGGAGAGCATTCTGGCCTTGGAATTAGGAAGACACACTTCTGCTTTAGGTTACCCTACTCGTGGATGGCACGAAGGAACCCCCTCACTGTCCTGGATTCAGCTTCACACACTGTTGACTTGACATGAGCAACTTCTCATCGACCACTAAACTGTAGACTGATCAGACACAGCTCTCAAATCCCCTTTTCTGCATGTGGACAGAGTGGGGGGCACAATAAGCCCAAAGAGCCTCCCCAAAACTCACAAGTGAAGCAGAGGGTTTATGATCTTAGAGCCTGAAGACTCTCGGAGGTCACCATCAAGTCCATTGGCTTCATTTGACAGATTTTTTCACAAAGAATGAAAGTACGACAGTGCAGTGGAATATTGCATTTAGTGACAGAGGACCAGCCTTTGATCACTACTTTGTATGGCAAGTGGGATTTTTTCCCCAATAGGGCAGCTCCTCCTCTCCTTGTCTTCCCCTCAGCCTGTTCCTTCTTTTAAATTTTTTTTTTCAGCCTGTTCATTCTTTATTTTTTTTTTTTTGCGGGGCAATGGGGGTTAAGCGACTTGCCCACGGTCACACAGCTAGTAAGTGTCAAGTGTCTGAGGCCAGATTTGAACTCAGGTCCTCCTGAATTCAGGGCCTGTGCTTTAACCACTGCACCACCTAGCTGCCCCCAGCCTTTTCCTTCTTTCACAGCTCTGCCTCACTTAAATCCAATTCACTCTCAAGTCAAGACTTCACCCTTGTGATGTCATTGGTCCTCTTTGAGAACAAAGAACAAACAACAACAGTTTCCTTTCCCATACTCTTTACCTATCTCCCGTTTATATCTTTTCTCACAAAAGCTCTTGATTAAGAGGGCAAAGACTGAACAATAAATGTCTCAGTGAGGCAGTCTTTGGAAATCTCAGCAAAGGGTAAAGGAAGTAGGGGAAGGAAAGGGAAGGTGAAGAGTGATACCTAGGCTAAGGACTCCACTGGAAAAGCAGCAACAATGAAGTTCTTTTTCCTTGTGTTTGAGTGGGAATGGGGGAAGTGGGAGGTGATCTCATGAGTTTGGTCAAACTGGTTCAGCAAGAACAGGATGTTTTGGGGCAGTCCCGGAGATCCAGGAGTGACTGAGCCAACTTAAAGCAATTCTGGCATAAGAGGAAAATGACTCATAGGGATCCAGCCCAAAGATATGATCGTCAAAAACTCCTCTCCACATGGCTGTGATGAGCTGCATTTGGCTCCCACTAGCTGCTTCAGCCGGTGAGCCTAAGGGCAGGAGGGAAGGCTGAATTCACACAGCTGCTAGTTGCTCTACATACTTTCACATCAAATGTAACTCATTGGATTTCCTTGGTGCTTGCTTGATTATTATTGTAATGATGGAATTCTACCTATGGAATGTTTGCTTCTTGAGATTTCATATTGAGGTCTTTGATTATTTGTCCCCGTAAAATCTAATATGTGACCAAAACTACTTGGAAGTTTGTTCACTTAAACATTGGCAGAATTCAGTTTGCGTATGGAAGCAGGCTAAGTGAGAGCAATAGAGGCATTGAATACCAAATGAATTTGATTTGCTGTAAGGAGAGAGTATGGCACAGAGGGAAAGTCTCCTAAGCAGGTCCTGTGAGTCCTGAAGAACGATGATAATAATAGCTAACATTTGTGCAAATTGCTTTGTAATTATGACCTTATTTGATCCTCAAAACACCCCTTTGAGGTGGATGCTGTTATTTTGCCCATTTTACAGATGAGGAAACTGAGACAAACAGAGATGAATTGACTTACTTGAACACGTAAATGTCTCAAGCCACTCCTGAGGCCAGGCCCAGTGCTCTGTGCACTGTGGCTCCCCCTAACTGAGGGAAAGCACATGGCTCAATGGCAAGTGTGACAAAGGACTTCACTTCTATGAAGCAGTTTCTTCTTTTATCAAATGAAGAAAACTGCTCAGTGGCTCAGGCAGTTGTAGGACCAGCCAGGAAAAGGGGATAGCTAACTAATCAAAGGCTAGATGGTCTGAGAGAGGACAGATAGGAGATTGAAGGACATCAAAGTAATAGGGAGTGCCAACAGGTCTTTGCATCTGAGCAGATTACAGCATGGGGGAATGTGGGGGGAAGTTCTAACACTGGTAGAGATTGAGGTACAAGTGTATGTAAGAAACATCAGGGAGGTCTGGAAGCAAATAATGTCACCCGAGCCAGGGGGCTGGTACTTTGGGGAAGGGCTGGGAGAAGGGAGGGGGAATGTAGGACCCCCAGGTCCAGAAGAACAAAGCACAAGTACTTGGAGCATAGGGGCACAAGATGAGGAGCTAGGTACAGGAAGAGATAGAGTACAACAAAACGGACACAAAGGTAAACTTCTGAGCTATGGTCTAGGGTCCCTTCTGTATGCCCTAACCAGAACTGCTCTTCAAGTTTGGGAAAAGGCTGAAATTAGGGGCGGGGGGATGGAATGATCCAAGATGCAAAAGTGAGATCCACGCAGGCCAGGGGAGGTAGTCACCATTTCTAGGATGGTTAGAAGTTGGCCAAGTGCTTTCCATTCTCATTGGAGCCTCTCAAGAAGCTATTTATCATTAATTATAATTACCCTAATTTTAAAAATGAGAGGCTAGTGAGGGTCACAAGCTAGATTTGGCCCCAGCTTTTCCAGACTCCTATATTAGCACTCTCTTCTCATGATAGGGTCCTTGTTTAGATCATTACCATAGTATCCTAATACTCTTTGTGCCTTAAGGGATGTGCCCCTGCAGCCACCATTGAGGGAAGAACTCATTGTGGACAGAGGACCCATTTTCCTTGCCCCCCCCCACCAGACACATAGGCATAGGAGCTCTGGGAGTGGCTGCATCACACCTACATGCTATCGGTCCTGCTTCCTCCCCTCCATCATCCTTTAGAAAAGGGGCTGCTAACCATGCCCATCAAATGCCAACTACCTGATACTGACAGGGCAAGCAAATCAGCCTAGCTGAAGTAGCCAGGCACCTTAGAGGAGAAATGGGAGACAATGCACCAGACAAGTCAAGCCACCATCACCATCATCACCTTGACCACTATTTCCTCTCTGACCTTGATGGGAACAGCCCAGGACTTTGATCCAAATATCTTGGGAAGAGCAATGCTTCCAACCCAAGGTTCACAGTCATCCCTCTGGGAAGCAGATGGAAAAGTTCCATGGTCCTTAAGGTGTAGTTATAAAGCAAATGGTCATTCCTCATCTTTGTGATGATTAAAATGATTCGAGAGATACAGTTTCTGGGTGATTTAATCATTATAAGTTATTAATAAAAGGATGGTCTATGGACATCTCTCTCAGACCAAAGACCCATAATAGTGGTGGAGTCACAGCTTATATATCCTTCAAAGAAGAAGTATTCTTTTTTTGTGGGACAATGAGGGTTAAGTGACTTGCCCAGGGTCACACAGCTAGTAAGTGTGAAGTGTCTGAGGCCAGATTTGAACTCAGGTCCTCCTGGATCCAGGGCCAGTGCTCTATCCACTGCGCCACCTAGCTGCCCCCAAGAAGAGGTATTCTTGAGGGATGCCTAATCACCTCTTATTGGTTAATCAAATGGGAGGCGGGATAACATGGGGTATTGTGATTTAGGTCACTCAAATCTTGGTCAAAGAAACACCAATGTCATATCACTTGTTAAGACAAAAGAGGGGATCCACATTTCCCCAGATCTGTCTGGAAAACCACAAAAAGCAGGAATACACCCATTATCCCAAACTTAGAATTTTGTTTACTGTCTGATTAGATCTTGGCCTGGGTAAATCATTAAGAAAAATTTCCCACACTGCTTGATTTCTGAATGAGGAAGTAGAAAAGGGGAAAACATTGGTCCTAATACAATAATTAGTTGTTAAATGAGAGAAATGTTCATTTCTCACATCTTTAATGTCATTACATGGACAAAAATCACATCAGTTTCTGATGTTAAATGATTTGACAGGGCCAAGGACTTCAGAGGCAAGAACTCTCCTTCTTTGGTCTTCAGTATCTGTGGAGAGCAGGAATTGGCTTATTTTTCCATTTGAATCCTCAGTACTTTGCACAATGTTTTCTTTATTATTTCATCCATTCACAATTATGAAAATTAAAAGAGGTAATGGAGGTAAAAGTACTTTGAAAAGTTAAAATCTCTCTACATTTTCTGTTTATTAGTGTTATTGTTTATCTCATCATCACAAGGTGGGCTTTTGCAGCCACAGCATGAAGGAGCTATTCTCTGCCTCGTATGAAAACATAGGTCCTTGAGAGCCAGAAGTCATGAATGAAAAAAACGAGGTCTAAGGAATTCCACCAATGGGAGAGCAGGAATGAGAACATCAGGTCAGCAGAATCTAGAGTAGAAAGCCAGGAGCTGAACTAAAGAATCAAATCCAGGGGAGTCACTCCCAGTGGGATGCAATCTTTCCAGTTTCCACTATGGTCATACAAATGGTCAGGGTGTGTGCTCAGTGGTTCATTATCTATATGTCATGGGAAATAGGTGGGGGCATCCTTAGGTATTCCTCTTTAAAGAATTACACCTCTCATCCAATTAGAATCAAATGGTCTTTTATTTGGGCGCTTAGAGAAAGTGACCAAGATGGAAGTCAAAGATTTTGCCTACAGGGGAGAAAATGGCTTAGATACAAAAGCTTTTATAGACCGTAGGTTGGGTGACCACTTGACAAGCTCCCTTTGGGGGTGGGGAAAGCTTGAATGAGGGGTAGGATGGGAAAGGCTTGAATCAAGGGTGGTGGTATCTCTGTCCCCTGGCGCAGCTCAGGTAGCAGCCATGCCCAATGGGCTTACCTCCCAGTGGGGTGGAAGAGGCTTGAATGAGGGGTAGTGGCCCTAGCCTCTGGAGCTATCTTTGGCCCAGGCACTGCTTCTCTCCCTCTGCCTACTTCAGTTTAGCTTCTTGAGGAGAAAACCTGAGTTAGGCCAGAACCATATCATGTGGATCGTCCTTATGCACAAGTGACCTGTTCCCCAGGTATCCAAGAGTCCTCTGTGCCTGCCAAGAGTGTGGGTCTCGACCAATAGGAGGAATATTTTTCCTTTTTTTTTAAACAAAAGCTTCATTCTTTAGTCAGATAACTTATACAGTTACTAACTTCTATTTTTTTAATTAAAAATTTTCTCATCAAAATTTACTACTGTTGCAACTAACCTTTAATTTTCTTTCTTATAACTTAATCTAATTCAGCTCTGATCTTCAAATTATAATTAAAAGACTTCTTTTTCACTCCCAGATTGCCATTTTTTACTTCATCTCTTCTGGCTACTAAGGTTACATTACCACCTAGTTCTTCCTCATGATTATCCTCAAATTTCATGCTTCTCGATATCCATTGCAACAGCTTCGTGGCTTTTCACAGGTTTAGACCACAAGTGTTTCAATTTGTGAAATAATGCCTGTGACTTTACTCTTTTATAACCTCTTCCAATAATTCTTCAGATATCAGATTCTTTCCATGGGATAGAATATGAAGAAGAAATGCTTTGAAGGGCATCTCTATTTGAAAAATATCCATTGTACTTCTTCCCCTCCCAGAACATTTTTGTCCATGAGGTCTATCATACTCCAACCCCTGGGAATCATCTGTCTGTGAGTTTTTCATAATATGATTCCTGCTTTTCCCCCAATCTGAATGAGCTCCACCCTATTCCTATGGAATACCTCCTTATGGAGAAAAGGCAGGGACTCACCTTAGCTCTCCCAAATTCCCCTCCAAACATCTTGAAATAATGCCTCAAATGAATGCTAAAGCAGCAGAACCCACAAAAGCATGAGGTAAAACAATTTTCCAGCCCAAGACAACTTAGGTCAGCAGGAAAATTTGGATGAGATTGAGAGTGGAACAAAATCCAATGCAGACCTTGGGAGTGACTAAATCTGTAGCTGTGGCTTCCTGAGCTCTCAGCCCACAGATAGTGATTGGAAACTGGTCAGAAAGAGATTACAGGGGTCCTTTTGCTGGTACTGGGTGTAGTACATGGTTGCCTTGTCCATATGCAGACCTGGGTCTCAGTCCTAGAGTGAGAAGGAACACTAGCATACTACAGCTTGTGGCCACAGGGGAGCATCTTGGTCATAGTTCCAGGGTGGAAAAGAAAGCTTGTAGTCACTCAAAGACTAGGGCAGAGGCCGGTAGAGCAAAGACTACAAGTTTCCTTACACAATACCACCTTGGAAGAACTGAAAACTTACAGATGCCCCAAAACTAGTTCTGAAAATAGCCCCAAAACCATGAAACTAAGGACACTGCCCCTCCACCCTGGAAGCAGAGCCCAATGTTAACACAAAATTCAAAGTCAAAAAATAGGCTGGAAAAAAATGAGCAAACAACAAAAAAAGAGAATCTGACCATAGAAAGGGAAGATCAAAACACAAACTCAGAAGAAGACTACAAAGTCAAAACTGCTACATCCAAAACCTCAAAGAAAAATATGTATTGGTCTCAGGCCCAAAAAAGGATTCCTGGAAGAGCTCAAAAAGGATTTGAAAAATCAAATAGGAGAGGTAGAAGAAAAATTTGGGGAAATATGCTGAAAGAAAAGTATTGCAAGAGAATGACACAAGAAAATCACAAAAAAGTGAGATGACTTCCAGTGCCAAGATGGCAGAGTATGAAAGGAACCCTCTGAAACCCTCCCAAATTCCCCTCCAAATAACTTTGAAAACTGCCTCACAATTGATCTAGGAGCAGGGAAGCAGCTTGCCGGCACAGCAGGAAAGGTCTGTTTCACTGGGGCTAGAGGGAAGCAAAGTCTGAGAGCAGCAGAGGTGTCTATGCTTTTTGGTATCCTTGCTTTACCCTTAAGCTTATGGGAATGTGGTCTACTTTATTGCTGTTACATATAAAACTAGCTCTTGGTTTTAGGCATATTCTACTTGACATATTAAAGTATAGTTTTCATTCTCTTTTTAAACTCTCTCTGGTTTAGGTATCAAAAACATATTTGTATTGGAAGGAATTTGATAGGACCTCTTCTTTTTCTATTTTTAAAAATAGCTTTTGTAATATTGAAGTTAAATTTTTTTCAAATGTTTCTTAGAATTTACTTGTACTTGCATCTAGTTGGCAGGGCAGAATCAAGATAGCAGAGGAGTAGGGAAAAATATAGCCAAGTTCTCCCAATATCATCCCTTCACAAACATCTATAAAATGCATTTGACTGACTTCTGATTAGGAAATCCATGAAAAAATAAGTAAATAATTTTTTAGACTAAAGCACACTGGGAACAGAATCTGGCTAGGAACACAAAGAGGAGAGCGAGGACTGAAAAAGGACTGAGGCTAAGCATTTGGGCAAAAGGCACTGTGGCAGGAAGAGTTCCTGAAATTAGCACAGGATGTGGGAATCATGCCATATAGCTGTTGTCATTCACTAGTCAATTTTAGGTCAAAGATCCAAGGCAGACAAAGGGAAGACCTGTGCCTAGGAGTGGAAGAGATGAGAGGTCAATGTCCCGAGGCTGCGTATTGAGCAAGGAATAAGTTCAGAAGTAAGAAGCACCTATGTGGCGCTGACTCCCAGAGCAGAACACAGACCCAGTTCCAGCCTCCAGTCCAAACTGAAGCCTCCAGTTCTGTCATCAACCTGCAAAGTTTCCTAGCTAGATAGTGGCTGTGTCTAGCAGCATTTACTGGAACGACCAACTAGGAACAAGCAGGTTGCTCAGACCCAAACTTGAGTTAGGAACTTGCAGACTTCGGCCTAAGAGGGGAATGAACAGACTTTTCCCAGGAACTATGAGAGAAGTTGAATGTCCTGAGGCTGAGCTGTCCTTGAAATCCTAAAACAACACAATATTCAATAGGCCAAGAAAACAGCAGAAGGTTTCAAGAAGATAAAGACTAAGCTCAGACATCCATCCCAAAAGTGAGGAGAGCTCAGCCTTAACATAAAATCCAAAGTCAGCAGGTAGGTTCAAAGAATGAGGAAATAAAAACAAACAAAAAAAGAATCCCACCATAAAAAGCTGTTATAGTGGCAGGAATGCTTAAGACACAGAGCCAAAAGAGAATGATTCCAAAATATCTGCAAGCAAAGGCTTGAAGAAAAAGAAAGCTTAGGTACAAACTCAACTAGAATTCCTGGAAGAGATGAAATGAGAGTTTTTTTAAAGACTTAATTTTTTTTAAATAAATGAAACAGGAGCATTTAAGCAAAAATTAGAAAATAAATGAGAGGTATGGAAGAAAGAATTGAAAAGGTAACAGCGTGGTACAAAAGATACAAAATCTTGCACAAGTGACAAGCTCCCTGAAAGTTAAAATGGCCCAAATAGAAGCCAATGACTTTATGACACAATAAGAAATATTAAAACAAAGCCAAAAGATTGAAAAAAATAAATGTAAGGCATCTCATAACAAAAACAACTGTCTTAGAAAAAAAGATCAAAGTGAAAATAGAAAAAAATCACCAGTCATCTCCTGAAAGAAAACTCCCAGAAATATTGTAGGAGGGCATGGGGAGAACAGAGAAGGGGGGAATTAGAGGGAGGGTAGGTTAAGGAGGGACTTGTCCTAAGGAAAACAAACTCTATGGATGTACAAAAATATTTATAACTCCTTTTGAGGTAGCAAATAACGACAATCAGAGGGGTATCCATAAATTGGAGAATGGCTAAATTAGTTATGATATATGAATGTGGTAGAATACTATTGAGCTGTAAGCAATGTTGAAGGGGATGGTTTCGGGAAGACCTATATGAGCTGATGCAGAGTAAAGTGAACATAAACAGGATAACATTATGGTAAAGACAAACCTGAATGAATTAAGAACTCTGATCAATGTAACTGACCAACCATGATTCCAAGGCATTAATGACGAAATATGCTACCCCACCTCCTGGTAAAGAAGTGAAGGACTTGGGGTCCAGAATGTAGACATATGTATTTTTGTACATGTCTAAAAGGGAAATTTGTTTTGCTTGGCTATACATGTTTATAATGGGTTTTGTTTTTCTTTCATTCTCAGTTGGGGGGAGGAACTGGGTAGGGAGGGTGAGAAAAAAAGGTTTTTGTGATTAAAATAATTTTTAAAATAGAAGAGAATGGCTTTAATGCATCTATAAACAAAGCTTCACATAAAAACATATCTTCATCACAAACTCAGCCAAAATTCCTGGAAAAGATAAATATTAAAACAAAGTCAAAAGACTGAAGAAAAGAAGAAAACAAGGTGTTAAAAAGGAAAAACAACTGACCTGGACAACGGACCAAGAAAAGATCATTTTAAAATAATAATACTACCCAAAAATCTCATTACAAAAAAAAAGAGCCTAGATGTGATACTTCAGGAAATCATAAAAATTCTTAGAAACAGAGGACAAAGTAAAAATAGAATCCCCCAGTCATTCCCTAAGAGCAACCCCAAAATGATAACTTCGAGGAATATTATATAAAAATGTAGAGCTACTAGACTGCAAACAGCCAGAAAAAAGTCCAGTATAGTTGGAAGAACCACAGTTAGGGTCACACATGATTTAGTAGCCACCATCATAAAGAATTGGAAAACTTAGAATGTAATCCCAGAAGGCAAAAGATCTAGGCTTCCTACAGTCAAGAATAATGTACCCAGTATAACTGAGTATGATCCTAAAGAAGGAAAATAGATTTTTAATGAAATAGAAGCCTTTCAAGCATTTCTGAAATGCCCTGGTCTGAAAACACCAGAGCTGCATATAAACTTTGAAATCCAAATACAGGAATCAAGAGAAACATAAAAAGGTGAGCAATTAATCATAAAAGACTGAAGAAATATAAACATCATGTTCTAATGTGGGGAGATGATACGCATGTCCCCTCAGAACTTGATCATCATCAGAGGTCATAGAAGGAGTGTGATTAGACAAAAGGTCTGGGAGTGCTTCAGAAAAGAATGGAAATAGAGGGGAAGAGGAACATGCCAGGGAAAGGAAAATGAGGAAAACTTATCTCAGATAAGCAGGGTGCTTCTAGGTTTTTTTTAGTTGCATTCCCACTTAGTAAAAATTCTCAGATCTTCCACATATGATATATTTTCCAGTCCCCTCACCATTCCTGGTTCCCTTCCTCTGGATGTTCTGTGGTATACCATTATTCATGCTGAAAATGTGGTCCTCAGGCCAGAAAATACTAGTGTACATAGGACCATATCGGGAATTAATGTTTATTTTATTCTAAAATCTAGTATTTTTACATTTTGATGAGTAAGAGAAAAGTGTTTGCTTTAGGAAAAAAGAACTGCTGGGGGCAGCTAGGTGGCGCAGTGGATAAAGCACCGGCCCTGGATTCAGGAGTACCTGAGTTCAAATCCGGCCTCAGACACTTGACGCTTACTAGCTGTGTGACCCTGGGCAAGTCACTTAACCCTCATTGCCCTGCAAAAAAAAAAAAAAAAAAAAAAAAAGAACTGCTGAGCTGTTCTATTTTCTGATCTTGCTCTGTCCATATCTGAGTCTAGCCTCCACCCCCTTGAATAACGTGACCTATTGAAGCCCTTCTCTACACAAGGTAGGGGCCACCTTTTCTATGAAGCCTTCACGAACCCTCCAAAATAAAAGTGGTCCCTCAATGCTACATGTGTCATAGTTATTTTGTCAGTCAGTCAGTCAACAAACATTCATGAAGCCCTTACTGGTGTTTGTCTATCTACTGGGTATGTGTCTCCCCTCCCTACCTGACAGGCAATTCATTTAGGCCTAGGTCTGTATCATTTCTCCTCATCATATCTCCTAGCACATGGAGGGCACTTAATAAATACGAATTTGCACATTTCTGTTTCCAACAATCACTTCAAGTAAGAAAGGCAAGAGGCTACTTGGATCTGTGGTCTTCTTCCTCCATCTAGTGGCCATCACAGCCAGAAGGACACCACAGCTTTCCAAGGCTCCTTAAGGTTGATAAAGCACTTCCTTCACAACTCTATGAGGTGTGAGGTATAAGTATTGTTATTACCCTCATACCCCAGCTGAGGACACTGAGGCTCAGGTATGATTAGGTCACATGTCCAGAAGGGTTGGAGCTGAGACTCAGATCCAGGTTTTCTCAGTTGGACACTGATGTTGGGATGGCCCCCCAGTACATTCATTGCCTTCCCAAAGCCGGGCATGGAGATTGTGAAGGAAGAGAAGCTCAGAGTTAGAAGGGACCTTAAAGGTCGAGTCGAGTCCAACATATGCTCCCTTCTTAGCATGTTCAGGAAGCATCTGGACAAGCTTTTTGCTCAGCGCTCTACCGAGGGGGCACCCACTAGCTCTCAAGGCAGACAATTCAGCCTTCATGTCCCCTAAATTTAAGGAATTATGCTTTCTAGCAAAAGGTTATCATTCAGTTATGATTCCTGGTTCTATTAGACCATGTAGGAACTTTGGGACCTGTGATGGTCCATGTGATGACCCAAGGACTTTGTGTGTCAGTCAGTCAGCAAGAAGTGGGAATATAAATATAAGCAGAAAGAAAAACAGTGCCTGTCTTCAGGGAGGTTACATTCTAATGGGGGAAGATACACCTAAGAGAGAGCTAAAAAACTTTGGGGAAGGGGCAGTGTACCCAGCTCAGGGGCATGATAGAGGAAATCTGGAGTGAAGCCTCTAAGGAATGAGGCATGGCTCACATGGGCAACCACCTTAAATGGAGGTGGGGGTGGAGCCCTCCAGTCAGGGAGAGGCTACTAGGGCAGAGGGTGCTTTGAATGTGTAAATTACATGGGTGGCATGATGTGGTAAGCACTGAGTGGCCTCTTGGTCTTTCCTCATCCTGTGAGCGAGGCAGGCAGGGTGTTGTACCTATTAAAGCCTCAGGCTCTCTCCAAATGTTTCAGTGGGAGGTAGGGAAGGTATTTCCTTTCTCCACTCTAATATCACATCACATGGTGGTCCTGATCACATGGAGTCTGCATTATATGTTCTGCTTAACTGAGCCTGAGTCTGGTTTGGGTTGACCCATCTACATCTCTTGTTTTCAGGTCTTAGGATGGGCACACCCAGGTGTGAACTTGTGAGTTTGGGGCATCCCAGTCCAATTGAGTCAGAGCTGAATGGCAGAAAGGGAGGGAGTCTTTAGCAACTGACCTTATTATCTTTCTCTCTAATCTCTCACCTCTAATCCTAATTGAGGACATTACCATCCTCCCACTCCCCATGGCTCTTGACAAAGGTATCATCCTAGCCTCCTTCCTTTCTCTCCTCCCTCATACTCACTCTGTTGTGAAGTCCAACAAAAGAGAAGGTAGGAGGTCACCAGTCCAAGATGAAAGGCACACCGGCTCATCTGACATATCCCAAGTAGAATCCACAGATCTGAATATGGAGTGAAATATTTGGACCCTGGATGATCTCAAATGCAATTTCTCCTTGTGGGCAATTTCAATTTAGACAAAACTCTTCCCCTTAGAGATGCCCCCCAAAGAGAGTTAAAAGCCAGCAGACCCAGTGAGGTGTGAGGAGGTGGCCAAATGCATGCCTGACTCTAGACTAGCCTGCAGCAAAAAGACACTCCTGGAAAGGAAGGAAGTGCAAAGTTTTTTAAACTCCCAGGAAAATCTGAGGCAAGTCCTCAAATCAGATTGAATTGCCAAATTATATCCTGGCCTACAAAACTTCAGTTAAGGGTTATCTCTCAGGGCAGATAGCCCTGACTGGGTATGGCCACCTCCTTACCAGGAACCCTTTGAATCCTGTCTCTTAGTTACTCCAGAAGAGGGATCTCCTCATTTCCACCTCAGACCTACCCCATCAGCCCCAGTCCCAGTACTTTGAGTTCTAGGTCAACTTATTCTCCTTTTGGTGGATTTCTTGATTTTATAAGTGAGTCTTCTGCCATCTTTCCCCACCATCTGTACATTCCTTGGCATAATCCAATCAGTAGGACCCTTGGGAGCTATGGATAGTGGAAACCCTTGGGGAGAAATCCAGAGGGTCCAACCTACTATGCCAGATGCCAGAAGGAGGGAAGGAGGGAGTGGTTTATGGGGTATGCCTCATGGTCAGTCAATAAACTTAAAACATTAGTTTTGGGTTTCCCCAAAAGCTTTGATGATACGATACAATTCTGTGAAGAATTAAGAGCAGCCATTGTGTGTCACACCCCAAACTGGTAGGATTGTAGCCTCATCTTCTCTAATGATAAAATGAAAACAACAAACAACCTCCCTGTAAGGCAGTGAGTCAAAGGCTCCCTCCACACAGAAGCAAGAGAGCTTTGACAGACCCAAGCTAGGTGACTCCATCTTTGGCTGCCCAGCCCAAGAGAATTGACTGAACCCATGCTGACAAAAAGGGATGGAAGTACTGGTTCATTTCTGGACAGACTCATGGAGAGTCCCCAAAGGCATTCAGAAAAATGGTGGGGGGGGGTGTATTCAGCCAACCAAGAGCCCTTAAAATGCTCTTCAGACATGAACAGGATGTTCTACTTGCAAAAACCGTGGACCCAAGAAATACAAAAAATGTAAATACATACAGTTGCCAAAGAAGAACTAATAAAACAAGTCATCCTGTCTCTAGAGGTTATTAAAAGCAAGAAAAGAAAGAGAAAGACTGACCCAGGGGGTTAAAAAGCAAAACAAACCAACAAAGTCAAAGAGAAGGATTGGAATTAAAGAAGATCCCAAAGGACCACCCTCAGGCAATTAGCAGAGCATAATATATTCTTTTTCTAATTCACAAGGCAAATACAATGGATCATGATTTCAAAGTAAAATTATAACTTCTGCTTGTAATTATTTGATCTTACAGCGCTTTTGCACAGATAAGAGAAATTATAGAAAATAATATAAAAATCATTTTTTAAAATATTTTAAAAATTCTTTAGTCTTTTGATATGCCTGGTTTTTCTGGTGTTGAGATTTTTTTAAAGCATGCAATGGGATAAAGGTGGAATTGTTTTTAAAATAGGAGAAGGAACAGTGAAGAAGCAGAACTGAAACACCATGGACTAAAAGCCCACTGTGGGCTAACCCTAACCACAAGTCTCCTACAAGTGAACTAATATATAAAAGGGGCACAAGGTATTGAGGTAAACAGGGTATAGGGGTTTCTTTGGGGGGAAATGCCTTATCCTGCCTGTTAAAACCCAAAGTTTCTCATTCCAGCCCTGGTCAGACACCTGAGGCTTATTGATCAGTATGTCTAGACAAATCACTAGACTAAGCCCCCAAAACGTTTGAACAGACTAATTATTCAAATGCAAGAGACCAAAACAAAGAAAAAACCTCCAAATACAGAACAATACACAAAGAAGGCAGGCCAACTTCCCTTTCTGCTATCTTTTTCCTTTTGGACAGCAGTCCTTATGGCCTACCCAAGTTTTCCACCTTCATGATTTCTCCAAGGTAAATATACCCTTGTGTACACTGGAGAATTTTTGAAGTAGAAGCCCCAGTCTTTCCAACCTCACCATATGTCCCTTTGTGGGTCACCAAATTTGTTATAGAAGGAATATTTCCTTTCTGAGTTTATGCACACACACACACACACACACACACACACACACACACACACACACACACACACACACACACACCACAATGCAGAAACAAAAGAAAATCAGAAGTGAAAAATTATCATCACAACTATAAAAATAAAATCAATAAAATGTTAAAAAAAAGTTATCAGGAATGTGCTGGCAAATATTTAACAACCAGTTCTCAAAAAAAAAAAAAGAAAAAAAGAATGTAGGACATACTTTTAAATTTAATCCACATTATTAACATTCTCTCCAAAACCTTTTAAAATCTAGACCAGGAAGTTGGCACACTATGGCCCTGGAACAAATCTGGCCTGTCTTGTTGTGGTAGAATGGCCAATAAAGTTTTATTGTATTTTAAAATGTAGTGGCAGCTAGGTAGCGCAGTAGATAGAGCACCGGCCCTGGATTCCGGAGGACCTGAGTTCAAATCCGGCCTCAGACACTTAACACTTACTAGCTGTGTGACCCTGGGCAAGTCACTTAACCCCAATTGCTTGACCAAAACAAAACAAATAAAATGTAAAAAACATTCTCCTAACCCTTGGAGACTATAATAATAATAATAATAATAATAAATCAAGCCTTGATTTGTAGCTGACTTCCAATTTCACACTGAAAATTTAACAATCAGCTCTAGAAAGTTTGAAAGAGTCATTCAGTCACATATACGTGTGTGCGTGCAATAAATACACACTTACATACAATGTATGGGTTGGGACATGTCAAGGAATTTGAGACTATTAAAGTTTAAACTGGCCAGCTAAACTAAAGGACCTGGGTCTGGGGTAACTCTCCTTGAGAAGCTAAGCTATCAGGACAGACACACCTAAGAAGTAAGGGAGATAAACCCATTAGGGGCCAGGGGACAGAGATAACTCCATAAGTCTGGACCACCACCTTTCATTCAAGCATTCTCCCACCCCCAAAGGGAAGTTTCCATTGTCAGGTGGTGATCACCCCATCTACCATCTATAAAAGTTTTTGCCTTTCTCCTGTTTGAGGAGATAGGTATCTCAGAGAATCATGCCTCTCTGAACCATTTCCCTTGACTTCGATCTTGGTCGTTTTCTCTAGTGCCTAAATAAAAGATTATTTTATTCTTACTGGATTTCTGTGCAAAAGAGTGTAATTCTTTAAAGAGCAATACTGAAGGGACCCCCCCCCCACGCAACAGATTTCCCCTGTGATATCTATAGATATAGATACACACACACACACACACACACATATATATATATATACACACATATATACATACATACCTTTATATAAGAAGCTTTTACATGTTTAATCCCTCTTTCTACAAGACAGCTCTCAGGTCCCTCTAACTTTCCTCTTCTCTAGATTTCACATCTCCAGGTCCTTGTATGGCATTAACTGAAGGCCCTTCACTCCTGGGTGACCTCTCCTGGATGCTCTGCAGCTTCTCAATTTCTTTCCTAAAATGTGGCACCTAGAAATGGAAAAAGCACTGCAGGTGTTGTTGGCTGACCAGGGTAGACAGTGACCTTCCTAGCCTATGCCTCTCAAGGAAAGCCTAAAATGACATTAACCTGGATACTATACTAAACATTGGCTTACCTTGAACCAGCTGCCCATGAAAAGACTAGGATCTATTTTTCAGATGAACTGCTATCTAGACAAGTCTCTCTTATCTTTTGCCCATTAAGTTGACTTTAAAAATCCAAATGTAAGAATGCCCATTAAAGGGCAGCTAGATGGCACAGTGGTAAAGCACCGGCCCTGGATTCAGGAGTACCTGAGTTCAAATCCAGCCTCAGACACTTGACACTTACTAGCTGTGTGACCCTGGGCAAGTCACTTAACCCTCATTGCCCTGCGGAAAAAAAAAAAAGAATGCCCATTAAAATGTCAGAGTAGAGCTACTTGAGGATAGGAACTATCTTTTGACTCATTTTGCATGGTGCATAGTAGGCACTTAACAAATTGATTTATCCTATTATATTTTATCTTAATAGATTCTGCCCAGTGATCTGGCCTGTCAAGATTTTTACTAGGTATTCCTCCTAATTTTTTTCATTTTGCAAATTTGATCAGGATGCTATTTATGCCCTTATTTAAGCCACTGATAGACATGTTTAACAGCACTAGGCTAAGAACAGATGCCCATGGAGCCCCAAATTAGAGACTTCCTTCCACCTGACTTTAAACAATTAACAGGGACAGCTAGGTGGTGCAGTGGATAGATCACTGGCCCGGGAGTCAGGAGGAAATAGTTTAAATCATGGCCTCAGACATTTGACAGTTACTAGCTATGTGACCTTGGGCAAGTCACAACCCTGATTGCCTCAAACATCAGTTGTCCTGATGTGTATCTTGCCCCTGGACCCAGATGGCTCTGGAGGAGAGAGTGAGGTTGGTGACCTTGCACAGCCCTCCCTCACTTCTTTTTTTGTGAGGAAATTGGGGTTAACTGACTTGCCCAGGGTCACACAGCTGGTAAGTGTCAAGCATCTGAGGCCAGATTTGAACTCAGGTACTCCTGACTCCAGGGCCAATGCAAGCCCTCCCTCACTTCAGTCCAGTTCACTGCAAGTCATGACATCAGTTGCCCATGTCACAGTCCTATTGGAGAAGGAAGGACAAACAACAAACCATTAACAACTACTTGTGCCCAGCCATTGAACCAGTCCTGAGCCCATTATCTGAACTGTTATCTAGCCTGCCTCTCTCTATCTTTTCCAGAAGGATATTATGAGAAATTTTATAAAATTCCTTTGCTAAAATCTAGACAAACTACACGTACATCATTTTCCTGATCAACTAGTCTAGGAGTAATAGAGATGGGACATATGACTTCCTTGATAGAGAGAACTCCCAGATAAGGAAAGTCCTTCTCTCTCTCTCTCTCTCTCTCTCTCTCTCTCTCTCTCTCTCTCTCTCTCTCTCTCTCTCTCTTTTTGTTTTGGGGGGGGAGCAGGGCAATGGGGGTTAAGTGACTTGCCCAGGGTCACACAGCTAGTTTTCCTAGCTGAACTGACAAGTATCAAACTCTACTACAGGGAGTGCAACTCCGGTGGACTGGCCATGTTGTACAAATGCCAAACGCAAGCGCTCACATGGAGACCAGAAGGACACTGTCAAGGCCTCTCTGAAGAATGTTGGAATCTATCATGAGACATGGTGTGCCTGAACCAAAGAAGGCAGCATGCTCTATGAGCAAAGCAAAATGGCAGTAGTTCAAAAGAAATGTGAGGTATGCAAGTTTAGAGAATCCACCCCAAATGTTCATGTGGACTATTTGTACCTGACCTGTGAAAGAGCATTCTGAACTAGTATTCATCTGATCAGCCATGACTGGACACACTGTACCTTCTTGTTATTGTTTTCCCGAAGAGGACCATGACATTGGGTGATGTCATGATTTACACTGAATTGGCTTTAAGTGAGGGAGGGCTGTGCAAGGTCACCAGCCTCACTCTCTTCTCCAAAGCCATCTGCATCCAGGGGTAAAATATAGATCAAGATAACCAGAGATGACCCTGAATTTTTAAGGTAATTGGGGTTAAATGACTTGTCCAAGGTCAAATAGTGATGTCATTTTGGTCCTCTGAGAACAATGGACAACAACCAACCAACCAACACGCGACAGTCAGCATCTACCAAAAGCCCCAAATCAGCTTCCGGCACCTTTTTGCTTCCTTTTCATCAGGGGGAACTTGATGACCAGCACTAGACTGACTATGCATTAAAGAGAAGCGGTCAGGGCCTTCCCTCCTCTCAAGTCATATAGCCCTAAGAAATAGGAATTCTTTCTCCTTGCATTTGTTCTTTTCCATTCTAGTTGTGGGCAGTAGAATTTCTGAACTACGGAAATCAGAAAGTTGTGACCAAGTCAGCATCAATGCCCCAGGGAGCAATGAGAAAGCTTCAGGAATACCTTTCGAGGCCCCATCACTCAGCAACCAAGCTGTATCTGCACATGAATTTAATGGAACCAAATATATATGAACCAAGCTAAGTTTTGAGCCTACTCTTCCAGAGACTGAGGTGATGTAGGGGAGTGTTTTGGTGGAAATGCATGTGCTTTTGCCCTTGCTATGTCTTAGAGGTAAATATCCCTGTGTAAAAGCTATTCTCTATTAAATGGATACATGCAATGAGGGTGCTAGTGACATGCCTCTAACAAATGGCAGGAACACAGCAAGTGGGGATATAAGCCAATGGCAGAAGAGAAGAGAGCCCCAAGACCCTTGGAAGACCTGTTCCTGAAATGGTGGAGCCACAGAATGCATGTTCTAATGAGTAAAGGAGTGAATTTTTCTTCAGTTCCTTCGATAGGATTTCTTTTGGTTTTTTGGGTTTGTTTGTTTTGATTTTGGTTTGTTTTGGTTTTTTGTGGGGCAATGAGGGTTAAGTGACTTGCCCAGGGTCACACAGCTAATGTCAAGTGTCTGAGATTGGATTTGAACTCAGGTCCTCCTGAATCCAGGGCTGGTGCTCTATCCACTGCGCCATCTAGCTGCCCCTTGATAGGATTTCTTAACATTTCTTTGTGGTTTCTTTATGGGAAGAGGTCAAATCTTTCAGTTGAATTGTGAGAGTGAGATAGAAGGCAGGATGAGAGCTGCCTATAGCAATCAAAGAAATCCAAATATGTCAGTTGAGTTCTGTTTTAAAGAACATAAAACCATCCATGTACATGGAACATGGTGTCCAGACATCTTTTGCCAGATTGAGATTTCCAAATCCCAGGTGGCCATGTTGGCTGGGGCTCCTTTTTGTGGGAAAACTCCAAAATGGCAAATGTTCTCCATGTTTTACAGCACTAAAATTAGTGACAACTTTGTTTGACTATAAACTCATTTGGGGATGCTGGAAGCAACCTAGAAATATCACAACACTAGCTAATTTCACTTCTTTCTAACTTGTCTTCAGGCTATAATGGCTTGGGTTTTGATTTCCGTTGAGAATTAAGGGAGTTAAGAATAATCTTTTATTTTTTTTTTTTTTTTGGCTGGGCAATGGGGGTTAAGTGACTTGCCTAGGGTCACACAGCTAGTAAGTATCAAATGTCTAAGGTTGAATTTGAATTCAGGTCCTCCTGAATCTAGGGCCAGTGCTCTATCCACTGCGCCACCTAGCTGCCCCAGTTAAGAATAATCTTAACTTACTGAGATAGATTCTCCTCTTGGTATCTTGAAAGGATACTAGTTATTCATGTCTATCTCTAGGAAAGTAAAGAAATACCCATTCCTCCCCCCGTTCACATGTACAGTTTTATAGTCCCCAATGTGTCCCATGATGAAGGAACTGGGCAGAAGGAGTATTTCAATAATAAGGGAAAACACATGGGATTTCCAAGCTCCACTTGTCTTCTTTTGGGGCTGTGTGTCAGACATTCGGCAATGGAGCCTGAGTCATCATAAAGTGCTCTCTTCCTGGCACTGGAAATGGGTGATAGGAAGAGTGAAAAAGAGACTTTCTCCTTCCCTCCCTCCCTATGAGCCCACCCAAGCCACAGCTCTGCTCCCTAGGGGACAGAGAAGGTAGGCACAACTCCTGGCTTTTGTCTTATGTTCTGGACAATGTATGCATGTGAAGGGATGGCTTCATGACTTCGCATATTAAAATTGCAATTCGTCCAAGCTGCAAAGTACCCAACAGTGTATCTTTTGATCACACTGTGGGAAAAGACAGGTTTAGAGACTGCAGCTGTGAAGATAACATCTGTTATTCTACATTCCACAAGTTGAAAAATGCACACATCCAAGGTCAGGTTATTTTGTTCTAAAAACATTCCCATGAGAAAAGCTTTGCCAACCCTTTCTTGGAATTCAGCTAATGTCATAGCCGACCTTTGCTGTGATGGCCTTAACTATTCTTGCTAAACATAAAAGAGATGTATGTAAATATATTTTTCTTCCCTACAGCCCTTGCAAATGCTCCCATATTGAGTGTTTACCCAGCTAACAGAGTAAATTTTTCCCTTTATCTCCAGACTCCTACTTCCTTACTGACCCCATCTTCACAGACCCGCTGAGATTGGAAAGTTGTGACCCATAAGGGTCAACTTCAAATTTAATTCCACCGGCTTTCTGGTGTAAGAAGAGGGATTTGTGATGATAGCATCATTGGCCTCACTCCCTTTTGGGGGATGTACTTCAAGTTAAATCATTCTTGTACGCACTGGTAGATTAATATACTTTTTGTTCACTCTCCATCCCAGTGAGATTCAGGTGGCTAAGAATCATGCCAGGAAATCTGAGATAAATCAAAAAGATTTTCAAGGAGGGCATGAAGCATTATTTCATTGTCAAAGGGGAGTATTTTTTAGCAGCTATGGGTTGGGGGAAGACTTGGAAGGATTCTGTGCTTTGTGTTTGTTTCTTGTCTTACATACATGTCCAGGGCGGAAATATTTCTAGGAGTTAATTACTCCTATCTGAGGCACAAAGTGTTTAGACTCCAGCTGGTTTGAGTTACAAAACTTGGAAAGCTGCTCCTTGTGTCTCTGTCTACACACTTAGGATATCCATCATCTATGAGGGAGACTTGGAAATTATCTTCAGTAAATAAACTGTTGCCCAAGGCTGTGTGTTCACAAGCATTTACGGGTATGCACGAGTGATTCTCACTCTCCCCTTCCCCATCCTACTTCTCCTTCTCCCCAAGCCTCTCAGCTCTGTCTCCCTTGTCTTATGTTTCTTGTACTATACAAGTCTCCCAGGAGAGCCTTAGATAGACTCTATGGGATATCCCCAGAGAGGAAATCTGGACTTAGCCTAGGATAGACTAAGTCCATAATTACCCCACCACTCGGTACCAAGATGAGGCACCATAGTAAAAAATAAATAAATAAATAAATACACACACACACACACACACACACACACACACACACACACACACACACGTATATATGTGTGTGTGTGTGTGTGTGTGTGTGTATGTGTGTAAACTTCTCCAAGAAAACCCCAAATGGGGTCATGAAGAGTCAGACATGACTGAAAAATGACTGAACAACAACTGAAAATTAATTAGAGAGTGAATTTTGAAATGAAAAAAATATGGTTGCTAATGCATTTCTAAAATTATGATGAAAATGTGGTTGGAATGTTTTCATAAATGTATAAATATTCTAGTGGGGGAGTTTGGGGGGTTATGGTCCCCTAGAACTAAGGTGAATACACTCCTCTCTCTGTCTCTCTGTCTCTCTTCCTCTCCCTCCCTCCCTCCCTCTCTTCCTCCCAGACTGACAGATGTGTCATTTTAGTCTAAGGGAAGAAAGTGATTTCACCGACTACAGAATCAACAGAACTGAAACTTATTTGAAGGTTTTATCTGTGACATCCCAAAGTGGCCACTTTTAGTCTACAGTTTTTTTTTTTTTTAACGGGGCAATGGGGTTAAGTGACTTGCCCAGGGTCACACAGCCAGTAAGTGTCAAGTGTCTGAGGCCGGATTTGAACTCAGGAACTCCTGAATCCAGGGCTGGTGCTTTATCCACTGCGCCATCTAGCTGCCCATTTTTTTTTTTAATTTTATTTTTTTGCGGGGCGATGAGGACTAAGTAACTTTCCCAAGGTCACACAGCTAGTAAGTGTCAAGTGTCTAAGGTCAGATTTGAAATCAGGTCCTCCTGAATCCAGGGCCCCTGCTTTATCCACTGCGCCACCTGGCTGCCCCTAGTCTACAGCTTTAAGTCTTATCTATTGCTTAAGAAAGTCCTGTTATTAACACTTCTCTCCACCTTGGAAAAACAGATAGCTTGTTTAAACCGGGAAGCAATTTGAGAATAAACAAAATGTACTTTAATTTGGGAGAGTGTTTTACCTTACCCCTTTATTTTCTTCTCTGAATGATTTAACAGAACTTAATTGGTTAGGTAAATTAGAAGTGAAATCACCTAAAAGAAATGGGAATAGACTATGCATTTGTAGGCTCTTAAGAATCCCCAAAGTAATTGGTGATTCATTGGTACTGGATTAACAAAGATGCACCGGGGGCAGCTAGGTGGCGCAGTGGATAAAGCACTGGCCTTGGATTCAGGAGGACCTGAGTTCAAATCCAGCCTCAGACACTTGACATTAGCTGTGTGACCCTGGGAAAGTCACTTAACCCTCACTGCCCTGCAAAAAAAAAAAAAAAAAAGATGCACCAAATTTGCAAAGGAAAGATCCCATGGACACTGCTTCTGAAGATGACTTGAGTCATGATTTGCAAACAGAGCTGGAGGCCCAGGTCTCTGGTTTGCAAGGCTTTGATCAAAGTCCACAGGAGAATGGGAAAGAGAAGTGGAGGATGTTGGACCTTATTTGCACTAACACAACAGGATGTTAGCTCAGTTAGAACTCAATGACAAGGATATAAAAGTGCTCTGAGAAGAAGAAAAGGGTTTTTGTTTGGTTGGGTTTTTTAATGCTACCCAACTTGGATTTCCCAAAAGTACTATAGAAAAATTGAAGTTAAGTCTTTGATCTCATTTTCATATGAGGAGATTAGGAAGATTTCCACACCTGTAGAATTCTTATTCTAGATTAGAATAGTGCTGGTTTCTTCCTCAGTTGAAGTTAGTTTTGAGATTTCTCATGATTTACAAGCTTCATTTGACAGACACATATATGCATATATGTATATAAATATACATATATGTACCACATACATATAATATATATTTATATAGGAAGTAGCTGGAATTGGGTAGCAATATTTAAAATCGAGAAATTGAAGATCTGTATTGAGATTAGGCATTGATCAATTAATTAGGGAAAATAATTTTTTATAGAAGAATTGCTCTGAGCTCTGAACAGTAACTGCTGATGTCATTTTTGTAGGGACTGGACCAGTTTGATTTGAATTTCTCTATACTGGTCTCAGATTTAGCTGGGATAGAATAACAAAATGGAAAGAAAGAGGAAGTGATTGTGTAAAGTAATTCGGGAACTGAATTGACATCATTTGACTGACAAGTTTTGTTTTAAATTTCATGTTCTGAGTCCCTAATGTTGTTTTATATTGTTAATGCTGATTAAGTCCATAGGAGGCCTTTCTCAAGGCATTCAGGCATCATTTTCCTTTTCTAGTTTAAACACATCCTGTTATAAAAACCAACCATTAGAAAGAAAATTGTCACATTTTCGAGTTGCATATATACAGTGACTACATCAGAGTTCACTGTAAGCATAGAAAAACCTTGGCCATTCCTGACCCGAATGCTTCTGGCCTTTGTTAGCCTAGAGGCTTTACCATGGTCAAGATTTTTCTATGCTTACAGTGAACTCTGATATAGTCACTGTATGCGTGCAACTCCTAATGTTTTCTGCAATGTGATTTGGGGCGACCATTGATAAGAAATGCTGTTACTCTGAATAATGATAGTTGTAGTATACCAGTTTTGCATTATTAGGAGATTAATTTCTTTTATCCGAATGCTGTGAAATTATGAATCTAAATGATTGTTTCTTAGAGATATCGTCATGGTCAAAAACCTGTCATGTTTAATTGGACATATTTTGATTTCAAAGGAAGAATAATCATCACTTACTGTTTGGAAGAAGTACAAAAGACCATGTAAATTCTCGTTATCGGTAAAGTTCTTTGGGGATTTGCCAGATCATCAGCCTTGGGAAGGTCATAAAACCTTATCAGTTCTGTGAAAGAAGTTGCTGAAAGAACGTTGTGACTAATGAGAGCCTTGTAAACGCTAAAATAACAAATTGGTTTACTAAGAAACTGAGATTTCCATCTCTATAATCAACACTCATAGCCAAAGCAGGGGGGAGAGAACATGCAAATTTGCTTATAGTATAGAAATTATTTCTAAGATGATTTGTCTGATTATGAAAATTATGAAATTATACCTGGAATAGCATTTGTTGAAGTTACATTTTTGAGCAAACTTAGTTTTGTGTTCAGTTTTAAAGATTTAATTTTTGCCTTCGGATAATATTCAATATCTTAAGATGTACCTGTGTCAGCCTAGAAGCTGACAGTGGCCAGTGTTTGTGTTTTGAGAGAACTATGATATATTCAGTAGATGTGGGAAACTCCGAAATGTGGTTCTTTTCTTAATGTCTAATGAATGATTTTTATACCAGGATGTGTTTAAACTAGAAAAGAAAAATAAAAAGATCTTGCATATACTTAATAAGAACTAAAGGTAAATATGTTTATTTATTGTTAACTGTTTTTGCAACATGAAAAAACAACTACCCCACTTAAAATTGTAAATAGTAGAGACTGCTGGGTAAGCTGGACCTATAATTTGACTGGCTCTGAATTTGAACTCAGGTATAACAATTTGGTTGTTGTTAACCCAGTACTCCACAATTCTAGTGAAATGCCAAGAGCTGCTCAAAAGAAATGTGATCTGGAAGACACTAATGCTAGGTGTAGATGACTGGGAAGGCTGAGAACATAGCCTTAATTCTTACAGAAAGGATCTTCTTGTCTCAGTTTCCCCATTGTGTTATTTCCTTTTTGAACAGGAATGTTTTCCACCTGGTTGATCTGAGCCTGGCCATGAAACCCTTTGAATACTCTGGAACTCTGTTGCCTGATGGCCTGTTCCCAAAGGTATCTATGACTTTTATTCTAAATCAAATGATGCCAAGGGGGTTTTCCCCTGTTGCAGATGTATGATACATGAGTCTGTGACTTTAGGCTTGAGCCTCTGGAAATAATCCTGATACTTATTACAACTATGTCCTTCTTCCTTTCATAAAAAATCTGTCTGACCATAGCAATCTTTTTTTAATGAATCTTATTGTTACAATTATCCAACACCTGGGAACCACCATAATGAGGTACAAATATAAAGGACTCTATTATTTTTATTTTATTGTCCTGAATTTGGGATCGGTAATTGCCTCTTCCTAATCTGAGGGAAAGTACTTCTTTGACTTGCTATCTCCTTGCTCATTGGTTTAATAGTTCTATATTCATGTATAAAATTAGGTCATTGGAGTATAATAACTTTCTGGATGACATGTCCTCAGAGAGGGGATAGGATAAAGATGTGACATGATAAAGATGTATACATGTTAATGTCTAAAGGATTAATACACTTCACTTTTATGGGCAGCTAGGTGGCACTTGCAGTGGATAGAACACCAGGCCTGGAGTCAAGAATTTCCATCTTTCTGAGTTCATATCTGTCCTTAGACACTTACTTAGCAGTGTGATCCTGGGCAAGTCACCTAACCCCATTTGCCTCAGTTTCCTCATCTATAAAATGAGTAGGAGAAGTAAATGCCAAACCATCCCAGTATCTTTACCAAGAAAACCCCAAAATGGGACCAGAAAGAATCAGACACAACTGAAAAATAACTGAACATTTCACTTTGAGAAAAGCAACAAGGTTAGACTACTTCCATTTGAGAACTAAGATATACATACATACATACATACATACACACACACATATATATACGTGTGTGTGTATATATATATGAAAAGCAACAAGATTAGACTACTTCCATTTGAGAATTAAGATAGATATAGATATATAGCTAACATGCCCCTACTATGTGCTGAGCACTGTGCTAAGTGCTTAACAAACATCTTCTCTGATCCTTACAACTCTGGGAGGTAGGTGCTGTTATTATCCCCATATCACAGATAAGGAAACTGAGGCAGAAAGAGGTGAAGTGACTTGCCCAGAGTCACACAGCTAGTAAGTATCTGAGGCTGGATTTGAACTCAGGTTTTCCTGACTGGAGGCCCAGAGCTCTATCCACTGTGCCACCTACCTAGTTGTTTCTATTGACTCCTCATCCCCTGTAGTATCAAATATAAAGTCCTGTGCTTGGCACTCAGAGCCCTTCATAACCTTCTCCCTCCTCCTTTTCCAGTCTTCTTATACCTTACCCCCAACACATACTCTTGGATCCTGTGACCCCAGCCTCCTGGCTGTTCCAAGAACAAACCTCTCCATCTCCATGCATTCTCTCTAGCTGTCTTATGTGCCTGAGACACTGTCCCTCTAGTGCTTTAAGTACTGACTTCCTTGGCTTCCTTTAAGTCCCAACGAAAATTTTATCTTTTACAGGAAGCCTTCCCCAGCTGCTCTTAATTCTACTGCCTTCCTGCTGTTATTTCCTACTTATCCGCTCTATAGTTTGTTTGTAGACGTTTGTTTGTATGTTCTTTCCCCCATTAGACTGAGAGCTCCTTGAAGGCAGGGCCTGTCTTTTGTCTTTCTTTGTATCCCCAGCACATACTAAGCACTTCATAAATGCAGACTGAGGGACTGACTGATGAAGGGGCTTAAGCCCAGGGCAATGAAATGAAGTGATCAGTGACAAAGTGACTCCCATGCCCATGCAGCCTTCCCATGTTCCATTTCCTAGAGCAATGATGCTGAGCTCCAGATCTCCACACGGCTTCCGAGGATAGCATCAGGAATAGAAATGGCAGAGATGCAGCCTGATCCCTTCAGAGCCAAACCACATTTCACCTTTTAAGAACAGCTCACCTGAGAACTTAAAAACAGCTGTTGCTTGCCAAAATGTAGTACCAGGCACCCAAGAAATACTGGGCTGGCTGAATTTATGCCCATGGAAGGGCTTCCATGTTGAAACAGTCCAGTTTATTCTAAGAATCTGAGTCATTCCCCAATTGACTGACTTTAAGTTCAACTTCCAAATTCTCCTGCTTCAACCTAGCTACATCTCACTGGAAACCCATCGAAATGGCCCGTTTGGGTAGCTCTTTTTTCTTTTCTTTTCTTTTTTTTTTTTGCAGGGCAATGGGGGTTATGTGACTTGCCCAGGGTCTCACAGCTAGTAAGTGTCAAGTGTCTGAGGACAGATTTGAACTCAGGTCCTCCTGAATCCAGGGTCGGTGCTTTATCCACACTGCGCCACCTAGCTGCCCCCTGGGTAGCTCTTTTTATGTCATTGACATAATAGTGGCCAAGTCTTGTTAATTCCACCTGCTCAATATTCTTTCTCTACTTTCGGCAGAACCACTCCTGCCCAGGCCCCATCACATCACACCTGGACGAGTTGCATATAATAGCCTTTTAATTCGTCTCTCCCACCCAATCAAATGTTCTATGCAGCTGCCAAACTGATAATAGCCCTACAGTGCATATCACTCTTTTCCTCAAGAAACTTCAGTAACCTCTGTTGCCTTTAAAAGCCTTTTCAGGTTTATTCCACAGTACTCCCCCTTATATGTCCTACACTCAAGGCAGACTGGTTTCCTTGAAATTCCCTAGACAGAAGACATTCTAAGTCCTACTCCCTGTCCACTAGATCTCTTCAGGACTCAGGTAAAGGATCATTTCTCTTAGCACTCTCCCCAGTTAATAGTGCATTTTCCTAACAGTACTGCCCCTGGGCATTTCACACACACAATCACACATACTATACCTATACATACTCTCCATATATTTTCTGTTTGTTTGTTTCATTAGGCTACCAAAAACACCCAAACAAACCAAAAACAAAACCCTTTTTGCATGCCATAAAAAAATACAAAACAGAAAGAAAAGTGTAAGGGTCTGGGCAAGAACAGGCCGAGTAAGTATGAATCCCTGAGGACTGAGCTCCCCCCCCAATACTACCACACAGAGGACAGAATTTCCAGCTTTTGTGTTATCTCAAACATCACCAATATTACATAAAATTGATATCAAAGTACTAAAAGGGTGGGAGAGACAGGGAGCAGCGCATTGTGCTCTGATGCCCATGAAGGGGTTGCTAGGGGAAAGAGAGAAAGGTCAAAACCAAGTCCCCCATTCCACAATCTCCTGGGGAATATTGGGGGCTTCTATGGGAAAATGCTGTGGAAAGTAAGACCCAGAGGCTAAAGAGGGTTAACCAGCTGCTTTCTTTGTAGGGAGCAGCAGAACTAAGCAAAAACAAAAACAAAAACAAATTAGATACAGAAGACACAAGTTGAGAGAAGCATATAAAGGGAACAGGATAAGGGACATGGCTGAACTCTTTATATTCTTACCTTGGAAAGATGACACGTGTAGCCCCCCCCCTCCCGACCTTTGTCAACATCAGGGATCACAGAGGGTATGTAATGTAACAGAGGACATGGAATTGATTCTGGTTCATTTTGGTGATTGTAAAAGGAAAATGGAAAGGATGAAGAAGAGGAATATATTGGGAGAGGGGATAAGGGAGACAAAGAATACAGGAAATTATCTCACATAAATGGGGTGTATAAGTCTGGGCCGTTAGGTGGTGCTGCAGTTGATAGAGTGCCAGGTCTAATGTCAGAAAGACTCATCTTGCTAAATTCAAATCTCAGGCACTAGCTGTGTGAACCTGGGCAGGTCGTTCAACCTGGTTTGCCTCAGTTTCCTCATCTGGAAAATAAGCTAGAAAAGGAAATGCAAACCCCCTTCAGCATCTTTGCCATAAAACCCCTAATGGGGACACAAAGTGCTGGACATGACTGGAAATAGCTGAACAACAACAATAAGTAAAAGTCTATATAACAAGGAGGAGGGACTGGGGGGGGGAGGAAAACAGAGGAAGAGAATTCAAAACTGAAAAATAAAATAAATTGAATTTAAAAACCACTTTAGACTGCCTTAAGAAGAGGAGGACTTCTGGGTCATGGGACCAACACGATGTCAGATTTGACATCTTCTCTAAACTCCATTAATTCTCCCAATCTTCAGAAATGGGGACTTGTACACCATTTATAGAACAATTGTACCAGAATCTTCAGGACAAAGAGACAATCCTGATGAGGTAAAATCCAGATAAATGAACATCAGAGAATAGTATTCCTCCCGGCACCTACTCAAGACACCTGCCCAATAAGCTCCTGGTTCCCAGAAGAGACACACAAACAGACCAGTAGATGTGTCCCTGGGATCCTTGTTAGGATCACCTCCAACAGAGGTGGCAAATTTCTGGCAGAGACTTTGCCCAAACCTTTCCCACCCCAACAAGCAACAGCCACTGATTCTTGATCAGTAATAGATGAAGAAAGAACTTTCTGCCGGGACCCAACATTAGGTTGCCAAGACTTTGCTGTGGATACTTTCCCCACTCTCCTCCACCCTGCAAAAAGTACTAATGCTAATTCAGCCCAGACCCAGAAAGGAAAGAGAGCCAATGGAAGCAGCGAGGCATGCTTGGGAACTACACATTCAAAACCAGAGTTCTTGCTTTTTCGTCCCAGGGAGTAAATAGAATTTACAAGGCAGTATGATTTGGGGGTGGGGAAATAAGGTCCTTTCAAAGTACCTCAAATCACACTTCATAGGCAGACTCATAATGCTGCCTACATGAAAGTTCAGCCCTGCTGTCACATTCCTCTGTTTCACAGGTCAACATAAGATGGTTTTGGTTTATGCCCAGATCACCTACGATGGAAGCACCCATGTGCTTATGGGAGAAGACATTCTATGTTAGTCTACCATAGAGGTGGAAGCAGCCTCTTTCCATTGGCTGGGTAGCCAGAATTGACTGCATCTTTCAACCTTTCTGATTGAGGAGTCTCGTTCCAGCCTCGTAAAGGAGGTAAGACCTAGTTCCTGTACAGAAAGGGTACAATGCTGTAGCCAGGGTAGCCAAGAATAACTTCCTCCTTCCACATAGGCCCTGGGGCCCTAGGACCGTGGAGCTTAGAATGTGGGTCTAGTTTCATGTGTCCTTTTCAGCTCTAGATGCAGGAATCCTGGACCCAGTATCTGGAGCCATGAGGGCCTTGGCGCCAGAAATGCAGGCCAGATGTCCAACCAGACCAGTAGCAAAGCCCTGAAAAGCCAGTGTTTTGGCATACCTGCCCAAGGAGGGCTTTGGGCTTAGAACATGGTGGGATTAATGCTATTTAGAAACTGAGCTAAACCGTGAACCCTTTTTCACTACCCAGAAACCAAAGGGTTGTAAGGGGGATTATGCCTCCAAGGTGTGTGGGGGAGATTTTTTCATGTTTGTTCTTGCTATACCTTTGAAGCAAATATTACTTCATAAAAGCTAATCTGATTAAGTGATTAAATGGACTCCAAAATTAGGGGAACACATTTGGTGGAAGATTGAGCCAATGGAAGAAATCAGTCTTCCCAACCCCATAGAACTCCAAATGTAACCCAAGTGGCTTTCAAGCAGTAAGAACCAAAGGCTCCCAGTTGCAGGCCTTCATTTCTCAGTTTTGCAGCTCCTTCCAACTCCTAAGCAGGTCAGGTCACAGGGATAAACCTACCAAACCAGAGACCATACAAGAATCTTCCAGATCTTCCAAAGGTAGAGCTATCCTCACTGTGCCTCAAACCAATGAATAGCATAGATTTCTAAGATGGTTTATCAAGGCTGCAGGGTACCATCAACTCCCCAAGGCACTTCAATATTTCTTGGAGCTTGTGAGTATGGATTGTTCCATTTACTCTATCTGTATCCCTAGAACAGGACCTGGAACAAAACACACGTGTCGTGATTGTATTTGGATTGGAATGAATTGCTTCTAAATGCTATTTATCCTAAGGAAGAGCAACTTTCCGGCCACAAGATGGCAGTGTTGCCTCCCTCAATGAAAAGGTTGTCTAAGCTCTCTTGTGGAACCCTGTCTAGGATTCTAGGCTCACAAGCATAGAACCTCCCATGTGGAAGAGACCCAAGCAGCCTCACACCTGATCAAGATGACCCTCTGCAGCTGCGGCCGGACCCAGTAGGGGCCCACAGTAAGCCAGAGGCATCCCTGCCACTTTGGCACAACCCCTCTGTTTCAGTTCAAGAGACCAGAAATTCAGCACTGGAAGAAACCTCAGAGGGCACTGACTCCAACCCTCTCATTTTTCAATTCAGGAAAATTCACTTGTCCTCACAACAACCCCACAAAATAGGTACTATTAGTATGCCCATTTTTACAGAGGGGGAAACTAAGCCAGACAGAAGCGAAGAGATCTGCACTTATGCCAATAAATATCTGAGGACAGATCTGAACTCAAGTCAAAAAAGTTGACAGCTCCAGCATTCTCCCCACTGCACCAGTGTGGCCTATTGTGTGCTGGCCCGTGAAATCTTTTATGCTTTGCATTTTCCATTAAGTGAAATAAAACCTATCCTTCATTTGCTTTATTATTAGCCTGATTGCTCACATGGAAACAGAGGATGTGGATCCTTTACTCTTTCTTTGTAGAAAACTAGAACATAAGTCAAATTCTAACGTCCCCTGGGGAAATCATGGCTGGCCTCCCTAGTTGTCTGAAGAATTGTTTAAGAGAAAAAAGAGTGGCAACTCCGGAGTCAGAAGGCCCAGATTCCAAACTTGCCCCTCATAATCAATACCTACTTGGTCTTGGGCAACATTTCAGAGCCTCAGTTTCCTCATCTGTGGAAGCAAACGGTTGGATTGATGGCCTCTGAGATCCTCCAGCTCCATGGTCCTCTGACCCACCTAGCAATGGTGCAGCAAGAATGCAGCTGACCGAGGGATTGATCTCTTTGGGCACATCAATTCATAAGACCATCTGTAAGATATCATGGAGATGAATGGTTACAGGTAGTTTACATAGTGAGTCCTTGAATTATAACAATACCTGATTTCTTCAAGAGGCAGGTATGGTTTGTCTTCCTTCCTCGTTTTATAGATGTGGGGGACTACAGGTGCAGAATATTGTATATGCTCTTACTTTTTCTGTGTTAGAAGTGACAATTCTGCAAGGCTTGTTCAACATCAGGAAAACTATCAATATAAACAACCACATCAATAACAAAACTAACGAAAATCATATGATTATCTCAATCGATGCAGAGAAAGCATTTGACAAAATACAGCACTCATTCCTATTAAAAACACTAGAGGGGCAGCTAAGTGGCGCAGTGGATAAAGTACCAGCCCTGGATTCAGGAGGACCTGAGTTCAAATCCGACCTCAGACACTTGACACTTACTAGCTGTGTGACCCTGGGCAAGTCACTTAACCTTCATTGCCCAGCAAAAAACCACAAAAAACCCACAAAAGAAACAAAACAAACAAACAAAAACCCAAAACACTAGAGAGCACAGAAATAGGTGGAGCTTTCCTTAAGATAATAAGCAGCATCTACCTAAAACCATCAGCAAACATTATATGTAATGGAGATAAGTTAGAGGCATTCCCAATAAGATCAGGGGTCAAACAGGGATGTCCATTATCACCTCTACTATTTAATATTGTACTAGAAATGTTAGCTTTAGCAATCAGAGAAGAAGAGAAAGGAATTAGAATTGGCAAAGAGGAAACAAAACCAGCACTCTTTGCAGATCATATGACGGGATACTTAAAAAATCCTAAAGAATCGACTAAAAAACTATTTGAAACAATGAACAACTTTAGCAAAGTTGGAGGATATAAAATAAACCCACATAAATCATCAGCATTTCTATACATGACCAACAAAGTGCAGCAGCAAGAGATAGAGAAATTCCATTTAAAGTAACAGCAGACAATACAAAATATGTGAAAGTCTACCTGCCAAGACAAAACTAGGAACTCTATGAACACAATTACGAAACACTTTACACACAAATCAAATCAGATCTAAATAATTGGAAAAATATCAATTGCTCATGGATAGGCCGAGCTGAATGTCTCTAAGTCTCAGTTTCCTTATGTATAAAATAGGGATAATAACGCATCTCAGTGAGGTTAGAATAATATATATGTCACACAGACTCCTGGGAGCTGCCCTTCCAATCCCCACTGGCACTGGCAGGTCTGCTCCCTGAAGGTCAGCTGCTACATCTCCCCTCAAGGTACTGTGGGTAATCCTGAGTGGTTAGGGTAGGGTAAAGAGGTCATAGTTCATGACCCACTATCTTTGTGTTCCCCATGATATTGCTTGATCTCCACTAGCCTATTCAACTTAATTAACATTTAGACATGGGTATGTATCACAGTGGTAGAGTTGGTGAAGAAGAAACCCCTCCCCTCAAAGTCTATAACACAATCTTCTATCAGTACCTATGGAGTCCAGAGGAAAGTGGACCTGAGCCCAGAGAGCACTCATGGGAAAAGACTAACCTTCAGCTCCTGGACATCCTCTAGCTCTTCCTCTTAGTTATGACATAGCTTTTCTGCTGGGCTCCTGGCAGAACCTTTATTCTGCCTTTGCCCATTGTGTCCAATTTGTCCTGGGCTTCTCCCTCTGATCCTCCTCACATCCTGCAGACCCTCCCCGCCTCAGTTTTCTCCCATGCCATCACCTCTGTTCTGGTTACATTCTCTTCCTTTCCCCATCTTGACCCCTTGGTGAATCAGTTCAACTTGCTACCCTCCAGTGCCTGGCGCCTATATCCTATTGAAGAGCAGTCCCTGTCAAACCCCAGTTTTGGATCACTCCCAAGACTGAGCCTGGCCTTTGCTCCTGCTCAGGTGCTGTTGAATGAAGGTGGAGGAAATCACAAAACCTCGCTGACTGGGTTCACTACAAGTTCATGTTACATAATCTCAACTGGGCCCTCACCACCACTAAGCAATCCTTCTAACCTCCCTAATGAACTCCCTCTCCCAGTCTCCACAGCAGCTCTTCCAAACCTTCTTTTCCCTCTTCAAGCATCTGATGGCTCCCCTACCCCAACCTCTCAGCTAAGAGCTCTAACCCTAAGGCTTATTTCACATTTCCTGGAAAATTGGGGCCATTTGCCAAGAGTTCCCTCTTTTCCCCTGTTTCTCACCACATACCACACAGAGGCATTTTATCACTATCTCTTCCTTCACTCCTGTCTTGCCAAAAGAGGTACCCCTTCTTTAAGCCCAGGATAACACCTCTACATGCACAAGTGATCACATTCCATCTCGTCTTCTCCAGCATATTGTCCCCTCTATCCTACCTACTCTCTCACTAATCCCCAACTGCTTCCTGTCTACTTGCTGCTGCCCTACTACCTATAATCATGCCCATGTGTCTCTATTATCCTCAAAACATCCTCACTTGATCTGTCTATCCCCACATCTCTCCTCCCTTTTGTACCTAAAGTCCTTGTCTACAATAGGTACCTCCTCTTCCCTTCCTCACACTCTCTTGACGCTCCTCAGTCTGGCTTGCAATCTCATCATTCAACTGAGACTGCCATTTCCAAAATCCCCAGTGACCTCTTTTTTTTTTTTTGGTGAGGCAATTGGGGTTAAGTGACTTACCCAGGGTCACACAGCTAGTAAGTGTTAAGTGTCTGAGGCCGGATCTGAACTCAGGTCCTCCTGACTCCAGGGCCGGTGCTCTATCCACTGTGCCACCTAGCCGCCCCCCCCCCCCCCCGTGACCTCTTAATGGTCAAATCTAATGGGCTTTTCACAACCCTCATTCTTCTTGCAGCCTGTGACAGTGCTCATCATCCTTGTCTTGATACTCTTTTCTCTCTAGGATTCTGGGATCCTGATCTCTCTCCCTGGTTCTCCTTCCTCCTCCATGGCATGCCTGTTAGCTGGGAGCATCCTGCAGGGTTCTGTCCTGGGCCCTCTTCTCTTCTCCTACTATATTACTTCACTGGGTGATCTCATCAGCTCCCATGGATTGAATGGCCATCTCTAGGCTGAGGATTCTTATGCTCTGTCCTGACATCCCGTCTAGTATCTCAAACTGCCTACCGGATACTTCTGTAGTGGCTATATATATATATATATATATATATATAGTGGCTATCTCATGGACATGTGCAGAACTGAATTCGTTATCTTTTCCCCCAAACACTCTTAGTACCTCTGGCTCCCAACTTAGGTGTTATCCTGTACTCCTCATTCTCTCACCCCCTATATCCAATCGGTCACCGAGTCCTGTCATTTCTACCTGGGGACACTGCTAGGGTTTCAGTGAAAAGTACAAATTCTTTAGTCCTTCAAATTTCACTAGGTCCTCCTCTGATTAAGGTGACGGGAAGAGGAGGCTGAGGCTGAGGAGTTCTACTTACTCCCACCCCCTCACGGCCCTCGAGGCCCTCATGCCAAGTGAATTCTTCTCAGGAGTTTGGCCAGAGGCTTCTACCATGGAACTCAAAACCCCAAATTCCAAACTAGATTGATGGTTTTATATGCACTTCCCAACCTAAGCAATCCACAAAGACTTCCTGTCACACCTACCTGAAATGCCGAGGTGTCCAGGCCTAATTTACATCTAGTTGACACCTTCTCAGCTTGCAAAAAGAGAGATTTTGACTTCCCAAGGTCAGAGAGAACCAGGCTTTGAACATAAGCCCTTTCTACTATTCTTGCTGCCTCTTTTCAGAACTTACAAAATACCCTTTCACTGCCTGAACAGCAGCTTCCTGCCCCCTTCCCAGTTAGCCCTGGAAGAGAAGTGCCCAGTGCTCTACTTCCTCTCTGCACGCCCTCTCCCAACATCATGCTTGTGCTCCTATGGTCTCCCATACCTGAAATAGACTCCTTTCTCCTCCATCTCCATTGGTCAAATCACCTTCTTTCCTCCACAACGAAGTTCATTTGGGGCCTCCTTCATGAAGCCTTACCTGTACACAGCCCTGAAAATGTCCTCTCTCTCATCAAATTTATAAGACTGCTTTGCATCATTCATTTGTACTCTCACATTCTACTAACAGCTGGCTTTTATATAGGGCTTCGAAGGTTACAAGACACTTAATGTACATAATCTCATTCGAGTCTTACCTTAGATCATGCTGATTTCTGGGCTGTGCCTGGTACCCTCTTCTCTACACCGCCCCCCATTATACTAATAGAGTCCTTGAAGGCAAAGACTGTTTTTGAAGGGAATGTTTTGTTTTGTGTTTTGGATTACGAAATCTAAACATTCAAACACACAAAGAGAGAAAAATGGGAACATGCATGCAATTCAACTTCTGTCACATGCAGTTTTGAAGTGTGTAAAGTCAACAAACATTTACTAAGCATCTACTATGTGCACTGGGGATACAAAGAAAGGCAACTTAATAAGTAAAAGCACAGCAATTCATTGGGATTACACAGTTTCCTGCTCTCAAGGTGCTTCCACTCTAATGGAGGAAAAGGTGTTTTACCCTCAAACAATCCTAGGACATTTTACAGCTGAAGAAACTGAGGCAGGAAACAGTTAAGTGATATGCCCAGGATCCTGAGATCAGATGTGAACAATGGTCTTCCTGACTCCAGACCCAGCACTCTGTTGTACATTTCATTAATAGCTGGCTATTATTAACATAAATCACTTAATAATTAATAGTCCATTTTTATATGTATCCCCTTCTAAACTTCTTTTTCTTTCTTTTTTGTCATCTCTGTCACTTCTCACTGACACCCCCAGCCCATGACCCAGACTGTGTTATTTTTCATCTTTATATGCCCCATCAGTATTTTATTTAAGAATAAAACAAATTGGGCATTCAACTAAAAAACAAAAAAACCCCAACAAATTAGGAAACTTCAATTAAATGCCATATTAGAAATCCTGAAAATAAAAATCTAAATTAATAAAAATGAAAGTTTAAAAAAATTATCTAGTAAAAAAAATTGGGAGCTATTTAAAAACAAATCCCAGCAAAATACAGTATATAGACAATTAGTTCGATTTCTAAAAAAAGAAAAAATTAAATAAAATGACCAATATCATACATGAAGAAAGAAAATTCACAACAAATGAAGAAACACATATTATTAGAAACTATTTTGCACAAATATGTCAATAATACCAACAACTTAAATGAAATGTATAAATATTTACAAAAATATAAAATTTCTGGATTACCAAAATGAAAAAATAAAGAATTTAAATAACCCAATCTCAAAAAAGGAAATCAAACAAACTCTAAATGAACTCTCAAAGGAGGAGGAAAAATAACTCAGGAGCAGATGGATTTACAAGCAAATCCTATCACACATTCATTTCTCACCTGGCTGCTTTGGGATTTCTCTGACTTTTCTGTCAGGCCCAGGAAGCTCATTATTGAGAAAAGCTCTTGTTCTGTAAGATCTTATCAGCTTTGGTCCTCTCATCACCACCTTCTGTCTTTCTGATTGCAGGGTGGAACCATGAACTCCAAACCTCTGTGAAAAGAGACCTTTATTATATTGTTTGGAAAACATATTATTATACCCTTAAATCTAACTAGAGACTATTTGCTCCTATAATGTTGTCCTGACCCCCATAACTCTCTAGGAATGTTGGAGATGATAACAATGAATTTTGGGATCTCCCAGGTACTGGATCCACCCAAAACATTCTTGTCTTGAGTTACCACACCCAGGACTTGTTTTAGGTCCACTCAAGCTTGTATTTTGTGTTCCCTTTGTGGTTTTTTTTCACATCTACTCAGTCTACCTGGCTTTCAAGTTCTCTCTGTAAAATTGTTTAACTAAAGTATATGTGATTCATGTGTGACTTGTGGGTGTGGGATACCTTTGTCAAATGATTCTTGTGTGACTCATGCATGGATACCTTTGTCAAATGATTCCTGTGTGACTCATGCATGGATACCTTTGTCAAATGATTCATGTGTGACTCGTGGATAGAAACCTTTGTTAAAGGCCTATATAATATAAACCTTCTAGAACCTGGGGGAGGGAGCCACAACTCCATTCTTTTGTTCCTCCCCCTCTCTCTCTCTCTCTCTCTCTCTCTCTCTCTCTCTCTCTCTCTCTCTCTCTCTCTCTCTCCCCCCCCTTCTCCTCCTCAATGACCTCATAAATTTCTTTCTAAAATTATTTTAGATTTTGGGGTTTGTTCTCATGAACAATAAAATGGTGTCAGGAGTGGGATCCCTGGTGGTAGCCTGAATAAACCTCTCTGAGACCATGGAAGCTGAGTAAGCCTCTGTGATTCTAGGATTGAGCATGGTTGAGACTGACCAACATAGGATCACTTTGCACACACTGAGAACCTAGTGAATCCCCCAAGGTTCAGGTTGGACACAGACAAGTCACCGACTTTGAGTGTTCAGAAAACTAAGCTACTGTCCTTGACTTTAGCTCAGGAAGAGAATGAGAGGTTAGAATTAGCCCAGGCCACCCTAACTGGCAAATGAGTAATCCTTTTGACTTGATCACTGAAGGACTTGGTAAACAGTTGCTAAAAACTAAGAATTTAGTTAAATTAGACTGGTAAATTAAAATTTGATAGTTTTCCCTTTTTATCTTTCTCTTCTTGTCTTTTTCTTCCATTCTTCCAAGATACCTGGCCTATGACTGGCCGGTAGCTACCAGGAAACCCTTGGTGAACATGGGCATTAGTTCTACATCAATTCACTTAGGAGGACCCTAGGGTCAGTGATGGAAACTTGCATTTGGCAGGCAGTAAGGTGAGCTTTGACTGGGGCTTCCCCTTCAAAAGTTCTCTGTTTACCTTGGAGAACACCTTGTCACTCATAAAGAATAAAAATGTTTAAAAATTTAAAAATAAAATAGGAAGCTTCAAAAAAGAAAGTAGCAATGGTAAAGAGAAGGGAGAAATCAGAGTGTAAAAAGAAAGGTCACTTTCAAAGTTGGCAGGCTTTTATCTAAGTCCACTGGAAGGAAAAACAACACGCAAGAGAGAATATTTAGGGGCAGCTAGGTGGTTCAGTGGATAGAGCACCAGCCCTGGAGTCAGGAGGACCTGAGTTCAAATCCGCCTTCAGACACTTAACACTTACTAGCTGTGTGACCCTGGGCAAGTCACTTAACCTCAATTGCCTCACTAAAAAAAAGTCAGGGGAGATAAAATTCTATAGCAAGAACATCATTTTGGTGCAGCTACTACCTGAATGGAGCCAGGAGACAGAGATAACCCCAAAGGTCTTGACCATCATTTCAAAAAAATCCCCCTCTACTCTCAAGAATATGACAAGCATCCAAGCTTACCCCACTCCACCCCACCCCACCAGGGAACTTTCCAGTTTTCAAGTGGATACCACATCTATCCTCTATAAAAGCTTTTGCCTTCCCTCTGTTGGAGGAGACGGAGAATGTTTTGAAGACACCTTCTCCCTGAGGGGTGAAGTCTTTGACTTCCTACTTGGTCACTTTCTCTAGTGCCAAATAAAAGACCACTTTAATTCTAATTGCACTGTGTGTAAGAGTATAATTCTTTACTAAGGAATGCCTAAGGACCACCACAAACTGCCAGCCACCCCTGTGACAGAATGCTGGATTATATTGTTTGGAAAACTTATAATTATCACCCTCTTTAATAGATGTCTAGATATCTAGAGCCTGTGTATACCCAAATGTCATCCTGACTCCAGAAACTCTCCAGGAAGGCTGGAGATGGCTACAAGGAATTTGGAGATCCCCCAGGTCCTGGATCTACCTGAAGTCTTCTCGTTTTGGGTCTCCCCAAGCTTGTGTTTTGGGTTCCCTTGCATGTTGTACTAATAATTTTTTTTCTAAAACTATTTCAGATTTGGGGAGTTGTTCTTGGGAATAACACCTCCATTTAAGGAGGGAGCTTAGTGCGGAATATCACATTTCTCACCTGGCTTTACTGCTTTGGGGACTTTTCTGACTTTTCCACCATCAGGTACCTTACCTCCATGGTCCTCTACTTTTGCTGTATTTGTCTCCCCTATTCAATTGTAAACTCCTTGAGGGCAAAGACTGTCTTTCTTTTTAGTATTTGTGTTCTAGGAATTTAGTACAGTGCCTGGCATTTAGTAGGCACTTAACAAATATATATTGACCTATTCAATATAGCCAATATGCAAAATATGGCCTACTCAAAAAACAATTCCAATTCCAATATTATACAAATTGTTTACAAAAATATGAAAAGAATGGCTTCTATCAAATTCCTTCTATGATAGAAACATATCCTTGACAAGTAAATGGGGGGGGGGACAGCTAGGTGGCACAGTGGATAAAGCAAAGGCCCTGGATTCAGAAAGACCTGAGTTCAAATCTGGCCTCAGACACTTGACACCTGTGACCTTGGGCAAGTCACTTAACCCTCATTGCCCTGCAAAACAAAAATAAACAGACAGATAGACAAATAAATCAGGGAGAGTCAAAAGAGAGAAAGAAAAATATAGACCAATGTTCTTAATGAACATTGATGAAAAAGTTTTAAATAAACTATTAGTCAAGAATCTATAGCAACATATCACAAAGATTATATACTTTGAGCAGGCTGGAATTATACCAAGAATTCTAGGTTAGCTTAATAGTAAGAAAACTATGAACATAATTAACTACGTTAATAACAATAACAAAAAAAATCATGATTATATCAATAATTTTAGAAAAATATTTTTACAAAATACCCATTTCTATTAAAAAGAAAACAAAACAGTAACACTAGAAAACACAAGAATAAATGGATTCTCCCTTACAAGCTTAGTAATATATATTCAGAACCAAGGCAGCATTATATTTTTTCTTTTTCTTCATTTATTTAGTATTTTAATTTTCCCCAATTACATATAAAAACAATTTTTAACATCAATTTTTAAAAAACTTTGTGTTCCAAATTCTCTTCCTCCCTCTCTACCACCCCTTAAGAAATCAAGCAATTCAATAAAAGTTATACATGTGTAGTCAAGCAAAACATTTCCACATTAGGTTGTGGAAGAAAACAAACAAAAGGAAACTTAAGAAAAAGAAACTAAAAAATTATGCTTCAATCTATATTCAGACATCATCAGTTCTTTCTCTAGAGATGGATCACATTTTCATAAATACTTCAGAGTTGTCTGGGATCATTGTGTTGATGAAAATAGATAAGTCATTCACAGTTTATCATCTTACAATATTTTTGTTACTTTGTATACAGTACATTTCACTTTGTATCAGCTTATGTAAGTATTTCCAAGTTTTTCTGAGAGCACCCTGCTCAACGTTTCTTATAGCACAATAGTGTTTCATCATAATCTTATCCCACAATTTGTTCAGCCCTACCCCAATTGATGGAAGTCTCTTCAATTTTAATTTTTGCACAAGAAAGGGGCTGCTATAAATATTTTTGTACATATAGGTCCTTTAACTTTTTGGGTTTTATCTCTTTTTCGATACCAACCTAGTAGTGGTATCACTAGGTCAAATAGTATGCATGGTTTTATAGCCTTTTGGCCATAGTTCCAAAATGCTCTACAGAATGTTTGAATCAGTTTACAGCTCCACCAACAGTGCATTAATGTCTCATTTTCCCCATATCCCCTACATTTGTCATTTTCCTCTGCTGTCCTATTATCAAATCCAATAGGTATGAGGTAGTACCCCACAATTGTTTTGACTTACATATTTCTAATCAGTAGTAAGTATAGTACTAAGTATAGTAAGTAAGTATAGATAGCTTTGATTATTCCATCTGAAAACTCCACAGCTTTTGATTATTTATCAATTGGTAAATGGCTCTTATTTTAATAAATTTGACTCAGTTCTCTATGAGTATGAGAAATGAGGACTTTGTCAGACAAACCTGATGCAGCATTATATGCAATAGTGATAAACTAGAGGGATATAAAATTAATCCACAGAAATCATCAGGATTTCTTTCTGTTCCCAACCAAATTCATCAGGAAGAAAGGGAGAAATTCCATTTATTTTCATTAACAAGTACAAAATATATCAAATATTTGGAAGTCTACCTACCAAGATAGGAACAACACAAGAACTATGTGAATGTAACTACAAAACAATGTTTAAAAATGTTTCAAAACAGAACTAAATCAGAGAAATATTACTCCTTCATGGGTAGGCTGAGCCCATATAATAAATATCATGGGGGGGGCGGGTTTGTGGTGGTCCTTAGGTATTCTTCAATAAAGAATTACACTCTCACACACAGTGCAATTAGAATTAAAGTGGTCTTTTATTTGGCACTAGAGAAAGTGACCAAGTGGGAAGTCAAAGACTTCACGCCTCAGGGAGAAGGTGTCTTAGAAACATTCTCCTTCTCCTCCAACAGAGGGAAGGCAAAAGCTTTTATAGAGGATAGAACTGGAAAGTTCCCTTGTGGGGTGGGGTGGGGTAAGCTTGGATGCTTGTCATATTCTTGAGAGTAGAGGGGGATTTTTTTGCGGGGGGTGGGGGGGGGTGGGGGGGCGGGCAATGGGGTTTAAGTGACTTGCCCGGGGTCACACAGCTAGTAAAGTGTTAAGTGTTTGAGGGCAGATTTGAACTCAGGTCCTCCTGAATCCAGGGCTGGTGCTTTATCCACTGTGCCACCTAGCTTCCCCCAAGGGGGATGTTTTTGAAATGATGGTCCTGACCTTTGGGGTAATCTCTGCCTCCTGGCTCCAGTCAGGTAGTAGCTGCACTTAAATGATGTTCCTGCTATAGAATTTTATCTCCCCTGACTTCTTGTGTGTCTGTCCTGATATCTAGTTGGTCAATCTAAACTTTAATAGTCCCTTGATTCCTCGATATTTCTGTCCTGTATCTGGTCATCTTTGGTTTTGCTTCTGACAAGAGAAGCTTCACCTGATTTATCCTAAGTCCCATGTCAATAAACAGGATAATTACATAAATTAGTTTATTTATTCATTGCCATGTCAATCAAACTACCAAAGGATTAAAATACTTCATAGAGATAGGAAAAACAATAACAGAGCACAAGCTTCATCTGAAAGAAGAAAAGGTCAAGAATAACAATAAAAAAATGGAAAAGAAAGGGGCTCTCAAACAACCCCATAAAAAGCAATAACCATCAAGAAGATTTGGTACTGCTAAAGAAACAGATGTCAATTAATGGAGATTAGCATACAGCATACAAAAGCAAATGCAATTTACTAACCTATAGTTTGATAAACCCAATGACGCCAGCTAATAGGGAAAGAACTCATTATTTGACAAAAACTTGCTGGAAAAACTGGAAAGCAGTTTGGGAGAAATTCAATTTACACTACCAAGATAATCTCTAAATGAATAGAGGCCCTAGAGAGAAAAGGTCACTTCATGAACAAATAATGAAACTGGATATTGAAGGGCTATACAGAAATCTCATGCAGCATTGGTAAGTGCTGATATTATAAACTTAATGAAATATTCACCGGAAAATAGGAAGCACTTTGATGACAGAAAGTCAAATAAATAAAAATCTAAGTACCAAAAGACTTCTTGTTTAGTTGTTTCTCAGTTGTGTCTGACTTTCCATAACCCCATTTGGGGTTTTCTTGGCAAAGACACTTGGAGTATTTTGCCATTTCCTTCTCCAGCTCAGTTTACAGATGAGGAGACCGAGACAAACAGGGTGAAGTGACTTGCCCAGGGTCACACAGCTAGTAAGTGTGTGAGGTCAAATTTGAACTCAGGAAGAAGAGTCTTCCTGACTCCAGGCCTGGCTCTCTGTCTACTGTAGCACCACCTAGCTGCCCTAAGAAAAGACTACACATATCACAAAGAAGGAAAAGAAATGAGACATTTCTGGGGAAAGAGGATTATGATAGGGCAAAGGAGTCAGTAGGTTCCCATTCTATCTTGAACTTTCTTAGGAGCATTTGTAACTGAACTCCATCTTCTTTGATCCTTCAGTGTATACAACCTTCACTTACACACACATACACACATTTTCCCTGGTTATTTTTAGATGATACAAGGTGGTCTCCAATGAAATGTACTAACCAATCTTTGTCACTGAGGACAAATAATAACAGAGTTGGCTCTGACTCCGACATTTCCCTCTTCTTGGTAGAGAGTTGGGATACATCAATATGGAATACTGCATATGCTAGCAGCCATGGTCACAGTGTTGGTCAGTTTTACCTATCTCTTTTCTTTGTTTCAAGGGTTGGTCAATGTGAGGAGGAAACTATCCGGAATTGACTATAGTATAAAAAGAGATATACAAAACCTTGTTTTTAACATCTTTTCTTTTTCTTTTTTTTCTTTTTTTGTGAGGCAATTGGGGTTAAGTGACTTGCCCAGTGTCACATAGCCAGTAAGTGTTAAGTGTCTGAGGCTGGATTTGAACTCAGGTACTCCTGACTCCAGGGCCGGTGCTCTATCCACTGCGCCACCTAGCTGCCCCTATTTTTATTTTAAAAGTTATTTTTCTGTTATAATTCATTAGAAATTAATTTAGAGTTAGGGCTAGAAACAAATTTGGGGTTAGAAACATTATTTAGAATGTTTAAAAAAATAAACAAATTAGTAGAGCAAGGAAGAAATTGCCCTTAATTAACTATGGATAGGGGAAGAGTCCATGATCAAATAAAGAATAGAAAGATCACAAGATAAAATGGACAATTTTTACTTCAAAAAGTTTAAAGAGTTTGGCACAAACAAAACTAAAATAGCTAAAACTAGAAGCAAGCAGGTAACTGGAGGAAACTTAGCAAATTTCACTTATAAAGTTCTCATTTCTAAAGTATATAGGAAAATGATACAAATTTATGTGAATAAGTCATTCCTTAATTGATAAAGAAGGAAACAACATGAACAGGCAACTTTCAAAGAAATCAAAGCTATTAATAACCATCTGAAAAAATGATCCAAATCCCTAATAATGATAGAAATTCGAATTAAAGCAACTCCGTATTTCTATCTCACACCCATCAGATTACCAAAGACTTCAGAAAAGGAAAATTATAAATGTTGGAGAGGCTTCAGGAAAATAAGCCCATTAATGCACTGTTAGAAGAGCTTCTGGAAAGTGACTTGGAACAATGCCTAAGAAGTCATTAAACAATGTCTGCCCTTTGACTGTATGAAACCCATACCCCAAAGACATCAAAGAAAGAGAAAAAGGATATATATATATACTAAAATATTTACAGTTGTTCTTTTTAGTGACAAGGAACTAGAAATTAAGGGGGTATCCATTGACTGTGGGAAAAAATAGCTGAACTCTTATGGCATATGAATGTAATGGAATACTACTACGCCAGAAGAGATGATGAAAGGAATAGTTTCAGAGAAACCTGTGAAGAATTATATAAACTGATATAGAGTGAAGAGCCATAAGACCAATTTATATTATGATAACATCATAAAAACGAATTCTAATGAATGTAATGACTATTCAGAATTCTAGAGAATAAATGGGGAAATATGTCAATCATCTCCTGAAAAATGCATACAAGGTGGACAATGAGATCTATATTCTTAGATATAGCTAATTCGGGAATTCATTTTGCTTGCCTATTACATTAGTTAAAGGGATTTTCTTTTTCTTTTTTCCCAGTGGGTTGGAAAGGCAAGAAGGAGGGAAATAAATACTTGTTAATAGAGAAATTAAAGTATAAAAATAGAGCCCTGGACTCCAAGTCAAGCAATCAGGGTTTGGGCCCTGGATTTATGACTCTGGATAAGTCATTCCTTGTCTATGTCTCAGTGTCTGTTTTCTGTCACATGGCTGTTCTTCATCAATCTCTCCAGAAATTCATCTTCCTTCAAGATCACATCAGCTCTGAAACTCATATCCCCTTATCCAACCATAATTATATCTCCTTGTCCAACCATAACAGTCAACTATAATTGACTTTTCATCTCTCCTGCATTCACTTACAAAACCCTACATCATGGCTTCCAATCCTTTGACCCCTCAATTCTCTCCCTAGCCACCTGACCTTCACTAGCCACTTTTTCTTCTGCTCATCTTGATCGACTGGTGAACCCATTGGACTCTACATGTTCTCTCTTGAATCCCTAGCCCCTTTATCATGTGACTGCCAAACCTCAGCCTTGAATCACTTCCATCCTTCCTATACACATTCTACTGAGCAAAGAAGAGAAATCATGCCACTATTCTGACTGAATCCACTAGAAATTGATGGTACATAACCTCAACTGAGCCCTCTCTCTCCCACTTTCCACAGTGGCTCTTCCAAACCTTCTCATCTCTCCTCAAATCTCCCATGGATCACCCTTCCCCTGCCCTCTCAGCTGACATCCTTGCCTTATATTTTACAGAAAAAATTGAGGCCACTCACCACAAATTCTCTCTTTTCCCCTCTTCCTCATCTTCTATCACTCAGGTACCCTCTGACACTTTGTCCTCCCTTACCCCTAACATGATAAAGTGGCCTTAAAACCCATCTACCAGCATCCCATTTCCAACAGATTATTCCCTGACATCCCAATTCTTTAATTTCTCTTCAATGTCTCTCTTTTGTACTGATTCATTCCCTACTGCCTATAAACATGTCCATGTATCCCCATTCTGAAAAAACCCTCCCTTGATCCTTCCATCCCTACTATCACCCTATATATCTTCTGCCCTTTGTAGTGAAACCCATCGAGAAGGCTGTATACAATAGGTGCCTCAACTTCCTTTCCTCCCACTCTCTTCTTTTTTTGTGGGGCAATGAGGGTTAAGTGACTTGTCCAGGGTCACACAGCTAGTAAGTGTCAAGTGTCTGAGGCCAGATTTGAACTCAGGTCCTCCTGAATCCAGGGCTGGTGCTTTATCTACTATGCCACCTAACTGTCCCAGCCTGGGGAGTCTAGGCAGGTACTCATCTATATGCCTGATATAACACTACTAATGATTCAGCAAACTTTTGGTATTTATGTAATGCAGGTTCAAAGGGTCAATGTTTATGCTTCCCCGGAGACCTCAGAGAATTTTTCTGGATAGGGGACATGGACAACACATTCCAAATGCAGTCTTGCCTATTTGTGGAGGATAGCACATTTTTGTAATGGGGAGATAGTAAAATGAAGGTTTAGAGCATGTCTAGACCACCTAAGATGGCATCCCCCATGTGGAAGATGCAAGAGGACAGAGGAGATCTTTAGCATGTGAGCTCAGTTTTTCCATTTGCGGCAAAGATGAAAGTGTCTTTGAAAGTGCCCAAATGACCATGCTCAGGCCTTTTCCTGAATCCCTGTCCATCTGAGAGGGAAAGCTTCCATTCATAAGACGTGACTCTGTGTGGTAAGGGAAGAAACTTAAGGGCTGTTTCCTTATTCCCCCTGCTTCCATCCCATCTCAGCCACATGGTTTGAGAAATGTGCCTGCAGGTTTAGCCTCTTCCTTCATGCTTTTCTATTCTAGATGCAGAGAGTGGAGTTTCTAGTCTGAGACCTCATTCTCCAGAAATCCTGGATTCTAAGAATCCAGGCTGGGTGTTACAGCCAACCCAGCATCAAAGCCCTGTGGACTGAGGGTCACGGAACATTGGCCCAGAGGAACTTTGGGCTCACTCTGGTACAAGACAAGCTCATCCTTCCTAGAGTGATCAGCTTAATGCACATGCACGAAGAAAGACTTGGTACCACCTCAGTTGAAGGTTGATCAGTACACCAATGGTATTGCTGTACCTACCTCATCTGCAAAGCACTTAATGTCAGCAAACCTATTAAGAAAAATGTATATTATGGGGCTTTTGTTGTTGCTGCTGGGATATTGCTTGAGCTAATTTGTAGGTGTCTTTGTGAGGCAATTGGGGTTAAGTGACTTTCCCGGGGTCACACAGCTAGTAAGTGTTAAGTGTCTAAGGCCGGATTTGAACTCAGGTCCTCCTGACTCCAGGGCCAGTGCTCTATCCACTGCACCACCTAGCTGCCCCTGCTTGATCTAATTTGAAGGGCTAAATACTTTAATCATTTCTATGATCATCCTCTAGTTTAGATGCTTTCAAGATGAATCAAAGCTTAGCTACTGCCAAAACAGTTACAAAGAGACCATCAAAGCCAAAGTCTTTGAGCCTGAATTCATATAGCCCATCTCAAAGGCACCTTTGCTTCTGTGGCATTAGAAGCAAAAGAACAGGGTAAGTATCCCAGTGAGCTCCCTCCCATCTGAAAGGAGAGCAAAATGGTGAACCTTGTGGTGATATCTACCACTTTCCGCACAGAAGGGAAAGTTCATGAATCCCTGTGGCTTCCCCTGGGGAACACCCTTCTGGGGATGCCAGGCAAAGGCTTGGCTGGCAATTCTCTAAGTCTTCCTGCCTGCTATGGAACTAATGTGTCAGTCAGTTGCAAGCAAGTCAACAAGCATTCATAAGCACTTACCTCAGTGGCCATGGAACTGTTCAAGGTCCTGAAGCCTGGGCAGATGGAGATTTTCCTCATGACTATATCCTTGGCCATTGGTTAGCCAATTTAGAAAGAGAAAATCTAAGCCGACTATATAGCCAAGGCTGCGATGCTGTATTTGTTTGTTTGTTATGTGTGTGGTTTGTCCTTCATTCTTGAAGAGGACCATGACATCAGGGTGATGTCATGACTTACACTGAATTGGATTTATGTGAGGGAGGGCTGTGCAAGGCTACCAACCTCACTTTCTCCTCCAGAGCCAGCTGGGTCCAATGGGAAGATATACATCATGACAACTGGAGATGGCCCTGGATGTTTGAGGCAATTGGGATTAAGTGACTTGCCCAGGGTCACATAGCTAGTAAGCGTCTGAGGTGAAATTTGAACTCAGACCCTCCTGACTCCAGGGCCAGTTCTTTATGCATGTGCTTGTGAGGAAAGAAAGAGAAGGGAATAAGCATTTATATAGTACCTACTAGGTGTCAGGCACTTTACTAAGCACTTTACAAATATTATCTCACTGGATTCTCACAACAACCCTGGGAGGCAGGTGCTGTTATTATGTCCATTTTATAGATGAAGAAACTGAAGCATACAGAGGTGAAGTGACTTGCCATGGGGTCACACACCTAGTCAGTATCTAAGGCTGGTTTGGAGTTCTAGTGTTTCTGACTCCAGGCCCAGAGCTCTACTACTATGGTGCCCCTATAGCTGTCAGTGAAGTATGAAAAGACTTCCATAAACTCACACAAAGTGAAGTAAGCAGAACCAAGAAAACAATACACAAAGTGACTACATTAATTTGAATAGAAAGATCAACCAAAAAAAGAACACCCTCTCCCTTCCCCCTTCACTCCATCCCTTTAAGAGGTGAGAGTTTCACTGTTGTGGTACAGTGCCTATATTTTCAGGATTTTTTGGTTTTAATAGGTTTTGCTGATTTTTTTCTCTTTAAAAACACTATTTGTTATTTTTTTTTGTGAGGCAATTGGGGTTAAGTGACTTGCCCAGGGTCACACAGCTAGTACGTGTCAAGTGTCTGAGGCCAGATTTGAACTCAGGTACTCCTGAATCCAGGGCTGGTGCTTTATCCACTGCGCCATCTAGCTGCCCCCATTTGTTATTTGAAACTAGAAATCTTATAAAAACAAATGTTGAAAACTATCTCTACATGTAACTGGAAAATAATAAAATACTTTTTATGAAAAATACTATTTGTTATATGGGATAGCTCTCTGGGAGGATGGAGCAGATGCTGAGAGAAATTTTGGCAATGTAGAAATAAAATGTCAAAAAATTTTAAATAGATCATCGGTAACTTTGGAGGAAGCAGTTTCAGTTAAATGATGAGGTTGGAAGCCAGCTTACAGAGGGTTTAGAATCAAGTGAGAGAAACAGAAGAAGCACTTATTGTCGATGGCTTTCTTATGGGAATTTCACCAAGAAATGGAGGAGAGCTATAGTACTGTAGCTAGCAGGGATTAAAGTATCAAGTAACATTTTTAAAGAATAGAGACTGGGCATGCTTGTAGGCAATTAGAAAAGAAGCTACTAGATAGGGAGAGGTCAAAGGTTAGAAAGAGAAAGTGGGGATAATATAGGGCACCACCTACTAGAGAAGACTGGAAAAGATGGGATCAAGGATACATGTAGAGGGGTTTGCTTTGGCAAAGGAAAAGTCTACTTCATGAGAGACAGGGAGGAAAGGGGATAGAAGGAGGGGAGAAAAAGGGAAGGTAAATAAGTGATATAATTAGAAGAATAGAAGATGGGAAAGCTCTGAGAATGGCTTCGATTTTTTTGATTTATGTTTTTTTTTTCATGAGACAAAATGTTCAGCTGAGAGCGTAAGGAAGAGGGAGCCATGAGATGTTTGAGGAAGGATGAAGGATGAAGGATGAAGGATGAAGGAAGGAAGGAAGGAAATAGGCAGACAGAAAGAAAAAAGGAAAGAAAGATAGATGATGGGTAAGATAGTCCCTTTCCTCAATGATCTTGTATACTAATTGGGGAAGACAACAAGCAAATGGGAGCAGAAAGGTGTGGAGGGTATTCATATGAGCATATAACCAAGGGACTGTGGGGAATTTCTACATGGAGGCATGGGCTCTGGCAAAACTAGGGGAATGGAATTATGTCACACTAGTTTAGAGTAGACCCAATCACCATAGTTTCTTGTGTCCAAAGCATTCGATTAGGAACAAAGGTGTCAGGGGTGGGAGGAATCCAAGGTTTAAGATAAAGGAGGAAATGAGGTATTACTATATTAACAGTCTGTTTTTCCAAAATTTGAATACATACTCCTGACAGATCTTGCAAGTCTGAGCTCACTACCTGAGGCAGCCCTGGTAGGAAGCAACTTTGTGGAGTGTGGCCTACATGCCCATGGGGAGAAGAGGGGGGTTTTCCTCTTCCCTGCCCTACCCATTGGCCAAGGCATACCTGATGACTGAGTAGGAGACACCACACCCAGGAGGGCATAGAGACACCTGTGGAGAACATGGCTCCTGTGGAGAAGGGGCCAGTCATCCCTACCAACTGCCAACTACCACCCAGAGGGAAGGCAAGCCAGCCTAGTTGAAGCAGCCAGGCCCACTGAGGGAGAAGGAGGAGGCAGCACATGCCAGACAAGTCAAATCATCACCATCAGACCCAGATGGGAATATATAGAAACAAAGAAAGAAACAAAGAAAGAAAGAGCACTGGCTCTGAAATAAAAGGAACTAAGGTCAAACCCAACCTCCTGTGACCAAGATGGCAGAGCAAGGAAGCACTACAGCCCACCCCAAATATCCTAACATCCCCCTCCAAACGACTGGAATATAACATATAGAATTCAATTCTGGAGCAGCATAACCAAAAAAAGGTTGAGACATTTTTCCGGCCCAGAACAAACTCCATTTGGAGTTTTCTTTTTTTTTTTCTTTTTAGTGAGGCAATTGGGGTTAAGTGAGTTGCCCAGGGTCACACAGCTAGTAAGTGTCAAGTGTCTGAGGCTGGATTTGAACTCAGGTCCTCCTGACTCCAGGGCCGGTGCTCTATCCACTGCGCCACCCAGCTGCCATTTCCTTCTCCAGCTCTTTTTTTCCACAGATGAGGAAACGGAAGCTCAGGGTCACACAGCTAGTAATGGGTCTGAGTCTGGATTTGAACACAGGAAGATGAGTCTTCCTGACTCTAGGCCTGGCACTGTATCCACTGCAGCACCACCTAGCTGCCCCTCAGTATTGATTAGAATACAAATTAAAACAACTCTGAGGTACCACCTCACACCTATCAAATTGGCTAATATGACAGAAAAGGAAAATGACAAATGCTGGAAGGGATGTGGAAAAATTGGGACACTAACGCACACAGGTCCAACTGTCCTGGAGAACAATTGAGAACTAGGCCCAAAGGCCTATAAAACACTACTAGGTCTGCATCCCAAAGAAATCAAAGGAAAAGGAAAAGGAAAAGGGCTCATATGAACAAAAATATTTATAGCACCTCTTTTGGTGGTGGCAAAAAATGGTAATTTGAGGGGATGCTCTTTAATTGGGGAATGGTTGAACAAGTTGTGGTATATGATTGTAACAGAATACTATTAAGCTATAAGAAATGACGAGGGAAATTGTTTCAGAAAAACCTGGGAAGACTTGTATGAACTGATTAAAAAGTGAAGTGAGCAGAAATAGGAGAACAAAGTAACAGCAATATTATTATGATGATCAACTATGAAAGACTTAACTATTCTGATCCACAATAATTCCAAAGGATTCATAATGAAAAATGCTATCCACCTCCAATGATGAACTCTGAATGTAGATTAAAGCATTCAGCATAAAAATGGATTTTTTTCACATTCTTTATTTTTTTTATTTTTATTTTTTTTGCTTTTTTTCACAACATGGTTAATGTGGAAATATGTTTTGCATAATTCACATGCATAATGGAATATAATACTGCTTGCCTTCTCAATGGGTGGGGGACAGGTGAAAGGGAGAGAGAGTATCTGGAACTAAAAATTTAAAAATGAATATGTAAAACAATCCTCCTATACTTACCATCTTTGTGGCCTTGGGCAGGTCATTTAACCTCACTGGGCCTCAGTTATACCTCCTATGTAAAATCGGAGGTTGGACTTCTGGAGTTCCTTCCAGTTGTAAACCCGTGAGCCTCTGAAAAGCTTTTGCTCAAATAAAATGCAGCTAGAATAGAAAAGAAGTAGTTACTGAGGGGGAAAATCTTTGAAGCAAATTATCTATGAGAGAGGTCTGATATACAATTTATATAAGGAATTGATATAAGAACAACAACAATAAGATCCATTCCCTGATAAAGAATGTCAAGAGATATGAAAAGCCAGGGATTAAAAAATAATGACCGGGGCAGCTAGGTGGCACAGTGGATAAAGCACCGGCCCTGGAGTCAGGAGTACCTGGGTTCGGATCCAGCCTCAGACACTTAACACTTACTAGCTGTGTGACCCTGTGCAAGTCACTTGACCCCAATTGCCTCACTAAAAAAAAAGAAAGAAAGAAAAAAAAGAATGACCAATCTCTATTGTTTTTACATCCCTTTCATTTCCCAATATATCTCTCCTTCTCCTCCAACCACAGTCACCTTCTATAATAGGGAATTTTACAAAAAGAAATTTAAGAAAATTAATCAACAGACCAACCAAGTCTAACATTCTCCATAACAGTGGTCCTTACCAATAGTCCCTCGCCTCTGCAAAAAGGGGAAAGAATGGGTAGTAATCAAAAGAAGAAAAATGCAAACTATCAACAATTATGTGAAAGAATAGGAATCAGATTGTGGAAAGCCAGGCTGGGGAGTTTGCCTGTCATTTCCCACCAGCTGCTCTACTGGTTTCCACTCCAGGGACATCATGCCCTTGCACCAAGTGCTCTCTGGTGCCCCCCCTCCCTTTTCAGTTCCTTTCGTAGATGATCTTCTCCGTTAGATTCTAAGTTCCTCAAGGGAAGGGACTCTTTTTGTTTTCTCCAATTTGTATCCCCAGAGCTTAGCTGGATGCCTGGCACATAGTAGGTGCTTAATAAATGTTTCTTGACTTTTGATTACTATTATTCTAGTGGCAGTAAGGAACTGCTAAAGATTTTTGAGAAGAATCAGACCTGTATTTTAAGAAGTTTAATTTGGTAGCTGTATTGAATATGGATTAGCAAATGAAGAAACTGAAAATAAGGAGAATGGTTAGGAGGTTATTGCTCTAATCTAGATGAGAGTTGACAAAGTCCTGAGCGAAGGTAACAACTATGTGAATGAAGAGAAATCTCAATCTCAAAGGAGAATCACAAAACACATTTAATGCAAATTTCACTTACTTTAATAATATTTCATTTCGTTTGGCAATGTAGGGACAGCCTCAGAGGGACAGTTATAGTGTTTATATCCTTACAAAGCCTCCACAAAGATAAGCCGGAATTTTCTAAAGCTCTTGTAGGCATTATGAAGCTGACATAATTCCCCTAGACAGCGTGGGGACAGATGATTATCCTTCATCCAAACATCAGGCATATTAAGATTGCCGCAAGGTTACTCACTAGGTGAGGAATATTTGGGGTCACAGAAATTAATAAAAAGCAGTGATCTATAGCAATGGAGAGAGCTATACTTGCACTAATGAAGGCTGAGCTCACTGAAGGGAAAACAATAGTGGACATATCCATCAAGCTTTATGCCATTTACAAAGCATTTTACCATATGTTACCTGTAAAGTAGGAAATGAAGGTGTTATTATCCCATTTTACAGAAAAGAAAACAGGCAGGAAGGTCACATACCTAGTAAACTGACATCTACTTCCAACCTAGTATTTAGTCCAGTATTTAGCTGTCTCATTTGAAGGATGCAAAGAGAGAAATGATGATCCCAAGACAAAAACTTTTTAAAAAGTAAATGATCTCTTTAAGACTGTTGAATTTAGGAGGCAACTAGGTGGCACAGTGGATAAATCACCGGCCCTGGATTCAGGAGGACCTGAGTTCAAATTTGGCCTCAGACACTTGACACTGTGTGACCCTGGGCAATTCACTGAACCCTCATTGCCCGGCCCCCTCCCCAAAAAGTGTTGACTTTACCTTCCTATAAAAAGAAAATTCTTCCCCCATCTCAACTCCTCAGTTTATCCTTTCCCCATCTCTTGCTCCTTCTGGATTTTTTCTTTGGTCTCTTCAGAAGCTAGTGATAGAAAGTTGTCGATGCCATTTATGTGCATATACCAAAGAAGTCAATTCTGGATGAGAATAACTTCCAGGTTTATACTAATAAAGAATTATAGGGAGTCACCACAGAATCCAAAAGTAAATTAAAATTGCTCTTAGGGCATTTATGCTTCTAATAGAGATCAGAGACCCATTTCAAATCATTTTCATAGATACAAAGCTTACAGTCAATCCAAGAATAATGGGATTTAAACTGAGGATGGTCCAGCTTGATTGATGGCTTAAAAAAATAAGCAAAACCTGAGTACAAGTTTGCGACCATAATCTTTTGTGGAAAAGATTAGACTGAAAGGGGAGTAAAGATTATTTTAATTTTCCTATTGCATTAGTCTTGGAAATGATTCTACAAAAGTAATGTAGGTCAAAAAAAAGAAAGAAAGAAAGAAAGTGAATGTCAGAGAGGATGAGGGACCAGACTAGTATCTTAACCAGTAAGTTAAGAGTTAGAACTTGCCCTCAGTTCTTCCAACTCCTTCTCCAGAGTTCATTCTTATACACCATTCAGAAAACAATCAAATTCCCTAAAATATCCTTCGAAGCAATGGAGAGTTGAGCAAGTCTTATACTCTCTGTTACATAACGGTTTATAATGTTTATAATGTACATAAGTACATAATGGTTTATAATATTTCATGGTGGGAGGCTGTTTCTCCATCCTGTATATCTTAGGGACTCTCTTGATCATTTCTCAGATAAAGCCCAACTTACTCATTGGCATGGATCATTTCCTCCTTTCAACTGGAAAAATACAAATCCCATCTACACAATAACCACCAATTCTGGCACCCAGATACTGTCTGAGACTTGGAGGGTCAGAACTTAAAAAAAATTAAACCAAATGAAAGGCAAAAAAAGTAATGTAAGTGATGTTTTATTTTGAAATCCCTTATTAGATGTTGACATTAAGTACATAAAGCAACAGCACTGGTTTTGGTTTCTCAAGCTTTTTGTCTTCTATAACATTATTCAACCTGAAGTTTTCTTTTTAAAAATACAAATTTGTATTTGCTGTCAAAAAAAGTAAAGGATCTCTCTATTTTGCATTTAATGACATTCTTTAATGCTTCAGGAATTTTGCCTTTAAATTTCGCCTCCACACCTGCTTTTTAAGAATAATTTTGTTGGACGTTGCAAAAGTTTAAAAATATTGTTATGCTTACTTTTCCCATTTATCCACTTCTCTTCCTGTGTTTATTTTGGAAGGTAGAACTCTCAAGTATTTTGAAGTTATTTTCAGTGGAATCTCTCTTTCTCTTCCTGCTGGGTTTTATTAACAATATACAGAAATGTTCATGGCTTGTGTGAGTTTCTTTCTATCCTACAATTTTGCTGAAAAATGAGACCTGGGAAAGAACTTAGCTAAAAAAGGCCAAGATCTCCCACTAAATACATCCAGGGTCATCTCTAATTGTCTTGACACTGGACTCCCATGACCCTGGAGGAGAGAGTGAGGCTGATGACTTTGCACCAGCTCTGCTTCATTTAAATCCAATTCACTTGCAAATCAAGATGTCAGCCTTCTGATGTCATTGGTCCTCTTCAAAAACAAAGGACAAACAACAAAACAAATGATGAAATATGCTAGCCACTTTCCCGACAGAGAGAGGACTCAGCATGCAGACTGAGACTCTGGGGGTAGGGGTTAGGGAAGAGGAATATTGTCAACGCAGGAATTTGTTTTACTTGACTGTAGATATTTCTTTAAAGAGTTTTGTATATCTTTGCGGGGGGGAGGGAGAAGGCAGATTTTAGTCAAGTGGAAAAAACAAAAGTTAAATTTTAAAACTATATACAAGGGGCAGCTAGGTGGCGCAGTGAATAGAGCACCGGCCCTGGAGTCAGGAGTACCTGGGTTCAAATCCGACCTCAGACACTTAACACTTACTAGCTGTGTGACCCTGGGCAAGTCACTTAACCCCAATTGCCTCACTAAAAAAAAAAAGAAAAAAAAAACTATATACAAACAAGATGTGTACAGCATAAATTGGCGAGAGGGAAGAGAAAGGCGAATTGTAGAGGAGAAGGAAGAGGGGGACAGAGAAAGAAAAAAAGGAGGTTAGGGGAGAAAAGAGAGGGGTTAAAGAAGAAGGTGGTGATGGGAAGGGAAGAGGAAGGGGAGGGCGGATTGAGGAGGAATGGGAGAGGGGAGGAGGAGAGGGAAGAGGAAAAGGAAAAGGAAAAGGAGGGCCGTTAAGCCGATTCACGGAGCCACATACCGGCCCCATACACACACACTCACTTGCTTCAAGGCCACAGAGCCCGGCATTTCCAGTGTGTTGGGCCTTGTCTGAAGCCCATCTTCCCACTCTTTCTATCCCAAGGCCACCCTCACCTGAGGGCTGAGAAGGATGCCTGCCTGCTGGATACTGGCGGCCGTCTCCTAGGCAACCGCAACCTAGCCTTCCCTGCCCTGACCCCACCGTGGCCCCGCCCCCACCGTGGCCCCGCCCCTTGATGCCTCCCTTTAGCAGTGGGTTAATTTAGAGCCCAATGGATGGAGGCTTCCCCAGAGCATCACGGGAAATGTAGTCCTCCCCCTTCACACACCGCCCTCCCCCCCAACCCCTTCATTGATAGAAATGGATATGGAGATAGAGAAAAAAATTTGTCTTTACAGGGGACCACTTTCCATATTTTACTTTTGTTTCTTCCCCTTAGGTAACCCTTGACAGCCAATCCCCCAGATCATTTTTAATGCCTCTTCTCTGTCCTTACTGTTACCACCCACCCAAGCTCAAGCTCTCAGATCTTCTCTTCTTTGTTATTGTAATAGCTTCTTAATTAATCTCACAATCTCCAGGTTCATCTTGAGAAGAAGCATGGTACATTGGAAAGATCTGGAAAAAGACGACCTGGATTCAAACTTTACCTCTGTCATGTTATTTAGTACTCATGCCACAACATTTAAAGAAATATAAGTGCCATACTGCTCACCTATTTCCTCAATAACATTTCATCTCCTTTAGGGAAGGGTCTGTTTAGTTTTTTTTAATATCCCCAAGATCTAGCACAGTGCCTGCTATGATTTTAGTGGTATAGGGAAATTCCTGCTGAGGATAGGTGAGAAGACTTGATATCTAGGAGTTAAAAACTGGTCAACTTTTGAATATAGAAAACCAGCCCAGAGAAATCTAGGCCCTTGCAGAGGCAATCCACCACAAAACCCTATTGCCCATAGGCCATATATTCCCCAGTTAGTAAGAAGATAAGCGACAAGAAGAATCAGTCAAATACTCTGTAAATAGGACCAGTCCAACAGCTGCAAATTGATAGCATTTCTGGCTTAAATTTCTTACTACCATTTCCTTAAGATGAGCAGGTCAGGTAACTAGCCAAAATCTGCAAAATCAAGCTGAGATCAATTGCAGGCCCTATACTAACTGATTAGGTTTTTTTGTTCTGTCCATCCACAAATCTGCAGCCTCAGATATTAGCTAATATCACCTAGTTTCTTGTTTTTGCAGTCACTGCAAATTCTGTGGGAGTACAGTGGAACAACTATGCTACACATTATAAGCATTCATCAATTAGTATATACCATAGTCACAGTTATTTTTCCCGACTACATGGTACATAGTGTATAGCGTCAACCTTGGAATTGCATGTAACTGCTGCTCAGACAGGGCTCATTGACTCTTGTATACAGTGAAAATAATAAACAAGTTTTTAGCCTATCTCCTTGTTATTGATTGTATACTTGGCAGATCCTATCAATGGATCATAAGACAATTTTCACCGAAAGATAGACTGTTAGACAATTGTTAACACAGAGAAGATTCGCAGAATCAGAAAAGTCGTACCAGACTTGCCCAGGGGAAACCTCTAGCCAGCCAGGATCCCTTTCTTGCCCAGCATTGCAGCTGTGGAATCCCCTAAGACAGAGGTGTCAAACTTGTGGCTCACAGCTTCTTGGGCTACAGAGGGACCAGATTAAAATGTAATTGAGAAATGTTGAACGATTTAAAAAAAATACAATGCAATGTAGGGGCGGCTAGGTGGCGCAGTGGATAAAGCACCAGCCCTGGATTCAGGAGTACCTGAGTTCAAATCCGGCCTCAGACACTTGACACTTACTAGCTGTGTGACCCTTGGCAAGTCACTTAACCCCCATCGCCCCACAAAAAAATTAAAAATACAATGCAATGTAGATAATGTTAATTTGTTGTTTTAAAAGTCAACATGCCAGGGCAGCTAGGTGGTGCAGTAGATAGAGCACCGGCCCTGGAGTCAGGAGCACCTGAGTTCAAATCTGGCCTCAGACACTTAACACTTACTAGCTGTGTGACCCCGGGCAAGTCACTTAACCCCAACTTCCTCACTAAAAAAAAGTCAGCATGCCTAGAAGGGATACATTTCTATTTGAGTTTCACCTCTCAGCTCTTGGAAAGAAAGGCAATCATATTGATCATCATTGTGGGCTATCCAAAATTTGATCCAGCTCAGTTTGACAAATATTGAGTACTTACTATATGCCAGGCATCATGGTAGGCACTAGGGGATACAAAGATGAAAATGCCACAGTCCCTGGCCTCCAATATCTTGCATTCTACTTGGAGAAAATAGGGTGTAGACTGGTAACTATAGAGACAATATATGCAGAGTAAATACAAAATAATTGGCAGAGGGGCAGGGAAGAAGTGAGGAATGCTAACACTGAGAAGATCCAGAAAGACATCCTGGAGGAGGCAGCATCTGTGGTGGGCTTTGAAGGAAGCAGGGGGTGCATAACACTCAAAGGCCCTGCCAGTTCTAAACGTTCTTGATCCTGAGATGCCTCAGGATTGAGAACATATAATGTGTACTTTGAATGTAACCATAATATATGATGGGTTGTGTATGACTTACATGCCAGTTCACCCTGTTTGCCTCAGTTTCCTCATCTACCAAATGAGTTAGAGAGGGAAATGATAAACTACTCCAGTATCTTTGCCAAGAAAACTCCAAATGGAGTCATAAAGAGTCAGACATGACCAGAATCACTGAACAACAAAGCCATTGATGGAACAGTGGAGAAGGTGCTGGGCCCAGAGTCAGGAAGACCTAAGTTAAAATTCAACCTTAGACACCAACTAGCTGTGTGACCCTGGGCAAGTCACTTTACCACCATCTGCCTCAGTTTCCTCAACTGTAAAATGAGAATAATAACAGCATCTACCTTCCTAGAGTTGTTGTAATGATTAAATGAAATCATATTTTGCTTAGGATAGTGCCTGACAGAGTAGAAGCTCTAAATGCTTACTTCTTTCTCTTCTCTTCCCAAATACCTGTTTTATTGCCTTTGCTATATTATGTATCTCAGCTACATGAGCATGTACCTTGTGACATATATTTGTGTGATTACTACCTGCAGCCTTATGTGATGCTATCTGTTATATTGTGTGCGAAGTATGCTTCATAATAGCCAATGTTTACATAGCTCTTACTGTGTGTCAGGTACCATGCTAAGAACTTTATAAGTATTATCTCATTAGTACTTTATCTACAGTATGTACTTTTGTTATATGGGGTGTCCCAAAAGTCTTAGCGCCATTTTTAGCTAATAAGACTTTAAGCACTAAGATTTTGGGGACACTATATACAGGTACATATATGCTACAGTTTTATGTCTTTATAGTCTGCTTTATATGTTCTCATACTTGTTACATGCAGTTTTAAGGTTGATGATAAATACTATGTACTGTGTCTTCACAGTACATAGTATGGATTGGGGGAAGGATGTTGTCTCTGGAATATAACTTGCAGAAGTCTTCAGAGCAGATCCTTGTCTGCATGGGCAGTCGTTGCCTGGACTTTAACACCCACACAGCCTCCTGTAGCACACAGTTTACACCACATAACTTTAAACATTAGCTCATATGGTTCTTTATTTTATACTTGTTAATATTCTTTCCACTAGGCAAGTAGATTAAGGGGAGGGACATCTTACCCACTTCTCCCCAAACACACACATAAGCCCTTGCCAATCCATTTCCCAGCCCTTTCCCCCTCAGTAGAACAGAGTGCACAATCTCTTTTGAAATGGCTTTGATGTCCACACTGGGCTTCTCATTTATACTTCCCTTCTCTACTCCTCTTCACTGATTCACTTTCTTTTTTTACTTTTTATATTATTATTATTATTATTATTATTTTGGTGAGGCAATTGGAGTTAAGTGACTTTCCCAGGGTCACACAGCTAGTAAGTGTCAAGTGTCTGAGGCCGGATTTGAACTCAAGTCCTTCTGAATCCAGGGCTAGTGCTTTATCCACTGCACCACCTAGCTGCCCAATACTGATTCACTTTCATCCAGCTAGAGCTGTTACTGCAAGGAAGACAAGGACTTCAAGGAACCACAAAAGCAATGATGGTTATGAGAAAGATTTCTTATTTCAATCATGTTCTGCTCTCTTAAAAATAAAAATAAAAATGACAATAATTTAAGGATAGGAGAGAAAAAGGAATGAGTCATTTATTCATCAAAGGTTTATTTGACAAGAACTTACTGAGTACCACCTCCCTATAAATGGCAGAGCAGAGTTTGGCAATAGGATAAGTAAACTTGGGGCTATTTGGGCTGGGAAGGCCTGGTCCAAAGAGATGGGGACCAAGAATTTCAGTAGGTTCAAAAAATAGACAGAAAGAGTCGTAGGGATCTGGGCAGCAGATAAAGAATACCCAGTCATAGGGACTAGTGTTCAGATGTAGGATTCCTGTCTTCAGCAAGACTGAGAGAATAAAAATGCAGGAATCTAGTCTTGCAGAAATTGAAACACTGGGTAGGGAACTGAAGCGGAGATTCTGGTTTGGTACATAATTACTCTAAGGTTGGGGTGTGGGTGAGGGGAAGGGCACTGGAGAATGTTCATCACAAGTAACTTGGAAAGAATAATTATTAAAGCCAAGGTAGGAGACAAAGCAAAACCAATGTTAAAGCTAACCCATCATTTAATTATTGGCTTAAAGCTCTAGCTATTAAGGGAAAGAGATGTTGTAGGGAGGAGGAAGGTATAGTTAGATCCTTGTAAAAGCAAAAAGCTCAGTTATATTACACTGGAAATATACATTATATTACACAGTTTATCTTACACTGGAAATATAAAGATAAATAGGACACAGTCCCTGCCCTAAAGAAGTCACTGATTGGGGCAGCTAGGTGGCGCAGTGGATTAAGTACCGCCCCTGGATTCAGGAGGACCTGACTTCAAATCTGGCCTCAGACACTTGATACTAGCTGTGTGACCCTGGGCAAGTCACTTAACCCCCATTGCCCTGCAAAAAAAAAAAAAAAAAAAAAGAAGTCACTGATTGAGAGTCTACAGGTACGTGTAATTGCGGGGCAGGGGGATTCTAAATAAATGAAAAAAAAAAGAGAGTCTACTGGCCCTAAATAAGGTTTATCTCCAGAATATGAGAATGAAATCAGAAAATATCACTTGCTGAAACTGAAACTAAATAAAAAATAATAAATGGATGAGATTACTAATTTATTAGGAAATATATATATAAGGTAACTCACTGAAAGAGATGATTAATAAACACATTTCTGTAAAGACAAGCATACTTTCTACATCTAAGAAAAGGGTTGTCATAAAAGCTTTATAATTAAATGCAAAAAGGAGGAATATTAAATGTGTCCTTTTCAGATCACAATGCAATACAATTATATTTAATAAGGGACCACGAAAACACAGATTAAAATTAATTGTAGAACGAATAACCTAATCTTAAAGAATGAGTGGAGTAAAATACAAGTCATAGAAACAATAAATAATTTTATTAAAGAATGACAATAATGAGACAACATATCAAAACCTATGAGATGCAGAAAAAGCGGTAATAAGAGGACAGCTTATATTTCTAAATGATTACATCAATAAAACAGAGAGAGGCAGACCAATGAATTGGATATGTAGTTAAATGAACAAATAAAGAATCTCAATTAAACCCAAATTAGAAATTCTAAAAATTAAAGGTGAGATTAATAAAATTGAATGTAAGAAAAACATTGGATTAATAGATAAAACTAGAAGTTGGCTTTGTGGGGAAAAAACAATAAAATAGATAAACAAACCAGAGGGGACTGGTTGAACAAGTTGTGGTATATGATTGTGATAGACTACTACTGTACTATAAGAAATGATGAGCTGGTTAATTTTATAAAAACATGGAAAGACTTGCATGCAATAATAAAGAGTGAAATGAGCAGAACCAAGAGAACATTGTATACATTAACAATGATATTTTTTGAAAAATAATTGTGAACAATTTAAATACTCAAATCAACTACAGAGGACCTATGAATGATGATGCTATCCACAGCCAGAGAAAGAACTGATAAACAGAAATATACATGTTGTGATTTTACATGCATTTATAAATCTGAATCAGATGAAGGATTTCTCTAGTTGGGGAGGGAGAAAGGATGACAGTTTAGAACTTAAAAGAATTTTTAAAATTAATTTATTTTAATTTTTAAAAATATAAGCAAAGGGGCAGCTAGGTGGCACAGTGGGTAGAGCACCGGCCCTGGACTCAGGAGTACCTGAGTTCAAATCCAACCTCAGATAATTGACACTTACTAGCTGTGTGACCCTGGGCAAGTCACTTAACCCCAATTGCCTAACCAAAAAAAAAAGAAAAGAAAAGAAAAGAAAAAGTGGGATGTAAAACATCTTCTTAAATAATAATTATTGAAATTATTCAAAGTGTAATTTATTTAAAATGTAACTATAATCTTAAACAATAATTTTAGATTCATAGACTCAGAACTAGAAGGGACCTTAGGGGTCTACTCAAACCCCTCACGTTAGAAATAAGGCAACTAAGGCTCAGGGTCACACAAATAAAAACAAATAAAAGTGATGGAGGCAAGATCTGAATCCAGTTCCTCTGACTTAAAGTCCAATAAGCTCTTTTCACTGCACCATCATTTCTTCAAAGGCATTTTCGAAACAAAGATTTTGGTATGAATACTAATCTATTATTATTTATTGCCATATCAACCTACCAGAGGATTACCTTACAGATCTAGGAGGAAAAACAACAAAATCATGCTATAAACAGTGATAAAAGGTAGGCATAGTTTTTTAATTTATTTATTTGTTTGTTTGTTTGTTTATTTGGGGGGCAATGAGGGTTAAGTGACTTGCCCAGGGTCACACAGCTAGTAAGTATCAAGTGTTTGAGGCCAGATTTGAACTCAGGTCCTCCTGAATCCAGGGCAGGTGCTTTATCTACTGCACCACCTAGCTGATAGTTTTGTTTTTTAAATTAATTAATTTATTTTTTCTCAATATTTTTCCACCCTCCCTTCCCTCCCCACTCCTGAAGCTAGTAAGCAGTTTGATATAGGTTATATATTACAATCATGTTAAATATATTTCCACATTAATCAGAACAAAAGGAAAAAAATGCAAGAAAAAATAAACAAGAACAATAAGAAAAAAGCAACAACAAAAGTGAAAATAGTATGCTTTGGTCTGCATTCAGACTACATAGTTCTTTTTTCTGAATGTGGAAAGCATTTTCTACCAAAGGTCTTTTGGCATTGTCTTAGATCATTGCATTGCTGAAAAGACTTAAGTCTATCATGGTTGATCATCCCAAAATGTTGTTGATACTGTGTACAATGTTCTCTTAGTTCTGCTCATTTCATTCAGCATCAATTCATGTAAGTCTTTCCAGGTTTCTCTGAAATCCGCCTGCTCATCCTTTCTTACAGCACAATAGTATTCCATTGTATTCATATACCACAACTTGTTCGGCCATTCCCCAATTGATGGGCATCCCCTCAATATCCAATTCTTTGCTACCACAAAAAGAGCAGCTATAAATATTTTTGTACATGTGAGTCCTTTCCCCTTTTCCATAATCTCTTTGGGATACAGAACTAGTAGTGGTATTGCTGGGTCAAAAGGTAGGTAGGAATAGTTTTAGAGAAATTTGGGAAGATTTATATGAACCACTGCAGAATGAAGTGAAAAGAACCAGGAAAACAATGCATACAATCCATTATAAAGTACTTTGCAAATCTTTAAGGCATATATAAATGCCAGGTATTACACAGTAACAAGTTACAAAGAAAAACAACTTTGACAGACTTAAGATCTCTGATAAATGCAATGACCAACCACAACTCCAGAAGATAGATTATACAGCAACTATCTCCTGACATATAGATAATGACCTCAAGATGTAGAATAAGATATATACAAGATGTCCCAAAAATCATAGTGTGGTATTAAGCTTTAATAGAAAGTCTTAGTGCACTAAGTCTAACTGCATTAAGACTTTTGGGACACCCTATATCATGCTGAACACATGGTCTGGCACAAAATAATAAATGCTTGTTGACTTGACTATATTAGTGAATAGAACCAATGTGGGGATTTACTTTGTTTAACTACACCTTTGTTAGAAGGACTTTGTTGAGGGGAGGGTGTTGTTTGTTTTCAACTGAGTGGGTGGGAGATGAGTATTGAGTAATGCCCGCCCCCAAAAACAAATAAATAAAGACAATAAGGTTATTGAAGCATTTTTAAATGTACAGAAAGAAATAGAAGGAAGGCCAGAAAGAATCACAAACAAGCAGGACAGCTTTGAAAGTTACATGTTGAATGGATTATATTTTACAAGAAAATCAGGCGACCAGCTCAGATGGTGGAGTTGGAAGAACCAGTTACAGCCCAGCTCCTCCAACAAAGATTTAAGAACAGCAGACTGAATAGTTATTAGGAAATCAAAGGAGGAATTACAATGAGTCATCTTTGAAGACTAGCATAAATTTGGCCAACAGGCAGGTGACCAGAGTCAGAACTGAAGAGCAGAGAAGGACGAGGACCACAGACTCAGCCCTCAGAGCTCTAATCTAGGCCAGAAGCTTGGAGATATTCAAAGATGATCCTTGACAGCCTTCAGGCCAAGCCAGTAGTCCAGAGTCTTTCAGAGGGGCCAAGAATTCCTATTCAGTGCCCAGAGTCCTAAGCTAGGCCAGCAGTTTAGCAACATTCATAGCAGATCTGACTCAGCTCTTGGCCCAGGCCAGCAGCATAGGAACTCCCAGAAAGGCCCCAAAGGTGAATTCATCCCACAGAGCCCTGAGGTAAGCCAGCAGCTAGTATGAGTTATTCCACAGAGGCCAAGAATGGGGACTCATCCCCCTGCCCACGTCAAAAGCTTAGAGTTCTCCAGAGGGTCTGGGTGTATAGAATCACCTATAACCACAGAGCCCAGAGCAGATTGTGGATTGAGTTCCCTACCCAGGACTGAAGCTCAGGGAACTACCCAGAGGAGCCAGGATTTCAGATTGCTCCCAGTGTTTTTCGCCAAACTAGCCATGCCTAAGTGCCCAGAGCAGATCAATGAAAGAAGGATTAAGCAAAAAGATAAAGAGTTATTATGAGATCAAAGATCGCCAAGACACAAACCCAGAGAAAATAACTCCAAAACACCAACCAGCAATGCCAAACAAACAAAACCAAATCTTACTTGCAAGATCAATTAACATTCCTAAAAGAATTGATGTTAAAGTTTAAAATGATATTGTAAATGAAATGAGAGTAATAGAGGAAAGAAGTGAGGAAAAGGAAAGCTATAGAGGAAAGACTTAGGAAGAAAATTCACACTTTAGCATGAGATGTTAGTACAATCTTACCCAAGCAACAGAATCCCTGAAAATTAGGATGGACCAAACCGAAGCAAGTAGTTCCATGAAACTACAAGAAATATTAAAATAAAATCAAAAGACTGAAAAATAGAAGAAAGTTTAAGGTATTCCATACTTTAAAAAGTGAGCTGGAATACAGATCAAGGAGAGATCATTTAAGAAGTGCTGGACCACTGGAAAGCCATAACCAAAACCAAAAAGAGCTAATATGTTGTATATCAAAATAAAACTAATTATTTAAATTAATTTACTTATTCAGTGCCATGCTGATCAAACTACTGAAATAGTTTATAGAGATAGAAAAAAATAGTAACAAAATTTACCTGGGAGAACAAAAGGTCAAGAATATCAAGGGAATCAATTTTTAAAATATGAAGGAAGGCAGCCTAACAGTACCAGATTTCAAATTATATTACAAATCAGTAATTATGAAAACAATCTGGTACTAGCTAAGAAATAGAGCAGTAGATCAGTGGAACAGATTAGGTAAACAATACACAGTAGTAATAGTTATGTAGTTTACAAACCCAAAGTTCTGGGCTTTTCGGACAAGAACTCACTATCTGACAGAACCTGCTGGGAAAACTGGAAAGCAGTTTAGCAGAAACTAGGTATAGACCAACATCTCACACCATATACCAAGATAAGGTCAAAATAAGTCCATGATTTAGATATAAAGGATAATATCATAAGTAAATTAGGGGAGCATGGAAAATTTTACCTATCAGATCTACAGAAAAGGAAAATATTTATTACCAAGCAAGAGATAGAGAATATATGAAGTAAAATAGATAATTTTGTTTACATAAAATTTAAAAGGTTTGCACAAAAAAATCAATGCAGCTAAGATTAGAAGGAAAGCAGCAGGGGCAGCTAGGTGGCGCAGTGGATAGAGCACCGGCCCTGGAGTCGGGAGTACCTGAGTTCAAATCTGGCCTCAGACACTTAACACTTACTAGCTGTGTGACCCTGGGCAAGTCACTTAACCCCAATTGCCTCACTAAAAAAAAAAAAAAAAAAAAAAAAAGAAGGAAAGCAGCAAACAGGGAGAAAATTTTACAGTATATTTCTCTGGTAAATGCCTCACTTCTCAAATGTATTGGGAACTGAGTCATATTTATAAGGATATGAGTGATTCCCCACTTGATCAATAGTCAAAAGATATGAACAGGCAGTTTTCAGATGAAGAAATCAAAGCTATTTATAGTCAAATGAAAAAATGTTCTAAATCACTACTGATTAGAGAAATGCAAATTAAAACAATTCTAAAGTACCACCTCATATCTATCAGGTTGACTAATATGACAGAAAAGGAAAAAGAAAAATGTTGGAAAGATGTGGAAAATTGACATTGTAAAGACTGTTGGTGGAACTTGAATTGTTCTAACCATTCTGGAGGACAATTTGAAACTACGCCTAAATGGCTATAAAACTGAGCATACCCTTTGACTCAGAAATACCATTACTAGGTCTGTATTCCAAAGAGATCAATGAAAAAGGGAAAAAAAACCTATGGGTATAAAAATATTTACAGCAGTTCTTTTAGTGGTGACAAAAAATTAGACATTGAAAGGATACCCATCAAATGGGGAATGGCTGAGTAAGTTGTGGTATATGATTGTGATGGAACTATTGTCCTATAAGAAATGACAAGCAGGATGCTTTCAGAAAAACTTGGGAAGGCTTATATGAACGGACACCAAGTGAAGTGAACAGAACCAAGAAAACATTGTACACTGCAACAACAATATTGTGCAGTGATCAACTATGAATGACTGAGCTATTCTGATCAATACAATGATCCAAGACAATTCTGAAGGACTTACAACAAAACAATGGTATCCACTTCTAGAGAGAGAACTGATGGTGTCTGAGTACAGATTGAAGCATACCCTTTTCACTTTTTTTTTTGCTTTTTTGCAATATGGCTAAGACAGACATAGGTTTTGCATTATTTAACATGTATAATTTCTATGACATTTCTTGCCTTCTTGATGGGGATGGGAGGTTTCGTGGGAGATAATTCAGAACGCAAAATTTTTTTAAATGAGTGTTAAAAATAATTAATTAATTGTTTTTTAAAAAACATAATAAAACTGCCCAGATCTCAGAGAGCCAGAGAGAAAAGTTAAAATAGAAATTCACCACTCACCTCCTGAAAGAAGCCCAAAATGAAAACTCCCAGGAACCCCACAGCCAAAATCTAGAGCTTCCAGATCCAAAACAAAATACTGCAAAAAGCCAGAAAGAAAGAATTCAATTATTGAGGAGCCAAGGTCAAGATAATATACCTCCTGGAGCAGTCTATTCCACTTTTTGAACAGCTCTACTTCTTAAGAAGCTTTTTTAAATATTAAAGTCGAATCTGTACCTTTGCTCTGCCTTCCTGAGCCAAACAAAACAAGTCTAATTCAGGTACATGAAAACTGTTATCACGTCCCTGAGTCTTCTCTTCTCCAAACTAAACACCCCAAGTGCCTTCATCACATCCTCATATCACATGGGTTTTGGGTGCTTGTTAGTGTCCTTCCTAAACCGTGCAACCCCAAATATGAAAACAAGGATTTTACACTGGTAACTATAGCAGTTATAGGGCAGCGAGGTGGCACTGCAGTGTATTGTTTTCTGAATTCAAATTCTACCTCAGACATTTACTAGTTGTGTGTCCTTGGGAAAGTCACTTTACCCTGTTTGCCTCAGTTTCCTCATCTGTAAAATGAGCTGAAGAAGGAAATGGCAAATCACTCTAGTATCTCTGCCAAGAAAACCCCAGATGGGGTCATGAAGACTCAGACACAACTGAAATGATTGAACAACAACATAGCTGATATACATATAGGTATGTACAGTGGCTCTTGTTATCAGAGTATTTATTACCTGAGCCTTTCTGCCCTCCCCGCCCCCCATCCAAGTGACAGTTTTAGAGATTTTAGCTTAGTTACTAAGAGGTTAAGTCATGCCAACATCTTTCCAAGTCAAGGCTTGAAACCAGGTTTTTTCTGACTGCCAACAGGCCAACTCTCCATCTACTACTGCCTCTTGATAATGTCACAAAGCCATAAAAAGGTGAAAATACTAAAGAATACTAAAGAAGTGACCACTTATAAAAGTAGCCAATCCTTCATCTCCCTCCCCATTACACCCCTACCCTGTCTTCACACTAGTGGCTCATCCCCACCAACCAAGAAGTCAATGTCTTTTTCAGTCAGTGACTGTCCATAGGTTCTTCAAAAGAGATTAACATCAGCATCAAAGAATTCAGATGAACCCTTGGGAAACCCATATAGTTCTATGATATTTATGCAACAATGACCTTTTTATGCTTAGGAAGCTAAGAGATGAGAAGAAAATGACCCCTGCTCAAAAATTCTCTGAAACTTGGGGGAGATATCTTAAAGGCTCATTTATTTTCATTCTCAAGAGAATGGACACTTGCAAATAAGTGCTAAAGCCAGCAAGTGCAGAGAGTGAGAGCTCACAGGCCTCATTTTAATCCCTAGTCTCTAACTTGAAATGGACCCTCCCCTTGTTCATCATTGGCCAATTACTTAAAGATTACAGAAAGCCTAGATTGGGCCAGCCAAATTGTGTAAACTACTTCAGTGAAGGGCCAGAAAGAGAATCTTTTGAGGAGAGGAGAATGAAACAGTCTCTATCTCTTCCCCCTCCAGTCCAACCACCACAGGATGACCTTTTGAACTTCAAGACAAATTGGCTAAGGACTTTAGCTAGGTTCAATAGAGGTCTTCTCACTTGATAAAGGTTTAATGCTGGCTTCAAATTCACATAAAAATGATTTCTGCAGGCGCCACATTGAAAACATTATAGAGTTTTTGGTATTGAATTTGTTAAACACTTCCCAATTACATTTCAATCTGATTTCCTCACTGTAGATTGTTGGGAGTCAAATAGGCCATCTGAGCAGGAGTTTAACACCTTTGGTGCAGAGCATTTTGTTGGTTACTTTGAGTAGGATGAAATAATTGATTTATTGATTTAATTTAATTCAACTCCTTTTGCTTGCACTTTCCCCTATCCAGTTCATGAATAAAGCACTGACATCTCACACTGAGACACATTAAGTGACTGTTTCTTATTATGTTATCTAGACAGTTAACATTTTTGTAGATATTCATCATTTTTATTTAGATTGCTATTTTGTTTATATAAAAATGGAGCGACAGGGTGGTGCAATGGATAGAGCACTGGGCCTAGAGTCAGGAGGACCTGAGTTCAGGTCAGGCCTCAGACACTTGACACTTACTAGCTGTGTGACCCTGGGCGAGTCACTTAACCCCAATTGCCCCACCAAAAAAAAATGGAGGGACTATTTGCTAATATTTTCCTTTATTTCTTCTTTGTTGGCTATAAATTCACCTTTTTCATTTTTGATGCTGGTTGGTTTTTTTTTTTTTTGTGAGGCAATTGGGGTTAAGTGACTTGCCCAGGGTCACACAGCTAGTAAATGTTAAGTGTCTGAGGTTGGATTTGAACTCAGGTACTCCTGACTCCAGGGCCGGTGCTCTATCCACTGCGCCATCTAGCTGCCCCTATACTGGTATTTTTAATCAAGGTAGCTAATGATTTATCTGTTTTGTTTTTTTTTAAAAAGCTCCTAGTTTTATTTATTAATTCAATGGTTTTTTGTTTTGTTTTGTTTGCTTTCACTTTTGTCAATCTCTTCTATGAATACAGGATTTCTATTTTAGCGTTCAATTGTGAATTTTAATTTTTTGGTTTTTCAAGATTTTTTAATTGCATGCCCAATTCATTAATCTGTTTTTTATTGATTCAAGCCTTTAGAAATAAACATTTTCCCTAAGGACTGCTTTGATTACATCCCACAAATTTTGGAATGTGGTCTCACTGTTATTTTTTTAAATGATCTAATTGGTTCTTTAGTAGTCCTTTATTGAATATAATTGTTATTAAATTACAGTTCATAAAAGATGCATTTAATATTTCTGCTTTGCTCTGCAAGTATATTATTCCCATTGCATTCTAAATTGGATCACACTTCCTTATGAATTTGTTAGTATTTCCCCTACCACCCGTAGATTTGTTCAGCAATACCCTATCTTGGACAAGATTGCCTTGCACCTGGGTCTTATCATACCCCACCCTCCAAATATATTCTTCCTATCACATTCTATATTGGATCACACTTACCTGTGTTATAATACCACACTCTCCCCCCGCCTTCCCCAAGCAGTTTGTTCCTTTCAATTTTTTTCTTAAACTATACTTGTTCCTGTGTCTTATCACCCCTCTCTCCACCTCACTCCTGTCACAATCTATCTGGGACCACTTTTCTCATGCCTCTGTTGAATCTCTCCTGCCTCATCATACCTAGAATCTTATTGTCGCTATCACATTCAATCTTTGATCACAATTACTTGTGTCATATCTCCTTTATTGACAACCATCTTATCTTTCCCTTACTCCCCCCCCACACACACACACACTCCCAATAGATTGTTCCTATCTCATCCCATCTTAGGTCATCTTGGGTATCACTTCTTTGTTCACCAGTCATATGTAGTTCCACCCCACCCCCCACATCCAGTAGATTATTCCTGTACCATTCTATCTTGGATTACACTTCCTTGTGCATGTGTCATAAATTCCCCTCTCTCTCCCCTCCAGTAGATTGTTCATGTCAAATTCTAAATGTCATCTCTTCCCCCCTCCCAGCCAATAGATTATTCCTGTCACATTCTATCTTAGATCATGTTTCCTTATACAAATGTACAAGTGTTGTATGTCTACCCACTGGAAGGGAGCCAATCTAATTTATTCTTCCTATCACACCTCTTTGAATGTGTCATATCACCTCTACCTCCCCCCCCCCACAACACACACAAATGAAGCCAAAAGATTGTTCTTTTCTATTCTTTCTTGGATCCCACTTATTTGAGCATATGGCCTATGTCTCCCTTAACCACAAACAAATCCAGTAGATTATTCCTGTACCGTTCTATCTTTGTGGACATGTCACATGCACATGACACTCCCTCAGCCCCCCCCCACCTAGTAGATGGTCTTGTCACACTCTATTTTGGACCAGAATTGCTCGTGCACCTGTCACATCTACCCACACCCAGGAGTTTTTCCAGGCACATTCTATTTTGGATCAAAATTCCTTGTGCAAGTGCCCCACCAGACTTTCCCTGTCACATTCTATCTTGGCTCAGACCTCCTTGTTTGTGGGTAATATCTTACACACACACACACACACACACACACACACACACACACACATCCCATAGACACATGCACACATGAATGTACTCATGCATGTATACACAATAGATTAGTTCTTTCACATTCAGTTTAAGCTCACACTTCCTTATGAATGGGTAATATCTACAGCTACCCCCATATTGTTTCTATCACATTCTGTCTTGAATCACACTTCCATATTCATGTATCACACCTCTCACCCCCTAGATTTTTCCTGTCACATTATTTCTAGAAACAAACTTCCCTGTATGTGTGTAATATTATCCCACCCCCCTCCCTATCCAGATTATTCCTCTTACAGTCTATCTTAGATCAGACATCGTTGTTCATGTTTCATATGTCTTCCCCCCCCCCCCCCCCGTCCCACATGCACACACTCAGTTGATTGTTCCCATCAGACTCTACTTTGGATCACATTTCCTTGGGCTCCTCTCATGTCTGTCCCACCCCTTGCCTATTAGATGTTCCCGTCACATTCTATTTTGGACCAGACTTCTTTGTACAGGTGTCATATCTCCCCCACCCCTGTCATCTTATAGTTCAAATGGGACTTCCTTGTTCACATGTTCTATATCCATTCCACTGCCCCACTCACCCATCAAGTCAATAGTTCTATACTATCACTACAAACTCTTTTGGATCTCACTTGCTTGTGAAGATATCAAATCTTCCCCTTCTACAAACAAACACACAGAGTACACTGTCCCTTTTACATTTTCTCTCAGTTCTTGCTTCCTTATGCATGGGTCAGAAATCACCCCCACATCCCTGGGACAAGGGATTATTCCTGAGACAGTCAAACTTATTTCCCACTTCCATGGACCCTGTTATACCTACCCCTCTTCCCTGGCCCCCTAGTAGATGATTTCTGTCAAATTCTATATGTCATATATATTATTCTCTCTCCAACTCAGTAAACATTTACTATTAAATTATATCTTGGATAACGATTCCTTGTTACCCTCAAACCCTAGGATCTTGTTGCTATAATATTATATCAGTGATCACATGTCCTAATTCATAGGTAATATATCTCCCTTCCCTACCCCAACATATTGTTTGAATAATATTCTTTCCTGGATCACACATCTGTGTGCATGTGTCATATGTCCCCTTCTTCTTACCCCCCAAATAGATTGTTCTTCTAAAATTCTACCTTGGATAACCCTTCCTTGTGCATATGTAATATCTCTCAACACACTTCCTAAAGTATATTGTTCCTATTGTATTCTAACTTGGATCGAACTTACTTGTGCATGCGTAATATCTCCCCCCAGTCCCAATGAGATTTTTCTTATTACATTATATTTGGGTTTTCACTTATATATGTGTAATATTTACTCTTTACTCTCGACTCTCCCCCTGTAGATTTTCCTCTTACTTGAATCTAAACTTGCTTAAGCATGAATAATATGTTTTCTACCCCTTCCCAAGCAGAGATTTACTCACACATTTTTAATATCTCAGCTCCCTCTTCCCAGGTTGATTGTTTGTATTACATTCCATCTTGGGTCAGACTTATTTGTGCATGTAGAGTATCTGCCTCCCCAAAGAGTTTTTTCCCCTATTATATTCTGTCTGGGTCAGACTTCCATGTGGATATGTAAGATTTCTCCTCCCTCCCTCCTAAATACATTGTTCCTATTACATTCTATCTTGTCTCTGACTTATTATACATGGGCAATATCTCCACTATCCTTTAATAGATTGTTCCTGTTAAATTCATTCTCAAATTACACTTCCTTATGTATGGATAATATCATGCCAACTCCTTCCAAAGGCTGTTCCTTTCACGTTCTATTTAAGATCAAAATTCCTTTGGCATGCATGTCTCCTATCACTCCCTAATATAGTGTTCCTATCACATTTTACCTTGTTTTACACTTCCTTGTACATGTGCCCTTTGTCCCCCTCCCCTATATCCACAGAAGATTTTTCCCATCACATTCCATCTTGGATCACATCTTGTGCCTATGTCGTGCTGCTTCTCACCCAGTAGATCGTTCTTATCAAAATCTATTTTGTTATTATTATTGCTATTGTTTTCCTCATTGTGCTCCCAGGGCTTTATTAAAATCTCCCATAAGGCAAAAGGCTGACCAGATAGGCACACTAATACATTGTTAGTGGAGCTGTGAAATGGTACAAACATCAAATTCTATCTTTGACCCCAATTCCTAGTGCAGGTACCATATCTCCCTTGTTTTCTTTTTTGTTGTTGTTGTTTTTGTTTTTGGCGGGGCAATGGGGGTTAAGCGACTTGCCCAGGGTCACACAGCTAGTAATTGTCAAGTGTCTGAGGCCGGATTCGAACTCAGGTACTCCTGAATCCAGGACCGGTGCTTATCCACTGCGCCACCTAGCCGCCCCCTATCTCCCTTGTTTTCAACTAGTAGATGTTCTTACACTATCTTCCAACAAACTTCCTTCTATGTATGTCTTATCTCCCCCATCCCATCCAGTAGATTTCCCTGTCATATTCTATCTTGGATTCTACTTCCTTCTTCAGGTGTCATATGTCACTCATTATCCAGCACCCCACCTCACGTTCTGTCCACAGACATACATATCATATCCAGTTGTTTGTTTCTGTCACATTTTATTTGGGATCACAACTTCTTCTGTTCCCTCTCTACTCCCCAGTATATTATTCCTATCAGTTCTAAATATCATATCTCCCCTCCTTCCCACTCAATATTTTTCATGTCACATTCTGTCTTGTATCATATGTCCTTAATGTTTACTATCTTCCTCTTGTTCCTATTACAATCGTTTTTGATTCATATGTCCTTATGCACAGGTATATATCACACCCCCTCCCCACTGGCCAGGCTATTCCTGTCACATTCTGTCTTGGTTTATGCATCACATCTTCCACTCCTCCACCCTTGATCTTGCTATGTACTACCTCCATGTTCAAGAATTCTGAAATGCTCTTATATGACCAGAATCTGTTGACTTGTCACGAACCTTCAATTATCTCCGAAGCCATCTCCCCTATACTAGACACTCTCTCCTCTTCTGCCCACCTTGATCCTTTGGTGAACCAATTCAACTCTACACTGTCTTCCTCTCTTAAATCCCTTGCCCCCTTGTCATATCACCAATTATGCTCTTCTGAGTCTTAGCCTTGGATCACTCCAATCATTCATCACCTTCATTTCTACATATATGAATGAAGGTGGAGAAAATCACAAGACATTTTGAATTTGGTCCACTGCCAGTTTACATTATACATTCTCAACTGGGCTCTTGCTGCCACTAGGCAAACCTGCATTATCAACTCACTATCCTACTCTCCACATACTTTTCTAAACATTCTCATCCCTCCTCGAACTTCTCATGGCTCCCCTTCCTCCACCCTCTCAGTTGAGAAATTTTCCTCATATTTTACAGGGAAATTGAGGCCATTCACTATAAACTTTCTCTTCTTCCCTCTCCCTCATTTCCTATCACTCAGATGTCTTCTGATGCTTTCTCCTCTTTTACCACATCTCGAGTGATGAAGTGGCCTTATTCCTTCTCAAGGCTAACCCTTCTACAAGTCCAAATATTCATACATACTATTTGTGCCTGACGTTTGGTAGAGCCTCCTGAGCTCATATTGTTCTGAACAGCCACAGACACATTGTACCGTGACCCCAGCATAGAGATGACATTTCAGTCCTCTTTGAGCATGAATGACAACCACCCCCCCAGCTAGGGAAGATGAAATGATAAGCAGAAGGAAAAGACATAATAGATAACCTTGATCAAAGCTTGTTTCCAAGAAAGAAGGTCAGGAGATGAAAAGTAGCTGTCTTGATCACCATGAGAAAGGTTAGTTAGAAAGATGTTAGGTTAATGAATGTTTTCCCTGAAAGAGTGATTCTTCTCCCATCTATACTCCTCCTCCCAATGTGAAGAAACCCAAGCTAATTTGATCTAGCTGCAAGTTACTAAATATCATTCTGGAGCACTGCAATCCAGCTCTCCTGAATCCTATGTGCTAATGATTTCAGAGAGGTCTAATTGGATACATAGCAGCCATATTAAGCCAGCTCCAAATAAGGAATGGATTATGATTCCTATTAAAGGGCAAAAGTACAAAGGCAGCTTGGTGGTGCAGTGGATAGATCACAATCAGGAAGACATGAGTTCAAATCTGGCCTTAGACACTTACTAGCTGTGTGACCCTAGGCAAGTCACCACATGTCTTAGATGACTGAAACTGAACAACAAAGCAAAATTTATCCTGTACAAAGGAATGAAGTCATCTGAGAAGATTGATTTTAATGGACTTAAAGTAGCTCAAATAGGCTTCTTTACTACTCTATTTACATTACATGAATGTTTTCCTGGTGACTAAATCAACCCTATTAGACATGAGAAAAAAACACATATCTTTTTATTTAGAGGCTGTTCTGAGTGGGGAATCGAGGGAAGTATGATTGATGAGGCTGGGAATGTAGTTGATGATACTATAACATACCATCATAATTTTACTGGTCCAGTTGTTAGAAGAGTTTAAGTTACCAAGAAGGCACGTTAGAATTTTTTGACAACTGCAGTGTTATCATTAATCACTTGAAGAGTTCCTCGTGGTCACTAAGTGCCCCTCATGTATATGTTCAAGAAGTCACAGGATAGAGATCTTGTTCTATTCATAGGAAGGACTTAAGTTACACTATTATTATGGCCTCTTCTGAGTTAGGACCTTTGCCTAACAGCCCTTAAACTCTTGTTAGGAATCTGTTTCATCAGACTATTTATGGGTTCAAGAATGCTAAAGCTAGAATTAGGCCTAGATGGTGGGCTTGGTTTCATCAGGTGCCTGGAAATGATAGTCCTTCTACTTGCAGATCTTGACAGACCCCAGGGCCAATTTTAATAGCCCCTAGATTAGTGAAGTGGGCATTTTCACTGAATGTTTCAAAAACCAATATTAGTAGGTTCAGCACCTTATGTCCTCCCTGGTCAATGCCTTTGTGGAAGGCTTTTGTGAATAGGCCAAGAAAGATTTGTTCGATACTGTAGCAGGGGAAATAGGTACAGGAACTAGTATTGCTGATTCCTTTGATACAGAAAATTTAACTAATAAGCTGAGGGTTATGGGGCATCTGCAAAAACAAGTCATTTAAATGCATACTACTTGAGATCATGATCCCATGCAAGACATGGTCTATACTGCCCAATTAGACTGGAACTTGAGAAGAGCATGGAATTAAACTGCCTGGAATATACAAAAGGCAGAAAAGAACCTTACTAATTCTGTTTTTCTTGTTCTCACCTGTATTCTCACATCTTGTTCTCAACAGCAATTAATTGTCTAAGAATTCCCAATAGTGAACTCTCTTAACAAAACGAAAGCCTCAACTAGATAACAGTTTATTAAATTGCTATATGACTAAGGAGAATTCATTGGAATAGCTGAGCAAGAGTCAGCCCACACTGTGCACCATTCATATGCCATTTTAAGGGAGACTGCCCAAAAGGGAATATTGTTCTGAATTTTCTAATTCACCTCATGATCATTTTAATGATTCTCTTGTTTAGAGATGGCTCTGGACATGTTGGTTATACAGGCATCCAAGAACTTTACAGTCTCAGGTCAATCCTGCTTTTGAAAATGATACTATGAGGGGCAGCTAGGTGGTGCAGTGGATAGAGCACCGGCCCTGGATTCAGGAGGACCTGAGTTCAAATCTGGCCTCAGACACTTAACACACTTACTAGCTGTGTGACCCTGGACAAGTCACTTAACCCCAATTGCTTCACCAAAATTAAAAAAAAAAGAAAATGATGCTATGAAATATTATCAAAAAAAGGAATTTGCAAGGAATAAGTAAGGGTTAAATTGTGACATGGTGTATCAAAGGAAAAGGGGATGGCAGAGAATGAGATGGATAGATAGCATAATGGAAACTAGTAACATGAGCTCGCACAGTGGAGGATGGATGGTCCTTGGGGTCACAAAGAGTCAGACGTGAATAACCAACTGAACAACAACAAATTGTAAAATAGCATGGTCTTAGGGTGTAGTCTTTTAGAACTTTTTTTTCCGTCATGTCTGACTCGTCTTGACCCCATTTGGTGTTTTCTTGGCAAAGATACAGCCATGGTTTGCCATTTCCTTCTCCAGCTCATTTTCCAGATGAGGAAACTGAGGCAAACAAGGTAGAGTGACTTGCCTAGGATCACACAGCTAGTAAGAATCTAAGGTTGGATTTGAATTCCGGGGAAGATGAGTCCTTGTCTTCTTTTTTTTGTGGGGCAATTGGGGTTAAGTGACTTGCCCAGAGTCACACAGCTAGTAAGTGTTAAGTGTCTGAGGTCAGATTTGAACTCAGGTCCACTGTGCCACCTAGTTGCTTGAAAAGTCAAGTGGACCATGTGGTTTTCTTGGCAAGGATTCTGGAGTGGTTTGCCATTTCTTTCTCCAGTGGATTAAGGCCAAGGTGAAGTTACCTGCCAGTCAGGTCTTCCTGACTCCAGGCTCAGAGTACTACTCAGTGTTTGGTCCTGAACTCTTCCCCTATTCATAGATCTCAAAGGTAACTTCTGGTTGGCTCTTCTAATTTATTTATGATGTCACATTTTATGTCTAAGTCATGCACTTATTTGGAGTTTATCCTGATATGGCAGGTAAGATGTTGGTCTATACCTTTTTTCTGTCAAAATGTTTTCCATTTTTTCCCCAGTAGTTTTTGTCAAAGAGTGAGTCCTTTCCCCATCCGGTCCCCTACCCTGAGGTGAGATCATGCAGTTTATCAAACACTGTCCTACTGTGTTCATTTTCTTCTATATAAGTCCCAGGGTTTCTTAACTTAAGATCCATGAGGTCTTTTTGTTTTTTAATTTAGAGAGGTGTATTTCAATATAGATTTTTTTTCCTTTGTAAGCCTATGTATTTTGTTTTACGCATTTGTTTTACGCATATTCTTACGAGAGAGGAGATCCACTGGCTTCATCAATGACGCAAACCATCCCTTTGAGCATCCCTGGGGTGAACGATGGAAAGGAACGCGGCTCAGCATCTGAAGGCGGGTGGCAGGAGGCTGCTGGGAGAATTCGGTGCCTGATGTTCCGAGGGGGCTGGCCCTCTTCGCCCGGCCCCCTGCCTCAGTTAGACCCGTATGATGATAGAGGTGGTGGAGGCCCCGCCCCTGTCTGCGGGGACTCAGGCTGTGCCCCGGCTGGAGGCGCTCCTGGGCCGACGACTGGGGCTGGGGGGGAGGGGGGGCTCCCGGCCCGAGAGGCCCGCACTGGGAGGGATTGTAGCTGGGGGGAGAGGCAGGGGTGGGGGATGCAGAGAAAGACTGAATCTCCCCATCTGCTCTCCTCGGCCTTCCTCCCTCTCCCCACAGCGAAGCTGCATTCCCCCACCCCCAGTCGTCCAATCCCCTCCCCAGCTAACCCAAGAGAAGGTTTTTTTTTGGGGGGGGGGAGGCGGGAGGCGGGGAAGGCAGGACCTGGAGCTGGGAGACATGGACACTATGTTCGCAGGCGTCCAGGTTTCTCCAGCCTTTCCACTCTCTCGCCCTAAGTTGCCAGGCCCTGGCTTTTCTACCTTCGTAGTACGTGGGCCCCCCCAACCCCAACCCCCGACTCTGACACCTCCCCCCACCCGCAGCCTGGTGCAGGCCGAGGTCTTCTCCCTCCTCCTCACCAAAGCACCACTGCTGTAGCCTAGTCATTGGGCTCCCTGCCTTGTCTCCCTCCGCCATAATCCATCCTCCACTCAGTTTTTCTTAAAGCTTGGGCCTGACCATGTCACCCCCTAGTCAGTAAACTCAAATGGCTTCCTAATATGTCCAGAATCAAATAGAAACCCCTCCGTTGGGTTTTGAAATCCCTTCCTAACCTGGCCCCTTCCTACCTTTCTTGTCTTCTTACACTTAACCTCCCTCTCCCTCCCCTTTCCCCTCCCCCTTGCGGTCTGCCTCCCCCTACGCGTTCAAGCTAGTGACCCTGGGCCTCCATCTCCAACTCCAGGCCTTTTCACTGGCTATACACCCTGTCTTCAATGTTCTTGCTCTTCATCTGCACCTCCCAGCGTCCCTGGCTGTCTTTAAGGCTCAGCTAGTCTCACCTTCATCAAGAAGTCTTTTCTCATCCTACTTAATCTTTGTGCTTTCCCTCTGAGATCATCTGGAATCTTTCTTGTGTGTTTCCATACATACATTTATGCATACACACATACATGCATACATATAGCATCAGTAAAGTTTCAGTGTACAAAGTGAACCCACAAAAAGCAACAGCAGTTCTATATAATAACGGTAATAATGAAATTCAAGAGGCAGTAACAGAAAGGGGGAGACCTAGTCAAAAGCTCAGGGCCTGGCCTTCTTGTATGTATGTCTTCAAAGCTGTCTATACATGGCCACTTGTTGAGAGGTGGATTCTACGGAGAGTCTTGAATGGTGTAATCACCTGCCTCTCCCAACAAACCTCTTCTCCTGCAACTAATACCTTGCCAGAATTTATTCCTCAACGTTTAGCTTACCCTCCAAAGCAAAGCAAAACCCAACAGCTTCATCTCAGTGATCCAGACTAAAGAGTTTTCCTTGTATAGTGAAATGGTGCTTCGGGACACGAATTCCTCTATCTGATTGGAAGCAGTAGATTCTGGGATGATGTATTTTGAAAGTCTTCTGGTGCCAGCTAAATAGAGAAAAAGAACATTTTGAACCCTTGCAAAAGGTTTTCCTCACCATTTTCCTGCTTTGTCTTGCATGGATGTTCATGAAATCTGACCATTTGAAAAGGTCAGGCCTACCAGACACACTAATAGTTATTTGGTGATGATTCTGGTCCTGTTTGTATCTGTAGCTGTCACTACTCTTTGTTGATGGTTTGGTTAGTGTATGTGTATTTGTTCTGATTTTAGGAATGAGTGTATCTAGACAGAAAAGCTTCAAAACTTCGGATAGAGATATAGCAAAGCTGTAATAGAAGAGGCAGGGCATCAGGAAGCTTGGAAACCATTCAGCTTGATGTTCATGCTTACAGTCATGTTGGCCAATGATGTCCAAAGTCAGCTTCCCAATTGGGTGATGCTCCAATGGGGTTGGTAATTTTTTTTCAGACCAGACTCCCCATTTCTTTAAATTTAATTAATTTTTTTTTGCTGGGCAATGAGGGTTAAGTGACTTGCCCAGGGTCACACAGCTAGTAAATGTCAAGTGTCTGAGGCTGGATTTGAACTCAGGTCCTTCTGAATCCAGGGCTCCCCATTTCTAATAGTACTATCAGACTGGACATCTTGAGGAACCTCCAGAATGGGAATAAGGCATCCGGAGCTGGACGTGGTTTGTGCACACTCAATCTAGATATGAAAACCAGCAAATTCTTGAAGCAGGTTGATTTGGCACTTTGGGTGAAAGATTCTCCAAAAGAAGGATCCTTTCTTTCAGAAAAAAAGTACTATGCTTAATACACTTTGGTTTATGTAAACAAATCAGGGACTTAGCATAAAGTAAGAACATATTTTCTTTTTTCTTTTTTTTTTAACTTTTGTATCTCTTGAAATTCATTTTTGTGGGGCAGCTAGGTGGCGCAGTGGATAAAGCACAAGCCCTAGATTCAGGAGAACCTGAGTCCAAATCAGACCTCAGACACTTGATACTTACTAGCTGTGTGACCTTGGGCAAGTCACTTAACCTTCATTGCCCCTGCAAAAAAAAAAAAAAAGAAATTCATTTTTGTGAAAAAGATTGTCTTAGCTGAATTGAAGTATTGTAAGTTTTTCTCTCTAGTGAATTAAAAAAGCAGAAAAATTGGTTTGCTTTTTTGAGCTTCCAGACTTTTTTTGGTGATTCTGTGCTCCCCTCTCCAAAGATTGACTGCCCTTTTTTCTCTTCTCTTCAACACAGAGAATGGAGGGAGGGTTTGGGGATTTCTTGTTTGTGTTTCTTTTTAATTTCTAAGAAAATAGCCTCATGGGAAAATTTTCCACAAGAGTAAGTCAAGTAAACTACTTCTGAGGAAAAAACACTATTTTTTTGCTAGAAGAATATATTTGGCTGAACCCCAGTATGCTTACTTGAATGATTTGTCAGGACTTAATGGATGAAAATATTAGAAACAAAGTTACCTAAAAAGACTCAAAATAAACCATGCATTTGGAGGCTCTTAAGAAATCAAATTGGAAATGTTCCATGTGGAAAAAAGGGAAGTTGTGCTTATAATCCTGGAGCTTCACCCCTGATCTGCCTGTAGCAAAAATTACTCAGGAGATGTGAGATGCCTAAGAAACCCATGCTCATTTACAAAAGAGACATTGCAGGGACAAAAGGGAAACTAGATCTAACAACACAATTGGAGGGTTTGAAACATGGTTGGAAGCAGCAAGGTCTGAGGTTCAGAAATTAAGTTTACTAAGAGAAGGTGAAATGCTGAATGAATGAAAAGAGAAATGTAATTCTGTGAACTTGGGTAATACTCGGTTACAATGAGCTCTTTTTAAGCCAATATCAATTTTAAGTCAATATAATGACCCTCCCTTAGGTCCATTTGGCTTTCTCCTCGTTTGGCGTTCGGTCCACTCCAAGCCTGAAGTTAAGAAATTTCCTAACACGTAGACAGATGTTGGGTTTAGTGCCTTCCCTTACATTTAACAAAATTCTGTTTACTTGGAAACATTTGGGTAAAGAAAAAGCAAGTTATGTTACAATATCTGTGGATAGACAAGCTTTTGGGAGAGGACCGGGCAAATGTTTAACCTGCTCTCCTGGGAAAAAATGCACAGGACATCCTTTAAAGTTGAATCTGTATTACTAACATTTTTTTCCATCACTTTCCTAAATCTAGACAATCAACAAAAGAAAAATCAAACCCCAATTTGTATCATTTGCCAATTTTCAAGGTGTAAATACTCAACATTGGATATTTAACAACAGGCTCACCTGAGCCACTAGCAGCTTACTTGCACAGCTGTGCAAGAAATCCCTTCAGCCTGGGACCTCTGCTCCAAGATGCCTAAGGAGTCAATGACTCTCTGATTTCTCCCTTCTCTGCTATGGCTCAGTCCTCCCTTTACTTCTCAAAGGTGTGCTGGAGATACTGTGTTTGCCCCAACCTCTCCAATCCAGATACTCAGACACTCAGAATCTCTTTATCCAGTACTGAGACTGATTCCTCCTCTTACAGAAACTGCTTAGGGCATGAGCAAGTCTCCCACAATGGCTTACATTGATTCCTATACCTTTTCTTTGCACACACAGTTCTGATTATTTGATTCAATGGGGGGGGGGCGGAAACAGGGGCTTTGATTCTTTTCTCCAATAACAGGAAAATTGAATTTGTAACTTTTACTTAAACAGGGCCCAGCAATCTTCATTTTGGTGTCTGCTCTAGGGAAGGGGACGGAAAGGAATATTTATTAAGTACCTACTCTGTGTCAAGCACTGTTCTAAGCACTTTATAAATATTCTTTTATTTGAGTCTCATCACACTCTGGGGAGATAGGGGCTATTATTATCTTCAATTTACAGATAAGGAAACTGAGGAGGTAAAGTGACTTGCCCAGGATCACATACATAGCTAGCAAGTGTCTGAGTCTTTGAAATCAGGTCTTCCAAACTCCAGGCCCAGGGCTCTATCAATCACATCATCTAGCTATCAATGGGTATCTATAGCAAGAGCTATACCTATAACCCCCCCCCCCAAAAAAAAATATAGCAGAAAGGAAGGAGAGGTCAGGGTTGAAAAAAAAAAGTTCCAAAAAAGTAAGGAAGTTTTTATATATCATCAAGATAAGAAGAGAATAGCAAGACAGACTGATTGCTATGCCTAGAGAGCTATAATCTCCACTTGGAGAAATGCTTAATTATAAATATGAGGTGCCTTATTTCCTAAAGGAAAATAGTTTTCATCTCTAATGAAAGCATACACTTGAACACAAAGAATTCATCTAGAATTCCAGAGGCAAAAGGTCAATGGAGAAGATTCAGGCTAGACTACACAGTAACATACCAGAGAAAAGGGAATTTGTAACTTTCAGAAAACCATCTGGGAAATGAGACTGTCTCTGAAGAGATCATTTCTCCCTGGAAGGTTGATGGCAGCTTTTAGGTTTCTAATTATTTCCAAGATTAATTCCAGAGCCTCTGATATGCTTGTCATAGATAAGGGGAAATAGGTGGGATCACTGAACACATTTTAGTACTAAACAATCTGAAATTGATTTTTATATTGGTTTTGATCAAATGAATTGGGAATAATTTTTACTCATAACCTAGGTGATGTGTGTCCTGGGGAGAAACTGATGGTGCTATACCTTTATTATTTCGTGATTATTACTGAGGTTAATGGGCCCCTAGGTGTGTGTGTGTGGGGGGGGGGGAATAGAGTGCAGTGCCTGAGGTCAGGAAAGCTCCCAAACTTGGTAACTATGTGGCCCTGGGCAAGTCACTTAAACAGGACTGCCTCAGTTTCTTGATCTTTAAAATAGGAATGATAATATTTGTGAAGTAAACCTTAAAGCACTATGTAAACACTATCGTTATTTGGAGATGCATTTTAAAAGCTTCTTAGGTTGGTTTTCAGTTTTATGTTAAATTTATACAAGTTCCTAAGATTTTAAAGTTAGTGCTATTTTTATAAATTCCTCCCATTATTAATTTGGAGATTATAGAGGAGAGCCATTTTTTAGTTTTCAATGGGACCATAAGTACCCTGGGAAGAGGAAGTTAGTGTGAATACTCTGATTTATTTAGAAGTTAGAGCTAACACCTAGCAGAAACCTTGGGCTGAGAGAGACAGTGATTTTCTCAGATCAATCATCTCTTTAAGTATTCAAATGTACCATCGTACAAGTTGGAAACCCTATTGGAGAGCACAGAATGAAAACGGTAAAGTTCCCAAAGACTAGGAGGGAATGTTTGGAACCAAAATGTGAACTACACTGTCTATACTGCATGCCAATGATAAATATGGTGATTGCCATAGACCTTAATCACACTGCTGCAGTGTATCCAAAAGGATTTCTTCTATTTGAAGACTGCTAAAATGTACCAAGTAATTTTTTTTAAAAGGGCCTGAGTTAGCCTCAGGAAATTGCCTAACCCTAAATGGCTGCCCCTCCCCCTCCCCCAGTTGCTAGTGTCTGTCTCTGCATTTATCATTATTTCCACTCTCCCCTTGCTCCCACCCCTCTCCCTTTGCCCAACTTCTCTTTTACTGTCCAGGGCATCACCATCCTCCCAGTCACCCAGGTTCCCAACTTTGGTGTCATTCTCAACTTCTTTACACTAATCACACATATCCAATGTTTTTTGTTGTTTGCTTTTTAAACAGAAACAATTTTTTGTTTTTAATGAATTTGTAAACAAAAAAGCTCCCATTTCAAAAAAAAAACACAATCACAGGTCATATAGATGTTTACAGTGATTACATTTACATAAACAACTTACATACAAATTCAGTTCTAAGATGTTAACTTTCTGTGACAATTTTTTTAACAGCAAGAATATTACAGAGTTAATGCAGAATTCTAAAGATAATCTAGTCACTAAATTTTGTCTTAAATCTTCACTTTAGATGCTGTTATTTCTAGCACAGAATCTTTGGTTGCTACCATGTCAGCTGGCTTGCACATAGAAGTCAACAATTTGAAGAATCTTTACAACTTTCAAACCTCAGGGAGGGAAAAAATACTTTTAAGAGTACACAATTGCGAGCATTTACAGGTATTACAACTGTGGTTGAACAATGTTCATGCTGTTCTTATGAAATGAGATTTCACTGCAGTGTAATCTAAAATAAAAGGTAACCAAAATTGTAATATGCACAATTTCTCTCCATCACTTGTGTTCATCATTTAGTTAATTTTTTTTTTCACTGAAAAATGCAAAAATTGGACATGTTTCACTATCTCAGTTAATATTCATGGATCACAGCAGCTACAACTCAGAAGGCAACATCACCAATGTTGACCAGAGCCAGTTTATACTGAAATAAAGTTCTTTATATCAAGTAAATGGTTGTCCACAACCACTGGCAAGTGTACATATGAACGAAAATGTCCAGATTTGGGGAGCAACATAGTCCTATTCCAATCATCTGCTCTACTTCATATGTTTCTCTTCATGCTTGGAAAGCTGTGGGGCTTGGGGGGGGGGGGGTCTGCCGACCCTACCCACTAGAAGAGCTTGCCTTTTAGGTCACTTTCTGCTTTAACATTGTCCAATCGAAAGTGTAGTCGTACTGGTGGTTCAGAGTCCTGAAAAGAATACGAAATAGCTGCCTCAGATACATGTAATCCGGCGCCTCTTCAAAGCGCAGGCCACGGCAGTAGTTGAGATACATGGCAAATTCTGCAGGAAACCCCTGGCACAGAACTTCCACAGGGGTGGACATCTTCTTTTCGCTGATCTTTTCATACTTTTGCTTCTTGGTTGCAGCCTTCAGTCCTTGCCAGGGCAGGCTGGTCCTGTTAAAATACATCAACACATAGCCCAGGGACTCCATGTCATCTCGACGGCTCTGCTCGATGCCAAGGTGTGCATTGATGCTGGCATACCTGGCAGTGCCGGTGAGATTCTTATCTTCTCTGTAGGGTATGTGCTGTTTGGTTCTGTTGTCTCGATACTTTTTGGCCAGTCCAAAGTCAATAAGGAATAGCTTGTTACAATGGCGCCCGATCCCCATCAGGAAATTATCCGGTTTAATGTCCCTGTGGATAAAGTTCTTGGTATGCACATACTCGATTCTGCTGATCATCTGGTCGGCCAGCATCAGCACGGTCTTCATGGTGAACCTACGAGAGCAGAAATTGAAGAGGTCCTCCAGGCTGGGCCCCAGCAGGTCCATGACCAGAACGTTGTAGTCCTTCTCCTGGCCGTACCAACGCATGTGCGGGATGCCCACCCCGCCTTGCAGGACCTTGTACAGCTTGCTCTCGTACAACAGCTGGGGGTGCTTGGCTTTCTGCGACTCCAGCTTCACCGCCACCTCCTCGCCGTTCGTGATGTTGATGGCCAGGTAGATGTCGCCGAACGAGCCGGCCCCCACCTTCCGCAGCAGCTCGTATTTGCCCCCGACTATGCTGCTCGCCATCCTGCAGGTAGGGGAGGAGATGGTGGTGGAGGCGGGGGGTTGGGAGGGTGGCGATCGCGATGGGGACGCTGAGGGGACCAGGCCGGGCAGGCCTCACCCACCGGGCGAGCTTCACGGGCCGGGCCGGAGCCGGACGCTGGCCGCTCCCGCCGCCGCCGCCGCCGCCGCCGCCGCCGCCGCCGCCGCTGCCGCTGCCGCCGCGCCGAATCCGCCTCCTCCCAAGCCGAGCCCGCCTCGGGGTCTGCGGAGGCCCGGGCCTTCCCGACGGCGCAGCTTTTCTCGGGTCCAGCAATCGCTAGACACGGCCGCCGCCGTCGCTGCCAACGCAGGTTTGGTGGTGACGTGCCAGCTCCAAGCGGCGCAGTAGGCGGAGGCGACGTTCTGGCCGCTGCCCCCGACGTCGCCGCCGGCTCACTCCGCCCACGCCGCCATCTTGTTCTTCTGGCTCCAGCCACCACCCGATGCGCCCCAGCGAGTTCCCTCCAATCGGCGGCCGAGGCCTGCTACTTCTACCCTGGTAACATCCCGCCTCTCCTCTGCAGACACGCCCCCCTCTCAAAACTGAGCCCCGCCCGCCCGGGCCCTCTCCGGCCACCCCCCATTCCCCCCGCCCCCGCCGCCTGCGCAATGGCCCCCAGGCCAGCCTTCCCTCAGCTGTCAGCGATCTTTCTGAATTGGCCCATCTGTCACGTCCACCCTGTCCCCCACCCCCCACCCCCCACCCCCCACCCCAGCCGGCAGCCTGCACCTCTTGTTTCCTTCCAAATTCAGCTGGAGGCCTTCCTACCCCACTCCGCTAACACTTTCCCTGGGAGATTGCTGGCCATTTGCATGTATAAAGTATATCTACGCAGTTATTCCCATGTTGTGGCCCCCGTTACAATTGAGCGAAAGAAATAAGGCTATCTTCCCGTCCCCATTCCCTACCCCATTGCCGGGCACATAACACATACTTGTTGACTTATTGTCAAATAGCCGGAATGGATGAGAATAGCCTCGCTTTATTCCAGTTTTGAATATACTTGATATGCTTTCGGACAGATACTGGTTATCTTATTCAGAAAAGATACCTCTATACCTATACTTTGTACGATCGGGGGAGGGGGGAGCATAAATGTTGTGCCTTTGTACTGTTTTGCACAAATGTAGAACTGTTGTACTTTGGCAGAGATTTTCTCCATCTATTGATACTACCGTCATTTTGAATCTTTTCGTTTTTAATATAATTGAAGTAATTGTTTTCCTCGTGTTCAACAATCCTTGCCTTCCTGGCATAAATCCAAATTGATCACACTGAATAATCTTTTGTAGAAATTGCTCTAATTTTTTTTTTGCCAGGCTTTTGTTAAAAATTTAATATAAATATTCATTAGGGATATTGCTTTATAAGTCCCCTTTCTCTGCTACATCCTTCCCTGGTTTAAATATTAGGACTAGAATTCCTTCATAAAATGAACATTCTCAATTTTTTATAAGAATTTGTGTAGTACAAGTAATCATTTTTCTTTAAAAGTTCAATATTCTGTCATCATTTCCTTTCACAGTTACCTATTGTTTCTGTGGTTTGTTCTTTGATACACTCATTATTCAAGATTTCTTTATTAAGGATCCATTTAAGTCTGTGCTTTTTGGTCCCTAAATTAAATGTTCGTTCCTGGGGGTGGGGGTGGGGGTGGGGGTGGGGGCGGGTAGTAGTCTGTTAAGATGTCTCAAAGATTTCGACTGTTTTTTTATTTATTTGAGATTTCTCTGTGTCCTAATACGTGGTCTATTTTTGTAAAAGTGCCATCTGGTAATGAGCTCCGATAAAGGTCACATCATCAGAGCTCATAGGAACAAGGGATAAAAAATACTCTTTGCGACTATAGTTACAGGATTAGATAGGCACAGGAGATAAAATGGACAGTTCTGATTACATGAAAATGAACAGAAACATATAGTTAAAATTATAAGGGGAAAATTAGGACACAAATAGTTAATGGGGAAAACTTTAAAGCAAGTTTCTCTGATAAAATTCTGACATCCGAGAAAATAATATGTACATATGTGTATACACATAAATAAACGTATGTATATATAGATATGTATGTGTATCCTTGCATAAGGAACTTATTCAGGAAGGAAACAAACATTTATTAACTGTCTAATATGTCCCAGACACCCTGAAACACTTTCCAAATATTATCTAATTTGATCCTCACAGGAATCCTGGGAGATAAATACTATTATGTTCCCCAGTTTTACAGATGAGGAAACTGAGGCAGACAGCAGTTAACTGACTTGCCCAACATCACACAACTTCTAAGTATCTTGAGGCCCAATTTGAACTCAGATCTTCTCAATTCTGGGCCCATTTAGTTGCCTCAAAGGATACGGATAAAGAATTTGAACAGGAAGATCTCAAAGGGAGAAATCCAAGTTTTTGTAACCATACTATTCCCCCTGCACCCCCCAAAAATGTTTGAAATTATTGATAAAGAGAGAAATATGGATGTATTTCTGATGTGCCACCTAACACCTATTAGATTAGCAAAGATAATAAAAAGGGAAAGTAATAATAGCTGTCAGGCATGTCAGAGAACATATTTCACTGTTCGTGAAACTGTGAATTGGTAAAGCCATTCTAGAAAGCAAATTATGCTGCAAAAGTCATTAACCAGCACGTACCCTTCCACCTGCTGATGCCCTAGTTAGATGTCCTGTATGATAAAGAGATCAAAGAGGAAAAAGGACCATATGTGCAAAAATATTTTTGTTTTATCAAAAAACAAAGGACAATCATTGACTAGTCAATGGCTGAGCAGTTGATGGTATATGAATGTAATGGAATATTATTGCACTATAAGAAATGGCATAATAAGGGAAATTTTACTGAACTGGTACAGAGTAAAGTAAGCAGAACCAAAAGAACAATTTGGACAATAATGACCATATTTGTAAAAGAAAACAACATTAAGAATTCTGACCAGCCACAGCTCCAGAAGAAACATGCTTTACATGTCCTGAAAGAGGTGTGATGGACTCCACATGCAGAACAAGACATACATCTTCAGATATGACTTCATGTGGGGGGAGTTGTTTTGCTTGATTCTGCTTACTGCTTATAAGTAATGTGTTTTTTTTTTCTTTTCAAATTGGGAGGGATGGGATTTAGGGGTGTGATGAAATAATGGGGTTTAGCAGATACTCAAAGACCCCCCTGGAGATTAATCTAGACTGATTGAATCAAGTGAGAGTGATTGACTGCTGATTAGCCTACTTCAAGTTAACTGGGTTGTAATCACACCTGGCTAGGCCTTAAGAAGGTATTGTTCTCAGAAACTAGACTGTGAACTCAACTTGAGAACACCTTCAAAACCAATGGATTTGGATGCCGCCAACCAATCAGCTTGGAGCAGTGTGTAAGGACGGCCACTGTTCCAGACCTATAAAAAGCTTCCACAATCAGCTTGCTGGGGAGTTCCTGATTAAAGCAGGCTCTTGGAGGAGGACTTGAGGAAGAACCCAACCAGGCTGGAACTCTAGGCTAGATAGGCCTTTTCTTAACTTTCTGAACTCCATGTTAATACCTGTATGCTTTAATAAATGTTTGATGCCCAAAGACTGGTGCTGAAGCTTCTAATTTAAGGCAATCACACAATATAGATTTTAAACATCACAGGGGGAACAGGGAAGGGAAAAGAAAGGAAGAAAGAGAAAGAAAGGGAGGAGGGAGAGAGAGAAAGAAAGGGAAGGAGGGAGAGAGAAAGGAAGAAAGAAAAAGAGAAAGAAAGGAAGGAAGGAGGGAAGAAAAAGGAAGAAGGAGGGAGAGAGAAAGAAAGAAAGAAGGGAGAGAGAGAGTGAGCGAGTGAGCGCGCGCACACGTGCGCGCGTTATCAAAGCATTTTATTACATGCACAGAAAAGAATAAAAGGAAAGTCTGCAGGAAAAAACATAAATAGGACAGCTATGAAAGTTATATGTCATATTTTTGACATGCTTAGCAGGCTGTATATAATAGAATGTTATGGTTTCACATATATTTTTTTTCTATTTGACTTTGAATATGGAAATATTCATTTTTGTGGTTAAGTTCAGAAAGAAAATAATATTTTAAAACTTAATATAAGGATAGCTTTTTTCTTCTTGAACAAAAAATGGACAAAATATATTTTCTCTCCTTCCCACCCCACCCTGAATTGGTAAAAGAGACAGAAAGCAAAAACAAAACCCTCGTAACAAAAGCAGAAAGGTTGTTTGAGTGAGGCACATAAAAGCTGGTTAATTACATGTGCCTTCCTTGTCACACCCTTGGCCATCGCAGCCTTCAACAATAAAGGTATGCCAGGAAAGAACTATGAAAACCTCAGTTGTAACTCGTCCTTCCACAGCAACTCAAGGAACACAGCTGGTGGACTGAAGAACACTAGGTTCTGATTAGATCTGCAGCCCTGATTCAGGGCCTGGGATTAAAGGTACTGCAATTTGCTGGGGTTTGTACAAGCCAAATATCTTGAGATTTTATTGGTATCTCCAGCTTCAGATGACTCTGTAGCCAAAGAAGAAAGCTAAAAGGAGAATTTTACATTCTCTTTGCTAACTTTTAGAAAGCAACATGGGAGCGATTGCCTAAAAAGGGTTTTTGACCCCAAGTATCTAAATCTTCACAAATTATTTCATATTTTCTTATTGTTTATTGTGACCATTAACAGAAGGTGTCCATATATGCTGCATGAGCAAAAGCAGTATAGTCAAACAAAACAAATTCCCACATTGGTCATGCACAAAAAATAGAAATGTCTCCTTCAGTACCCCTTAGTCCATCATTGCTCTATAAAGACATGGATACTCAATTTTCATAAAAGTCTTCTTATTGGTGGAGATTGATTACTCGATGCTGTGTACCTGTTTCAGTGGGACCTCCAAATTGAAAGGAAAATGACCCTTGCTCAGTAATTCTCTGGAACTCAGCAGCGATCTGTCAAAGGCTCATTTATTTTCATTCTCACAAGAATGGACACTGCCAAATAAGTGCTACAGCCAGCAAGGGCAGAGGATAGGGGCTAACAGGCCCTGTTTTAATCCCTAGTCCCTAACACAAAATGGAACCTCCCTTTGTTCATCACCGGCCGATTACTTAAGGGTTACAATCTAGGCTCAAAGCTCGCTAACCAGAATGCAGTATTCTTTTTTTTTTTTTTTTTTTAGTGAGGCAATTGGGGTTAAGTGACTTGCCCAGGGTCACACAGCTAGTGTTAAGTGTCTGAGGCCAGATTTGAACTCCAGTACTCCTGACTCCAGGGCCGGTGCTATATCCACTGCACCACCTAGCTGCCCCATAATGCAGTATTCTTAACCCTAATTTCCATAATTAATCTTTGGGTTCTCAATCAATGGGGGAGGTGACACAGGGACATTCCTTCAATATTCCCTTATATGGACACAGCCCAGAAGAGGACCTCACTGAGACCAGCTCAGGGCTCCTTGAACCATGTGATCTGTGTGCTGGAGGGGAGGGGAGGGAAGGGAGACTGAGACCTTTGTCCTCAAACAGGTCCAGAGGACTGTCATTTGAATGGTGATGGTTTTATCCTTATTGAGAGAGGACTCTTACCCATTTCCTCACATTAGGAAAATAGAAATCCTGGTCTTCTGGTTTCCAAATTTGAGAGAGAAGACATGAGGTTTCAGATGATTTTTAGAAGGAAATTCTAGAAAGAAATTGCCATGTAGAGCTGCTACCTCATTGACATCTCTATCCCCAGTTTACTATATGAAGGACTTCAGGAAACTTCCTTTTGGGTAAGATCTGAGACGCTTTCTTTTAGTCGAGTTACTTCACTTCCAATGGGAGAGCTCACTTATTATGCATTGTCTGCTATACCTTCTCTAATTTAGTTTTATAATATGAGAAAATAATTATTAACAATGGATTTCAAGGCAGCTAGATGGTGCAATGGATAAGCATTGGCCCTGGATTCAGGAGTACCTGAGTTCAAATCCGGCCTCAGACACTTACTAGCTGTGTGACCCTGGGCAAGTCACTTAACCCCAATTGCCTCACCAAAATAATAATTAAAAAAAAAACAAAACAATGGATTTCGGGGCAGCTAGGTGGCACAGTGGATAGAGCACTGGCCCTGGATTCAGGAGGACCTGAGTTCAAATCCGGCCTCAGACACTTATCACTTACTAGCTGTGTGACCCTAGGCAAGTCACTTAACCCCAATTGCCTCACCAAAAAAAAACCACCATGGATTTCTTGGGGGGACCCAGAGATCATTTTCTCAGTCCTTTCTCTCTGACACTCCAGAAAGTCCTGTTCTCCTTAATCTGGGACAAAAGAAAGGGAACAAAAGAAATGGAGATAGATTCTTTTGTCTAGTTGAGTGAAGGACTGGTCAAACCATATCTAGATAATGGACTTTGCCTTAAGCAACTTGAGTGAGGGTCTGTAGAGTTTGTTTTAATATAGACCACCTTTAAATTACATCAACTAGTAGAATTGAATGATGCTAATAAATTAGCTCTGATCAATTTCTAATGACCTGCCTCTATCAAAAAAGGATTAACAACCCTTGGAGTATGCCATGGGTCTTTTTGGGTTTTAGAAGTCTTCTGGGTCTTCTAGGTCTTCTGAGCTCTATGTCTCCTTGAGACCACATGCTTAGTAGAAATGTTCTTATTGTTCCTTTTGCATTTCAACTGACCTAGACTCATGGCCAATTTGTGAAAGCTAAATATTCCCGGCCTCTGATGGTGGTGTATTCAAGAGATGTTGCAAAGGTGAAGTTGACAAGCCTAGGCAAGAGATTGGCTATGGGGGCTGAGAGAGAGTGAGGAGTCCAGGATGACTCCTAGGTTAGGACCTCGTGAGACTTGGATAGTGGTGTTGCCCTCTACAGTAATAGGAAAGGGGAAAGTAGGAGAGGGGAAGATAATGAGTTTGATTTTGGACATGTTGAGTTTAAGTGGTCTACTGGACATCTACCTTGAAATGTGTGAAAGACGGTTGGAGATGTGAGATTGGAGGTCAGCAAAGAATTTGGAGGCAGGATAGGTAGACTTGAGAACCATCAGCCTACACATGGTAAGTCAGCTCATGGGAGCTGACAAAATCCCCAAGTGAAGTAGTATAGAAGAAGAGAAAAGGGTCTAAGACAGAACCCTGAGAGACACCTATGGTGAGAGGGCATAATCTGAAAGAGGATCCAGCAAAGCACACAGAGGAAGAACAGTCAAGGAGTAAGGAGGAGAACTCAGAGAGAGAAGGGTGGCCCAAAAAGCCTTAGAGAGAAGAGTATCAAGGAGGAGAGACTGATTAACAGCATCAAAGGCCACAGAGAGGTAAAGGAGACTGAGGATTAAAAAAACAGGCCAGAGGCAGCTAGGTAGCACAGTGAATAAAGCACCTGCCCTGGATTCGGGAGGACCTGGGTGCAGATCCAACCTCAGACACTTGACACTTACTAGCTGTGTGACCCTGGGCAAGTCACCTAACCCTCATTGCCCCAAAAAAAACCCCAAACCAAACCAAAACAAAAACCAGGCCATTGGATTTGGCAATGAAGAGATCATTAGTAACTTTGGAGAGATCAGTTTCAGTAGAATGATAATGTTGAAAGTTGGGTTATAAGGGGTTAAGAAGAGAGTGAGAGCAACACGACTAATGTGAAATATGTTTAATGTGATTGTACATTTATAACCTATATCAAATTGCTTTCTGTCTTGGGGAGAGGGGAGAGAAGGGAGGGAGGGAGAAAAATTTGGAACTGAAAATCTTACAGAAATAAATGTTGAAAACTATCTTTCCATGTAACTGGAAAAAATAAAATGCGATTAAGATTGAGGGGAAAAGAGAAGAGATTGAGAGGAGAGAGAGTAGAGGCACATATTGTTTATGAACTTTTCAAGGAGTTTAATTACAAAGGACAAAAGAGAAATAACACCTAGTTATCAGGGATGGAAGGATCAAGTGAGGTTTTTTTCCAGTTTGGCGGAGAAATGGGCATGTTTGTAGGAAGCAGGGAATGAGACAGGAGACAGGGAAAGGATGAAGATAAGTAAGAGTGGGAAGGAGAGAGCAGATAATCTGTTGGAGGGAACAGGATGGAATAGGATCACGTATACAGGTAGAGGGGTTGGTCTTGGTAAGAAGTGAGGCCACATCATCATGTGAGATGGGGGGGGGGTGAAGGAGGAGAGGGGGCAGAAGGCACCTGAGGGATAGGAGATGAGGAAGGGGGAGAAGACAGAGCTTACAGTGAATGGCCTCAATTACTTCTGTAATGTATGAGGCAAGATTCTCAGCTTGGGGGTGGGGGGGCAGGGAGGGAGCCATGAGAGGTTTGAAGAAGAATGAAGTTTTGAAGAGCCTCTGTGAAGAGTGGTAGAGTGCATTGATGAAGGAGGTCGAATAGGATTGCCTAGCAGCAGTTGTTGTCCTTCATAATTGAAGAGGACCAAATGACATCATGATGTCAGGGTCAATGTACAGTGTGTCCAACTGTGGTTGATCAAACCAATATGAGTTCTGAAGGCTCTACCACAGGTTGGGCACAAATAGTCCTCATGACCATTTGGGAGGGAGATGTCTCTAAACTTGTGCATTTCATGTTTCCTTTGAGTTCCCAGAGAACAGAGCCTTCTCTGATGCAGGCACGCCATGCTAGATGACCCTGTTCTAGTGTCTCTGACAAAAGCAGTAAGGACCCAGTTGTGGTTGTATAACATCAATTTGTAGCAGACCCAGTCAAAATGGTTGCATGATTTTTCCCCATCAGTGGCACATGTGTAGGAATGGTAGCAGTAATCCAAGGCTGAGGCTTGGCAGGCTGTAGTCAGCTATATGATGAGGAGGATAGAGATTCAAAAGAGGAAGACTGCAGAACTGAGTTGGTTCATCAAGGGGTCACATGGGGAGAAGAGGAGAGGACCTGGGTGAGAATTGAACACAGAGGATGGTATATTTGAGGGTGATGCCAAGATCAAAGGTGTGACCATCTTTGTATGGCTGAGGTGGGATACAGGAGTTGTTGTTTGAGAATTCTCAAAGAGGACCATGACATCAGAGCTGATGTCCTGACTTGCACTGAATTGGATTTAAGTGAGGGAGGGCTGTGCAAGGTCACTAACTTCACTGTCTCTTCTAGAGCCATCTGGGTCCAGTGGCCAGATAGATAGATAGATAGATAGATACATACATACATACATACATACATACATACATACATACATACATACATCCAACAGGACAACTGGAAATGACCCCTGATGTTTAAGGCAGTTGGGGTTAAGTGACTTGCCCAGGGTCACACAGCTAGTATCAAGTGTTTGAGGCAGGATTTGAACTCATGTCCTCCTGATTCCAGGGCCACACTGTGCCACCAAGCTGCCCCAAAGGGTAGAGTAGTAATTCATGGGAAGTGAGTAGGTTGAGGAATAGAGTGTTGAATATTTGAGGAAAAGTCAATATGTATGTTGAAGTCCCCTAGTATCAAGACAAGAGTTGGAGAGGAGGGAAAAATTGTGAGCCAAGTACCGGACTCATTGAGGAAGGAAGGGGAGTGACCTGGAATCATTCCCCTTTCCACTGCACCAGCCAGCCTTCCATATATTAGAGGAGATACAGAGGAGATGAAAGCAAGAGTAATGTCAATAAAAATCCCAGCCTCCATTTCTTGAGCACTGCAAAGTTTACATGGTACTCTCCTCACCACAGCCCTGTGAGGTAGATAAGGCAAGTATTATTATTCCCATTTTATAGAAGAGGACAACCTAGGCTTGGAGAGGTATGTGACATATATAAGGTCATGGGGCTAGCATCTTAGATAGTCCACTACTTGTTCTACTACATCACACTCCTTTTCAGCAGCAGCAGCAACAACAGTGACAACAAAGGGGGCTGACATTTATATAGTGGTTTGAGATTTACAAAAGGCTCTGCAGCCATTTTCTTCTTTGGTCCTCACAATAAACCTGTGAGGCACTACTTACCTGCTAATGCAGGTGTTACTATTTCCATTTTACAAATCAGAAAACTGAGATCCATAGAGGTTATTCCATTTGCCCATCATCACACAGGTGGGGAGCATCCAATGTGGGATTCAGACCCATGCCTCTCCTGAGCACTGGTCCCAATCTCTTTGCACTATCACACATTTGCTGATGAATATCTCAAAGTGCAACATACCATGGGAAAAATGTATATATATATATATATATATATATATATATATATATATATATATATATTTTTAGTGAGGCAACTGGGGTTAAGTGACTTGCCCAGTGTCACACAGCTAGTAAGTGTTAAGTGTCTGAGGCCAGATTTGAACTCAGGTACTCCAGACTCCAGGGCCGGTGCTCTATCCACTGCGCCACCTAGCTGCCCCAAAATATATAATTTTTTAAAAAGCTCAGGCCTCAGCTCAGGTTTGGGAAGATGATGATAATGGAGGACAGAGAGCTTTATGTTCAACTTTTGTCTTGCTTCATTTTTCTCTGCTAAGGAAAATGCTCTTTGGGCAGGAAAGACACAAAAATGGCAAATGAGGCACAACAAAAGATAAGTGAGGTCATAGTAAGAGGCCACCAAGTTGTCCTGGCTGAATTTCAATGACCTACCTAGTCCAAGTGAATTCCATCCTCTATAAGAACTTGTAAGTCTGAGCTGTGCTCAGAGGTCCAGGATGCCAGGAAAGAAAGAAACAAGAGCTCTGTTCCTGAGACCACAGTGCCCAGTTATTCCCTCGACTCAGGTATATCTTTAGCTACTAAAGAATTGTTAGATGAACAGAGGAAGGTTTTGTTGACCAGAAGGTGGATAAATAGCTCAGCCATTGTGTTATTTGAAAGATTCAGGAGAGCAAGACAAGAGAAGACCCAATGTCCTGAACTTCAGAACAAGGAGGCAAACTACCGAGTGGGCCAAAAGTCATGATTTTAAAGTAAGTTTTTGTTTTTGTTTTGTTTTTTTGGCAGGGCACTGAGGGTTAAGTGACTTGCCGAGGGTCACACAGCTAGTTAAGTGTCAAGTGTCTGAGGCTGGATTTGAACTCAGGTCCTCCTGAATCCAAGGCCAGTGCTTTATGCACTGCGCTACCTAGCTGCCCCCCAAATAACTTTTTGAAAATTATTTTCTTTCTTTTTGCCATTTATGAGATTTGATTTTTCACACACAATGTAAAATTCATTTCCTATATATACTATATATGACGCTATGCTACTGTAAATTCAAAACAAAACCCAAAAGAGTTATTCAGTATTGAAACCCCTTCCTGACTTTTGGTCCACCCTCTACAAAATCTGTGAGCTTGACTTTGGGTCCTGACCAATAACAGAGGAAGAAAGTGATGACTTTAGAACCATTGGGGGCTTATATCTCTGTGAGAGAGAGTTGGGGCTCATCAACTTTTGCCTTAAAACCCTCCCTGTTTCTCCTGAGGAGGATATCCTCCTAAAGCACCCAAGTTCACAATTCACAGGATCTTCCATCTAGAACTCCAAAGGACCCTGGAGGCAATCTTGTCCAACTCCTTCATTTTACAGGTGCGAAAACAGAGGCTCAGAGAGATGATGTGATGTTATTTGCTCAGGGTCACAGAGTCAAATTTTGAAACTTGGGTTCTGAGATTTGAAGTTCAGCCTCATGGTCATGGTCATCCTCAAGTTTCCTTCCTTCTTCTCCCTCCCCCAAGTGTCCAATTAGATTTCAAGTTCTGTCTATTCTGCTTCCACAACATCTCTCCTATTTATTAATCACTCCCTATGTGCCAAGTTGGTCAGGTTTTTCCTCTAGAGGCCAAGCAAAACATTGAGGATATAAATACACAACACACACTCATGAATACACATACATACATATACACATAGACATATTTTAATATATGAAGAAAGAGAGAGAGTATTTGCTTTCAAGGAGCTTATGTTCTAATAGGGGAAGACATCTCAGTAGAGAGAAGTTGTTACCAGGGAAGGGAGTTTTGCTCTGGGGTGGTGAGAAGTTTGCAGTTGCAGGTAGATGATGAGATAGCCTGGGATTGTGGCTGGTTGGCATGTGAAGCCAAAGCTTTTTCTGGTGTCTAGGGCCAGTATAGGAAAGCAGTGTGGAAAAGGGATTGGACTTTTGTTGGTTGGGCCAAGATGGGGAGGAGAAATGGTTAGAAGTTGCAAGCAGGCAGGAAAATTTAGATTTAATTGGTTTGGATTAGATGGCTTCTGAGGTTCCTTTCAGCTAGATCTATCATCCTATTTTACACCACAGCCCTTTCCACTGGGCCATTTTCCCAACTCCCGCTTGCATTCCAGGTTTGTATTCCTCTGAGAGTCAAATTCTACAACTCTTAAAGTTCTAAAAGTAATCCTGAGGGGTTATGCTTCTAACAATGTTATTCCCAAACCCCTACCAGTGTGCATTCCATTTATGATCAGCCAGAAGACTGTAGTTTTTAGTGAAATTATTTGCTGTGAGGAAATGGGGAATGGTCTCCTCTCAATAAGAATATAATTGTCACCATTCAAATTACACTCCTCTGGACCTCTTTGAGGAAAAAGGTCTCCTTTCCCCCCCTCCCCCTCCAGAAAACAAAATCACATGGTTCAGGGAAGCCCTGAGTTGGTCTCAATTAGGTCCACTCCCGAGCTATGTCCATATAAGGGAGGACTGAAGAATTGTCCCTGTATTACCTCCCCCATTGGCTAAGAACCCAAAGAATAATTATGGAATTAGGATTAGGAATACTGCATTCTGGTTAGCTAATTTTTGTGGTTAGATTGTAACTCTTGAGTAATCAGACCAGTGATGAAAAAGGGGAGGGTCCATTTACCTTAGGGACTAGGGTTTAAAATGGGGCCTGTGATTTAGGGGCAACGCCAAGATAGGGGAGGAAAGACATTAAACGCACAGAGCTCCTGATACAATTACCCCAAAAACAGCAATAAAAGAACTCCTGGAGCAGAAAAAAAACCACAAAAAGATGGGCTGAGATTATTTTCCAGCCAAAGACAGATTAAAGGGGGCCTGTGCTGGGCTGTAAGAATAGTCCAACCCTGTGATTACACCGACACAGATCCCAGACACATTGCACCATAGGAACTTATCCCTGAGCCTCCGAATCAGCTGCAGCACCTGCATCTTCTGGAACTAAGCTTACAGTTGGGTGAGAGGGTTGAACGGCTGGCCGGGGTAGGGGGGAATACAGTGGTGTCTGCTGGACCTAAAGAGGCATTCGGCTATCCCACCCCAGCAAGGAACCAGGAAGAAATCCTAAGCAGAGGGAGGCCCAGGTAGGGGAGGGGTGCAGGCTTGTCAGAGCTAAGAACCACAGCACACAAAGTTCTGCTGGCTGGTTAATTAGCAAGTTGGCTTGAGGTTATCTTCAGACCAGAGAACAGGCCAGGCAAAAGAAAAAGCTGCCCTCCCTCAAACCAAAACACTTGGGACCCTCTGAAGCTCGTAACAGTGTAGTTTGGAAGGAGGGCCCCACTGTAAGAAGGAGTTAAAAGTCAAGTAAAAGACAGAAAGAGGAGCAAGCAAAGAAAGTTGAGAACTATTGAAAGTTTCTTTAGCAACAAGGAAGATTGAGGTGCACCGCCAGAAGAGGATAACAACCTCAGAGTCCCAACATCCAAAGCTTCCAAGAAAAATATGAATTTGTCTCAGGCCATGGAAACACTCAAAAGGGACTTTGAAGAGAGAAAGTAGGAGAGACAGAAGGAAGATTTAGAGAGGTGGAGGAAAGAATGGAAAGAGAAATGAGAGCAATGCAGGAGAGTCATGAGAAAAAAGTCAACAACTTGAAAAGCCAAATGTAAAAGGAGATACAAAAGCTCTGTGAAGAAAATTATTGCCCAAGAATTAGGATTGAACAAATGGAAGCTAGCGACTTTATGAGAAACCAACACACAGTAAAGCAAATCCAAATGAATAAAAAAATAAAGGGCAATAGGAAATATCTCCTTGGAAAAACAGCTGACCTGGAAAACACATCCAGGAGAGATAACTTGAAAGTTATTGGACTACCTGAAAACCATGACCAAAATAAGAGTTTAGACAGCATCTTCCAAGTGATTGTCAGGGGAAATTACCCTGATATTCTAGAAGCAGAAGGTAAAATAGACATTGAAAGAATCCACTGAGAACCATGACATGGAGGTGGAGGCGGGGGGGGGGGGAAGTGTCATGACTTGCAGTAAATTTGGATTTAAGTGAGGGAGGGCTGTGCAAGGTCACCATCCTTACTCTTTCCTCCAGAGCCATCTGGGTCCAGTGGCAAGATATATATCCAGATTACTGGAGATGGCCCCAGATGTTTCAAGGCAATTGGGGTTAAGTGTCTTGCCCAAGGTCTCACAGCTAGTAAGTGTCTGAGGTTAGATTTGAACTCAGGTTCTCCCAGCTTTAGGGCCAGTGCTCTATCCACTGTGCCACCTAGCTGCCCTAAAGAACAATAGTAGTGAGGAAGATGTATAGGATAGGTCTTTGGCAAAGGGATAACACAACTCCTAGAACTTTATGGCCTAGAATTCCTTTTTTGAGTCCATTTCTTCTTTGGTGAAAGGGTTCAAGTACCTTGAAGCTACCTCCCTATTCAGGGTGATTCTCTTACCACATCTTGGGAGCAAAGTGACACAGCAAAGACAAATTCTTTGCTGTGTCACTTTGCTCCCAGGTAAATGTGTTGGCTCCTACTGGTCCATTCTCTCTGATTGCAGCTGGATGCACTGCATGCTACTGGTCGAATCTCTCTGATAAAATGATCAGATGAGGGACGGTGGTAAGGAAAGATAATGAAACTTCTTCCCCCAAGATTGATTCCCTTTCAGGGGCTTGGTTTCAATTCTGGAACTGGAATCCTTAGCTCCTAAACCTGAAGTCTTCTATCTGTAGATTGGTCCACTGCTGAAATACCTACAGCTATTTAATACCAACAATAATAAGAAGCTAACCCAAGGTTACTGTATTTGGTCAATTAGTTATTCCCTTCTTAACTCAATTAAAGAGATTCAAACCTTATAAAGAGATCATAGGGCTAGACCATCTTGTTCCCACATTTAAAACTTCATCCTGCACTTACAGGGATTACATTAACTTGAGGAGGGAAGTGTGGAACTCCTTCCTTATATTATGATTCTGTGTGTACATCATATCCTTCTGCCCACTCCTTAGAATGGCTCTATTATATTCTATCATGTGTAACACTTAGTTCTGTAAGGTTAAATAGTAGTACATTTCAAGAACCTTGAAAGCAGGGACCACATATTTTCATTTTTATAGACCAATAGAACAAAACCAGTGCTGAAGCATTTGGCAAGGAGAGGTCAGAGATGCAGCAGGAACTAGACCTGATCTTGTAAACCGTAATGGGCAGGAACCTGAATCAACCAATCTGTTATATGCTGACCCCAGATATGGACAAAATTCCTTTGTGCTATCATAATCTTTTATCATTTCATCTTTCCCTCTGTTTTATGAACTGAATTCCTGCACTCCATCTCAATGACCATCATATTCTTTTTTGTGGGGCAATGGGGGTTAAGTGACTTGCCCAGGGTCACACAGCTAGTAAGTGTCAAGTGTCTGAGGTTGGATTTGAACTCGGGTCCTCCTGAATCCAGGGCTGGTACTTTATCCACTGCGCCACCTAGCTGCCCCCCCCCTCCCAAAGACCGTCCATAGTCTTGATCTTGCCGTTGCCCATATGTGTTTTGGTTCCATTTTCAGGAATGTGGAAAGTGCTTTTTCTGATTAGAACCTTCTGTCTATCCTACTGCATGGTGTTGAGACGGATAAAGGCCTGGAAGGAGTAGTAGAATTTAATGGATTAGTAAATGAGAAGCACAGTCACCTGAAAGAAATTAGAATAGGCCACGAAGCTGCAGGCTCTTAAGAAACCAAACTGGAAATAATATTTTATTTGGCAAAAAGGGATCAGCCTTTAGCAAAGTTATGCAATGGGGTTTGGGTGTCTAAGAAAACCATCAATTTGCTAGAGACAGATTCATTGAGGGAAAAGGAAACTGGAAGCAGAGCAGCTTAACAGCAGAAATTAAATGTCTTAAGAGACTATGAAATGTTAAATCAATTGAAAGAGAAGTGCAACCCTGGGACCTGCAGCAGCCACTCTAACTGCATTGCATTATGGTGCACTGTGGAAAGATGACAGACAGGAAATGGGTTTTTGGAGGACCCCGGATCCAACTCCCCTCCCCTAATGTCCCCAGTAAAGCTTTAAGAAATTGTTAACCTGGAAATTAAGGAAACAATCAATATAGGAGAAAATAAGGTCTTTAAATGGGGCAGAGGAACTATAGCTCGTGGTATGGCAAAGCAAGAAGGTAGGAATACCCAAAGATGAGAACCGAGGACAGGGTTTTTATGGGGTTAACAGAAGAAAAGGGAAGGGGGGGGGGAAACCCTGCTCCTGAGTCAGGTACAGAAACTAGTAACTACTTAATGTAAATGAACCTTTTACAAAAGAAACCATAGAACTGCTCCAGAGTTGAGTATAGACCCTACTTAACTCTAAATAGAAACTAAAGGTAGGTGGACCCTTTTATATAATAACACAAAGTCCAGGGAGTAAGGGGGTGGGGGATTATTTTGCTTGGAGGAAGGTCCATCAATGGATGATCAGCCCCAGGCAATTCACCTGCCTGGGGAAGGGGATTGGGTGGGGAATCAGTCAGTTCTCAGTAAATTTGTAGTTATCAAAATTCACCAGAAAACCAAAATGAATCAGCCACAAATTCTTCCAAGATGGCTGGATCTGCATAGAACAAGCTAATCTTGTTGACCCTCTCACTGAGGCTCATGGGATTGGGAAAGGATGTGGTCAAATCTGTTAGGCACGGTAAGCGGTGTTTGTGCCATTTCTGTTCACCTTTGTGTCTGTAGCTCCCCCCATACTGTTGGGGGCAGGGGTCGTTTAGTGCCTGTCCATTTTTTGGTTTCACCAGCTCCAGATTCACCCTACCCCCCTCTTCTTTCACTTCAGCTAGGCCCCAGGAGCCTCTGGTGAGTGGTTGGAGGGGGGAGAGGGGATTCCTCAGGGAGGGGCCCTCCATTGCCTTTCTTCCTTCGTTTTGGGGTCAGGCTGGGTGGGGATTAGGAGGGGATTAAGTGAATGGGGAGGGGGGGAGGGAAGCTGCAGCTTTGCATCAGGGTGGGAGATCCGACGGGAATTCTGCCTCAACCAGGCGCTCTGCTTCCCATTGGCTACCGGGGATAAAGAGCAGGGCTCTAGAGGCTCAGGCCCCCTGGCCTGGGCCCGGGCCTGGGGCAGGTGCGGGGTGGGAGCGGAGCTCTGCGGCAGCTGGACCGGCTGCTCCCATTTGGCTGCCCGGGATAAAGAGCAGGGCTAAGAGGTGCGGGCCTGCCCGCTATGCCCAGGCGGACGGACAGACTGACAGATTGAGTGGACTCCTCCCGCACTCCCTGCGCTGTGGGCCCAGGCCCTGATCCTCCCACAGCCCTCTACCCCATACCGGACCCCTTTGTCCGCAAAGCCACGAGCCTTTCTGCGGCCTTTTCCAGCCCAAGCTCCCTCCCTGTTCCATCCCGGGAGTTTCGACTCCACCGGATCGTTCATTGCAAAGTGACTGCGGCGGCAAGTTGTCTGACCTGCCTTGCTCCCTGCCCCTCCCCATCCAGAAGCCGCCATGGCTCGCCACAAGTGCTGATTGGCCAAGTTTACACATGCTAAGTAGCATCATGGAAACACTAATCGGACTTGGACTTCTCAATGGATGCAGTCGAACGTTATTAATCAAAGTGTGTAAGCAATACCCTCTAAGAATTTTTGGTGAATTCCTGGGCCCAGATCCTCTCAGTGATCCCTCCCACCTTGGGCCATTTGACTGAAGGTCAATAAATCCGGAGGTAAGGCAGGAAGATAAAAAGGTTGGTTAGCAGCAGCCGATGAAAAGTTGCCTGGTGACAAGCAGAGTGGGACAAAGAGAGATGAACACATAAAAGGTTTTACTCAGCCTTAAGGCAACATTACAGGGGAAAAAAGGCAAGTCTTTGGTGAAGCTCAGCCAGTTTCTTTATTTGGGAGGTTGAGTAATAGGCATGGGATGTCAGGTGTTTGGGGGGAGAATATGTTATACCTGGGGTTAGATCACCTTTTCAGCCTTGGGGTCTCTGGAGTTGCCCCAAATCAGTTTTACTACAGTGGGATATTTTCCCTGAAGTTAATCTTATTAGTGATCCTGGCAGAAAATCTCTAAGATAGTGGAGTCCTCCTTGAAGATAGGATTAGTAAAGCTCATCCTGTTCTTGTCAGCCTGAAGGGCTGTATTGATGCAGCCCCATTGCTCTATTTCCTTAACCTTGAGACAAAAATGATCCAAGGGTCCATTGATTAGATACTCCTGTCAATCTCCAAATTAAGGAAGCAGAGATAGTTATTTGCAGATGTTATTTACATATAGAGCAGTTAACCCCAAGGTTAACATATTCCCTCCCCTCCAAGGGGCAGCTCGATGGCACAGTGGATGGAGGAGGTCCTGAGTTCAAATGTGACCTCAGACATTTAACACTTACTAGCTGTGTGACCCTAGGCAAGTCACTTGACCCCAATTGCCTCACCAAAAAACAACAACAAAAAAACATATTCTCCCCCAAATCACCTGACATCTGTCCCCTTTACTCAACCTCCCAACTAGAGAAAGTGGCTGAGCTTCACCAGACAGGCTTTTTGTTTTGTTTTTGGTTTTGCCCCTGTAATTTTGCTTCAAGATTGAGTAAAACCCTTTATGTGTATCTCTTTGTTCTACTCTTTGCTTGTCACCTGGCGACTGTTCATCAGCTGCTGCTAACCAAACTTTTTATCTTCCTGCCTTGCCTCCGGATTTATTGACCTCCAGTCAAATGGCCCAAGGTGGGAGTGCACATCTGGATGGGGAAAAAAGTCAGAGAGCTCAAAGCAAGGGCTTCAGCAGTCTCCTCTAGAATGTGAAGACATAAGCAGAATTGGTTACAGTGGAATTTTCCAGAAAGCATGAGGGGGAAGATAAGTTACACATGGCTGGAAACAAGTAACAGAAGTGGGGAAGATAAGGACACCTGCCAACTGCTGAGAACTGGGGCTGGGGCTTCTTCCCCAGCCTTGTGACCTTCCAGCTTCCAGGAACAATGTCTGGAAGCTCAAAATAGAGATTGGGGCAGTGTTCTCTTCTTATCATAGTAGTGGCAAGAAGTCTCGGGGAAGGTTTCTAACCGTCCGTTCACAGTTTTTCTCATCCCAGTGGTACCCAGAAGCTGGAGCCAGATATTCTCTTGCCACAAACTGGAAGGTTACTTTTTCTGGGAAGAAAACTTGCAGCCTACCTCCTCCACAGAACAAAGCGACAACTTGCTATCTTAGAGTTGCCAATAAACTTCTTTCATACTATACTTACAAGGTTCCCCCTCAGCTTAGCTACGTGTCTGCTTCAGAGGTGATCATCTGGCATGTCTTCCTTAATCAGCACTTCCCTCCAGGGATCACACACATGCTCAAGTTTCAGAGGTGTGTGTGTGTGTGTGTGTGTGTGTTGAGTCTTAGGAAAAGGCTGAGATGACTGGGGTCTCAGGTAGATTTTTTTTTCACACATTTAAAAGCTGTGTTCCTAAGTTGTTTACTACATAATTTGATTGGTAGTTGACTACATTCATTACCGACAAAGTCATTTATATTTTTCATTGGTGGTCTATCTTTATCAGAGGGTCCACATATGTTTATCAGCTATTTAAAAACAAACATGTTGTTTGCTACCTCATACCACACATGCTTATTTTATTAAATAGAAAGAACTTAGAGAAAAACACTTACTCAAAATAGCTTAGTCACAAAATAGAGGCTTAAAACAAAATGGAATTAGTTATGCTAGGTTGACAAATTATCTCATTAGCATAATAAAACTTATTCTCACAACATGATCACATATGCTATTTTGAGAAACTTGTTCCTATTACCTTGTTGTTCAGTTGTGCCTGACTTTTTGGAGCCACATTTAGGGGTTTCTTGGCAGAGATACTGGAATGGTTTGCTTATTTCCTTCTCCAGCTCATTTTACAGTTGAAGAAACTGAGGCAAACAGGGTGAAGTTACTTGCCCAGGGTTACACAGCTAGTAAAATGTCTGAGGCCAGATTTGAACTCAGGTCTTCCTGACTCTGGGCGTGGTGTTCTATCCACTGTGCCACATAGCTTCCCAATCCTATTACCTTACTAAGGTACTAAAACTTATTCTCATTACATTCCACTCTCTGGTTTCTGTCTATCCCTGAAGCCATCTGAACTAATTTATGACCACCTAGGATGACTGATATAATAAGTATTATTAAAACAATCCAAATAGCAATTCCAGAGTCATGCATCATTTATGTTACTTAGGATTAGAACAAATGGCACACACAAGCATTCATATCCCGTTAAGAATTGAAACATTTCTAAATAAGGTGTTAATGGACTGAGGGAGACTCAAACCCAGATCCTTCCAGCTATCACAGGGTCTCTGGTGGTGAGAAGTTTTCTGTGGCCCAAACCACTGCAAAGGAGCAGATGTTGCAGTTGTTACTTTCTTCCCGTTCCAGTGTATGTCCAGCAGCCTTTTGCCTGGCACCAGTGATCATGCCAGTCATAATATATCTTTCCAGTTGCAGAGTTCAGCCTAAATCTTTATTTTCCTGGACCACCTCTTAATGATACCTAAGCAATTGCTACTGTATCTTGGTCAGGTTATGTTGTATTTTAGTCAAATCAAAAGGTTGTATCCCCTCTACGTCCAATGGGATTGGTAAGAAAGGATGAGTGTGTATGTCTCTTTCTGCTTGAAAGTTGGGGGTGTAAGGATTCATGTTCCCAACTGTCATACTGCTGATGTTTCATGTCAACATACATCCTTCTTATAGTTCAAGATATTCATTGCGTCAGTACCATCTTGAGAAAGTGGTTGTCCTTAGGGGCCCATAGACAAGCAATGCCCAGTTCCTGCTTGCTGTGATTTTAGGTGGTGGGGCAGCTAGGATTCTACAAGCACAGAAATTTCCTTCTCTGTTGGTGTGAGATCTTCAATTGAGACAATAAGTTTCCTTACTACCTTACCCACTCTGATTTGTCCCAGAATGTTTGCCCTATGAAAACCAAATCCTTATTGGGAACTGGAGAAAATCTGGTGCCACTGTGGCATACTCCTACAGAGATTGCCTGTTGGGCTTAATATACTGCGTCATCATCAGCAGCTTCTCTGATCAGTGGGCATTGTCTGGCCAGGCCACATCCATTGTCTGATGAGGTATTCCCCTGGGACCAGGCAGGGTCTGCTTGCTATACTGAGTATATTGAAGAAGATTTCTAGTGACTGTAAAACTTATCACCATATAGAATCTTACCCCCATCCCATATTAAAGAGTTCTTGACCTTTGGACTCTTGATGACTTGGATGAGATAACCAAAAAGTATGTTTCAGGATTGAAATAGTATTATTATTTTTTTCAGGGAGGCAATTGGGGTTAAGTGACTTGCCCAAGGTCACACAGCTAGTAAGTGTTAAGTGTCTGAGGCCGGATTTGGACTCAGGTCCTCCTGACCCCAGGGATGGTGCTCTATCCACTGTGCCACCTAGCTGCCCCAAACAGTATTATTAATGATGGGGTCAATCTTAGTTTTGAATGTTGTTGTTTGGACTCCATCTGATAGTCTGTGAGTACTCAAGATGTCCAACCAAAGTCATATTGGAAATGTCTCTCTCTAATCCTGCTTTAGATACTTTGGCCCTGAGTAAAGAGATGACCCAATGGGCCTAGTCATGTGCAGTGGCTCCTGTTGGTGGTCCAATTCATCTAGTTATCCAAAGTCTTGGATCCATTATCTTCCTTTTGCCTTCCCAGTGTGATTGTAGTCAGGGTTTGATTGGTTCCATTTCCAGGGTTCATTCAACTCTTTCTTGCATTTTGGCAGGTATTGTGCGACATCAAAGTCTCATTTACTACATGACATTTAACTTCTCCCTAATATAGGTTTATCTTTGGTCATTACTAGAGGCATTATGGAGGGTACAACCATCCACTCTGGGAAATGTATGGTGGCATAATTCTGTCCCTATATCTGACCCCTCTAGAAGATGCATGAGCTGTGCTACTTAGGACCTGGGCAGAGTGACCATGGATTGACTAGAAGAGTACAAAGGAGAGCAGAGCTTGTCGTCAGGAACAGTCTCCTAAAGGTCATCTTGGATCTGGACTCAGTGTACCGCTGTTCTGGGTCCAGGAGGAACACATCCTCTAGCCTGTCCTCCATGACTGAGGTGAACTTTTGGTACCCAATCATTGACATCATTTTCTTTCAGCTAGGTCGATGAAAGATTTAGTCATTTCCAGAAGCTGGCAAGTAACACCATAGGGTCCAACAGAAGTAGCCAGGCAAATGGGAACCCACAGGTGTCCAAGGACTTCCATCCAATGAAGGGGGAAAATAAGATGTGTTCATCAACTATTACTGTTGCCATGGAGCTTACACCATGGATCGAAAAGTCTACAAATCAAGTAGTGATGCCACAAATACAGAGAATCAGGAATTGACACAGGTGTGATACAAGTCTACATAGAGCCACAGCTGAGTGACATCACAGGAATCAAACTACTCAGGCCTGTGATACCCAAGCTACAGCAAGTGTCATAAGATGTTGCACAGGAAGGGTGTGTGGGGGGGGGGAGGGAGAGAGAGGGAGAGAGAGGAGGGGGAGGGAGAGGGAGGGAGGGAGAGAGGGAGGGGGAGGGAGAGGGAGGGAGAAAGGGATAGAGAGAGGGAGAGAGAGAAGGGGGAGGGAGAGAGAGAGAGAGAGAGAGAGCGAGCGAGAGCGAGCGAGAGCGAGAGAGCGAGAGAGCGAGAGCGAGAGCGAGAGCGAGAGCGAGAGAGAGAGAGAGAGAGAGAGAGAGAGAGAGAGAGAGAGAGAGAGGGAGGGAGGGAGGGAGGGAGGGAAGGGGAGGGACAGGAGAAAAGCACAGACTCGTATGAGTAGAAAGGTGCTGATGCCACTGCAAGTGCACATCTGTCAAAAAGAAAAAGAATCAGGTGGGTCTCTATATGTAAGCTGTTTTTAAGGGATCTGGTATAATTCACTAAGTCTATCAGTGAACCATATTGTATTTTTATTTCCTGTTCCAATCATATCTACTGGAATTAATGAATGATCTGAGGGTCTGTTCCATCACATTTTGGCTCTTTTTGGAAAGGCTTTAGTCATTGTTGTTGTTCAGTTATTTTTCAGTCACATCTGACTCTGTGACCCCATTTGGAGTTTTCTTGACAAAGATACTGGAGTGGTTTGCTGTTTGCCATTTCCTTCTCCAGTTCATTTTACTGATGTGGACATGAGGCAAACAGGGTGAAATGACTTGCCCAGGGTCACACAGCTAGTGAGTGTCTGAGGACAGATTTGAACTCAGGGACTTGAGTCTTCCTGACTTCAGGCCCAGCAGTCTATTAACTGTAGTTAATGGTCTTTAAATTTGTCACTTAATCCATATCCTGGTGGCCTTTATTGGCCAAACTCCAGGGTATTTTCCTTCCTCTCTCAATGAGCTCAGTGCCTGCCTCAGTCTAACCCTGCTATCATTCCAAGGCAGGCCTTCTTAAACTTTTTTCACTTGTGACTCCTTTTCACCCGAAAATTTTTTCCATGCCCCTGGATATACAGGTATATAAAGTAGCTATACAAATCAAACATTTCATGCCAAATTCTTCATGACTCCCACATTCAGTTATGACCCTCATATAGGGTCACAGCCCACAGTTTAAGAAGTTTTGTTCTAAGGTACTTCAGCATAGATACTGAAACTCTTCCCAGGTCCTCAGTCTGCTCAGTTCCCATGGCCTGATCTTCCATTCCATGTCATGTGATCACCCACAAGTGTTCCACTTCCATCTTCATGAACCCGCAAATTCCTTCAGTTAGGCCGCTCCACCTTTCTTACTGCCTTATAACCTTCACTGTGACCTCCAATGTCTCTACCGCTTAGTACTTTTCTAGGCCATCACCCTGGCACTGACTCTCTTCTCTTCCCTATCTTGACCTTTTGTTAAAGTAATTCAACTCTATACTGTCCTTTACATGAGAGTTTCATTCCATCTGTCCTGTGAGCAATTATGCCTTTGTGCCTATGCACGTCTTCCTAAATGGAGATGTGCACAGTCATAAAAAATACCAACTGAGAGCACTATGGATTTATGTTACAGAATTCCAACCAGCTGCACACTCTAGGAAGGCAATCCCTTTATATCGTCATAATTGATTTATGCTCTCACCACAGTGGCTATTCCAAATTTGTTCATTCTCTCCTCAGTCATCCATTGGCAACCCCTATCCCCACCCTTAGCTAAGGAACTTGCCTCATGCTTCAATAAAGAATTGAGAGGGGACAGCTAGGTGGTGCAGTGGATAAAGCACCGGCCCTGGATTCAGGAGGACCTGAGTTCAAATCTGGCCTCAAACACTTGATACTTACTAGCTGTGTGACCCTGGGCAAGTCACTTAACCCTCATTGCTCTGCAAAAGAAAAAAAAGAGGAAAAAAAAAAGAATTGAGGTCATTCCGTGAGAACTCCATCTTCTTCATCATCTCGCATCAATCAAATGCCTTGCACACTCTCTGGCCACCTACCTCTCCACCACATTTGCCTTGTCCCTTCCTTGGCACCCACTGTTCTTCTTACCCCAATACTTTCCAGGGATACTCTGTTGCCTGATGCCCTATGATAATTCCACCTCAGAATAATCCCCACAGACAGTGGTATTCCTCAAGAATTAACATACATTTACCCCATCATATTCTCCCCATCCAAGTGATTATGAACCTTAATATTCTATTGTTCAAACTCCTGTTCTTCTTCCTCTGCTGACTGCTCCCTTATTCCTTTCTTCTTCAATCCAACCCACCTCTGCCCCATCCCCTTCCACTGTGCTCTCTGGGATACTGGCTCCATAGGTAACAAAGTAGATTTCATCTTAAATCCTTTTCCTTTATTTCTCCCTCTATATTCTTGCACTCAGTGAAACCCAACTTTCCTGACTATCCTTTCCAGGATTGGTTACACTTTCTCCCAATCTATATTTAGCCCCTAATCAGGAATCTGGTGACTGTTGTCTACCAACCTCCAGGACATTAGCCTCTCTTCTTCTTTATTTCTTTAAGGAGCACTTTGTAATTGAATCTATGTAACTATTTGGTGTATTCTGGTAGGTGAATTCTCACATATTTTAAACATTTTACAATTATTTTGAGTGAGATTTCCCTTTATTATTGCCTCTTGGTTTGTGTTATTATATGGAAATGATGATTATTATATGGAAATGTTTGCTTTGTGGCCTGTAACTTTGCTGAAGCTATTAATTTCCTCAATTTGAACCTTTAATGATTCTCTAGGGTTTTCAAGCAAAAACATGATATTGTCAGCAAATAGAAATAGTTTTATTTCCTATTTACTTACCTTTATAACTTTAATTTATTTTTTTGTCTTATTGTTATTACTAGCATTTCTAGACCTATATCAAATAATAACAAGAAGAGTAAATATCCTTTCTTTACTCTTCTATATATTGGGGAAGCTTTTATTGTTTTCCTTTGCATTTAATGTTTTCTTTTCATTTTAGATAATTTTTAAAAATGATATCAAAACAGGTCCTTGTAAGCCTTTACTTGGTAGTCTCTTTGGCACATCAATGTACTGTTGATGGATCTGTGAGTTGGTCCAGCCATTGCTTAAAACAATTTGGAACTCTGCACAATTTACTCAATTCTCCATAGTCTTTAACCCAGTGATAGAACTACTAGACCTATACCAAAAATGATTTTTTAAAAAGGAAAAGAACCTATAAGTACAAAGGTATTTTCTTTGTGGTGGCAAAGAACTGGAAACTAAAGGTATGCTCATCAATAGGAGAATGGTTGCACAAATGGACATATATGATGATAATGGAATACTATTGTACTGCAAGAAATGATGAAAGAAATTGTTTTAGAGAACCCTTAGAAGACTTGTATGAAGTGATGCAGAGTGAAATGAGCAAGATCATGACAATGCTGGGCTTTTTCTTTCTTTTTTTTCTAGACCTTTATTTTTTCCAATTACATGTAAAGATAGTTTTAAACATTCACTTTTGTAAGATTTTGAGTTCCAAATTTTTCTACCATCCTCCATTCCCTCCCCCCTTCTGAAGACAGCAAGCAATCTGCTATAGGTTGGTTATACATTATAATCATGTTAAACATATTTCTATATTAGTCATGTAGTAAGAGAAGAATCAGAACAAAAAGGGAAAAACAAGAAAGAAGAAACAACAACAACAAAAGAGAAAATAGTCTGCTTCAATCTGCATTCAGAATGCATAGTTCTTTTTCTGGATGTGGAAGCATTTTCCATCATGAATCTTTTAGCATTGTCTTGGATCATTGTATTGCTGAGAAGAGCTAAGTCTATCACAGTTGATAACCATACAGTGTTGGTATTTTGAACAATACTCTCTTGGTTCTGCTCATTTCATTCAACATCAATTCATGTAAGTCTTTTCAGGTTTTTCTGAAGTCTGCCTGCTCATAGTTTCTTACAGCACAATAATATTCCATTACATTCATATGCCACAACTTGTTTAGCCATTTCCCAATTGATGGGCATTCCCTCAGTTTTCAATTCCTTGCTTCCATAAAAAGAGCAGCTATGAGAATTTTTGTACATTGGGTCCTTTTCCCTTTTTTATGATTTCTTTGTTATATAGGCCTAGTAGTGGTTGCTGGATCAAAGAGTATGTACAGTTTTATAGAATGTTGGACATGGTTCTAAATTGCTCTCAAGAATGGTTGGATCAGTTCACAACTCTACCAACAGTGCATTAGTGTTCCAATTTTCCCATATCTTCTTCAACATTTATTGTTTTCCTTTTTTTTTGTATTATTCAATTGAATAGGCATGAGGTGGTACCTCAGAGTAGTTTTAATTTGCATTTCTCTAATCAGTAGTAATTGAGAACATTTTTATATGGCTATAGATAGCTTTAATTTCTTTATCTGTTCATATCCTTGACAATTTCTCAATTGGGGAATGACTTGTATTCTTATATATTTGATTCGGTTCTCTGTGTGTTTTAGATATGAGACCTTTATCAGAAACACTGGCTGTAAAATTGTTTCCCAGATTTCTGCTTTCCTTCTTTTTTTAAAAAACAAACTTTTGGGGGGGCAGCTAGGTGGCGCAGTGGATAGAGCACTGGCCCTGGAGTCAGGAGGACCTGAGTTCAAATCCAGTCTCAGACACTTAACACTTACTAGCTGTGTGACCCTAGGCAAGTCACTTAACCCCAATTGCCTCACCAAAAAAAAGGAAAAGAAAAAAGAAACTTTTTTTTATAGTTTTGAGTTCCAATTTTTATCCCTCCTTCCCTCCCTCCCCTCCTTCTCCCTAAAGCACTAAGCAATCACATATGGATTATATATGTGAGATTATGGAAAATATTACCATATTAGTAATTTTGTATAAGAACACTTGAATTAAAAAAGTGAAAAATAACATGCTTCAGGCTGTGTTCAATCAGTTCTTTCTCTGGAAGTGGATCATATGTTTCTTCAATAGTCCTTTGGTATTGTCTTGAATCCTTGTATTGTTGATAAGAGTTAAGTCTTTCACATTTCTTCATCAAACAATATTGCTGTCTCTGTGCACAATATTCTCATGGTTCTGCTCAATTCACTATACATCAATTCATACAAATCTTTCCAGACCTTTCTGAAATCATCCTGTTTGTAATTTCTTATAGCACAATAATATTCCATCACCATCATATGCCACAGTTTGTTTAGCCATTCCCCAATGGATGGGCATTCCTTTGATTTCCAATTCTTAGCCACAACAAAAAGAGCAGCTATAAATATTTTTGTACAAATAGGTCTTTTTCTCTTTTTGAAGATGTCTTTGGGATATAAACCTAGCAGTGGTATTGATTGATTAAAGGGTATGCACAGTTCTATAGCCCTTTGGGCATAGTTCTAAATTGCTCTCCAGAATGGACGGATCAGTTCACAACTCTATCAACAGTGGGTTATCTGCTTTCCTTTTAATCTTGTTGGCATTGGTTTTGTTTGTGCAAAACCTTTTTAATTTTATGTGATCAAAATAATCCATTTTGCATTTCATAATGTTCTTTATCTCATCTTTGGTCATAAATTCTTCCCCTCTCCATAGATCTGACAAGTCAACTATTTCTTCCTTTTCTAATTTGCCTATGGTATCACCCTTTATGTGTAGATCATGTACCCATTTTGACTTTACTTTGGTGTATGATTTAAGATGTTGGTCTATGCTTAGTGTCTCCCATACTAATTTTCATTTTCCCCAATAGCTTTTGTCAAATAGTGAGTTCTTATCCTAAAGGCTAGAGTCTTTGGCTTTATCAGACAGGAGATTGTTGTATTCAGTAATTGCTATTGTTAAGGGCTAAAATTCTAGCTAAACTGTCTAAAATATTTAATGAGTGGTCGCCAATAAAATTATAAGCTTTAGCAAGAGTTAGACTTTTAAGCGTTTATTAAGGAGAATAAGAATTTAAGGAGAATAAGAATTTGGTAAAGAGAGAGAGAAAGGCCTAGATTCCTATCTATTAAAGGGAGAGCACATTTCTAGCTCCGCTCTCCACCAGAGTCCAGAGGAAAGAGCGCGAGACTGAGCGCCAGTCTCTTCCTTCCTCCTCCCACTAGTCCGCGTCACTTCCTGATGCCAAAGAAAAGACTCCTGGTCTTGCCCTCAAAGACCTTCGCTTCATGGGCAGAACTCTTCTACAGTAAGTATCCAGCAGGTGGCATCATTCCAATCGTTACAGTCCCCCCTGTTGTTCCTCAAGAAACAAAATGTTTCCTTGACGGAACAGTAAAAACAATATAATAACTATTGCTAACTAATAATATGTGAACAACAATATAGAAAAGGAAGAGAGGAAAGTTTTGTCCAGAGGGGCGATTTTTTTTTTGTCCTCATGAACCGACGCTTTGACATTAGTCTTGCAAAGGGAGGGCCTCTGCAGAGAATACATGTTACAGATGGTGTATATTATAACAGAAAGAGAAAAAAACAACAAAAACAACAAATCAAAACTGTTCATTTAAAGTCTCTGAAAGTCTTTTCTCAGATGTCCTCTAGGTGTAGTCGTAGAATGGAAGTCTTTTCAGGGGTTGATGTGTGGATGCTGGTAATCAGCCAGGAAAATTTCCTACAAAATTGAGCTTAACACAACTTTAAAATAGCTTTGTCAATAATCAAATCAAACAATGAAAGTTCTCAAAAACATGTCTAAGGGAATTCATAATCTTAGTTGTTACACATGAAACATATAATAAAACAAAAATTGAAACATTCTTTAAAATTATAATATTACTATAGTCCCTCCTTATGGAGAGTAATTGAGAAGACAATTGCTGCAATATTAATTAATAAAAATAATTTTTATCTTTGTTTTATCACTTTTTGCATCATCTGCCTAATTATCCTCATGCCATTATGAGAAATTAAAAAATCTAATATAATTGGTAACAGGTGTCAAGGCCAAATTCAACACTGTATTTATCATGACACCTGAGATAATTATGGGGGTTACCATAAAAGAACAGAGAAATGATGGGATATGAGCATTCCCACACTTGAGCAATATGTACTGCCCATACAGTATGCCAGGCTTAAAATAGATGGATGGAATATATGTCCATGCCACCGAACATATTGGAGGAAACTGAGTCAGACTTAATCAGATGCATGGGATTGAGATGTCCATGGCATCAGGCATATAGGAGGGAGCATAGAAGCCAGGTGTAGAAGTGAGATGGGTGGGATCAATACTTCCAGCCATCTGTACAATATTGTGGGGAAAAATAAAATAAAATATTAAACCAAGAGAATCCAACCTCAACATTTGTCAAAAGCCGTTCCCTCGGCCATACCTTGACTTCATTCATGTCTCCCCTCATGTGACAGTTCAGTGTCTGCTTTTGCATGTATTCCTCTTGTGATTGGATGGCACCTTGGCCAACTGGCATCTGATAACTCAGAATAAAGGCAATTAATGTCTTAAATGATAAATTCCCATAATCCAAGTCTCATATGGATTTAAAAATTGAGGATAATAAATGATTGCAAAAAATGTGAATACATCTTGACTCAGAACACAATATTTAATTATGCAACAATTTCAAATAATACCCCTTTTTTTTACTTAGTATACAATTACTTTTGTGAAAAATCAGAACATATTTAAATACAAGTTAAAGCACAACAGAATCTCAAAGAAAACTTTTTTTTTGAAAAAAGAAAACTTTTACAAATGTTCCCCTCTTTTTTTTTTTTTGAATATGCTTATCAAAAATAATCCTTCTTTACACTTGCCATGGCAACCAATTCGCCAGGGAAATGCTTTAAAGAGTTCGATCAAATAATCAGTTGAGAAAAAAAAATAACAAAAACAAACTCAGAATATGGGAGCACAATACTCTTAGAATTAACATTGTATTATGAAATCAAAACCATCTTGTAATTTTTTCAAAATTAGATAGACAAATGAATAGAAGAAAATACACATGGAACAATAAAAGACAATGAAATTCAAACTAGGGAAATCTAAATGAATATGAACTTAATAAGAGTATTATAAAATATAAACTTGATCACATGACTATAAAAAGCTTTTACAAATATTCTTCTTGTTTTAAAAACTAAGTATAAGACACAATCTCAAAAGCATAAAAATCTCTATGAAAATAAACCCATACCATTAATTTCAAAATGTATATGTAATAGCATAGAAATCCTATGTAACCTCTGAACTGATACTATTACTCTGAGTGAATTCAGAACACTTTTGATTCCAATATCTAAAATCCCCAATACTCATATCAATACCTTGCTGCTTACTTCTACATTTCTGTAAAATATATATCCTTCCATGGCAAAAGAAGCAGAGTCTTGAACTATGTTGATGATTGTCATTCTTATTCAACTTAAGTTTTTCTTCTTTAACCCCTCTATATTGTCTGTCAGTCTTTTCACCATACAAATGCTTTATAAGATTACTAATTAAAGACAAAAGCAGGTTAGCAAAATTATGAACAAAACGAGCATATCTGGAATTTAAAGGGTTTTCTAAGGTTGTCTCAGAAGCACAGCCAGGCTGGGGAAGGGCTGAGCCTGAAGCTGCAAATGTAGTTAGAGAAAGTTGCGCATGAGCATTAGATCTCTGGACTTCCCAGGCAGGGGAAGCAATGGGCTTGGCCATGGGAAGAGTAAAGGGTGGGGTCTGGAGAGGAGGGGAGGGACCAGCACAATTTGAATCAGACTTGATTTTGAACTCAGGCCTGGATTCTTCTTCCCCCACTTTGCCTCCAGGTGCTAGGGGATTAAAAACTTCTAGAGGATGGGTCATTGCCTCCAGGCATGCAAAATTAGAGCAACAATTAGTGTTAGAACTGGGAAAAGCTGCAGGAATCTCTTCTGGTTTCTCTGAAAAAGCTTGTTTGGGAGAGTGGGAGATATTTCCTTGTGTGAGTAAGTTGCCGGCTCTTCTAACAAAAATAAAAAGAAAAATAGAAAATCCACAAAAACAAAGCATTAACATGTTCTTATCCCCCATTTGTCTGGTTAAACAGACTAAAATCAAAAATAGGGTAATTAGGGAGTTTAAAAGATCCATTTGAAAAAATTTAAAGGGAAAACACAGCCAGTACGCCAGTACTTAGCAGTTAAAGGGAGAGGGAGGGGAAATTTCTTACCCAACCAGAAGATCAGAAGACTGAGGTTTAGCTTTCCTCTTCGTGGTCAGCCATCTGTTAAGGGCTAAAATTCTAGCTAAATTGTCTAAAATATTTAATGAGTGGTCGCCAATAAAATTATAAGCTTTAGCAAGAGTTAGACTTTTAAGCGTTTATTAAGGAGAATAAGAATTTAAGGAGAATAAGAATTTGGTAAAGAGAGAGAGAAAGGCCTAGATTCCTATCTATTAAAGGGAGAGCACATTTCTAGCTCCGCTCTCCACCAGAGTCCAGAGGAAAGAGCGCGAGACTGAGCGCCAGTCTCTTCCTTCCTCTTCCCACTAGTCCGCGTCACTTCCTGATGCCAAAGAAAAGACTCCTGGTCTTGCCCTCAAAGACCTTCGCTTCATGGGCAGAACTCTTCTACAGTAAGTATCCAGCAGGTGGCGTCATTCCAATCGTTACACTATGTTCTATGTGCCTAACCCATTTCATGGATCCACCCCTCTATTTCTTAGCCAGTACCAAATAGTTTGCATGGTTGCTGCTTTATAAAATAGTTTTAGATCTGATCCAACTAGACCACCTTCCTTTGACTTTTTTTTCATTAATTCCCTTGACACTCTTGCATTTTGTTATTATTTTTTGTAGCTCTATTGACTGGTACGGCACTGAATAAGTAACTTAATTTAGGTAGAATTGTCATTTTTATTATTTTAGTTAGGCCTACCTATGAGCGACTGATATTTGCCCATTTGTTTAGATCTGATGTTATTTGTGTGAAAAGTGTTTTGATGCTGGTTGCCATGCCAGGTGAAGGAGGCTGTCCAGTAGCTCTCTCTAGAAAATGGCAGAGGAAAGGCTATGACTCTCAAAAAGTGTTTTGTAATTGTGTTCATATGCTTCCAGAATTTGTCTTGGCAAGTAGACCCCCAAATATTTTATATTGTCTATGGTTATTTTAAATGGAATTTCTCTCTCTTACTGCTGGACTTTGTTGGTCATATATAGAAATGCTAATGATTTATGTAGTTTTATTTTATATCCTGCAACTTTGCTAAAGTTGTTAATATTTTCATATAGTTTTTAGTTGATTCTCTAGGATTCTCTAAGTATACCATCATATCGTCTGCAAAGAGTGACAGCTTTGCTTCTTCCTTGCCTATTCTAATTCCTCCAATTTCTTTTTCTTCTCTTTGTGCTAAGGCTAACATTTCTAGTTCAATATTGAACAATAGTGATAATGGCCATCCTTATTTAACCCCTGATCTTAAAAAATTTTTTTAAATAAATCAATTTATTGTGTAAACATTAAAAAAGTTGATAGACAAAACAATGTTATTCCATTTGTTTGCACTGATTGATTATAAGCACTTTTTCACAATAATTTTCCTACCACCTTGTTTTACCTGAAAGAAGACATTGATGACTGGAGAATATTTGGAACACTTTTTGTCTAAGTACCCTAAAGCACTTAAGAGTTACTGGTGGCTGAATCCTTAATTGGTATGCAGAAGACATTAGGAATGACCAGAGGCACCCCAGTTAAGATGTTAAGCAAAGGCTTTAATTTAGGCCATTGACAGACCTTCAACTAGATTATTTTTTCTAGTGTTAGACCTTTGTTTAAAACTATCAACATAGCACTCCCTAGTTAACACTTGTCACTGTTCAGTCTGGGGACACAATGGAGGCTTTTCCTCAGCTGGACAAAGGTGTCTGCACTAGCAGAGACTTCTCACTTCTTTTCTCCAAGGCTCATTCTAGAGGGTGCTTATCATCTCACAGGTTTAGGACAGTCACACCTGATCTTATTGAGAACACTTCTAACTTATCCCCATTACATGTAATGCTTTCTGATGGTTTTAGATAGATACTGTTCATCATCTTAAGGAAAGCTCCATTTATCCCTATGCTCTCTAGTCTTTTTAATAGGAATGGATGCTGTACTTTGTCAAAAGTTTTCTTTGCATCTGTTGATAAGCATGTGATTTCAGTTAGTTTTGTAATTGACGAGGTCAATTATGTCCATAGTTTTCCTAATATTGAACCAGCCCTGCATTTCTGGTTATGAACCTTACCTGGTTATAGTGTATTATCCTGGTGATAAATTGCTATAATTTATTTGCTAATAATCTATTTAAAATTTTTGCATTGATATTCATTAGGGAGATTGGTCTATAATTTCTTTCTCTGTTTTTGCACTTCCTGGTTTAGGTATCAGCACCATATTTGTCTCATAAAAGGAATTTGGTAGGATTCCTTCTTCACCTATTTTTCCAAATAGTTTATATAGTATTGGAATTATTTGTTATTTAAATGTTTGGTAGAATTCACTTATAAACCCATCTGGCCCTGGAGATTTTTTCTTAGGGAGTTCATTGATAGCTTGTTCAAATTTTTCTCTAAAATGGGCTTATTTAAGGATTTTATTTCCTCTTCTGTTAATCTGGGCAATTTATATTTTGGTAAATATTCATCCATTTCATTTAGATCATCAAATTTATTGGCATATAGTTGCATATAGTTGATAATGTTTTGCCTTGAATAGTTACAGAGGGTATTCCTCTCTGTCTTAGTTTATACCATAACTCTACCCAAGTAGGGCCTTGTTAATTTTTTTTTTACTTTTTCTGCCTTGTCCACAGTTCCTAAAATTGCCTTGATTCCTATCATCTTGCCTTTTAAAGGGGGTATGGACCTGGAAGGGTTTCTGTGCATATTTTTTTTTTGAGCTGACATCCTTCCATAGTCTTAAGGCTATCACAACAGGCTTCACAGTCTCTGCCCCTCCTAAGAGTTAGAGGATTTTAGTTTTGTCATTATTCTGACCTGCTCTAATTCATATTCTCTTCATTTGTATGGCTTGGTTCTTTATAATCCACATATACCCATTCTATCATGTATTTTCTTTGTTTTCAATCTTAATAGTATTTTATTTTTTTCCAGTTAACATGTAAAGATAATTTTCAATATTTGTTGAAAGACAGCAAGCAATCCAATATAGGTTACATATGTACAATCATATTAAACATATTTCCACATAATTCATGTTGCAAAAGGAGAATCAGAACAAAAGGTAAAAACTTCAAGAAAGAAAAAACAAAAGACAAAAAAAGTAAAAACCAGTATGGTTCGATCTGTATCCAGATTCCACAGTTCTTTTTTCTGGATGTGGAGAGCATATTCTGTCATGAGTCTTTTGGAATTGTCTTGGATCACTGTATTGTTGAGAAGAGCTAAGTCTGTCTCAGTTGATTATCACACAATGTATACAATATTCTCCTGGTTCTTCTCACTTCACTCAGCATCAGTTCATTTAAGTCTTTCCAGGTTTTTCTGAAATCCACCTGTTTATCATTTCTTATAATACAATAGTATTCCATTACATTCACATACTACAACTCTACCATGTATTTTCTTTTTTTAAATTTTTATTCCTTCATTCATGTATTTATTCATTTAATTATTAGGTTATTTATTTATTTTGCAGGGCAATGAGGGTTAAGCGACTTGCTCAGGGTCACACAGCTAGTAAGTGTCAAGTGTCTGAGGCCAGATTTGAAGTCAGGTGCTCCTGAATCCAAGGCCGGTGTTTTATCCACTGCGCCACCTAGCTGCACCCTCTACCATGTATTTTCAATAATAATGGATGTACTTTCATTGGTATGAAGTGGGCCATTGCCTTCTTCAAGCATGGAAAATCCAATGCAGAAGACTATTTTGTGATAATACTCTATGCTGCCTGAGTTTTAATAGTTTAGAGAAGCCTTTCATCCTCACTAACCATCCCTAAGGCTTTAACTTCATGATTTGGCAGGATCATGGCAGGTGGATTTACCACCAGGAATGCCAGGAAGCATTTCTTTCTTTTGGTTTCTGAACAAAATCTTTTTAAAAAATTAGCTTAGTTCAGTTCTGTCATAGGCTCTGGTTTTTGCACTAGTGACTATATCTTCTCCATCCTTAAAAATCTTCAGATTGGTTAGAGAATGTGAGACTCGGCAAGAATCATCCATATCCTCATATACGCCTGGATAGTAGATCAATTGGCCTACTGTCAAATGGATCATTGTTGTTTCTTTGCCCTTTATTTACTGTTTTTATTATCCTGTTCTCTCTGGAGAAGATAGGAAATTGCCCTTCCAACCACAGGGGCAAGGTGAACAACTTCTGCTGAGACTTCCTAAGATGTTTACTTTCCATCCCTAGTCAGTGGCTTGTGAATCTAAAAGGAAATATTGGAAATTTCTCAACTTGTCTTTTCTATCTCCTTCCTAACTGTCTTGGGATGCCTTTAACTGTGTTCCATCCTCATTAACAATTGTAACATACAGTGCATGCATATAACTGATTTACTGATATTGTTATAATTATACTAGTATAATTAAAACACTAATTAGACTTACACTTCTCAATTGATGCAATCAAACTTCATTAATTAAAGTGTACAAACAATAGCCTCTAAGAATAAACTACCAACATCGGTTGCAAAGGTTCAGATAAATTTGTTTCATACTAGACTTTGACAAGGTTACTTCTCTGCCCAGCTAAAGGCCATGTGTCTCCCTCAATCAATCAGCACTGCCCTCTAGTGAAGATGGACATACTCTAGTCTCAAGTGTGGGCAACTCAGGAGCCAGCCACTCATACCATAGGAACAAGCTGATAACTGGGGCCTCTGGGAATTTTTTTATAGTTTTAATTTTAGAAGGAATGAAATAGCATCTATTAGTTACCTACTATATACTGAGTACTGTGATAAATAAAAATCTAATGTGTGTGTCCTTACCCGCACCCCAGTGTGTGTGTGTGTGTGTGTGTGTGTGTGTGTGAAACTAGCTAAGAATTACTTATAAATTAGGAGCTTCAGCAACAGTTTAGGCTTTAAGTTTTTATTAAAGTGTATTAGGGGTTAGCAAAGAGAGAGCACATGTCTCTGAAATTATAGAAAAACCTAGCTCAGATCTAAGTGGGAGAGAGAGAGAAAACCTCCTCCATCTCGAAGCTCACGCTTCCAAAAAGGAGAGAAAGTCCCAGTCAGTTTCTCCCAGAAGCCACCTGTCGAACAGGAAGAGGGGTGGTCCCCACACACAGCTCCAAGCTAATTGGCTGGTAGCATTCAAGTCCATTGATTGACATGACTCAAAGGCAGTCTTTGAATAGAGGCAACTTCCAGGATGATGGTCTGACTTTAGAAACTTAAGAAAGGTCACATGCTTTCCCCTGGGGTGGGGGGGAGCGGGGGGAGTGCCCTGGTTCTCACAGTACTGTAAGTACTTTACAAATATTTGATCCTCACAACAATTCTGAGAGTTAGGTGCTGTTACTATGCTCGTTTTACAGATGAGGAAACAGAGGTTAAGTGACATATACAGGGTCATACCTCTAGTAAATATCTAAGGCAGGATTTGAACTTGAGTCGTCCTGACTCCAGGTCCAGTGCTTTCTTCACTGTACCACCTAGCTGCCTCAAGTGTGGTGTTCCTAAGTTGTTTACCATGTAATTTGGTTGGTAGTTTGCTATATAAATTACTGATAAAATTATTTATAATATTTTCTCACTGGCTGTCTTATCTGAGAGTTCATATATGTTTATCAGTTGTTTAAGAACACACGAAGTTCTTTCCTATATCATAGCACACAAATGTTTATCTTATTATTGCAAACGACTTACAAAGAGACAGAGTAAAGATGGCAGAGTGAGAGAGAACATTTTTGTCTAGCCACCCAATATTCCTCTTCCACAACAACCTGAAATTGGTTTATGTTGAATTATGATTGGGAAAGCCAAGAAAAAGTCACAGTGAGTCACTTTTCTACATCAGGCAGCTTAGAAAAATAGAGCTCTGTAGATACCAGGGGCAGGGCTGGCCAGGTATGCAGTACAGTGATGACAGCAGCTATGTGGAGCATCTTAGCATCTAGGGACAGTATGAAGGCTAAAACTGAACACCAGGGCAAGAAGTACCTGGGCAGAAAGAGTTCCCAGGGGACCCCTGTAGCAGCTCTGGGAGCAGGAATGATGCCATATGGTAGCTCTGTCACCCATTACCCAGTTCTGGGTCACAGTTCCAGAGCAGGGAGAAGCTGTCATGGTTGCAAGGGAGCAGGGGCCCTACCTGTATATGGAGCAAGGAACAAGTTCTAGAATCATATCTGTGTTGCTCTGAGCCCAAGAGCAGAATGGGGACTCAGTTCTAACATTTAGCCCCACACATAAGCCTGCAATGGAATAAACCAGGGCAGGAGACCAAGACCACAGGGAGTCAAATAGTTCAGTTGCTCTAAACCTATAGGACTTCTTGGTGGGCTAATAGTAGATGAGTCCAGCAGGAGTCTAAATAACTTACATATAATCACATAATCCAACAGACCAAAAATTAGGATGAAATAATGTTGTGGATCCCTCCATCAATCCCAGACCAGGTCAGGTATTATATTGAAACAGAACAAAGAAGGCAGGGCCACATGCAAGTTTTCCTATGGGATAGTTGGAGGTTCTCTTGCTGTTTACATTTACTCAAGGTAGTCTGCATTCTTTGTGAGACTTGAGGTCACATTCCCACTCTGGCCTAGCCCTATACACTCTACCCCTTGTGACCTGCTCATACAGTCTTTCTGATACCATCTTCCACAAGGTTCCCTGAGTGGTATGTGAGTGGATTCATTAACATGGAGCAAGCAGAGGAGCGTACTAATGAGTTACCCTGGAGGCACAATCCACAACAGCAAATATAAGCAGAAGGAGGGAAACAACATGACAAATAAGAAAATTACCACAATTGTTACAATTTTCTTCCATTCCACCCCTAGTGAGGTGAAGGAAGAATAAATGGCATTTGGTGATTAGTGGGAGAACTGGATATCTAAACTTAACTAACTTATCACAGGCTAGATGAATTTCTGAACTAAGTTCAGAGACAAAGAAACATGGCTTGGGCACTATTACAAGATATTGGGGAGCACTTACTAGCTGTGTGACCTTGGGCAAGTCACTTAAGCCCCATTGCCCTGCCAAAAAAAAAAAGAAATCTTTGGTGCGGCTAGGTGGCACAGTGGATAAAGCATCAGCCCTGGAGTCAAGAGTACCTGAGTTCAAATCCGGCCTCAGACACTTAACACTTACTAGCTGTGTGACCCTGGGCAAGTCACTTAACCCCAATTGCCTCACTAAAAAAAAAAATTAAGGGGTGAGAGGATTGCACTGGGAGAAAGAGAATGGGAGAGGTGGAATGGAGTAAAGCATCTCACATAAAAGAAGCAAGGAAAAGCTTATGGAGTGGAGGGGAAGATGGGGGGGAGTGGAGGAGTGAATGAACCTTACTCTCATCAGAATTAGCTCAAAGGGGGAACAAAATACACAGTCAAGTGGGTATAGTAATATATCTTGCTCTGTAGGAAAGTGGGAGGGGAAGGGGATAAGTGGGAAGGGGTGAAGGAAGGGAGGGCAGATTGGGGGAGAGGCAGTCAGAAGCAAAACACTTTTGAGGAGGGAAAGGGTAAAAGAAAATAGAAACTAGAGTAAATATCATGGGGAATGAATAGGATGGAGGGAAACAAGTTAGCAATAGTAACTGGGGGAAAACATTGAAGCAGAAGCAAGAGCAATGTAATGTGAGGATGAGGATGATGGTTGTGGTGGTGGTGGTGGTGGTACTTACTTTGCTGGGCTATTGTGAAGAAAATTCTTTGTCAGGTGTAAGGTACTATATAAATGTTAGCTATTATTGTTATTGCAATAATCAACCTCATGGGTATTTTGTAAGGAAATCTCCCTTTAAAGTACTACATAAATATAGTTTACTATAAAAAAGAAAAGATGAGCAGGATGCTATCAGAAAAACCTGGAAAGACTTACATGAGCTGATGCAAAGTGAAATGTACCATATACAAAATAACAGCAATATTGGAAGATGATCTGCTGTGAATGACTTAGTTATTTTCAGCAGTGCAATGATCCAAGACAGCTCTAAAGGACTTATGAAAAATGCAGTCTGTCTACAGAGAAAGAACTGATGGTGTCTGAATACAGATGGAAGTATATTTTGTTTTTGTTGATGCTCTGTTTTCTAAGTTTTTTTGTCTGCTATGTTTTGCGTGACTGCACATGTATAACATATTGAATTGCTTGAGTTCTTAAGGGGGGAAAGGAAAGAAGGAAGATAATTTGGAACACAAAGTTTTAAAAATCAATGTTACAATTTGTTTTTACATGTAAGGTGGGGAAAACTCTAAATAAATAAATTCATTAATTAAGAAAAAGAATCATTTACATGTTACATATGATTGTATGATCTTGTTTTCTCAAAAATTTTCCATTCCAGTTAATTCCAGTTCCTTTAGGAGGATCAGATACTATTGAGGATTTAATCTTATATATGAAAATATAGGTAAGAACACTCTTGGTAGGGAGAGGCTTTCCACAATGATTACACAAATGAATTTACTTACAAGGGACTGACTTTACTCCAGTGGTAACAAAAGACTTGGGATGGGTTGTGGATAAACTTAGTAATTAATTCTCAATTATATTCAGAAAACTATATATCAAATGGGTTGCCTGTAGTAGAACATGTTCAGTTGTTAGCCATATTCAAATGGAATAGATATTGCACAAACATTACTCTTCACTAAAATAACTGATAGCAATGCAATTCTATTCCTTTTGTTAAAATTTATTTTTAAAAATTTTGAACTTAAGTAGAAAAAGGTAAAAAAAAAACCATTTCCATGTACACAGCACAACATAAGATTAAATATAAAATCATAAATTTTGATTTCATCCTGTTCACTCTTCTTGAAAACTGTGGAATAAATACTACACATCATTTTCAAAGCTACCCTGCTTTTCTGTGCTTCATTCTAAGTCTTCTTTTGTTCTCTGCTGTGCACTTTTTATTTTTTCTCCCTCCCTTCTCATCCTGCCTCAGAGAAAGCTACCATCTCTCTCTCTCTCTCCCTCTCTCTCTCTCTCTCTCTCTCTCTCTCTCTCTCTCTCTCTCTCACACACACACACACACACACACACACACACACACACACACACACACACACACAAAACCATACTATACATACTTATATTTATCAGTTCTTTCTTTGGATGTGAATAATTTCTTCCTTCATAGGTCCTTTACAACTGATTTGGAATTAGTTGATCTTTAAATGTTTAGTAGAATTCACTTGTAAATCCATCTGATCATGATACTTTTTTCTGAGTAAGCTCACTTACGGTCTTTTTCAATTTCTTTTTCTAAAATAGGTTAATTTAGATATTCTATTCCTCTCCTATCAATCTAGACAGTTTATATATTTTAAAATATACTTTCATTTTACTTAAATTGTTAAATTTATTGGCATATAATTGGGCGAAGTAACTGGTTATAGTTACTTTGATTTCCTCCTCATTAGTGGTATATTTACCCTTTTCATCTTAATACTAATGATTTGGTTTCCTTCTCTCTTTAAAATCATATTAACTAAATGGTTTATTTATTTTGTTTTTTTCATAAAACCAACTCCTAGTTTTATTTATTAATTAAATGGTTTTCTTACACTCAATTCTTATATAGTATTTTATTTTTTCCATGTAAAGATAGTTTTCAACATTTATTTTTGTAAGATTTTGAGTTCCAAATTTTTCTCCCACTCTCCCTCCCCCCCCTCCCAAAGAAAATCTGATATAGGTTATATATTACAGTCATATTAAACATATTTCCACATTAGTCATGTTGTGAGAGAAGAATCAGAACAAAAGGAAAAGACACAAGAAAGAAGAAACAACAACAGCAAAAGTGAAAATAGTATGCTTCAATTCACATTCAATCTCCATTGTTCTTTTTCTGGATGTGGAGAGTATTTTCTATCATGAGTCTTTTGGCGTTTTCTTGGATCATTGTATTGCTGAGAAGAGCTAAGTCTATGACAGTAGATCACCACAAATTTAAAATTAAGTTGTTCAGTCTTCAATCACTTTTTAATGTTTCCATAGTCCCTAACATGATTTTAATTATATAATGATCTGAAAAGAATGCATTTATTATTTCTTCTTTTCTGTATTTAACTGTAAAGTTTTAATGCCCCAATATAGTCAATTTTTGTAAAGGTATCATGTGCCACTGAGAAAAATGTGTATTCCTTTTTATTCAAATTCAGTTCTATCCAGATACTTATCTTATCTATCTTAACTAAGATTCTATTTACCTCCTTAACTTCTTATTTATTTTTTGTTAGATTTATCTTTTCCTGAGAGGAGAAGGTTAAAAACCCCCACTATTATATTATTACTATTTCCACCTGTAATTCATTTAATTTTTCCATTAAAAATATAGATGCTCAGAAATAGGATTAATGTTATTATGTGTATATATATGTGTGTATATATATATATATATCTGTATGTGTATGTATAGAGATATATAGATATAACCTATATCAGATTACCTGCTGTCTAGGGGAGGGGGGAGGGAGGGGAGGGAGGGAGAAAAATCTGAAATTGTAAAGTTTGTATAAACAAAAGTTGAGAACTATCTTTACATGTAACAGAAAAAATAAAATACCTTATACATAAAAAATATATATAGATGCTATAGCATTTGGTGCATATAAGTTTAGTATTGATATTGCTTCATTTTCTATGATACCTTTTATCATAATTTAGTTTCCCTATTTATCTCTTAATTAAATCTATTTAGATTTAAATTTGTTTGAGATCATGATTCCTACCCCTGCTTTTGCAGACCTCAGCTAAAGCATAATAAATTCTACTCTCGCCCCCTTTTAACTCTGTAAATCTCTCTCATTTTAAAATGTTTCTTGTAAACATATTGTCAGATTATAATTTTCAATCCATTCTGCTATCCATTTCTGTCTTATGGGTGAATTCATCACATTTACATTCAAAGTTATAATTACTAGTTGTGTATTTCCCTCCATCCTATTTTTTGGTCACAATTATCCTTCTCAGCCTCTCTTTTTTATCTTATCCCTCCTGACATATCTGATTTACTTCTAACCTCTACCTCCCTAATCCACATCTTTTTTTCATTTCTGCAATTCACTTTATTCTTTTTCATTTAGAATTTTATTTTCCAAAATATATGTAAAAACAAATTTTGATGTCAATCTTTAAAAAAACGTTGTGTTGCAACTTCTCTTCCTCCCTCCCTTCCCACCCCCACCCCCAAGAACTCAAGCAATTCAATATAAGTTATACATGAATAGTCATGGAAAACACCCCCACATGAGCTAGGTTGTGAGAGAAACCAATTAAAAAATAAAACTTCAGATTAAGGAATTGTCAAAAAAAATGTGTTTCAATCTGTTTTCAGATAACATCAGTTATTTCTCTGTACATGGATTGCAATTTTCATAAATCCTTCAGAGTTATATTGGATCATTGCCTTGCTGAAAATAATCATGTGCTTCCCAGCAAATCATCTTACACTATTGCTGTTATTTCGTATATAGTACATTTCACTCTGCTTCAGTTCATGTAGTTCTTTCCAGGTTTTTCTGATAGCATCCTGTTCATCATAACTTTTATATAGTACCTTAAACTTGACAAAGAATTTTCTTCACAATAGTCCAACAAAGTATGTACCATACATTTTGCCATTATAATCAATCATCATAACCATTTTCCTCCATGCTATTCCCTTCCCATGATGTTTACTCTATTTTCTATCTTCTTTTACCCTATTCCTCCTCAAAAGTGTTTTACTTCTGACTGTCGCCTCCCCCGCTCTGCCCTCCCTTCTTTCACCCTTACTCCTCCCAATTGGGTGTGAAAGTTATTCCCTCCTTGAGCCCACTCTGATGAGATTAAGGTCTTTCAGCTAATTCTGTGTTCTAAATTTTTCTTCCTACCTCCTTCCTTAACCCTCCCTATGAAATTAAACAATTCAATATGTCATACTTGTGTGTGATATCTTCACCTTCCTTGAAAGTGTTTTGCTGTTTGCTGCTCCCTCCCTTATCTCCCTCCCCTCCCACTTTCCCTCAGGGCAAAAATATATTACTATACCCAACTTGAGTATGTATGTTATTCCCTCTTTGAGCCAATTCTGATGATGGTATGTTTCACTCACTCCCCCACTCCTTCCCCCTCTTCCCCTCCCCTCCAGAAGCTTTTTTCTTGTTTCCTTCATGTGAGCTACCTCTCTTCAGTCCACTTCTCCCCTTCCCCCTCCCACAGTTCATTCATCCTACTCTTCTACCCTATTTTTTTTTTTTAGTGAGGCAATTGGGGTTAAGTGACTTGCCCAGGGTCACACAGCTAGTAAGTGTTAAGTGTCTGAGGCCAGATTTGAACTCAGGTCCTCTTGACTCCAGGGCCGGTGCTCTATCCACTGTGCCACCTAGCTGCCGCTCCTCTACCCTATTTTAAAGATGTCATCAGGGGTTAGCTAGGTGGCACATTGGACAAAACACCAGCCCTGGACCCAGGAGGTCCCAAGCACAAATCCAGTCCCAGACATAAGACACCCCACTCTGCCCCCACAAAGAACAAGGATAAACAAAAAAAATAAATACTTGACAGATATCATCCCTTCACATTCAGTTCAGACCTGTGTCTTCTGTGTAATCCTTACTGGAAAAGTTCTTATGAGTTTGAAGTATTATCTTCCCATGTATGAATGTAAATAGTTTAATCTTTTAATATCCCTTATTATTTCTTTTTCCTGTTTACCTTTTTATGCTTCTCTAGGTGTCTTTTATTTGAAAATCAAATTTTTCTATTCAGTTCAGGTCTTTTCATCACAAATGCCTGAAAGTCCTATTTTTCATCGAAGTCCCATTTTCCCCCTGAAAGATTATACACAATTTTGCTGAGTACATGATTCTTGGTTGTAGTCCCAGTTCTTTGCCCTCTGGAATATCATATTCCATGCCCTCTGGTCCTTTAATGTAGATCCTGCTAGATCTTGCTTTATCCTTATTAGAGCTCCACAGTATTTGAATTCCTTTTTTCTAGCTGCTTGCAATACTGGCCTGGGAGCTCCAGAATTTGACTATTATATCCCTGGAGGTTTTCCTTTTGGGATCTCTTTTTTTTTGTGGGGCAATGGGGATTAAGTGACTTGCCCAGGGTCACATGGCTAGTAAGTGTCAAGTGTCTGAGGCCGGATTTCAACTCAGGTACTCCTGAATCCACGGCCGGTGCTTTATCCACTGCGCCACCTAGCCACCCCATGGGATCTCTTTCAGGAGGTGATGAGTGGATTCTTTCAATTTCTATTTTGCCTTCTGCTTCTAGAATATCAGTGCAATTTTCCCTGACAATCTCTTGGAAGATACTGTCTAAACTCTTATTTTGGTCATGGTTTTCAGGTGGTGCAATGATTTTCAAATAGTCTCTCCTGGATCTATTTTCCAGGTCATCTGTTTTTCCAAGGAGATATTTCATATTGCCCTCTATTTTTTTCTTCATTTGGATTTGCTTTACTGTGTCTTGGCTTCTCATAAAGTCACTAGATTCCATTTGTTCAATCCTAATTCTTAGGCAATACTTTTCTTCAGAGAGCTTTTTTGTATCTAGACTCTTTTTTTTTGCAGGGCAATGGGGGTTAAGTGACTTGCCCAGGGTCACACGGCTAGTAAGTGTCAAGTGTCTGAGGCCGGATTTGAACTCAGGTCCTTCTGAATCCAGGGCTGGTGCTTTATCCACTGCACCACCTATCCACCCCTTAGACTCTTTTTTAATCACAACTTTCAGGTAGTCTAATAATTCTTATATTGTCTCTCCTCAATCTTCTCTGGATCAGTTGTTTTTCTTATGACATGTTTTTCATTCTCTTCTATTTTTCATATTTTTGATTTTTAAAAATCTCTTGGTGTCTTATAATGTCATCAGCTTCCCCTTGTCCAATTCTAGTTTTGAAGAAATTCTTTTCTTCCTTAAGTTTTTGGATTTCTTTTTCCAATTGGTTGAGTTTCTTTTCATAATTTTCTTGGATTGCTCTTATGGGTTTTTTGGCCTATTTTTTCCTCAACCTCTCTTATTTGAGGTTTAAGGTCCTTTTTAAGCTCTTCCAATAACTCTTTTTATGTTTATGACCATTTGACAGCTTTCTTTGAAGTAGGGGTGCCTTTTTTAACTTCACTATCTTCTGTATCTGAACCCAGATCTTCTCTATCCCCATAATAACTATCTATGTTTGAGTTCTTTCTCCTCCCCCTTCCCTCCCCCCTCCTTCTTCTCCTTGTTATTATAGTCAGAATCTAGTACCAAGTTGTGGGAGTGTGATTCCTTTGGCTTCAGGTTTTTTATACTGTTGTTTGCTAAGCACTTTCTGTGGGCCTAACCTTGGACAATCCTCTCTACCCCTGAACCACAGTCTAGGTCTCTGTGAGAAAAATCACTCCAATAACTTCTGGAACTCAGCGTTGGTGATGTGTCAAAGGCTCATTTATTGTCATTCTCACAAGAATGGGCCACCCCTCATCCATCTGGTGAAGTGACCAAGGATGCAGGCTCGTGGGCCTGCTTTTATCTCTTCCCATCCCTAACTGCGGAAAATGGCAATTTTTTTTTTCTTAAAAGGTATTGAGGTTTGACTAGTTCATGTTGTTGACATCATTTTCTGGTTGCCTTAATATGAAATAGCCACTAGAAGTTCAAACCTTGCTCATGAGCAATTCAATGGTAAAGGATCTTTATAAGGAAGCTCAGGCTGTCACTCTGTTGAGTGAAGCAACACTACCATCCCGTGGTCAGAAGGTAGAACAACACCAGAATAAGTGATACTAAAAACCAGAGTAATTCATTGCACTCCACTCTGATAGTAAACCTTGACTAACCCAGTGCTTCACTTTGTATTTGTGCCTAAGGATGAACAGAGGCGTCCAGCCCTGATAAGCAATCTGAGTAAAGGTCCTGGGAGGGAAAGTGGGGATGGCTTAGTGCAACCCATCCCCACTTCCTTCTCTGGAAGATTTTTTTGTATCCTTTGGTCTGTTGTGTTTATTCCCACAGACTGTTTTAGGACAGAGTAAGTGGCTGATTATTGATAATAATTATTAATTAAATAATAGTCATTAATAATAACTATCATTTCTATAGCTCCTTAAGGTTTGCAAAGATCATTACACATATCTCATTTTATCCTCACCACAACCCTGGGAAGTAGATGTTATTGCCCTTTTTACACAAATGAGGAAACTGAGGCAGACAGAGGGTGAGTGACTTGCCCAACATTACATAACTAGTCAGTACCTAAGGCTGGATTTGAGCTTAGGTCTTCTGGATTCTAGGCATAGTGCTCATTTCCCAAGAGCCAATGTCTTGAGACATGGAAGGGATCCCAACACGAGGAACTGAAGCTTATGCTTGGGGCTGGTCTTACAGACAGGCAAAGTATTTTTTTGTTTTGTTTTGTTTTTTCGTTAGGCAATTGGGGTTAAGTGACTTGCCCAGGGTCACACAGCTAGTAAGTGTTAAGTATCTGAGGCCTGATTTGAACTCAGGTCCTCCTGACTCCAGGGCCAGTGCTCTATCCACTGCGCCACCTAGCTACCCCCAAAGTATTGTTAATAGGAATGTATGGACTACTTAGATTTGATGGAGTTGTTATCCAAATGGATTTTATGAGACCCTGGAGCAAAATACCCTTTGACTAAAACTTCAAACTGAACCCAGATAGCTAGCAGATAAGTCCCAATTTTTTTTTTTTAGTGAGGCAATTGGGGTTAAGTGACTTGCCCAGGGTCACACAGCTAGTAAGTGTTAAGTGTCTGAGGTCAGATTTGAACTCAGGTACTCCTGACTCCAGGGTGGGTGCTCTATCCACTCTATCCACTGAGCCACCTAGCTACCCCAGTCCTAATTTACTACTTTCCCCAAGAGAGTAAACAAATTTAAATGCCCCTTTGAATTCCCCATTCCATTTTCTTTCCCCAAGAGAGTAAATAGATCTTATTGTTCTTCCAATCAACTGTCTACTTACTTGTCTTTAATAAAACCATCCCATTTCCACATAATCTAATTAAAGGATTTGCTTTAAGTTGAACTGTTAAACTGATGTGTATTGTTTAACTGATTTACATTTGCTTTAGGTTGATTTGTATCATGCTAATGAAACTGATAACACCCTGTAACCAGTGAGCAAAGAAAACCTTATAAACCTTCAGAAAGAGGGGGATCATTGAGCTTCTTCTTAGGAAGGGGTGTCGAGCATGAATCATGCTTGTTTCTTCTTGGGACAAATAAACTGGTACTATATTTTTCCTGTCTGTCCCTGATCTGGTTTTTCCTGTAGGAGACATTATATTCTCTGATGTGTTTTTTTTTCATAAGAGGACAGGTATGGAAACAAATTGTAGGAGACATTATAAAATTAATTTCTCTAATCTCTTAATTTTTTTTTAGTGAGGCAATAAGGGTTAAGTGACTTGCCCAGGGTCACACAGCTAGTAAGTGTCAAGTGTCTGAGGCTAGATTTGAACTCAGGTCCTCCTGAATCCAGGGCTGGTGCTTTATCCACTGCACCACCTAGCTGCCCCCTCTTTGTTATTTTTTAGGAGACAGGCAAATAAAAACTATATTTAAATTTCAACAGTATGAATCTGCCTATGCACGGTGATTTGAGAGGTACCTTTTCCCTCTTCCCAAAATCTTTTCACCTCTGATCTATTATGATACCTGAAATTCTATTCATTCAGTGTGATGTCAGGGAAATGCTCTGTTCTTAGATTTGGATTCAGAAAACATGGGTTTTAAGTCCTGTCTCCACTCTTCTGTAAAGAGTTTTTTAAAGTTTAATTTTCATCATTAACATTAACCTATAACTTTCTTAAATCTAGACAATCAAAAAAACCCCAATCAATAAAGCCCTGATCTGTTGCAATTGCTAATTTCTGAGGTGTAAAAACTCATTTAAAATCAAACAATAGGCTCTCTTAAATCTTTCCAGGCTGGCTAAGAGCGTATCCCTGAACTTTGTACCATAATTTAAAAAAAATTTTCATTTCATTTTATTTCCAGTTCTGAATTTTTCCCTCCCTCATCTCCTTCCACCCACTGAGAAGGCAGAAATGCAAAATCTCTTATAGTTAACCAAAATTATCCATGGCCAAAAGAAAGGAAAAAAGGAAGGAAGAAAAGAAATCCTGCTTCCATTTGCATTCTGAGTCTTTCAGCTCTCTATTTTAAAAATGTTTGTTTTTTACTTATTTATTTTTCATCAGTTTATTCAATTTTATTTTCAGTTACAGATTTTGTCCCTCTCCCAGTCCTCCTCCATGCATTGAGATGGCAAGAAATACAAACCCCAGTATACATATGAAGTTATGCAAAAGATATTTCCACATTAACAATGTTAAAAAAACAGAAAAGTAAGGAAAGAAAAAACAGGCTTCAATTTGCACTCAGAGTCCATCAGTTCTCTATCTGTTAAGTAGAAAGCATGCTTATCTTCAATCCTTTGGAAGAGTGTTTGGAACAAGTATTGTGTTTATCAGAGTTCCTAAGTCTTTCGGAATTGATTATGGGGCAGCTAGGTGGTGCAATGGATAGAGCACCAACCCTGGAATCAGGAGGACCTGAGTTCAAATCCGGCATCAGACACTTAATACTTACTGGCTGTGTGACCCTGGGCAAGTCACTTAACCCCCATTGCCTCACAAGAAAAAAAAAGAATTGATTATCATTACAGTAGTGTTGTTATTGTATAAATTGTTATCCTAGTTCTGCTCACTTCACTTTGCATCAGTTCATATAAGTCTTCCCAGGTTTTTCAGAAACCATTCCCCTCATCATTTCTTTTTTTTGGTGGGGCAATGAGGGTTAAGTGACTTGCCCAGGGTCACACAGCTAGCAAGTGTGAAGTGTCTGAGGCTGGATTTGAACTCAGATCCTCTGGAATACAGGGCCAGTGCTTTATCCACTGTGTCACCTAGCTGCCCCCTCCTTCATCATTTCTTACAGCACAATAGTATTCCATCACCTTCATTAACCATTACTTGTTCAGCCATTCCCCAATTAATGGGCATTCCTTAAGTTTCCAATTCTTTGCCACCACAAAAAGAGCTACTAAAATATTTTTGTATATATAGGTTCTTTTCATTGATGTCTTTGGGGTGTAGACCTGTTAATGGTATTGCTGGATCAAAGGGTATATGCATAGTTTAATAGCTTTTTGGTCATAGTTCCATGTTTTCCAAAGTGGTTGGACTAGTTCACAACTCAACCAACAATAGTGTCCCAATTTTCCCACACCCCCTCCAATATTTGTTGTTTTCCTTTTCTGTCAATCTGATAGGTGTGAGGTGGTACCTCAGAGTTGTTTTAATTTCCATTTCTCTAGTCAATAGTGATTTAGAGCATTTTTTCATATGGTTATCAAGCTTTGATTTCTTCCTCTGAAAATTGCTTATCCCTTTCTTGACTGTTTATCAATTGGAGAATGGCACTTATTCTTTAACATTTGATTCGGTTCCCCATATATTTCCGAAATGAGACCTTTATCAGAGAAATTTGTTGCAAAGATCCCCCCTCCTGATTTTCTTCTAAATTTAGCTGCATTTCTTTTGTTTGCCCAAAACCTTTTTAATTTTATGTAATCAAAAATTATAGGGGCAGCTAGGTGGCGCAGTGGATAGAGCACCAGCCCTGAAGACAGGAGGACCTGAGTTCAAATGCGGCCTCAGACACTTGACACATACTAGCTGTGTGACCCTGGGCAAGTCACTTAACCCCAATTGCCCCACAAAAAAACAAAATTCTATATTTCACTTCCAATGAACCTCTCTTTCCATGGTTTGGTTGTGAATGCTTCCCCTATCCAGAGATTTGACAGGTAATTTCTTCTGTGCTCCACAAATTTGCTTATGACATCATTCTTTATGTCTAAACCATGCACCTATTTTTGATGTGGGGGGGGTGGGTTTAATTGATCAAATTGATGGTTAGGTATCCCAAAGAATTACAAGACTCAGTGACTCAGTTTCCCAAGTTTTATTGAAAGACTGCTGACCACAGGGACTTGGAAGATGAACAAATAAAGGCATCTTGGCCTATGTGTTTCCTTTTTCTTTTTATCTTGTAAAGGGGCTGAAGGAAGAAGGAGTTTTTCTGGGAAGTGATCACCCTGGACTTAGGTTCTTTAGAGCATCTGTTGTCCCTTTACTCTTTTAAGGTGATACTGACATACTATACTGCATATCAGTCAACAGATTCAGGTAGACAATCCCCCCCCCCAAAAAAAGCACAGGGTGGTAGTGCCACCATGTTAGCAAAAGCTCCCTCTCATGCATATGAGAGGATTACTGGATTGCCACTCCTGTGATATACTACCAACAGTAACTTTCTATTACAATTAGTGCTGAAGGGATGGTTTTTCTATTTAGTGATATCTCTCATAAAGTAAGTAGTTATGTAAATCCTTTAAAAACTCTCATTTCAGTAAAAGGCAAAATTGCATGAAAAATTCACACATTCAAGGTGTACCGTTATGTAGATAGGAAGCCAGAGTCTTCATTTTCAGGTTTCTTTTTCTATAAACTGAGGGGGTTAGACTAGAAGGCCTCTGAGGTTCCTTTGAGCACTAAATCTATCATCTGGCCCCATTCAGAGACTTAAAGGAGCAGCTGGACAAAGAGGGAGTTGAGGTAGCAGATAGAGACAACACATTTGAGAAAGTGTGCAGTGACTTAAAGGAGAGAAGCTTTGTTCAGAGAGGGATGGAGGACATGGTACATTGGCAAGAACATTGCCCTGGGATTTAGAGAGCAGCTATAAACCCCAGCTCTTCTAATTACTACAAAGACCAAAGCCGTAGCTTAGGACTTATGTGTAGATTTTGCATACTCCAGTTTAAATTTTTTTAGTGCACTGGGTACCTAGGGAAATATTCACTTGTGTGCTTGATTTAACAGTGGTAAAGACTTCCCCAAACTTCTGATATCTAACAAATTTCCTTCACAGCTAAGACAAGCCATTTTCTTATATTTTTCTTCTTTCCCTTCCTTCTTTCCATTCTTCCATCCTTCTTTCCTTCCTTCCTTCTAAGTTAGCTATTGCCTCATTTCTCTCCTCCTTTTTGTGGCTAAACTCTTTGAGAAAGCCATCTTCATTTGGTCCCTTTACTTCGTTGGTTCACTCCTTTCTCTCCCTCCCTCCCTCCCTCTCTCTCTGAAAAAAATTTATTCTTTTCACAGGAGTCAAAACATTCACATATAAAGAGTTGAGGGACAAAATCATGAACCTGGATCATTTGTTCCTTAATTGCACATTTTCAAAGAGAATTTAACAGCAAGGGCCATGCTACCATTCATGGCCTTTCAGAATAGAATGCAAACAAAAGCAAATCCTCCATCATTTGGATGTTGCCAATGGTCCTTGTTGTCCATTCTCCATTCTTTCCCTGCCCCAAGTCATCAGCAATCCCTCTATGTTTGTTGCATGGGGGAACTGTCAGAATTGAGAAGCAGAAACTAGAGACCAACCTCTTCTACTCTGCATGAACAGGCTTGACTTTTTTTTTAAGTGAGGCAATTGGGGTTAAGTGACTTGCCCAGGGTCACACAGCTAGTAAGTGTTAAGTATCTGAGGCCTGATTTGAACTCAGGTCCTCCTGACTCCAGGGCCGGTGCTCTATCCACTGTGCCACCTAGCTGCCCCCAGGCTTGACTTTTAATGAGATTAGGCATGGCTCTATAGAGAAGGCCAGGACCCTGCGCCTACAGGGCCATTTATCCTGGACACAAACGTATACCTCCAAGGTAAAGCTGCCAAACAACTCCATTTCTAACTATTGCCATTGAAGCTTCTTGATCAGTAGAATGACATGGTCAGAGCTATGATTTAAGAATTCCAATGTGGAAGCTGGGTGAGGATGGGATGCTGAGGGGAGTGAGTGGCTGAAGGGGGGTGGGGCAGGAACATGGAACAAGCCTCTATTGAGCTCCTACAGTTAGCTGGGCACTGTACCAAGCTCTTTCTAAATGTTATCTCATTTGATCCTCACAGTATCCCTAGGAGGGAGGTGCTAATATTGCCCCCATTTTACAATTGAGGACTCTGAAGCAGCCAGAGCCTAAGGGACTTGCCCTGGGGTCCCAGAAGGAGCAAGGGTCTGAGTTCAGACCATTAGTCTCAGACACTGAGCTAACTGAACTCGGACTTTCCTGTCCAGGCCAATTGCTCTATCTGTTGCATCACTGAGCTTCCAGGCCAAACTTAGAATGTATGGAGAACACCTCACCCTTACCCTGATTAGAAAGCCATGGCTATTGCCCAGTCTTGAACTAGGGGGATTATGGTATGAGTGAGGGCAGGGGAATGTGTGGGAGAGATGTGGAGAAGTGAGGGAATGACAACTGGGCTTTTGTGTGTACTCGTGCCAGTCGGTCAGCAGTTACAGGTGGGCTGTCTTTCCAGTGATTTCTCCTCTCCATAATGTCTCTGGGGATTGGGCTGGAAGCAGATCTGGTGGCTTTGGGGGAGGACTGTTCTTCCCAAGGCTGGCTTCAGAACAGAGGGGAGTGTCCATCAGGGTCTGTGGGGAGATGCTGGACAAGGTGGTGGTGATGGATGGACTCATCTGGCATATACTTGTCTCCTATCTCTTCCTAAACTGCCATTGAAAGGCATTTGCCATTACTATATAAAACGGGTCACAGAGTCTCTCATGCAATTAGAACATGTCTTAAAGGAAAGTTACCAGGCACTATTCCTCTAATCTGCCCTTGAATCATGGAGAGGGTTGCTATGGCAACTACATCTTTTCAACTTCTCATCCCACTTACCTTTTCATGATGTTTTGGACATTAGCTTCAGATTTCTCCAGAGTCTCTTGATTAGTTAACAGCCCCAAACTCAACATTTATTCAAGGAGATCTCTGTACAGCCTCCTATGAATGATGGAAATGACTGAAAAAGCATTTCTGACTACTTCCTATGTGCAAAGAACTCTACTAAGCACATGCCCCCATTGCCAATCCCCACTTCCACATTGTAAACCCCACAAATCTATGTTTATGTATTCAATGCTTTTATTGCAAAGCAGTATCTAATTTAGTGGAGCTGCCTACCTTGATTCAAAGGTGAAAGGCAATAGGAAGGAGAAAAACAGTGCCAGAAATCTTTTAGTTCAGTTTCAGTGTTGGGATGAAATTTGCTATTGGAATGTCATTGGACAGTTAATGGTATCAGGTTGACTTTGAGCTAACAGTGTAGAAATGCAACAGTGACATAGTTTCTCTGGACACAGCCCCTCTCGTCTCCATATAAACACATCTGGGTATCAGAGCAGGGTGCCAGGGAAGAGTATGAGGCCTTGAGTGGTCCTGACTGCCCATTGAGGGGACTCCATCGGGTACACTGGGGTCATTTGGGTTCCATTCAGTCAATCAGTCAGTCAGTCAATAAACCACTTACTCTGTGTCAGGTTCTGTGCTAAACACTGGGAATACTAGGAACTGTAAAAGACAGTCTATGCTCTCAAGGAGATCAAAGAGTAATGGAGGAGTCACCATCCAAACAATCCTGTATAAACAAGACATACAGGAATTATTGGAGATAGTCAACATAATAAAGGTGCTAGAAGTTTGCAGGAAGAGGGACTTCAGCTGGGACTTAAAGGGGTCAGAGAGCAGAGATGTGGAGAGAGAATATTCCCGGCATGTTGATTATCTCCAATATATGGGGACAAGAGGGCCAGTGTTGTTGTACTGAAGAGCATATGATGGAGGCAGGTAGAGGGTTGTATAACACATAAAGAAACTGGAAAGGGTTGAAAGGATTTAAGTGACCAAGAGTATTTTATATTTGATCCTAGAGTAGATAGAGAGCCATTAGATTTTATTGAATGGAAGGGCAAGGGGGAGGAGCGCATGGTCAGACTTGTCCTTTAGGAAGATTATTTTGAAGGCTAAGTACAGGACAGAATGAAATGGAGATATGCTGCAGGTAGAGACCCCAACCAGAAGGCTGTTTCAATATTCCATTTCATGAAGTGACAAGGGCTTGCACCTAGGTGGTAACAGTGTCAGAGGAGATAAGGAGGCATATATGAGAGTTGTTACAGAGGTAAAATTGATTAAGTCTTGGCACAATATTGGTTTGGGGGGTGATTGTGGTGGTGGTGAGAGAGTAAGGAGTGAAGGATGACTCTTAAGTTGTGAACCTGAGTGACTGGGAGGATGCTAGTACCTTCAATGGTAATAAGGAAGTTTAGATCGAAGCATACTATTTTCACTGTTTTGTTTTCTCTTTCTCATGCTTTTCCCCTTTTGTTCTGATTCTTCTTTCACAATATGACTAATGTGGAAATATGTTTAACATGATTGTACATATTTAACCTACATAAGATTGCTTGCTATTTTAGGGAGGGGGCAGGGAAGGGAGGGAGAAAAAATTGGAACTCAAAATCTTACAAAAATGAATGTTGAAAACTATCTTTACATGTAATTGGAAAAAACACTATTAAGATGGGGAAAAAGGAAATTTGGATGGGAGGAATGTGGGGGTCGAGCAAATTTTTTTGGGGGGGGATGGGGTGGGGCAATGAGGGTTAAGTGCCTTCCCAGGGTCACACAGTTACTAAGTGTCAAGTGTCTGAGGTCACATTTGAACTCAGGTCCTCCTGAATCCAGGGCCAGAGCTTTATCCACGGCACCACCTAGCTGCCCCTGGGAATATGTTTTAATTGTCAGTTTGGGACACATTGACTTGAAGATGTTTACAACACATCCAGTTGGATATATGTAATGGGTAAGTTGGAGATGCAGGAGTGGAGGACAGCAGAGAAGTTCAAATTGGACAAGTAGACTTGACAATTATCTGTATTGAGATGATAATTGAATCCATCGAAGCTGATGAGATCAGCAAGTAAAATAGTATAGAACGAAGAGAAGGCAGCCCAGGACAGAGCCTAGTGGGACGCTTGTGATTTCCAGACATGACCTGGATGAAGATCCAGCCAAGGATACTGGTGAGTGCTCAAGGGCAAGTACTATCTTGTGCCTTTCTTTATATGCCTAGTGCTTATTACTGTGCCTGGCATATAATACATGCTTAATAAATGTTTGTTACCTGACTGATTAGCTGGAGAACCAAGAGAGAATAGTGTCATGAAAACTTATTTTCTTTCTTTTTATATTTTTTTTCATGTCATGAAAACTTAGACAAAAGTATCAAGAAGACTGTGGCCTACACTATTAAAGGTGGCAGAATGGGGATTGAGAAAAGGATAGTTAATTTGGCATATTAGAGAAGTTTCAGTTGAATGATGAAGGCAGAAGCCAGACTCTAGAGAGTTAAGAGAGTGAGGGCAAAGCAAATAGAGGCAATTATTGAAGATGGCCTTTTCAAAGAGTTTAGCCAGAAAAGGGAGGCAATATATGTGATGATAATTAGAGGGGATGGATGGATGCAGGCAGAGTTTTTTGAGGTTGATGGAACAATGGATATGTTTGTAGGCAATAGACTGGGAGAGATAGAAGATCAGTGAGAGAAGCAATTGTTTGTCCTTCATTCTCTAAGAGGGACCATGACATTGGGAGGTGATGTCATGACTTGCAGTGAATTAGATTTAAGTGAGAGTGAGAGAGGGCTGTGAAAAGTCACCAGCCTCACTCTCTCCACCAGAGCCATCTGGGTCCAGTGGCAAGATATACATTTGGACTACTGGAGATATACTATCAATGGTTTTCAGATGGGGGAAAGGACATGAAATGGCCTCTTGGATCCTGCGTTTCATTATTCTGTTAATATAGCAAAGCAGGTGTAGGAAGAATGAGGTTTTCTGGGACGTGATCACCTGGTTTTCTAGAGCTTCTGTCTTTTTGCTCTTGGATGGTGATACATGATCCAAATGTTGTGTGTGGTCATGAAGATGCCCAGTATGGGACTGGGTGCATCAGACTGTGGTACACATGTTTTTGAAGAACCACAGGATGCTTGTGCTACCATGTTCCCATAGAGGGACCCTCTGATGCATATGTGAGTGTGACCATGTTGGGTGTCTTACTGAGAGGATACCTGCCAAACAGAGGGGTTTGTATTTGATCCTAGATGTACTCCAGATGGGGGACTGTATTGAACAAGGCATTGCTGTGATCAGACCTGCCAGGCTTTCCACCTCGGCCTGTGTGACCCCGGGAAAGTCACTGCCCTCTGGGCCTGTTTCCCCCAAGGTCAAATGAAGGAAGGGGCTGGACGAGGTGGCTGATGAGATCCTTTTCAGCAGGAGATCTGTGATCCTGGGAACCTAGTGACTGGAAGGATGTTCTCAAGAGAAATGGGGCATCTTGGCAGATGGTGGGGTTTGATGGAAGGATCTTTAGCCCCAAGGCTTGCCCAGGGGAGGGCCATCTGTCCACCTGGAGATGATGCATGGCCTCTGGGCTTGGCTGCTTCCCCATCTCCTTGGACTCCCCTGCTTGATGGTCTTCTGCCATGGCTGCCCTTCTCTCATCCCACTAGAAGAGCATGTTCATTGGTTTCCCCAGCTTCTTGGGTTAGGAGTGACCTGGGAGACAGTCTTTGGGCTGACTTATGGACACTCTACCATATATCACCTGTATGTTTTGGGGGGGGGTGAGTCACCTAAGATCTCCAGGCTCTAGGCTAGTCTGAGAGTACAAATTGCAGGCAGAGAAGGTGCCAGTGGAGGGATTTTGCTTCTCTGGGAGTCCCCAACACCCCTCATGTGTCCAGTCCCTGCCCTTTCAGTTGCCTGATGAAGATGCCTCCTCTCAGCCTCCAAGGGCTCTTGGATATATATGTGGGCCCCCTTAGGTGCTCTGGGTGTCCTGAGTGATGCTCCTTGTGGGCAGGGCAGCATCCTGGAGCCTGGGAGGACACCTCAAGACTCTTCCTAATTTGGGGAGTTGCCCATCAGCAATTTCCCCCTGTTTCCCACAGCCTAGACCTGGTCAGGAGCAGTTGTGGCTGCCAGGGTGCCCCCATGTCCCTCCCCGCCCGGGCCTGATCTTTCTCTCCACATCCCTGGAGAAAGGAGGCTGAGAGATGCCCCTTCCCCAGACCACCCCTTTACTCCTCTTCTCTGGGTTTTTTTCAGGAATCCAAGTCTCATTCTGAGGCTGTTGGTTTGCAGATGCTGTTGCTGAGCTCTTCCTTTTGGGGCAGCCCAGGACAGCTCTTCCCTGCACCTCCCTTTTCCCCCTTGCTCCCCTACCCCTCCCTGTTTGCTGTGAAGGGAATGACCCCAACCACCTCAGGCTGAGCTCAGATGGAACCCCCCTCCCCCAGCCCCTCAACTTGCCTTCAGAAACCCAGGACCCTGGTCAGCCCTGGGCCCGCCCCCTCTAGGTGGAAGATGCTCTGCCAGGCCCCTCCCCCTCCATGCTGGGTTATGGGGTCAGAGGGAAACGGCAGGTGTGGGGGACTCCCACTCCTCTGGCCCTGATGTCACAGAGCCTCCTCCCCTCACTTCATCCTTCCCTCCTCCTTCAGTCCCACTGGATTCCAACCTTGTTTCATCTCCTACTGTTGGGAGTCCAGTCCTACCCCTGAGCTGACATCATGGGGCTGGACCCCTCCCAGCTCCAACAGGGTCGGTCCTTCCTTCCTGTGGAGGAGGGGGTTGAATTCCCTGTTCACCTGTGTCAGGAGAGGAGGCCTGGTGCAGCTGGAGGTTTTCATGCCTCTTCCTACTCCCCTCCCTTCTTTACCACCCTCCCTCACGTTCCCCCTCCCCTCCTTTATCCCGTTCCTTTCACCTGACAAATCCCAGAGGATCCTGTGGGTATGCGTGTGTGTGTGTGTGGGGGGTGGGGGGAGTGGGGTTGAGGTAAGTGCCCTTCCCCTCTTTCTTCTACTCTTCCCCCCCCATTCTTAGCCCCCCTTTCCTCCCCACCGCTTGTCTTATTGCTTAGGGACTGGGGTGGGGTGGGGGTGTCCATCCTCCCTCCCATCCTGGGCTTGGCTTTAGAGATGGTGAGGAGGGGAGACAGTCTAGGACCTCTTCCCCTCCCCTTTTCATCATCTCTTGTTTGACCATTATTAATTTAATAGTATCTTTCTTTTTGTTCTGATTTCACCCAGCACCTGGTGAACGGGACATTTCCATGTACATTGTGGAATAGAAAAGAAGGGATTTTCTGTGAATCTGAGGATCTTTGTGATTTACAGACTGAAAGAACAGAGTTGTTTCAATTTGCAGCTTTCTAATCATGCAGGATTAGGAGCGTTTTGTCATAGGGCCATTGGTAGCTTGGATTTCTTCCTTTGAAAACTTCCTGTTCATATCCTTTGACCCCTTGGAGAATAACTCTTAATCGTAGAAATTGAAATCAGTTTGTTCTATCAAGAGAAAGGTGCACGTGCACCTTTCATTAGAGAACTTTGTTGTTTTTCCTTCCTTTATTAATTTTTAAATTTTATTTTATTTCACATATAAGGTATTTTATTTTTTCCGTTACATGTAAAGATAGTTCTCAACTTTTGTTTATACAAGCTTTACAATTTCAGATTTTTCTCCCTCCCTCCCCTCCCTCCCCCCTCCCCTAGACAGCAGGTAATCTGATATAGGTTATATCTATATATCTATATAGATATAGATATAGATATATATCTATACACACACACATATATATCTATATACACATAATAACATTAATCCTATTTCTGCATTAGTCCTGTTATAAGAGAAAAAATTAGAGCAATGATGAAAAACCTCAAAATAGAAAAAAAACAACAGCACCCAAAACAAAAGAAATAGTATGGTTCATTCAGCATCTATACTCCACAGTTCTTTTTTTTTTCCCTTGGATTTGGAGATCCTCTTCTATCATGAGTTCCCTGGAACTCTTCTGTACCATTGCATTGGTGAGAAGAATATAGTCCATCACAGTAGGTCAACACTCAATGTTGATGATACTATGTACAATGTTCTTATGGTTCTGCTACTCTCACTCATCATCAGCTCATGTAAGACCCTCCAGGTTTCTCTGAACTCCTCCTGCTCATCATTTCTTACAGCACAATAGTATTCCATTGTATTCATATACCACAACTTGTCCAGCCATTCCCCAATTGATGGGCACCCCCTCAACTTCCAATTCCTTGCCACCATGTAAAGAGCAGCTATAAATATTTTTGTACATGTGGGTCCCTTTCCCCCTTCCATGATTTCTTTGGGAAAAAGACCTAAAAGTGGTATTGCTGGGTCAAACAACCTTCCTTTATTTTTACCCTATTTAATTTAACTGCATTAGATTTGTTTTGCAAAAACATTTCAATTTTATAGAAGCAGATTTATCCCTTTTATTTTCTTGTGATCCACTCTGTCCCTTGTTCTGTCATGACCTCTTCCCTTATCCAAAGATGTGAAGTCATTTCTTCCTTGCTCCTCCTGTAATTTGCTAATGATTACCCTTTTATGTCTAATTCTTGTAATCGTTTGTAGCTTAATTTGATATGTGGTGTGAGCTGTTGATCTCCTATCAAACTTCTGCCAAATTGCAAACAGATGAAAATTGCATCTGTTTTTAAAAAATCAAATAGCATTTCCTCCCCTGTTTCCCAACTGCTGTTTTAAAACAACAACAACGCGGTTTTAATGTTTTTGTCTGCTTCTGTATACTGCATATGTAATCTTTTCCATTGATCAACCTCAATTTTTTTTTTGGTGGGGCAATGAGAGTTTAGTGACTTGCCCAGGATCACACAGTTAGGAACCTCTTGTTTTTTAACAAGTACCAGTTGTTTTCATCATCACAGATTTGTAGTATAGTTTGAGATCTTCTAATAGAAAATACTAACCCAAAGCTCTTTCTTTCCTCCCCCCTTCATTATTATCCTTGAGATTCTTGAACTCTTTAAAAATTTTTTTTTGATGTTTTCTCTTTTTTATAGTACCATGGTGTCCCATGTATCCTTTACTCTTCCCCTCTCTGAGAGCCATGCTATGTGACAGAGAGTATTTTTTTCTTTTATGGAGGAAAAGTCATACCAACTGATGGCTGCATTGGGAAAACATATGCCATGTGTAACACCTGGGGACCTCTTATCTCCAGGAAGGGGTAGGTTGAAGGTGTCTTCATCTGTCTTCTTTTGAGTCCCACTTGATCTTTAACATTTTCCTCCAGGTACTTTTTTTTTTAACTTTTTGGTGCATTGTTCTTTGCTATTTAAATTGTTGTAGTTTCCATGAATACTGTTTTCTTGGCTCTGCATATTTCACTTTGCATCTGTTCACAAAGGACATTCCATACTTCTCTGTACTGATCATACCCATCATTTCTTAGAGCCCAGTAGTATTCCATTATAGTCATGTACTACTCTTTGTTTAGCCACTTCCCGGGTGAAATGCATTTACTTTGATTCCAGTTCTTAGGTGGCACAAAAAATGTTGTTATAAATATTTTGGAACACATGGAGACTTTTTTTTTCTTGATGGATTCTTTGGGTAATTATCCCAATAATGGAATCTTTGTTTTAAAGGATATGGACATTTTTATTACTTTCTTTGCATAATTCCAAATTATTTTCCAAAATGGACATACCATTTCATAGCTCCACCAACAATGTATTAGCGTTCCTATCTTCCCATACCACCTCCAACTTTGCTGTTGCCGTTTTTGTCTTTTTTGCCAATTTGCAGAGTATAAGGTGAAACTTAAGAGTTGTTTTGATTTGCATTTCTCTTATTATTAGTGATTTGGAGCATTTTTTCATATGCTTGTGAATACTTTGCAATTCTTTTTTGAGAATTGTTCATATTTTATACAAATTTATATTTCCTATATTCATATTTATATATCATTCATAAAGTTATAAAATTAATGATATATAAAACTAATTTACTTATAAAATTTATTTATAAAACATGATATTTACAAATTTGTATTTATATAACTCATTTATATAGTTTAAATATTAAATCCTTATCAGAAGAATTTGATACAAAGATTTCTCCCCCATTCAGTCACTCACCTTCTTATCTGAGATGCATAAATGTTGTTTGTGCAGAACCTTTTAAGTTCTCAAACTTCTCAATTTTATATTTTATAATTGCCTCTGTTGCTTATTTGGCTAAGAATACCTTTCTTACCCATCTCTGTGAGAGGTATATGAGCTATTTCTCTTCTGATTTTTTAATAGTATGATTATTTATATTATGGTCACATATCCATTTAGAATGTATTGTGGAATGTAGTTTGAGGTATTTATCAAAGCCACATTTCTACCAGACTGTTTTCCAGTTTTCTGAGCAGTTTTTATCGAATATGTAGCTTTTCTCTAGGTAACTTGTGTTTTCAACTTTCCCGAATATTATGTTAATAAGTTCTGTTGTTTCTGAATTTCCCTTCTCTAGTCTGTTCCATTCATCTATTTTTCTATTTTAAAAAGTATTTTATTTTTTTCAATTACATGCAAATAATTTTTTAACATGTGTTCTTTGAAATTTTGAATTCCACTCTGATTCTTCTTGCACAGCATGACTAATGCAGAGATATGTTTAATGTGATTGTACATATATAACCTATATCAGATTGCTTGCTGTCTTGGGGAAGGGAGGGAGGGAGAAAAAGTTGAAACTAGAAATCTTATAAAAAACAAATGTTACAAACTATATCTACATGTAACTGGAAAATAATAAAATACTTTTATAGAGAAAAAAAGAAATTTTGAATTCCAAATTCTCTCTCTCTTCTCTCCCCTCATTGACAAGGCAAGCAATTTGATATAGGTTATACATATGCAGTCATGGTTCCATATTAGTCATGTTGTGAAACAAAACACAGACCAAAAAAAGCCCCAAGAAAAATAAAGTTTAAAAAGTATGCTTCTATCTACATTCAGACTCCATCATTTCTTTCTATGGAAATGGATAGCATATATCTTTATGAGTCTTTTTTTTTTTTTTAGTGAGGCAATTGGGGTTAAGTGACTTGCCCAGGGTCACACAGCTAGTTAAGTGTCTGAGGCCAGATTTGAACTCAGGTACTCCTGACTCCAGGGCCGGTGCTCTATCCACTGTGCCATCTAGCTGCCCCCTTTATGAGTCTTTTGGAATTGTCTTTTGGATGACAGAAAAGGCTTGGGAGAATAAGTTCCCCCATAAGCCAAGGTAAATTGCAAATAATTTTATAATATTATCCCACATTATCTTAGATCATTGTATTACTGATAATGGCTAAGTCATTCAAAGTTGATCATCATGCAATGTAGCTGTTACTGTGTACAATGTTTTCCTGTTTCTTGTCAGTTCACTTTGCATCAGCTCATATAAGTCTGCCTAGTTTTTTCTATACACATCCTGCTCATCATTTCTTCTGTAATAATTGTTGCATCTCAATCATATAGCACAACGTGGCTATCCATTCCCCATTTGATAGGCATCTCCTCAATTTCCAATTTTTTGTCACAACAAAAACAGCTGCTATCAATATTTTGGTATAATTGGTATAATTAGGTACTTTTCCCTTTCATTGATCTCTGTGGGATACAGACCTGGCAGTGGTATTCTTGGCTCAAAGGTTTTGCACAATTTAATAGCCCTTTGAGTGTAATTCCAAGTTGTTCTCCAAAATGGTCGGACTAGTTGACATTATTAAGAGGTATTAGAAGAGGTTTATTAAGTGTAACACCCATAATGAAGAGGAAACCTATGTCCCCCACATACAAAGATGATGTTTCTGACTCAGTAGCAGTAAGGCAGATGTTGGAATTGTTTTCCTAGTATTGATGATGGATCTGTGTTGATCTGTTAGTGCTTTCTCAGATAATCTCCCTTAACAAGGTAGACAAAGGGAACTATCCTGTATGTATAAATGATGTTATTGAAAGACACAGCCAGTTGTAGGGTTTTCACACAAGCAGAGGACTCAGATAACTAGAACTCCCAATTTTTCTGTTCCTCCTCCTCCCATCCACACTTTTGTCCCCTCTCCTTTTCTGATAAAGGTGGAAATGACAGCGTGGAGTGGCACAGATGTTGGACTTGGAGTAAAAGGACCTCAGTTTTTACCCTGGCTCTGCCACTTCCTGCCTTGGGCAAACCACTTCCTTACTCTAGACTTTAGTTTCCTTATCTGTAAAATGGGGGGGGGGTGTAGATTTGCTGGCTCCGAAGTTTCCTACCAGCTCTAAGTTTTGTTTGCCCAATGAACAAGATGATAACAGGGGCTGTTTACAAGAAGACATCCTCCAAGACTTGTCATTTTAACTCACTGAAATTCAGTCCAATTTCATCTCTCTACTACTAAGCCAATAGCTATGGGTCGTAAATTAATAAGTGATGTTTGTGTATTAGAGATGCTGATGAGCTATTCAAGTTAGGTGAAATAAGGAAGAATAATGAATATTCCAGGGAAAGAAGCACTAGTGAGTTGTTTTTTGGAAGAGAGGGAAAGGAGATAAGTGGATGCCGGGAAGTAGCTCAGTTATTTGCGGGGATGTGCTCCAATTCTAAAATCTTGGATTAGTTTCTCCCTACTATTCAACCTAACTCTGAGTCAATTTTCTTCTCTCTGTACCTTCCTCCATGTGGTATGCGCTTAAAGAAAATTAAAAAAAAAAGTTTTTGTTAAATGAGTTTCAGGGGGAAAACAGAGTTAGAAATACAAATATGTTGTAAAGAAGACACATTTTGAAACAAAGGTATGTGTGTGTGTATGTGTGTGTGTGTTTATACACATGTTACAGCTCCCTTTCCTTGGTCAAAAGGTAGTCATGAGATCATAGCCTTTAGAGTCCAAGGGACATAAGAGCTCACTTCAGTCTGACCTCCTTTTGTTGTGTTGGAGGAACCTGCAGTCTGAAGGAGATAAGTGACTTGTCCAGGGTGTGATGAAAGTAGAGGAGAAGGTGAAGATACTGAGACACTGGCCTGGTGCAGAAGAGGGGAGTGAGTGTACAGAAGGCAGAAGAGTCAACAGAATTTTGTCACACAACAAAACAGTCCCCAGGCAGAAAAGCTGGGAATCATTCAGACAGAAAAGCAGCAACATGGCATCGTTCCTAGCTTAAAAAATGGCAGTGGAGATGTTCCCCTGTTATTGTCCATAAGCAGGTCCCTGAGGTTGACTGCCCAACCATAGAATGTGGAGCTAGAACAGCCCTCAGAGACCCTCTACTGCAGATGCCTCTTTTTACAGAGGAGGAAACTAAAGGCCAGAGAGGCTATGACTGGTCCAAGGTCACAGGTTATATATAACATAGGTAGTCTGTGACCATGCTGCCGCTGCTTCTATTCTGAATGAATGTTTTAATTATTTTATCTGAGAAAGCTAGGCAGCACTGTGAGTAGAGCACAGGTCTTGGAATCAGATCAGATGCTGCATCAGTCACTCCCTAGCTATGTGACCCTGGGGTGGTCATTTAATCCCTCCATGCCTCCGTTTCCTCACCTGTAAAATAAGGATAATAATAGCACCTACCTCATAAAGTGACATAGCATATAGACTCGTTGCTTTAATAGTCAAGAATTTGGTTTTCCTCCACAGCAGGAGTAATAGTAGCTAACAACTTCATAGTTTCATTTGATCCTCAAGATGGACCTATAAAATGTATGTATTGCAGTCAGTATACCCATTTTGACAAATGAAGAAACTGAGGTTCAGAAAGGCATAATTGTCTGAGACAGCACTAGAATCCAGTTCTCACCTGATTCATGGGATCATAGCTGTAGAGACAGAAGGGACTTTGTTTTTTTTTTCTGGGCAGCGAGGGTCACACAGCTAGTAAGTGTCAAGCGTCTGAGGCCGGATTTGGACTTGGGTCCTCCTGAATCCAGGGCTGGTGCTTCATCTACTATGCCACCTAGCTGCCCCCTAGGAGGGACTTTTGAAGTAATCTTTCCCAATCCTCTGGCTTTACAGTTGGGAAAACTGAGGCCCAGAGATGGGACATATCATCTTTGTGGTACTGGAGGTAGTGTCAGGGATGGAATTTGAATAATCCAAATCCAGCCCTCATTCCCTTCTCCAAGAGGAGGGGAGTATGTGTAGTGGCAGTCCTTAGAGTAAAGATTTGATGATGGCTTCATTCCATTACTATTCCCTTTGCACCTCCATTTAGAAAACAAAGGAGAGAAGGCGGTGTCGCGAAAAAATTTCATTCTTCCGTCGGACAGGGAAAATCTCACTCACAGCGGGCAGAGGGAAATATAAAGACATCAGTATCTTTCCTATTTATTCTGTCACAAAGTTTATCCAGGAGTAGAGGCCAGAACAGAGAAGAGCAATAATGCTCAGGGAAGTCCATGCCCTTCTTTTCCTGCCTCCCCCTCTATAAACAATGGGATCCTAGGACAGGAGAGGGAAGCTATGGAAGGCTGTCCTGAGGCTCTTCAGCAGAAGAGCATATTGTGATGCAGTTGGTAGAACCTTAGACTTTGAATATCTGAATTATTCTTTCTTTCTTTTTTTTTTTTTTTTTTGGTGAGGCAATTGGGGTTAAGTGACTTGCCCAGGGTCACACAGCTTTAATTATTCTTTCAAAGTATGGATAATCAAAGTTGAAAACTAGGACATCTCCCCTCTTTTTATTGGTTACTGCCTTCCTCACACCAAGCAGGTCTCCCTGTCTTTTATTTAATCTTAGAAAAGAACACAATTTTTAAATTTTTAGTTAAAATGTGTCCAGAGTACATTGGGATTCATATTCATTAGGTACCATTTTAAAACAACCCACAGAAGCTATTGACAAACAACCAACTCAATAGCTATACTCAGGTAGAATGCAATAAGCTCCTTAAGGGCTGGGGCATGTCTTTGTGTTCATGCATTTCTAGCACCTAGGATAGCACTAGGCAAATACTAAGTTTTTAATAGCACTCTGTGAATTGAATGATCTAGGTTTGGACCTGAAAAGGACCTTCCAGCTCTTTTATTTTGCAGATGAGAAAACCGAGGGCCAGAGAAGTTAAGTGACTTGTCCAAAGTTATTTCATTTGATTCTCACAACAGTCCTATGGAATAGGGTCTATTATTGTCCCCATTTTACACATGAAGAAATTGAGGATAAAGAGAAAAAGTGATTTGCCCAGGGAGATACTGCTAGTAAATATGTAAGGCATAATTCCAACTTGGGCCTCTTGATGTTAAGCCTCACTCTGTATCACCTAGAACCTTTTTTTTGGGGGGGGGTATTACATATTCTATGGGTTGACATATCTTAAAATAACATTTTGTTTTGGTGGGGCAATGAGGGCTAAGTGACTTGCCCAGGGTCACACAGTTAGTAAGTGTCAAGTGTTTGAGGCCGAATTTGAACTCAGGTCCTCCTGAATCCAGGGCTGGTGCTTTATCCACTGCGCCACCTAGCTGCTCCAAAATAACATTTATTTTACAGAAAATACTGAAATTTTGATTTGTAGAATGTGAGTTGGTACGAAGGTATGAAATAAACTCTTTTGAGGTTACACAAACTTTCAGATTTATCACTTGCTATAGCAAGTTCCAATCTGTGACACAGTTTAACTACTATAAGAATATTGTGATAAATCACATTTTATGTAATAAACTGCCTTGAAGGTGACCTCTCTTGTCCTCACTTCCATGTTACCATATAATTTATTCTCATGGAATCTGGCCTCCTGTTTTATCTTCAGTTATAAAATAAACGACAGTAAAATATGTTAAGACCAAATGTCTCAAAAAGTTCTTTGATTACCTTTCAACCCCTTATAAAGTAAGAATTGTACTTTTCTCTGCTTCCAGGACTATTGAGATCTCACACAAAACAAAGCCAGGATTATACTATATGAAATCATCGTCTCTATCACTTTCACAGTAAGAGTGAAATTCTGGAATTGGGGTTCCAGAAGGCCAGTACAAGAGGCCCTCAAAGTTGTAAATGATGGATAGGTTTGATGATAAAGCATGTGATGCAAGGACATTCACTTAGGAATGGACTGTTCTCACATAGGTGATTTCTTAAATCCACAGGCAAAGGGGATCAACTATGTCAGGATGGCAGGGGCTGCACAGTGAGGTGTTGGATCCTGGTGCTGCCATTTTATAGTCATCACTATATTGTCCCCGTCCTCTCCAATTTTACTAGATTTATAGAATTGTCTTTAGGTCAATCCAGAGACAGCAGGAGATCCAAGCTCCATAGAATCACCGCTCTTTTATCTTGAAATTCTAATGAGGAATTGACAAGAGCCTCCAAACAAAATCAACATATACCTTGGTACTTGGTCATTTTAGTACAAAAGGGGCACAGGTAGGTGGTACAGAGCTCCATCCTTGGAATTAGGAGGACCTGAGTTCAAATCTGTGTGACCCTGGGCAAGTCACTTAACCCTGATTGCCTGAAAGAAAAAGAAAGATCATTGTAAAGGAATGTCCACAAAGAGGAGGCCAAAACAGTTCAGGTACTGATTCAGCCAGTGCATACTTGGTCATCTTGCCAGGGAGAGACATGGAGGTCAAGGGTCATAACAGTTTAGAGTAAAACTTAATTTGCAAGTAATTATAGAGAAACATTATGGAACATTAGGATCACCAATTTAGAGCTGGATGGGACCTCAGAGGACATCTGGTGCAACTTCCTGTTTTATAGAGGAGGAAACTAAGGTACAGAGAGGTCAAGTGATTTAACTAAGCTCATACAGGTAGCCATCTTACTCTAAACCCAATGTTATTTCCACTGTAAGAAAGAACAGATCTCCAAAAATTATTAGATTGGGAATTCCTTGAAGGCAATGACTGTCTTTTGCCTCTTTTTGTAGCCCCAAGTGCTTAGCACAGTGTCTGCATGTAGTAGGCAATCATAAATGGTGATTCACTGACAAAACTTCAGAAGGCAATGAAGGTAAAAACAAGTCTTTGGAAAGCTTGGCATGAGACACAAGATGGGAAATGGAACTGCTTTGCCACAGTTTCTTTAGCAATCTCTTCTTGTTGGTGAAGTCATTGGAATCACCACATTTATATTCAAAATACTTGACTCAATAGAGCAAACCATAACCTTAAAGGTTCTTCTCTAGTAATGTGTCTCCTATGCATATGTAGGTTTCATTTAAGATTCCTTGATACATAGAGATAGCTTTGTTTAGTGATCCTCATTAATAATATCAGGCAAAGTATAAAATGAGAAATTTTCTGTTCATCATGTTAAACATTTTAAACTTCCAGGTGATGATCTGAGGCTGTGAATCATGAAATACTGTAATTGGGGAGAGCCAGAAGGCTAAAGCATATTACAAGAGATGATTTTGGGGTAGGAAGTGTCATAAAAATATCCAGGAAATGTACAATTTGAAAAGGAAATATGGTGACAACAAAAGATAACTCATGGTCAGGCCAAATGCATATGGGTACTCTCCAAATATTAAAGGAGCTCAAGCTAACTGTATAGATCCTCCTTGAAGGATTTGTGGGAAGACAATGACTAGAATTGCATATGATGAGCAAGCATGGTTGGGTTGTTATCTGCTACAATGAAAAGAGTATATGTTATGGGGCAGCTAGGTGGTGCAGTGGATAGAGCACTGGCCCTGGATTCAGGAGGATCTGAGTTCAAATCCGGCCTCAGACACTTGATACTAGCTATGTGACCCTGGGCAAGTCACTTAACCCTCATTGCCCTGCAAAAAAAAAGAAAAAGAAAAAAAGAAAAGAATGTATATTGTATATGTATAATCCGAATAGGAGGTATGCTGAAAGCAAAGGATAATAGACCAAATGCTATACATATACTCTCCAGATGTTAAAGGAACTCTAATTGATTGGGTAGATACTTCGTGTAGGATTTGTGGGTAGACATGGCTAAGACCTACACAGGCTAAGAAGGCATGGTTGAGTTGTGATCTGCCCTAATGGAGAGAGCATGTACATCAGTGATATCCCACATCTGTTGAAGTACTGTAGTTAAAAAAAAAAAAAAAAACAAGAATTAAATCGAATCATAGAGTCGAAAGGAACATTAAGAAGTCATCTGACCCACTCTGCCACCTGAAGGAAGGATTATCCCATGACAAATCAGGGCTGACAAGTCCTGATATTATTTTCAAAAGCTTCCATAAAAATAAGAACCTGTCTTGTCCATTGTTTTAGGGTTTTACAATCCTCACTGTCAAGAAAATTCCTTGCTTCATCAAACATGACACTTTTATTGTATTTAAACTTCATGCTTTCCCTGTGTTGACCTTAGTGTGAAAGTAGAAAACTGGTTCCTACTGTATGATATGATTATGGATTTGAGTCAGATTAAACTCTGAGGATGGGGTCTGGAAGGTACCCAGCCCTGCCCCAGTATAGTTCGTTTAGAAGTTTATTGCTTGTCAAATTCTCACTGTCTCCTTTAAGTTTTATTGCCAATTAACAGTATTTTTACTTCTGCTCAGTCTCCCCACTTGTCAGCTACATATTAGTTTTGTCTGCAATCCATCATGTGTCAGAACCCCAGTCAGTGGGTTAGGGAGTTTGCCCACCAATTCAATACTCGGGACTCAAGAAGAAAGGACGGGGCTCGGCACAGGATGCAGCAATTGAGTTGAGACCAGATGTTAAGTGACATGTCTCTTTTTCTCAGAGCAGAATCCCCTTGGCCCTGGGGTCCCAACAATGGATTATTCTTTTCTTCCCAACATAACCGAAAATAAATTTTAACCCTGTCATCCTTAACAATGCTGAAGCACCTGAGTGACTCTTCCTGTTATTCAAGTTGAATATCTTTAGAGACAGGGGCCTGGAGAGGGGAGTCAGTGGGAACTGTAAGATCTGAAACATCTGACTGTCACTCCCCTGTTTCTTCTTCCTTTGATTTGACCTTGTTCCCCCTCCCCTTTCCCCCCTTGCTCCTGGAACATGTATGCATGTCTCCATACATTGATCACGAGCTGAGCATGCACCCTGGGTGAGACAGGATTGGATGTTAGATTGTGAGCTCTACCTAGTGTGCGTGGGGACTTCCCCTCTGACCAACATTCCTATATAAGGTCAAGGCATGTATTAGCTGGCGCAGTTCAGGTATTGAGCTTGCCCATTCCTATGGGAATGTAATAAATCTGTCTCTGCTGGACTTGGTGGTCTCCTCGAGTTATTTGGGTAAACTGAGGCAGTTTGCTCCATACACTACCCTCAGTAGGTGTAATCCTCATCTAGAAGATGAAGGGGTGAACTAGGTGGTATAAAACCAAAGTTCCTTCCATCTCACAGTTTATGATAATAATAAATACATTCTTTTTTCAATATAAATATTTTATTATTTTTCAGTTACATTTAGAGATAGTTTTCAACATTTGTTTTTATAAGATTTCTACTTTCAAATTTTTCTCCCTCCCTCCCCCCTCCCCAAGACAGCAAGTAATCTGATACAGGTTGTATATGTACAATCACAGTAAACATATTTCTGCATTAGTCATGTTATGAGAGAATAATTAGAGCAAAAAGGAAAAACATCAAAAAAGAAAAACAACAACAACAACAACAAAAAACAAAACCCAATAGAAATAGTATGGTTCGATCTGCATCCAGATTCAACAGTTCTTTTTTTCTGGATTTGGAGAATAATAAGTATATTCTTGAATATCACTTACCATTCAATTCATTCATTGAATATCACTTAGATTTCACTTCAGTCTTCTCATCAAATGAACAAATCTCAATTACTTTGACCTTTACTCTTCCTTTCATCTGTTAGGCATTTTTATTACTCTCTACAGACATTTTTCTAAGTTCTTCACATTCCTCATAAATCAGAGTGTGCTGGAAGCTAGCTTGGAAGAGCTGATTGTTAAATTTTTAGTGTGAGCATTTATATCATAAAGATTACCAATCCTTATAAATCAGGGCTTTACTTATTATTCTGTTGATTGTCTAGACTTAAGAAAGTATTAACGATGTAAATTAAACATGAAAGTGTGTGTGTGTGCACATGCACCAGCTGCAGCATACTAGATAGTCTGTTGTTAAATATTTACTAACACACCCCTGTATTACTCTATAAATTGCTTGAGCTTGACAAGAGTGAAGTAAAAGGCTCAGGTAATGAAGTCATCACTAGCCTGGAGGCCCGGTGACAGTAGGTTCATGATGCTGATTGTAATTAATAATGATAATAGCAATAACTGACATTCATATAGCCCTCTTAGGTTTGTAAAGTGCTTAATACGCATTACCTCATTCGAGCCTCATAACACCTCTGCTTATGAGTACTGGGTATAGTCACTGAGTAAACAGTCTCATATAAAGGGGGTGGGGATGACCTTTCAGTTCTAAATGCAACTACTACTTTTCATTAAAAGACACACAGAAAGCATCACTTAACTTGGCTGTTTAGGTTCTGCAGGTTGGCTATGTGACCTGCAGAAATCTCAAAGTGTAAATCCATCAATTTCTTGGAGATTACTCTAATTCTGCTCTGCTCTACAGGGAGTAATCCTGTAAATGTATACCCCTGTACTGGAAGAGATTCAGTAGGTAGGTATAGATGGTTTGTTTGTTTGTTTGTTTTTGCAGGGCAATGAGGGTTAAGTGACTTGCCCAAGGTCACACAGCTAGTAAGTGTCAAGTGTCTGAGGCCGGATTTGAACTCAGGTCCTCCTGAATCCAGGGCCGGTGCTTTATCCACTGCGCCACCTAGCCACCCCCTGGTATAGATGTTTAAAGGAAAAAATTCTTCATTTGGTCTTTCACCCTGATTAATGAGGCAGAACTCTGGACAAACATAATTAAAAGGGGTTATAAGAATGTCAAGGTAGCAAAGCACTGATGGGTTGGCAGCTTGAGGTGGGGCCAGCTTTTATAGGTAACTTTAAGATAGTTTGGATAGACCCACTTCAGCAGAAGATGTTGAACCCTGGTATGTCAGTTCCTCCCCAAACAGCAATTGACAGAGAATAGGTAATGCAAAAAGCTGCAGACTTGGTGTCTCCTTTCCCAACGTTAATTGATAAGCAGGGCTGAGACCAATGGGGCACCGAGTCAATATAACTTTCAATATAGATAAAGGCCTGGATCAAGCCCAAACGTTCTCACCCTCCTAGCAAGCAATTACTGTTAAGTTCATGGTTCAAATTCAGTGTTCCTGACTTTCGCTTTTGTTATATTTCTTGTACCAGACCATGGCTATCTGGTGGTAGTGGTGGATGGCAGAGAGAGCTAACTAGGTATTTTTGCACTTGGGAAAGGCATTAGAAGTAGGGAGGCCCAACTGGAGTGTGCCTGTCAGAAGTGTACAAAATGAGATAGTTCATATGCCAATGAAATGATTAATAATTATATTAACCATTTGGATTTGTTAGAACTCCCTTATTTTTCAGAGGATCTGTAATGAAAACCTGGACTAAGATATCACAAAACCTTTGTGGTGACAAAAGATGGACCTGGCAGGATGGGCAAGTAGTAAAAATCCTAAACACAATAAAGACATAATAGTCTTGAAGCAGATACTGAGCCATTTGGGAATTTATGGTCCTTCCATTCTTATCTGCTACAGATTCTCTGTATAAAGGAAAAAACTAATCACATACACAGTGAATGTTACACCATTTCAAGTAATAAGCATAGCTTAGAGGAAAAAATATGAGAAGACACTCCTACCCTCCTTCTTTGCAGGGGTTGCAGATCCATAAAATGTCTATGTAATTGACTTAATAGTATAAAAATGATTTAAAAGTATTTGTGAAACACTAGTTAAATGGCTAATAAAGAATTTTTTTGTTCATTCTTTTGTCAGGCACTAAGATACAGAATAAATGTAGCTTATGGTTAAAAAGTAATCATAAAGTAGAATCCTACTCTTGAAAATTAATTTCTCCTCACTGCTTCTTTGCATAAATTGATTCATCATCCAGTGCACCAGACATTAAGCTTTAACATAAATTTTACATTTTTTTCTTCAGAGAACTGTAAGTCACTTGAAATTGATATAAACTTTATACAGGGCTTTCATTTTTTGCTATTCAAATAATTTCAAACATGCTGTATTTTTAACATGCACTACTACGAACATCTACTAGGAGATTTCAGTTAAGTTTGATATTTCTACATTATTCTCAGTGACAAGAAAAAAGATTTATATGCATAAGACCTTCAGGTTTTAGTGGATACCAAGCTTGACACAATGCAGCAATGTAAAATGGTAAGCCAATCAGTTATGCCCTCAAAGGATACATTAACAGAAACAGTGTGTTCGGCACCAAAGGTTTTGAAACTGTTATGGAAGCTATTCCATCAATCACTTAATAAGAATTTATTAAGTATCTAATGTGAACCAGGCACTGTGCAATTCACTGGGGATACAAATTCAAAAGTGAAATAATAACAACCCTCAGGGAACCTATATTCTAGAGGGGTATGACAACCATGGAGAGTGAAAGTCAAGAAAGGAAACTTTGGTTTTGGGAAGCACAGGGATTGTGAGTAGAGCCATAGGATTTCCACATAGATTATCACAACCTTTATCATAGCAGTGGTAATGTTGAGTTGATATTTGTTCAGTTGAAAATGAATGAGTAAATCATGTACCCATTTTGACCTTATCTTGGTATATGGTGTGAGATGTTTGTCTATTCTTAGTTTCTTCCATACTGTTTTCCAGTTTTCCTAGCAGTTTTTGTCAAATAATGACTTTTTATTCAAAAAGCCTAGATCTTTGGGTTTATCAAATACTAGATTACTATGGTCATTTGCTACAATGCATGGCATGCCTAATCTATTCCACTAATCCATCACTCTATTTCTTAGTACCAGATTTTTTATATATCAAATTTTAATGTGCATTTTGTAATTTGCCTTTTTTCCAAGTTAACCTACTATCCACACCAGGAGCAGTTTTCACACCAGCTATTTATGCAAACTTCTTCCCCTGTCATCAATGTAAATAATTTTCAAAATAATTAAAAATGAATGTGCCATTTTGTTATTAATATATTTTGTTTTAAATAAAATCACATCTAAACAACTAGAAAAACACTAATTACCCATGAGTAGGCCATGTAGTGAGTAAAACTATATGTGGTCACCTTATTTATGTCCCAAGTTTGGGGAAAATTACCTGAGGTTTCTAATATATTGCTACTTATAAATTAGAAGCTTTAGCACCAGTTTGGGGCATTAAGCATTTATTAAAGTATATTAGATATTAGTAAAGAGAGATATCATATGGCTCAGAAAGATAAGAAAGCCTAGCTAGGAAACAGAAGAGGATAAGGCATTGCCACCACCCCTGAGTCTCAGGCAAAAAAGGAAGTCCCTATGCCTCTGTGTCAGTGGAACCTTCTTGCGGTTCCTGACAAGAGGTGGTCCTTACGCACTGCTTCAAGCTAATTGGCTAGCATCATCTAAATCCATTGGTTCATTGGACTTGAGGGCAGTGCATGACCAGAAGGTGCTGAAGTCAGAGTTCATAGAACACACCCCTGAGGGCCAGGCTGTCAGATAGGTGTGGTTTCAATCAAGTCAACTGTAAAAAAAATATTAACTATAACTAATGTGTTAACTTTTAATTTAATATGGGAAGAGCCAATTGGGAGGCTCCCTCTCCCCCACTGCCTCTCCCAGCCAGATAAGAAAAAAAAAAGTTTAAAATGCCTCTTTTTTAATTAAAGCAAATAACCAGGGTTTATTGAAGCGAGAATAAACTTAGAGATAAGAACAAAGACAAATAGAATATACTACCTGACTGTGTTTTAAGTTTCTCGCCTGCTGCTTCCTCTCTCCTTTCACTGCTCTGCTCCTCTGTCTCTGTAGCGTCCTCCTTCATGCTTCCTCCTACTGCACCTGCTATTGAAGAGTCAATCCTGTACATGAAAACATAGGTAACAGCATTCTTTGCAGGTTGAGGATCTCCACCCCTAGGTTCAATGTGTTAAATGAATATATGGATCACCTAGATTTGATTGAGGTACCTTATTATCCAAAAGTATTTTTATGGGACCCTGGATTAATAGGAGCAAAATGCCCTTTGCTCAAAGACTTCAAAGTGAACCAGACATTCATTATTTACCTTCCCCAAGAGAATAAACAAACTCAAATGCCCCTTTGAAATTCCCATTCACTATCTTCTTTCCCCAGGAAGTAAAGAGAGACCTTATCTGTGATAATACCCTTCCTGTTTCCACCTATCTCTCCATAGCATCTGCTTTAAATTGAGCTGTTAAACTGATTTGTATCATTTAACTGATTTACATTTGTAATGAGTTAATCTGTATCATGCCAATGAAGTTATGCTGTAACTCATGAGAAAAGAAAACCTTATATACCCTGATAAAGAGGGAGTCCTCGAGCTTTTCTCTCTTAGGAGGGAGGTCTCCACATGATCATGTTGTGTGTTGTATTTCTTCTTGGGACAAACAAAATATTAAATTGATATTATGTTTTCCTGTTCCTGTGAGGTAACTGCTTCTGGTGAGAGAGGCAGAAATAGCCTTATCTGATCTGTTTCATCTTGTAGGAGATATTATTGATGTCTCTGACCTGTTTATTATCTTGTAGAAGGATGGGTATGAAAACTATATAACTATATTTTAATATTCGACAAATGCTTTGTGTTTTTTATTTTAATTTTGCTATTGCTATTGCAGCAGTTTGGGGTAATCATCTTATTATTTATCAATATTATACCAGTATAGTATTGCCCACATGTCTCCCTAACTTCTCGTGGTCTTAGAAAAAGCTGGGACAGAGCTTCAGCATGCCACTTAGTGCAAGCAGGAGAACAGCCCCAAAAGGTCCATTCTGTCCTAAAAGGGAGCAAGAGAGCTTCATGGAGTCTTCAAAGTGTTCTTATCCTCTTTTGCTAGAGGTAGGTCATTATACATTGATCAAAGCATCATTCAATTCCATTGGTTGACATGATTTGAAGATGCTCTGCATTAAAATGAACTCTAGAGGTGACTTCAGGGAAAAGAATGCAAAAGACCATCTCTGAAATTGCTCAAGGCAAAGTCCATTATCTAGGTGTGGCTTAATCAGTCCTTCACTGATCTAGACAAAAGAATCTATCTCCATTTCTTTTGTTCCCTTGGGTTTGTCCCAGATGAGATTTGATAAAGTTTCTTAAGGAGAACTGGACTTTCTGGAGTGGAGGTGGGGGGACACTGAGAAACTGATGTATGGGTCCCCCAATAAATCCATTATTAATCATAATTTTCTCACAACTTATGGAAATGGATTTACCTAACAGAGACTTATTTTGCTCCAAATGTAACAAAAGACTTGGGATGGGATATGTAGAAACACTACGTAATTCCCAATTGCATACTGTCAAAAATTAAATATAGTTTTTGTACCTACCCTCTTGCAAAATAAATAAAACAAGAAACATAGACAGAACAGAGAAGGCCATCCCTGCCTCTCCTAGAGGAAGTAAGCACCTCACAGAAAACCAGATCAATTGGTAGGAAAACTAAGCACTGATTTAATTCATCCCAATAACAAGCAAGCATGACATTTGGAGAACCTTTTCAAAGGAAAAGTTCTCAGAGGTTCCCCTTTTGGTGACAGTTTTTTTTTAGTGAGGCAATTGGGGTTAAGTGACTTGCCCAGGGTCACACAGCTAGTAAGTGTTAAGTGTCTGAGGCTGCATTTGAACTCAGGTACTCCTGACTCCAGGGCTGGTGCTCTATCCACTGCGCCACCTAGCTGCCCTTGGTGACAGTTTTTAAAGCTTTTTTTCTTTCACTGGTTACAGGGTAACATCAGTTTCATTAGCATGCTACAAATTAACCTAATACAAATACTATAAATGTAAATCAGTTAAACAATATAAATCAGTTTAATAGTTAGACTTAAAGCAGATACTATGATTAGATTATGTGGAAACAGGAAGGGTTTATCAAAGACAAGGATGCCTAGATAGTTGATAAGGAGAACAATAAGATCTGTTTACTCTCTTGGGGAAAGAAGGTAGTGAAAGGGGACTTACTTGCATTCAGTTTGAAGTTTTAGTCAAAGGGCATTTTATGCCTCTTAATCCAGGGTTTCATTTGGATAATGCATTTGGATAATAAGGCAGCTCTATCAAATCCAGATGATTTAAATACTCATTAATCATCTCACTTGTATCTAGATTATTAAATTTGGCATAACAATACAGAAAACGGTGCATATCAACTGAGTTGCTTGTAGTAGAAATACGTTCAGTTGTTAACCATATTTAAATGGAGGAAAGAGGGAGGGCAGAATCCATAGAATGGGAAGGGTGTGACCAGGGACAGAGTTTGTTAATCACTGAGGAATGGTTTCATTGTCCATAGGAGGTGTAGCTTCAGGGCACAGGTTTTTTTTTTTTGAGGGGAAATGGGGGTTATGTGACTTGTCCAGGGTCACACAGCTATTAAGTGTCAAGTGTCTGAGGCCGGATTTGAACTCAGGTACTCCTGAATCCAGGGCCAGTGCTTTATCCACTGTGCCACCTAGCCGCCCCCTAGGGCACAGTTTTTTTCCAGACTTTAGACAGTTCAGGCAAAGGGACAAGTTCTGGGAATAGAAGGAATGATGTTCTTCTCCTTTTCCCAAGTCAGGACACTGAAATGAAGACATGCAGGCAAATATTTGCACAGGTGTGCAGGGCTAGTAAAAGCAAACAAGCAGAAAACTAACTAAAGTAGATAGTGAGGCTGTAGCTGCAGTCATCATCCTCAGTAGTAGGGCTTGCATTCCAATCCAGCTCCTCTATTTCGAAATCTTGAATGATAGTCACCATCTGTCCCCCGCTCACACTCCATCTGCACAATGCTCTCATGCTGGCTCTCGCACTCTCTCTCTCTCTTGCTTTTTCTCTCCCTTCCTCTCCCATTTCAAGCTCCGCGAAGCCTATATTGTATAGATTTGTTACCTCAGGTCCCTCTCTGCCCAGTCATTCCTTTAAGACTTTCCATGAGTCCATGGGATCACAGGACCCTAGACCGAGAGCTGGAAGAGACCTCAGAGGCTTACTGGTTCCACCTTCCTCATTTCACATGGGGGAGACTGGAAAGCACAGAAGTCCAGTAACTTGTCTGAGAGCACACAGCTAGTAAGTGTCTCGGGCAGGATTTGAACCTGGGTTTTTCTGACTTCAAATTCAGGGCTGTATCTACTAGGTCCTTGCTTTCTATTCTCTTATCTCACTAAGCTACTCTCATCTCTCTAGAAGTTCTAAGAGTAAAAGTACAAGGAAGGGTTTGGGTTTTTTGATGTTAAAGGAAAAATAACTTCCCCTAAATGGAAAAGTCTTATTGACTTGAACTGAATTCTGTAGTTCCCTGTCTACATAATACTCTATCCTAAAGGTGTCATTTCCTTTACCCCAGCTTTGCTTCTTGTTGATATAAGAGGATTTATGCAGCAGCTTAGTTGATGAGAAAGTAACAAATACAAAAATCATCACTTCAGCACCAAAGATGATGTAAGTCTCCCATAGGCATCCTATCATGGAAACAACTGAATCCAGTAATACTCACTTAGGGACCTATGGTGACATAGTAGCACTACTACCCTGTGCTTCTCTGGAAGCTATTCTGTCTACTAGAGTCTGATGGAGATACAACATCTCCTTCTCACCCAGCTCCACATATCTGAGGATTCCCATAGGCATCAGTGCATCAAGGATTGGTGTCAACGAGAAAATATACAGACTGTGTACAAAACCTGGGTCTGGGGTGATCACTTGCCAGATCCTTCCTTCTACAGCTACTGTGCTATAGATACATAATATTGTAACACATGAGCCCAGTTACCCTTTGCTGCCAGGTCATTAGTCTCAAACCACCACAGAGCTGTTGACTGTGAATCTGCTATGCTTAGAAAAGAGCTGATGTGAATTCCAACAGAGTATTTTGTTTTACTTTCCATCTCAAGGTCTGGCAGATGACTGAAGAGCAAGGAACATCTTCAAGAACTTTGTTTATGTGGAAAAATCGCAACAATTGGCAAAGACTTCTTAGGTTCAGAAATTTTGAGAAAACATTGAGTAGATGATGGCCACAGAAAATCTGAGTTATCAGTTCCTTGTTCATTTGGTTTTTTTGTTTGTTTGTTTGTTTGTTTGGGTTTTTTTTGGGTGAGGCAATTGGGGTTAAGTGACTTGCCCAGGGAGCCAGGGTTACACAGGTAGTAAGTATTAAGTGTCTGAGGCTGGACCTGAACTCAGGTCCTCCTGACTCCAGGGCTGGTGCTCTATCCACTGTGCCACCTAGCTGCCCCCTGTTCATTTGTTTTTAAGTCAGTTCACTCTAGAAAAACCCCATTTGTTGAGCCCTTTCTGCCTGTATATCACAAGGCTAGGCTCTGTCGAGAGAATGTAGAGGCTGAGACTGAGGTAGGGTTAAAGCAACAGCACTCTCTGGAAAGTGTTGTCTTGACTTGGCTCCCTGAACTTTGTTCTCCTTCCCATTTCAACTATGCTTGAAGTCTCCACGTTAGACATTGTTTTTTTTATAACAACTCTCTTTACCTGGACACAGAAAGAGGAAGCGGGGATTGGCAATGGGGCCATTTTGAGGTAGAATGAAAGCAGCCTGGATTTGGAGTCAAAGAGCCCTGGGCTCCAATCCTGCCACTTCCACTGATGGCCTGTGTCACCCTGAGCAAGTCGCTTAAGGTCTCTGAGCTTCCATTCCCAGATTAATAAAATGAGAAGGTTTCATCACAAAGTCCCTGAGATCCCTTTTAGCACCAGATCTATATTCTTATGTTTGATCTTAAGCAAGTCACTTCTGTCTGGGCCTCAGTTTCCTCATCTACAAATTGAATAGGTTGGATAGATAACCTCTGATTGCCCTTGGTGCTCTCTATCTCTATCTAAAATCTTGTGTATGACCTTGGCCCAATCACCTCTGTCAAATGAAGGGATAGTACTAGGTGGTCTTTGAGGTCCATCCTATTTCTAGATCTAGGGTTCTATGATCCTGTGGACCCACTGAAGACCTTAAAGGAATGACTGGCTAGAGGGAGAACCAAGGCCACAGATATACACCAAATATTCGATAATGTGTATAGTGTCTGAAAGGAGAAAGATGGCTTTGTTCAAAATGGAGTGTATCAGTTGTAGAGGGATGGAGAACATGATTCGGGGGCAATGAGATGAATGAACAGCCTGAGAGACTTGGTTTCAGGATAGCTAATAATCAATTTATTCATTAGACTAACTCATAATCAATAAATTGATGATCAGTGGTCTATCTCCATAGCCAAAGAGAAAACCATGAAGATCACTGAATGCTCAAATACCTCTGGCAAAGGAGGTGCCCCCATGGATGAAACTCAACCCTGATTGGTGAATAATTAATGAGGAGGTGAGTAATTAACAAATGAAGAGGTTGACAAAACTCAACTCCTCTTGCTGAGAACTTGGCATGATCATGAGACTCAGCCACCTCCCATAACCTGGACAAAGAAATCCATCTCTACCCGGACCGCTCTGGTTGGTTTTCTCCTTCATGAGCTGGGTTACCCTAAACCACAATGCTGGGCTGCAAGGGCAGCTTTACATCTTAATGCTTTACATATGGGATTCACCTAGATTCAATTTCTCTAAACAGAAGTAAGGTTTTATACTTGATTGGGGTCCTGTCCAGGATCAAGGAGCCTGTACCCTGAGGATGTGAAAATCTTATTTATCAGCAATGTCCTTCAGAGATTGACTGATTTACAGGGGCTGGTTCCTGAATGATGAAATAGAGAGAAGAAGCCTTAACCCCCTAATTTAACAGTTGGTTTTGAATATAATAGAAAAATTCACTTCTTTTAGCAAGAGGAGATTTGAAAGTAGAAAAGTCAGATTGGTGTGTCAGCCCTACTACAGAGGGCAATGACTACAGGTACAGCCTCCCTCTCTGGTTTTGTATACACCCGGGGTTATTGGTTTGTTTGTCTGCTTTTACTATCCCTGGACAGGGCAGTTAGGTGGTAAAATGGATAGAGCACTTGAGCCAGAAAGATCTGAGATCAAGTCTGGGCAAGTCATTTACCGTTAGTTGACTCAGTTCCTCATCTATAAAATGGGAACACACTGAAGAAGCAATTAGCAGAGCATTCCAATATCTTTGCTGAGAAATCTCTATGGATAAAAATCCATGGCATCACTCAAAGTCATATATCACTGAGCAAATGAACAACAACAAGCCCTGGACTGCTAGGCAAAATTTACCTGAATGCCTTATTTCAGTCGAACTTAATCTTTCTTTCATAAATATTCTTCCAAACAAAGACCAGTCTATTTGTATTTATTTTCTCGAAATTTTTGACTGCTTTGGTTGGGCAACATTAAGACTTTATCTACCTAACCACAGTGGAGGGTAACATCAGCTCCGTGGTGTCACCACGGCTATGAAGTATTACCCTGCATAAGATGCCTTTTGATTTAATGGAGAACTTAATAGATCATTTTGATGTTGATGATTTTGTCTGAATCCACATCAACACTGAAGGAATTAATTATTCTCTTTATTTCTTAAATTTAGGATTTTATTCCATTCCATTCTCCCTGCTTAACCAGGAAGGAGTTGTAACATGCCTTAAAATTCAGTAAAAATATCATTTAAAATGAGTTGGAGGCTTGGACACGAGATGACAAAGTATAATATCTGCTTTGGACACAAGACAGGGATTTCAGTTGTATGATATATTCCTTTCTGGTCTAAAACTTTTCTTACAATGCAATATCCCCTATGTCCACAATGTAGTATCAAAGTTGCTAAATTCTGCATTGTCAATTTTGACCACCAGATGGCACCAAAACATTGTTCTATAACATTCTTCAATATTTTTATCAGCTACCAGATGTAGACAAAAGATTGTGATATAGTCTCCAATGGCACTAAATTGGTCAAAAAACATTTATTAAAAGCCTACTATATGCCATGCTCTGCTCTGGGGGCTAGGAGTCCAAAGATAAAAAATGAATCCCTGCTCTCAGAGATCCTATTGATAGAGATCAACTCAGAGTAATACAAAACTCAGTATACATGGCCCTTAAAAAGAGAAAGACAAGTATTATTCCTTTCCAGATGTGAAATGTCCACAGGGATGACAAAACGAATTTATTTTCAGACATTTAAAATTATCTCTCCTGGATCTATTTTCCATGTCATTAGTTTTTCCAAGAAGATATTTCACATTGCTCTCTATTTTTTTTATTATTCATTTGGATTTGCTTTATTGTGTCTTGGTTTCTTGTAAAGTCACTAGCTTCCATTTGTTCAATCCTAATTCTTAGGCGATTATTTTCTTCTGAGAGCTTTTGTATCTCCTTTTCCATTTGGCTTTTCAAGCTGTTGACTTTTTTCTCATGACTTTCCTGTATCACTCTTATTTCTCTTTCCATTTTTTCCTCTACCTCTCTTACTTTATCTTCAAAATCCTTTTTGAGTGCCTCTATGGCCTGAGGCCAATTCATATTTTTCTTGGAAGTTTGGATGTAGGAGCCCTGACATTGCTATCCCCTTCTAAGGGTGCACCTCAATCTTCCTTTTCAGTAAAGAAACTTTCTAGGGTTCACAACTTTCTCTCACTGCTTATATTGCCCATCTTTTACTTGACTTTTAACTCCTTCTTAAAGTAGGACCCTACTTCCAGCCTGTGCCCCTCCCCCACCTGTGCCTCCACCACTCAACATTTCTTCCTGGTTCCCTGCTGGGGTAGGACAACCAAATTCCTCCTCAGCTCCTGCAGACACCCCTGTATTCTCTCCCCCTGCCCCCCCCACCCCAGCCAGCTGTTCAGCCTTCTCACCAGACCGTGAGCTTAGTTCCAGAAGACACCAGGGCTGCAGCTGATTTGGAGGCTCAGGGGTAAGTTTCTCTGGTGCAGCCTGACTGGGGCTGGATCTGTCTTGGTGTGATCACTGGGTTGGACTTCACTCCCAGCCCAGCCCAGCCCAGCAGCCCCCTCCTGCTGAACTTCTAAGCTGTCTTTGTTTGGAAAATAATCTCAGCCCATCTTTTTGTGGGTTCTGTTGCTCCAGGAGTTGTCTTATGGCTGTGTTTGGAGTTTTTTGGAGTAATTGTGTCAGGAGCTCTGAGTGCTTAATGCCTTTCCTCCAACATCTTGGCTCCCCTCACCTCCAGACATTTTAAATGTATGTATTCGTTTCACTGATTTATTTATTTATTTGTTTATTTTCTTCTGAAGGATGGCTCTCTGTATATTTTTGTTGTATCAGACACTTTGTGACCCCATTTGGGGGTTTCTTGGCAGAAATACTGGAATACTTTGCCATTTCCTTCTCTAGCTCATTTTATAGATAAGGAAACTGAGGCAAACAGGGTGAAGTGACTTGTCCATGTCACACAGCTAGTAAGTGTCTGAGGATAGATATGAACTCAGGTCTTGTGGAGTCTCAGCCCAGAACTGTATCCACTAAGCCACCTGCCTGTCCTGATCTCTGGATAGTAAAGCAGTATGGAATTGTAAACCATCTATTTATTGGTTAAGGCTTTTAGAGTGGGGCCAGAGGGGCCCAGAGGGATCAGCTCTGAAAGGGGCCCTTTTTTCTATCAGCACTAACTGCTAACTTCTTTGCCATTTTCTCGTCCAGATCTTTGCCCCTCTTTCCCATTAACTTCTTTAAGCCTTATTTTTGACACTGTGAAAAGGGAGTGAGCCTGGTATTCCCTACCTATCAGGGCTTTTTAAAGGAAAGCACTATATCCATCTCAGAGTTCTGCAGAAATATAAGTTGTTCTCTCATTATTGTTATCTCACAGGATATCTGTCCTGGGAATAGGAGGGAAAGAAAAGGGAGGCAATTAAGAGGAAGCTTGTACAAGAACCAGGAATGGAAGAAAAGTGAGTACTACCTCCATAGTAGGCATAGAGCCCTAAACAGACACTGGTGTACACATACATACATACATACACACACACACACACACACACACACACACACACACACCTCTCTTCTCATGATGAACAGGTAAGGGAGACATGGATCAGAGGTCCATCTTTACCACGGGGGCAGTATACACGGTTCTCTTTCCTATTGCTGTTCCTTTCTGAAGCCTTCAAAGCTGAGCAGCTCCACCCCTCTTTCCCACTGCCCCCACTAAGGAATTTTGCCTCTCTAACAGAAGGAGTAAAGAGCCCCAGGGCAGCTGCTTCCTTCCTGCCTCCCTCTCATACTTACTGGTAAAAACTTAGAAGAGAGATGAGACATAGCCAGCATCCACAGTCTCCACCAGGAACACAGGGAGTATGTTGAGGTTCTGAGGCAGAGGGATGAAAGTGTGGTAGAAGGAAAGAGAAAGAAAAGGAGGGAGCTATTTCTGCTGGATTGGTCTCTCCCACTTCCCTCCTGTTCTCTCTAGTACAAAGACTCCATTCTTACACATACCCTCTTGTACACCAAAACATTAGATTTGGCATCTAAGAGATGGTTAGCAATATGAATGAGAGAAGTTTCAGTTGAATAACGAGGGCATAAGGCAGACTGTAGAGAGTTAAGAAGAGAGAGGAAAGCAAATAGAGGTGACTATTGTAAATGGCCTTTTTAAGAAGTTTAGCCAAAAAAGGAAGTTATATATGGGATGATACTTAGAGGGGATGGATGGATGTAGGGAGAGATATTTTTAAGGATGGAGGAGACATAGACATCTTTGTAGAAATAGGAAAGCAGCCAGTACACAGAGAGATATTGAAGATAAATGAGAGAATGGGGATGATAGAGGGAGCAATCTGCTGGAGGAAATGGGCTGGCAGTGGACCATTTGTGCAGGTAGAGAGGGGTTTGGCTCAATAAGGAGTAAGTACATCTCTATGTATGAGACAGGGGTGGAGCAGGAGACAGCATCAGAAGGCGTCTGAGTGATTTGAGAGGAAGATGAGGGGAAAAGAAGGAGCTCTCAGGAAATGATGTTAATATTTTTAGTAAAATATGAGGCAAGATTCTCAGCTGAGAGGGTATGTGGGTGCGGGAAGGAGCAATGGGAGTTCTGAGGAGGGATGAACATTTTCTGACAAGCCATGGTAGTGAGTGGGATAGGGAGTTAGATAATTATGAAAAGAGTGTCTTGGGGCTCCAGGAGTAGCTCTGCCACCTTTTGGGGGAAAACCAATTGCTGTTTTAATAGGGAAGGAAGAAGCATGGATCAAACCCATTTTATAGAGAAATACTTGCAGACATTAGTCCTATCACACAGGACTGGGGACTGAAATTTTAAACTACCTTGGTGAATTCGACACCAGCCCTTTACCAATTCACTGGGAATGGTTTTCAGATTGGGAAAAAGAAATGAAATGGCATTTGTGGCCATACCTTTCTTCTAACAAACCAAAGCAGGTGTTGGAAGAATGAGGTTTTCTGGGAAATGATCTCCCTGGACCCAGGTTTTGTAGAGCACCTGTCTTTTTTCTTTGATGGAGATGACAGATGACCAGTGTGAGTCTGGTTGTGCCTAACCATGGTACACACAATGTTTTTGAAGATCCAGAGGGTGGTTTTACTTGGTTGAGTCATTTTTCAATTGTGTCTGAATTTTTGTGACCCCACTGGAACTTTTCATGGCGAAGATTCTACAATGGTTTGCCATTTCTTTCTCCAGCTTGTTTGAGAGATGAGGAAGTGAGGCAAAGAGAGTTAAGTGACTTACTTATGGTCACACAGCTAATAAGTGTCTGAGGCCAGATTTGAAGTCAGGAAGTGTTTTATCCACTGTGCCCTTCATTGTGCTACCATGTCCCCATGGAGTCCTCCTGATGTATATGTGAGTATTACTAAATTAGGTGCTTTATGGAGAGGACATCTGGAAGAGCTGTCCATTGTCTTCAGTGCTGAAGTGAATTTTTTATATCTGTTGATATCTCATGTAACCTAAGCTGTTGTGTAAATCCTTTAAAACTCATTTTAGCAAAAGGTAAAACTGGGATAAGGACATCTCACATTAGAGAGAGAGAGCGAGAGAGAGCGAGAGAGAGAGTGAGCGAGCATGTGCGCGAGCGAGTGACCGCACGTAGGATGTAGACAGAAATTCTGCCAAAGAATTCAATTCAGGCCAATAAGTGGCTGTTGAATGTTCATGAGGTGAAATTGAATAGTTTTTGGAAATGACTTTTTTTAACTTTTAAAAAAGAAACTTCTCATCTTTCTAGTCTTAGAACATCTAGAGAGATGAAGGTACACTAGTGAGAAGAGAGTATAAGAGTCAGCAGAACCTAATGTATACATTGCTCAATTCTGAGTGGGGACAATCTGGGTTCACATTCTACCTTACTAGCTGTGGACGTTAGCTGTGTGACCTCTGACAACTCCCATCACCACTCTGAGGTTCCGTTTTATCCTCTGTAGAATGAGAATGTTTGATTAATTGTCCTTTGAGGTCCCTTCCCCCTCTCTATCTCTGAAATTAAGTGTTACTTGGGACAAGTCCCTTTACCTCCCTGGGCTTCATTTTCTTCTGTAGCAGAAGGGAATTAGATTATATTGCTCTGACCTGGAGATTTAAGTCTATGATCCTGTGGACCCATTTGGTGGCTTGAGGTGGGGACTAGGTGAAGAGGGAATTGCAGAAGCACATAGAGAACACACATAAGAGACTTGAAGGAGAAAGAGATTCCAAAATGAAAAGTCCCAGGAACATTATAGCCAAATTTCAGAACTCCCAGGTCAAGGAAAAAATATTGCAAGGAGGCAGAAAGAAACTATTCAAGTACTGTGGAGCCATGGTCAGGATAACACAAGATTTAGCAGCTTCTACACAAAAGGATAAGAGGGCTTGGAATATGATATTGCAGAGGGCAAAGCACTAGGATTACAACCAAGAATCACCTACCTAGGAAAACTGAGTATAATCCTTCAGGGGAAAAATAGGTATTCAGTGAAAGAGAGGACTTTCAGGCATTCTTGATGAAAAGACCTGAGGTGAATAGAAAATTTGACTTTCAAATACAAGGCCCTAGAGGAGCATAAAAAGTTAAACAGGAAAAAGAAATCATAAGGGATATTAAAAGTTTAAACTGTTTACATTTCTACATGGGAAGATGATACTTGTAACTCATAACTTTCTCATTATTTAGGCAGCTTGGTGGAATATATTTAGACAGAGGGCACAGGTGGGAGTTGAATATGAATGATATCTTTAAAAAATAAGATTAAGGGGTGAGAGAGGAATGCACTGGGAGAAAAGGAAAGGGAGAGGTGGAATGGGGTAAAGTATCTCACATAAAAGAAACAAGAAAAAGTTTATAAAGTCGAGAGGAAGATGGGGAAGATTCTGGGGAGTGAGTGAACCTTATTCTTCAGAATTGGCTCAAAGAAGGAATAACATACACCCTTAATTGGGAAAGTAGGAGGAAAGTAGGAGGGGAAGGGGATAAGTGGGGGTGTTGAAAGAAGGGAGGGCAGATTGTGGGATGGGGCAGTCAGAAGCAAAACACTTTTGAGGAGGGATAGGGTGAAAGGAGATAGAGGATAGAGTAAATGGAATGGGGAGGGAATAGGATGGAGGGAAATACAGTTAGCAATAGTAACTGAAAACATTTTGAAGCAACTTTGTCTGATAAAAGCCTCATTTATCAAACACATAGAGCACAGAGTCAAATTTATTAAAATAAAAGACATTCCACAATTGATAAATGATAAAAATATGAAGTTTTCAGATAAGATAATCAAAACTATCTATAACCATGTGACAAAATGCTCTGTCTATTTATTAGAAAGATGCATCCAAGATTTGAAGTAAAGCAGGAAACTGGGAAACAATTTTACAGCTAGTGTTTCTGATAAAGGCCTCATTTCTCAAATATATAGAGTACTATGTCAAATTTATAAGAATACAAGTCATTGCCCAGTTGAGAAATAGTCAAAGGATATGAACAGGCAGTTTTCAGATGAAGAAAGTAATGCTATCTATAGTCATATGAATAGATGCTCTATATTACTATTTATTAGAGAAATGAAAGTAAAAACAACTCTGAGGTACCACCTCACACCCATCTAATTGGCTAATATGACAAAAAAGGAAAATAATTAATGTTGGAGATGTGGGAAAATTGGAACACTAATGCATTGCTAATGGAGCTGTGAACTGATCCAACCATTCTGCAGAATAATTTGGAACTGTGCCCAAAGGGCTATAAAATTGTGCATATACTTTGATACAGCAATAACATGACTAAGTCTATATCCCAAAGAGATCATAAAAGGGGAAAGGACCCACATGTACAAAATATTTATAAAAGCTCTTTTTATTGTGGCAAAGAATTGGAAATTGAGGGAATACCCATCATTTGGGGAATGGCTAAACAAGATGAGGTATATGAATGTAATGGATTACTATTGTGCCATAAGAAATTATGAAAGTTCAGATTTCAGAAAAAACCTGTAAAGACTTAGATGAAATGATAATGAAGTGAGCAGAACCAGGAGAATATATGATGATTAACTGTAATAGACTTAGCTCTTCTCAGCAATAGGGTGGTCAAAGACAATTCCAAAAGACTCATGATGGAAAAATGCTCTCCACATCCAGAGAAAGAACTATGGAATCTGAATGCAGATCAAAGCATACTATTTTCACTTTGGGGGTCTTTTTTGTTTTTTTCTTTCTTGTGGTTTTCCCTTTTGATCTGATTCTTCTTTCACAACATGACTAATGTAGAAATTTGTATAACATGCTTGTATATGCATAACATATCAGATTGCTTGCTGTCTTAGGGAGGGAGAAGGGGAGGGAAGGAGAAAAATTTGGAATTCAAAATCTTATAAAACTGAATGTTGAAACTATCTTTACATATGGCTGGAAAAAAGTAAAATACTATTAAGTAAAAAAGAGATTGCTGTCACTCAAGCCTCCTCTAACAACCTGGTACAAGTGAGACACTTAGAGACTTCTGGTTGACTGACGCTGTCCAAAGGAAGCCTGCTCCTGACTATAGGGGCTGCAAGGCCAAAACACTGATTGTATGTTAGAATCAGAGAGAAGAAAAATCATAACAACAAGTATATACATGAAAGAGTCAGGAGAATCGGGAACACCATTCCTAGGCTCAAAAAAGTTGAGGAAGACCAGAGGTGATGATCAACAAAATCTGAGTTGGCCACTTCCTTGTTGATTAGATTTTAAGTCAAATTGCTTTAGAATATAAAGCATTTGTTGAGCGCATACTGAATGTTCCACATAATGTTAGGCTGTGCAGAGGAATGGGGGAGCAATAAGAACGAAGTAAGGTGTAGATTAGGGGGAACAGAACCCCTGGGGCAAGTTCCAGAACCAGATAGGCTGCTTTGTTCTTCTCCTTCCTATTTCCTTTCATCTCCTTTGAATCATGAAGGACAGTTCCAGCAAATTAGATGCCACTTTAGGACAAGAACATTGAATATATGAACATGGATTTGTGGGGTTCACAAAGTAGAAGTGGGTATTGGTAACAGAGGTATGCACTACAGCACTCTGCACACTTCTCTGCGTGTATGAAGTCTTACCAAATGCCTTTTCATTCCTTAACCCACCAATGGCTGGCAGGACAGAGCTCCCCTTGAATAGATGAAGGGTTGGGGACTGTTAAGTAATCCAGAGCCTCCACCAAGTTCTCTCTGGAAAAAATCTAAAGGTCGTGTCATAAATATCATGAAATTGCAAGTGGGATGAGAACTTGAGAAGATGGAGTCTCCATGGCAACCCTCTCTGTGACTATTTTTCAGATTAGAGGAATAGTGCCTGGTAATTTTCCTTCTGGACATGCTCTGATTGCTTGAGGAGGTCTGTTAACTGTCTCAGACAGTGGTGCCAATTGCCTTTCAAAGACAATTGGGGGGCTGCTACATGGTGTAGTGGTTAGAGCACTGGCCCTGGATTCAGGAGTACCTGAGTTCAAATCTGGCCTCAGACACTTAACACTTACTAGCTGTGTGACCCTGGACAAGTCACTTAACCCCAATTGCCTCACAAACCCCCAAAAAACAAAGACAATTGAGGGAGAGATGGGGGCATCATGTGCCAGACAAGTGAATCCATCACCACCCCCCTTGTGCAGCATCTCCCCACAGTTCCAGATGAAGACAGATCCGTGCCCTGAACTGAGAGCCTTGACCCCAAGCCACCAGTCCTGCTTCTAGTCCAGCCCCCACAGATACCATGGAGGGGAGAAATCATTGCAAAGACAGAGCCCACCTTCCTCATCACTACGAGCAGTAACTACTGGCATGTATAATATAATATTATTAAAATAATGGAATGCAATGAATATGATATTTATATATAATTAAATATGATATTATTACAATTATATCATAATAGGCCACACATACAAACACGAGTCCTTGGAGTGACAGCATTCTCCAGAAGAGCCAGCCTGCTGCAAGCCCATCTCTCCCAGCCATCAGTGGAGAAGCAACTCCTGTGGAGAAGGCCCAGCCACTTCCACTCGACTGCCAACCAGGTGCCACTCCCAGGCAGTCAGACCAGACTAGCTGCAGGAGCAAAGCACCCTGAGGGAGGGACAGGAGGCAGCCTAAGCTTCACTTCACTTTGAGATTCTTCTAATCAGTCTGGGGTGGGTGTTTCTGCCATCAAGTCTCCTTTAGCTAGATGCACCCATTACTCTGATCCCTGACCTCTATCCAATCCATTTGACAAGGGCCCACCCTATGTACACCTGAAGACAGCACAGGTGATTATTCTAGACAAAAGTCAGGGCAGACATCCCTCATCACCAGATGCCTAGACTACTACAATAGTTGCTGCCATGAGTCTCTGCCCACGGCAGCCCAGCCTCCCCTCTGCTGTCAAAGTGGTCTTCCTAATGCACAGGTCTGACCATGTCACTGCCCCCCTCACTTCAAGATATTCCAGTGGCTCCCTCAAGGATCAAATATAAAATCACTTGTTTTTCATTCAAAGCCCATCATAACCTGCCCCCATCTCTACAGTCTCCCTCCAAAAACAGTCTGGGATCCAGTGACACCCTCCTCCTGGCTGCTGTGGCACAAGACACTGTGCCTCCCAACTCTGGTCATTTTCTCAGCGTGTCCCTCTTGCCTGCAGGGCTCTCTCCCTCCTCGTCTCTGCCTTCTGATTTCCCTGACTTCTTTCAGGCCCCACTTACAACCCCACCTTCTACAGGAAGCCTTTCCCAGATGCAGCTCCTGGCCCTTTGTTCTCTTGCTTATTTCCAATTCATCCTGTAGAAGGTTTCTTTGTACTCTAGCTGTTTGTATGTTGCTTCCCCATTAGACTGTGAGATCCTTGAGAAAAGATTGTCTTTGGCTTTTCTTTTCCTTCCTTTGTGCATGGCACTTAGTAGGCACTTTATGAATGCTTATTGACTCAGTAACTTAGACACCATAATTTTCTTCATCCTCAGATGGCATGAATTTTAGCCTCTTTATCTTCCTGTCAATTATTTCTCCTTCCAGCTTATTAATGTCTTTCTTATCACAAACCCCCTGTCTTACTTGACTCCCCCATCCTACACTGGTACTACCAGGTATAGCAGCACTGCACCCTGGGTCCTAACACTAGTTGACGAACACTCCCTCCTGTGTTTCCCCTTAACAATCAGCCAGTAGTCTTCTTTTCTAGCCAAGGCATTGAAATGGCACAGCAAGAACACTAGTCACAAAGCATTTAACCTAAAAGCCATGGATATGCACGTGAGGACCTGAAACCTCCTACCCTTTCTATGTGGAATGTTTCTTCTAGATTTGAAAGGCCTTCTCTTTTGCCTTTCAGTATTTCTGGTTTTGCTCCCTTGAACTCTTCAGTGTAGACTGTTAGAAGGCTAAACTGGGCACACTATTAGAATAGAAGTGTCAGAGGGAAATTGGTGGTGGGGGTCCTTAGGTATTCCTCTTTAAAGAATTATACCCTCTTGCACAGAAATCCAATTAGAAGGAAAGCTAGGTGGATAAAGCACCAGCCCTGGATTCAGGAGGACCTGAATTCAAATCCAGCCTCAGACACTTGACACTTATTAGCTATGTGACCCTGGGCAAGTCACTTAACTCTCATTGCCCTGTCCCTCCAAAAAGTCCAATTTTAATAAATAATCTTATTTAGGCACTAGAGAAAGGAGACCAAGAGAGAGGTCAAGGACTTATCTCAAGGGGATATGGTTCAGAGACATTCTCTAAGATACATAAGAAAATAAGAAATGCAAAAGCTTTTATAGACCTTAGATGGGGTGATCCCCACCTGACAGTGGAAAGTTCCCTTTGGGGGTGGGAGAAAGCTTGAGTAAGGTGGTTTTCCTGACTTCTAGAGTTATCAGGCAGCAACTACAGCTAATGGGCTTCTCTCTCTCACTTCTCAAGGTGTGGGCCAGTTTAAACTTTAATCGTCCCAAATTCCTTGTCCCAACCCCATAACAGAAGGAAGGATAATTTACAGACTAGAAACTCTTTTCATCAACCAACGATTATTACGTGCCTACTATGTGCCAGGTACTGTGCCAAATTCTTTTACAAATACTATCTTACTTGTTCCTCTCAACAACCCTGTCAGGTAGATGATATTCTTTCTCCCCATATCACAACTAGGATGCACAGGGGAAGTCACTTATTCAGTATGACACAGCTAGTAAGTCCCTAACTTCTTCCTTACTCCAGGCCTGGTGCTCCAGAGGGATATTGAAGTGTCCTGTCACTGCTCTGTTACTGTCTACCTTTTCTGTTAGGTCAGTTCATGTTTCTTTTATGAATTGGTATGATAAGGCATTGGGAGTGGAAAAGTTTGTTATAACTGATATTTGCCTACTGTTTATGTTCCTTTCAGTCTAATGGAGTTTTTATTTGCCTTTTGTGTTGTTTGAATGTCTGCTCTTGCTTTGTCAGATACCATGATTATACTATCTACTCTTTTAGAATCACTTGATGCATAGTATATTGGACTTGTTCAATTTCTTTTCTAAGATTAAGTTATTAAAGTATTTTATTTCTTCTTCTGTTAATCTGGATAATTTATATTTTTGTAGATATTCATCTATTTCATTTAGATTGTCATACTATTGGCATATAGTTGGGTAAAACAGCTCCTAACAATTCTCTTAATTTCCTCTTTATTGGTACTGAATTTGAGGTAGGGGATGGGTTCAGAAGTAGCAGACTGGTATTGAGAAAGAACTGTGTTAACCTGGTTGGCCTGATTGTTTTTGTTTTCAGTTCTGTAGCATGAAAGGGCTCTCCCCTAGTGAGGAAGAGCTGAATTATATAAACCTATGGGGGATAAGAATGTGGTTGGAGCCACCAGACCATCTTGATATCTGCTCCAAGATAAGGTCCTGCCCAAGGATAGAGCCTCTGAGGTACAGTGTGACATTTGAAAGACAAAATATTCCATTGAGGTGTCATGAGAGTGGCCCGAAGAGTAGGAAAGACAGCTTGCATGGTTTTTCTTTGTTTACTTGGCACTATAAAAGCTGTCAGTTTCTTTGCTTCAGGGAAGTTGAGATACAGGATCTCTCCTCCCAGCCAGTTGCTCTATTACAATAAACAGAATCCTATTTTTATATAAATTATGGGTGTGTAAGTTTAATTCTTTAATTGAAGATATCCAAGAACCACCCATGACAAATTCACTCTTTTCATTTTTGATACTAATAATTTGGTTTTCTTCTTTCCTTTGTAAAATCAAAATAACAAAAGGTTATTTTATTGTTTTTTTCATAAAACCAGTTTCTAATTTTATTTTTTAGTTTAAAATGGTTTTCTTACTTTTACTTATTAACCTTTCCTTTGATTTTCAGAATTTCCAATTTGGTGTTTAATTGGGAATTTTTAATTTATTCATTTTCAAGACTTTAGTTGCATTCCCAATTCATTGATATGCTTTTCCTTTGTTTATTGATGTAAACAATTAGAAATATTAATATGATGTGCCATATACAAAAACAATGAAAATCAGTTTTAAAAAGAAAGAAATTATAATGTATATCATATAATGTATAATGTATCACAATTAAAGAATACAAATTTAAGAATTTTGGGGCAACCTAAAAGCTATGCCATACAAAAGAGCCTAGATATATTTCAAGAAATCAAGCAAAACTTTCTAGGTGTCTTAGAACCAGAAAGGAAAGAGGAAATGGAAAGGATCCAAAGGTTACCCTCAGAAAGAAACCCCACAAATGAAAAGTCTTAGCGATATTAGAGCCACAATTCCAGGTTTATAGGTCACATAAAAATATTGCCAGCAGCCTCAAAAGAAAGTATTCAAGTACCAAAGAACCACAGTCAGGAATACACAGGATTTTCAGAAATTCTCCTAAAGGAGGCAAAAATAAAGGCTGTCCTATATGTGTTAAAGTATTAGCCTGCTTGCTCACATGCAAGCTTAGGGTCTTTTACCCTTTCTTTGTGGAGAATTAAAAACCAAATTCTGATGCCTCCTGGGACAACCGTGGTTTGGTGCAAAAAGCTGCTCTGGGAGGCAGAACTGTCCTATGGAAAGAACCTCAGATTTTATTGGTTGTGGCTGTAATGGAGTCAGAGGAGCTGGGTTCAAATGCTGCCTCTGCTGCTGAGTACCTGTGAGGCCCCAGGCAACAACTTAACCTTGTTAGGCCTCAGTCTCTTCTCGCCTGGCCAGGAGCTGATCAGGGAGCTCACCAGCGTGCCTGGGATGATGTTTGTTCCCTTCTCTGATGCATGTCTCATGGCAACAGCTACTTGCTTTATCTTTCTCCTTGTGCACACTGTTCTGCAGTCCGCATCTGTATTTCTCTCTCTCTGGCTCTGCATCTCCATGTCTGTCTTTGTTTTGTTCTCTGTCTCAATATATACAATATATATTCCTTTTTGTGTGTATGTGTGCATGGGTGGGTATCTTCTAATATTTTGTAGCCCCTGGTGATTTAGATCTGCTCCCAGCTGGCAATGCAGAACAAAGCTGGGAAGAAACCTTCCCCTCCTCCTGGCCCAGGGGTCATAATGGAGGCTGGTTAAGTACGTGACCTGAATGACAACAACTCAGCATTGCAGGTATCCTTGGCAACAACCAGTCACCATGGCAACCAGTGATTAGAGCTAGCTTCTGCTGCCTTACTAGACGTATTTTGCCTTTAGAGATAATTATATTCCGCCAAAGGTGGGTGGCTAATTTGATTTGTATTTCCATTGGAAAAGGTGTGAGACCCCCATCCTACTCCCTGCCCTTTTAACAAGCCAGAGACAAGCATCCTGCGGCCCCGTGGTTGGGCTTTTTGGCATAGAGGATCTCAATGCCTGTTTATGCTTTCCCATTTACATTGATTAAATCATTCACCTCATCGATAATGTGCAGTCATTAAGCCAAACTAGTTAGCATCAGTCAGTCATATAAAGGCAGGGGATTAAGCTCTGTGGGATTTGCATGGGTCCATTTGCACAACGTGGCAAGAGAAAATTTCCTATCCAGTGTTCTGAAAACAATCCCACCTCTGTCTGTCTGTATACTGACAACCCTTCTAATGTGCCTAGTCTGTATGTAGTCTGAGGTCCCCCTGGAGCAGTGACGTTCTGGGTTCCAAGGTCCCATTCTGTGATGCTAACATGATCCTCCCAGTGGTGTTCCCAGCCCTGAAGTTCTATGATAGGTTATCTAAGTGCAACATCACCTTACAGTCATAAGCTCATTTTTAAAGTGAGCATAGAGGTAATATAATGCCTCGCCTGAGTCCACATGGTTCCCTCTTCTGTAATTTCAAATACTTTTTTTTAGATGAAACATGGGTTAAGAAAATTCCTAACATTTAGGCAGAGGTTGGACTCTTTGTTTAAATTGATATTTACAAGGTACTATTTAACCCCTGGCCTCTTTATGGTTGAGGCAAAATTCAGGTTAATAGAAACCTTTGTGTAAATAAAAATCAGATTAATATAGTGTTGAAGACTAGACAGGTATTCAGAGGGGAATTTGGGGAAGGAACAGACCTCCTCTTTGAACATTCCTTAGGGTTAACATTTACTAGCTGTGTGACCCTGAGCAAGTCACTTAACCCCAATTGCCTCACTAAAAAAAAATTTAGAAAAAAAAAGATAATATGTAAAAGAATTTGGTACAGTACCCAGTACATCGTAGGCACTTCATGATAGTTGATTGTTTGATGAATGGAGTTTCAATTCTGGAAGATTACATTTCCTTCTGTTGCAATAGTGTGTCCAATTTAGCCTTCAAACTGTGTACACTGAAGGGGGCAAAAACAGAAATAGTGAAATGCAAAAGAGAAAGCTTTTCAGATCTAGAAGAAACATTCCACATAGAAAGGGTATGAAGCTTCAAGTCCTCAAGTGCATATCAATGACTTTGGGTAAATGTTTTGTGACTAGTGTTCTTGCTGTGCCATTTAAATGCCTTTGCCAAGAAAGGAGGACTACTGGCTGATTATTAAGGGGAAACACAGGAAGGGAGGGTTCTTCAACTAGTGTTAGTACCCTGGGTGGAGTAGCTGTTACACCTGGTAGTACCAGTGTGGGATGGGGGAGTCAAGTAAGAAAGGAATTGTGCAATAAGAAAGACATTAATAAGCTGGAGAAGAGATAGAATGGTGAGAAGGTTCAGAGTGAAGGATGACACCCAGGTTGTAAGCCTGAGTCACTGGGAGGATGTTGGTCCCCTCAACAGTAATAATGAATTTTGAAAAGGAGGAGTGTTGAGGGTGGAGGGATATAAAAGGCCAATATTGGACATGTTGGATTCAAGATGGCTACAGGACATCCAGCTGCATTTGTGCAATAGACCAGGTGGAGATGCAATACTGGAGTTCAGCAAAGGGGTTTGGATTGGACAAGTAGATATGAAAATCATCTGCATAAAGATAATAATTGAATCCATGAAGAATAATGAAAGCACCAAGTGAAATAGTATGCAGATAGAAGGGAAGGCCGTCCAGGGCAGAGCCCAGTGGGGCACTCATGGTTACTAGGTATGACCTGGATAAAGATCCAGTTAATACTGAGGAGAGGCCATGGTGAGGTGTTATGGGGCAGGTACTGTCTCAGGATGTTTTTCTTTGTCTTTCCAGTGCTCATTATGGTTCCTGGCACATAATAGTCACTTAATAAATATTTATTGACTGATTAAAATGACATCCTGGAGAGAATAAGGAATCAAAAACTTAGAGAGAAAAAATATTAAGAGGAGGATGAGAAACAGTGTTAAAGACTGCAAAGTGATAGGGAAAGCTGAGGATTAAGAAAAAGACTAGATTTGGCATTTAAGAGATGATTAGCAACATTAGTGAGAGAAGTTTCAGTTGAATAATCAGGGTAGAAGCTAGACTATAGAGTTAAGAAGAGAGAGGAAAGCAAATAGAGGTGACTATTGTAAATGGACACAAAAGGGAAGTGATATAGGGAATGATAATTAGAGGGTATGGATAGATCCAAGGAGAGGTTTTTTAAGGATGGGGAAGACATAGACATGGTTGTAGACAGGGGGAAGTAGCCAGCACACAGGGAGATATTGCAGATAAATGAGAGAATGGGAATGATAGAAGGAGCAATCGGCTGGAGGAAATGGGCTGGAGAGGGGCCACTTGTTGAAGGAGGCAGGGGTTTGGCTTAATAAGGAGTAAGCCTATTTCTGTGTATGAAACTAGGCTGGAGGAGACAATGGCAAGAAGGCATCTGAGCAATGAGAGGAAGAATTGGGGAGGGGCTGCTAGGTGGTACAGTGGATAAAGCACCGGCCCTGGATTCAGGAGGACCTGAGTTCAAATCCGTCCTCAGACACTTGACACTTACTAGCTGTGTGACCCTGGACAAGTCAATTAACCCCAATTGCCTCACCAAAAAAAAAATAAGAAGAGGGGAGATGAAGAAGGTCTCAAAGAATGACCTAAATTTTGTCAGTAAAATATGTGGCAAGATTCTCAGCTGAGAGAGTAGGTGGGTGTGGGAAGGAACCATGGAAGTTTGAGGAGGGGTGAAAATTTTTCCAAAGAGCCATTGTGATGAGTGGGATAGGGAGGTAATCAGAGAAGTATAAAAAGATTGCCTTGGAGCTCAAGTAGTAGCTTTGCCACCCTTTGGGGAAAAGTAATTGCTGTTGTAGTAGGGAAAGAAGAGGCATGGATCAAACCAATGTTGTGGAGAAATACTGGTAGACATTCCTATCACAGAGGACTTGGAATTTAAATTGAAAAATACCATGGTGAATTGACACCAGCCCTTTAGCAATTCTCTGCCAATGGTTTTCAAATTGGGAAAAAGAAAGGAAATAACATTTTGGGCCATGTTTGTCTTTATTTTGTTAACATAGCAAAGTAGCTGTAGGAAGAATGAGGTTTTCTGGGAACTGATTTCCCTGGGCCCAGATATGATAGAGCATCTGTCTTTTTTTCTTTGATGATGGTACAGGATATATTGTTGTCCGTGGTGATGACAGATGACCAATGTGGATCTGGGTGCCTCTGACCATGATTGGGTCTTTTCAGTCATGCCTGACTTTTTGTGATGCCATTTGGGGTTTTCTTGGCAAAGGTACTGCAGTGGTTTGCCATGTTCTTTTCCAGCTCTTCAAATGAGTAACAGATGAGTAACTGAGGCAAACAGAGTTAAGTGACTTGCCCTGGGTCACATAGCTAATAAGTGTCTGAGGCCAGGTTTGAACTCAGGAAGATGTCTTCCTGACTCCAGGCCCAGCGCCTCTATCTACTGTTCCACCTAACTCCCCTTGGTTGTGCTACCACAGCCTGCTGGGGGCCCTCTGATGCATATGTGAATCTTACTACATATGGTGCTTTACCATATCTGGCAGAGCTGTCCAGGGTCTTTGGTGCTGAACTGACTTCTTTATATCTGTTGATATAACATGTAACCTGAGATGCTGTGTAAATCCTTGAGAGCTCATTTTGGCAAAAGGTAAAATGGAGATGAGGACTTCTTACATTAGAGCCAGTCAGATGTAGACAGGAGTTTCGCCTAAGGTTTCAATTCACTCCAATAAGTACCTGTTGAATGTTCATGAGGTGAAATTGGATAGTTTTGGGAAATGACTTTTCTTTTGACTTCAGAAAATTTACCGCCACATCCTTCTGGTCTTGTAACATCTAGAGACATGAGGGTGCACTAGTGAGAAGAGAGTGTATCTAATGGATGCTCGATTCTCAGTTGGGAAAACATAGGCTCACATCCCACCTTAATAGTCGTGGACATTTACTAGCTCAGTGACCTTAGACGACTCTGGAGTTCAGATTTTGAAGACCCTTCTACCTCTATATCTCTACCTCTGAACCTAAGTGTGATTTTGGACAAGTCTCTTCACTTCCTGGGCTTCATTTTCTTCTGAAGCAGAAGGATATTGGAATAGGTAGACTCTGAGTGTTCTTCGAGCTGGAGATTGAAGTCTGTGATCCTGTGGATCATTTGGTGGTTTGAGGTAAAGACTGGGTGAAGAGGGAATTGAGGCAGCAGATGAAGATCACCTAAGACACTGGAAGGAAGTGCTTTGTTCAGGATGGAGGCCTTGGTCCAATGGCAAGTATAGTTGGAGTTAGAGGAGCCAGATTGGAGTCCAACTCAACTTCTGCTACAAAGACCAAATCTAATATTCCTCAGTGTTCAATTTTTTTACTCTTCAGGGTTAATTTTTCTTTTACTCTATGCCTGGATTTCCTGATTTGACACTGGCAAAGTCCTGGCCAAAATCGTCTAGTTATGTAACAAATATCCTTCCTAGCTAAGACCAGCCATTCTCGTGTTGGTTTTTAAAATTTGTTTTGTTTTGTTTTGGTTTGGTTTTTTTGCAGGGCAATGAGGGTTAAGTGACTTGCTCAGGGTCACACAGCTAGTGTCAAGTGTCTGAAGCCAGATTTGAACAGGTCCTCCTGAATCTAGGGCTGGTGCTTTATCCACTGTGCCACCTAACTGCCCCCCAGCCATTCTCTTGTATGCATTTCCTCCAAATTTTATCCTGGTCAGTGGGCTACATGAACTCGTTGCCTGGTGCATGGGCTCTGGGCTTGCTTGCCCATATCCTTGCACTTATGTGCCTGGTGAGCCTCTGACATGGCTGGCTCTCCCTCATTCAAGTAAAAGAGAATGTTCATTGGTCTCCCCAGCTTCTAGGGCAGGTGTGACCTGGGCTGACATTGGACCCTCCACCACTTACCATCTGTATTTATTGAGGAGGCTGGGTCACCTAAGGGCTCCATGATCTTGCCAAGTTTCTGAGAGTACAAATTGCTGGCAGAGAAGGTGTCAGTGGAGAGATTTTCCTTCTCTGGGAGTCCCCCACAGTTCTCACATCCAGTCCCTTTCCCTGCAGCTGTTTGATCAAGAAGTCTTCTTGTGGCACAGTGGATAAAACACTGTCCCTGGATTCAGGAGGACCTGAATTCAAATCTGGCCTTAGACATTTGACACTTACTAGCTGTATGACACTGCGCAAGTCACTTAACCCTCATTGCCCCGCAAATTACAAAAGAAAACAAACAAAAAAGAAGCCTTCTTAGCCTCCAGGAGCTCTTGGATACATGCCGGGGCCCATTAAGGTGATCTGGGTCCCCTGGGTGATGCTTCTCATGGGGTAGGGCGTGATCCTGGAGCCTGGAAGGATCCCCAACCCTCTTCCTCAACTCTCCTTCATTGGAGGGAGAGTTGTCCAACAAAATTGCTCTCCCCCGCCCATTTCTTACAACCTAGGTGTGATCAGGGGCAGACATGAGTGCATGTCCCTCTTGTCCTCCCAGGCCCTGGCCTGATTTTGTCTCCTCTTGCATGGAGCAAGGAGACCAAGACCCGCCTGTGCCCCAGACCACCCTTTTTCTCCTCTCCTCTGAGGAATTCAATCCCATTCAGGGGCTGGTGGTCTGCTGTTGCTGCTGCTGCAGCTACTGCACTGTTCCCTTATGTGGAGCCCAGGACTCCCCTTCCCCCTTGCTGCCCTCTCCCTCCTGGTTTTCCATAAAGGGGCTGACCCCTGACTATGCTAAGCTGAGCTCAGCTGTCCTTATGCACCTTGGACCCAGCAGGGCACCTGGCCCTCCGCTAAGTGGAAGATGTACTTCGGACCCCCTCCCCTTCCCAGTCCGGGTGACGGGAGTTGAGAGAAACCAATGGGATTGGGTGACTCCCCCCTCCTCTCGGTCTGACATCACAGAGCCCCCTCCCCTCTCTTCTCCCTTCTTCCTCTGCTCTGGGTGGGGACTAGCCCTGCCCCCTACGGTGACGTCACCACACCCGCCCCTCCCACGCTTGACCAAGGTTAGTTCTCTTTGTCTCTGGAGAGAGAAGGGGAGGTTTGAGTTCCCTATTCCTTGGAGTCTGGACAGGGGACTGAGCATCTGGAGATCTGCCTGCCCCTAACCCCCATCCCCTCCACCCCCTCCCATCCCGGAAGTTCCTGTACTTTCCTGTGTGGGTGTGTATGAGGTAAGTGGCCCCTCTTGCCCCTTCCTTGCCCCCCCTTTTAGAATTTGTTCTGTCCTGTCTTCAACCTTCTCCTGAACCTCCCCCACCCCAAATTGGCTTGTCTTAATGCTGAGGAGGATGTGTGTGTGTGGGAATGGCTGGGGGGTTGTGAGAGTTATGAATACCTTTGTTTCTGCGTGTGTTCTGTGTATAGGCAGGATCGTGTGTGTGTGTGTGTCTATGTATATGTACATATATATGTATGTATGTACGTATGCATATATGGTCAGGAGGGAACCTGTGTGTGTCTGCTCCTCCAGGGCTTATCCCCCTTGGGGTTCCTTGCCTGCCCAGGCCTCTGTCTGCAGGTCTGGGATGTGTGGCGTTGTGGGGTGCAATGGAGGCCAGCAGGGAGAAGGCTTTGGGGACACTCCCTCCCTCCCCTCCTCAGGTGGACGTTTCTATTCTCCTTTCCTCTCTTCCTCCTATCCTTGGCTTGGCCTTGGGGCTGGGCTTCTGCAGTAGAAGGATATTGAACTAGGTAGACTCTGAGGGAGGAGACAGTCTAGCTACTCTTCCCCTTCCCTTTTCCATATCGTCTCTTTTGTTTGGTGACATTTAATTTAATGGTATATTTATTTTTTCTTCTGGTTTCAACCAGCATCTGGTAAATGGGGCATGTCCAAGTACCTTCTTGTGTAACAGAAAAAGGCGACTGTTCCTGAATCTGCAGATTTCTATGATTTGCAAACTGAAAGATCGTATTTGTTTTTATGTGCACTTCTCTAAGGAGGGATTTGCAGTATTTTGTCATAAGACTATTGATAGCTTGGATTTCTTCCTTGAAAACTTCCTGTTCATATCCTTTGACTTATTGGTGAATGACTCTTAATTTTGGAAATTGTTAACAGTTCCTTCTATATCTTGCATATGCAGCAGTCTTTAGAGAACTGCAAAGATGTTTTCCCTCACTTAACTGTTACCCTTCTCATTTAAAAAAATTTTTTTTTATTCTTTGCAGGGCAATGAGGGTTAAGTGACTTTCCCAGGGTCACTACCCTTCTTCATTTTAACTGCACTCACTCTGTGCAAAAATATTCCCACTTTATAGATACAGAAATCTCCATTTTATTTTCTATGATGCTCTCCATTGCTTGTTCTATCATGACCTCTTCCCCTATTCATAGAATTGAAAAGTAATTTCCTTCTTGCTCCTCCAATTTGCTATTTATTCCCCTTTTGGATCTAATTCCTGTATCTATTTGTAGGTTAATTTGATAATGGTATGAGGTATTCTGGCAAACTACTTTTACGTTATCCCATGTGTTTTTAAAATTTTTCCACACCTTAATTTTTTTCCAATTACATGTAGAGATGGTTGTCAAGATACACTTTTGTAATATTTTGAGTTCCATATTCCCCCCCCTCTCTTCCTTCCCCCATGAAGACAGCAAACAATCTGATGTAGGTTATACATTACAATCACGTTAGACATATTTATACATTAGTCATGTTGTAACAGAAGAATCAGAACAAAAGGGAAAAAACACAAGAAAGAAGAAACAACAACAATAAAGCAACAACAAACATGAAACTAGTCTGCTTCAATCTGTATTCAGACTCCATAGTTCTTTTTTCTGGATGTGAAAAGCATATCCATTATGAGTCTTTTGGCAGTGTCTTGGATCATTATATCTATATATCTATATCTATATTTTTTGTAGGGCAGTGAGGGTTAAGTGACTTGCCCTGGGTAACACAGCTAGTAAGTGTCAAGTGTCTGAGGCCGGATTTGAACTCAGGTACTCCTGAATCCAGAGCTGGTGCTTTATCCACTGTGCCACCTAGCTGTTTTGGATTATTATATTGCTGAGAAGAGCTAAGTCTGTCACAGTTGATCATCACACAATGTTGTTGATACTGTGTACAACATTCTGCTCATTTCACTCAGCATCATGTAAGTCTTTCCAGTTTTTCTGAAATCAGAGTGCTTATCATTTTTTACAGCACAATAGTATTCCATTACATTCATATACCACAACTTGTTTAGCCATCTCCAATTTACAGATATTCCATAAATTCTCAATTCTTTGCCACAACAAAAAGAGCAGCTATAATTTTTTTGTACATGTGGGCCCTTTTCCCTTTTTAATGACCTCTTTGGGATATAGACCACTTTGTAGTGGTATTGCTGGGTCAAAGGGTATGCAGTTTTACAGCCTTGTGGGCATGGTTCCAATATGCTCTCCAGATTGGTTGGATCAGTTCACAACTCCACCAACAGTACATTTAGTGTTACAATTTACCCACATCTTCTCCAACATTCATAATTTCCCCTTTTTGTTATATTAGTCAATTGGATAGTTGTAAGGTAGTACCTCAGAATTGTTTTTACTTGCATTTCTCTAATCAGTAGTGATTCGGAATATTTTTTCATATGGCAATAGATAGCTTTGATTTCTTCATCTGAAAACTGCCTGTTCATATCCCTTGACTATTTCTCAACTGGGCAATGACTTGTATTCTCATAAATTGACACAGTACTCTATATATTTGAGAAATGAGGCCTTTATCAGAAACACTAGCTGTAAAATTGTTTCCCAGCTTTCTGCTTTGCTTCTAATCTTGTAAGATTTTAGTTCTTCCAAGGTGGTATTATTTAAGGAGAGGTATGTTTACTATCCTCCTCCTGACCTGTGCTCTGGTCTGCAAGCAATGGTGGACCTGCTTTTTCTGCCCTGGAACTATGAACAGATTCCCACTCCCCTGTGGCCACAAGCTCCAGGGTTCTTGTGTCCTTCCCTGCTTGGGACTGCCACCCAAGACTGTGACCTGAATCCTAGTTTGTGCAATACATCAGGGTCCTGCCTCAGTGCTGGCAAAGAAATACCTGTAATCTCCTTCTGGCCAATTGTTCGACCCCCTTACTCTTTATGGGCTGAGTTCCAGAAGCAGTTGCTGCTGCTGCTGCTGCTTCTTATTCAGAGGCTCCCAAAGCCTGCTCTTGGTTTGCTGTGGCTGTTGCTGAATCTGTGCTGGGGATGGTTCTGTGCTGTGGTTGTGTCTGAGCTGGTGTGGCCTGCACTGGGCTGTGCTCTACTCTCATCCCAGTACAACAGATCTTTCATGTAGACTTTCTAAATTTTCTTTGTCTGGAAAATGATTTCACCCCTTTTCTGTGTTCTGCTGTTCCAGGAATTGCCTTATGACATTATTTGAAGGTATTTGGAGGGGTCTTGGGAAGATCTCAGAAAAATCACTGCCTTTCATCTGCCATCTTGGTTCTGCCCTGACCCATTCATTCTTTAGGATGTGATTATTTAGTTTCCAATTAATTTGTATTCTATCTTTCCATTACCCTTTATTACATATAATTTTATTGCAGTATGATCTGAAAATGATGCATTTAGTCTTTCTGCCTTTCTGCATTTGACTGTGAGGTATTTATACCCTAATACATGATCAATTGTTGTGTAGGTGCCATGTACCACTGAGAAAAGGTATATTCCTTTCTATCCCCATTAAATTTTCTCCAGAGGTCTATAATATTTAATTTTTCTAAAATTCTATTCACCTCCTTAAATTCTTTCTTATTTATTTTGTGGTTAGATTTACCTAGTTCTGAAAGGGGGAGGTTGAGGCCCCCAACTAATATAGTTTCACTGTCTATTTCTTCCTGCAACTCACTGAACTTCTCTAAAAATTTGGATGCTATACTACTTGGTGCATATAATGTTTATTATTGATATTACTTCATTGTCTATGGTACCTTTTAGCAAAATGTGGTTTGCTTCCTTATCTGTTTTAATTAGGTCTATTTTTACTCTTCCTTTGTCTGAGATAAAGATTGCTACCCCTGATCTTTTTACTTCGGTGGAAGCATAATATATTTGGCTCCAGCCTTCTACCTTCACTCTGTATGTATCTGTCTGCTTCATATGTGTTTCTTGTAAACAACATATTGTAGGATTCTGGTTTTTAATTCACTCTGCTATCTGCTTCATTCATCCCATTCACATTCACAGTTATAATTATTAACTGTGTATTTCCCTGTGTCCTATTTTTCCCCTTGTTTATACTTTTCTCTTTCCTTTCCCCCTGTCCTTTCTCATCAGTGTTTTGCTTTTGACCTCCACCTCCCTCAATCTACTCTCCCTTCTATCAACCCCACTTCCCTTTTGCCTCCTGCTTTTGCCCTCCCTTCTATCAGATCCACCTCCCTTTTTCTTTCTCCTTTTGCTTCCTAGTTTTACCCTTTCTTCTATCAGCACCCCATCCTTTCCCCCTTTTCCCTCTTACTTCCCTGTAGGGCAATATAAAATTTTATACCCAACTGAGTATATATGTTATTCCCTCTTTGAACCAAATCAGATGAGAGTAAGGTTGAAACAATACTCACCCCTCCATTCTTTCCATCTATTTTAATAGATCTCCTGTGCCTCTTCATCAAAGGTAATTTACCTCATTCTGCCTTCCCATTCCTCTTCTCCCAGTATAATCATTTTTGTCACCCCTTAAGTTTTGTTTTTAATATCATCACATCAAAATCAACTTATACCCACACCCTCTGTCTAAGTGTACTCCTTCTATCTGCTTTAATAGAGGTACAGTTCTCAAGTTATAAGTATCTTCTTCCTGTGTAGGGATGTAAACATTTAAACCTTATTGAATAACATGTCTCCCCCACACACACCTTGTTTTACATTTTTATGCTTCTCTTGAGTCTTATATTTATAGATTGAACTTTCTATTTAGTTCTGGGCTTTTCATTAGGGAAGTTTTAAATTCTCCTGTTTTGTTGAATGCCCATCTTTTCCCCTAAAAGATTATGCTAATTTTGCTGGGTAGTACATTCTTGGTTATAATTTAATGTTGAAGCTTCCTGATCCTGTATAATCCTGATTGTTGCTCCTTGATATTTAAATTATTTCTTGATGGCTGTTTGCAGTATTTTCTCCTTTACCTGGTAATTATGGAATTTGGCTATGATAATCCTTGGAGTTTTCCTTTTGGGATGTCTTTCAGGAGGTAATGGGTGGATTCTTTCAGTGATTATTTTTTCCTCTGATTCTAAGACATTGGGGCAGTTCTCCTTGACAATGTCATGAAATATGCTCTACAGGCTCTTTTTTTGATCATGGTCCTCAGGTAGTCCATTTATTCTTAAATTGTACCTCCTGGATCTATTTCCCAGATTTGTTGTTTTTCTGTAGAGGTATTATATGTTTTCTTCTCCTTTTATATTCTTTTGATTCTGCTTTACTTCTTCCTGTTGTCTCATTGAGGCATTAACTTCCATCTCCCCAATCTGATTCTTAAGGAATTCTTTTCCTCAGCCAGCTTTTGCACCTCCTTTTCCATTTGTCCAATTGTATTTTTAAGATATTATTTTCTTTTTCCAAGCTATTCACTTTCTCTTGCATAACTCCCATTTCTCCCCCAATTTTTCTTCTACCTCTAATATTTGGTTTATAAAATCCTTTTTGAGCTCTTCCAAGAGGGCTTTTTGGTCTTGAGACCAATTCCTCTTCCCCTTTAAGGCTTTACATGTAGATATTTTGACAGTTGTCCTCTGTGTTTATGTTTTGTTCCTCCCTGTCACCATAATAATTGTCTATGGTAAGGATTTTTTTTCTGTTTCTTATTCATATTTTAGCCTCCTTCTTGCCTTTTAAACTTGTGTTCTGCTCCTTCGGTATAGCATGTACTCTCCCAAGCTTCTTTTATTGGGTTCCAGGGGCCCAGTCAAGGGCTTTCTACTCTGAGGCCTCAGACACTTGCAGCTGCTCACTGTACTGGAGTCGCCTAGCCTAGTTGGAACTGTTGGGTAGCAGATATCCCAGCTGGCAGATTGCCTTCTGCATTGAAGCTGGGGTCTTTACAACTGGGATGCTATGCCACTAGCTTGCTGAGCTAGGGCTGAGGGTCCTCACCTGCTGATCTCTGCTGTATCTAAGAACCTTTTGCTGGCTTGCCCACACACCCTCTGTGCTGAGCTGTGCTTCCCTTTTACCCAGGTGAGACAAACCTTTCCTGAAGACTTTCTAGGTTATCTTAAGCCAGAAGATTGTTTCACTCCATCTTTTTGTAGGTTTTGCAGCTCCAGAATCCATCGAGAGGCTTGATTTAATGTTGTTTCTGAGGGAAATTTGGGAGAGCTCAGGCAGCTTCTTTGTCGTTCATTAGTACTGGATACACTGGTAAGTATAGCTAATATTTTTATGGCACTTTGAGGTTTATGAAATATTTACGCTTTCCTCATTTCATTTGATCTGCCTACCAATCCTACAATTTCCCTCCTTTTAAAAGAAAAACCAAGGGATCAAAAGGAGAAATCAAACCCAGTTCTTTCCTGACTTGAGATCCCAAACAATTTACACATCATCCCCTTAATTCATGTGTATATAAATAGCAATTAAAGAAGAGCATAACCTATGCTAGCCTGCCATAATGTTTGCAAAGGTTCCCACTATATTCTTCCCAGAAGAATGGACATTTTTCCCATGAAAACAAGAGTGCAAATTAACACTGATTGAAAACCACTGAGATTTGGTACAGTTCTTTGTACTTAGAAATGGATTGACATTAAATCTTTAAATTGACTGTATTTGATGTGAACAGAATCTTCATAGGTTTCCTCTCAGGATTTCCTCCAAGACTTTGAGTTTCCCACAGAACAACCCATGGCCTGAGTTTTCAGTGAGGCTCTGAGTTTTGAAGAAGGGAGACAACAAGCCAATGTATCAGGTTCTCTTAGCATCCCCAGACTTCATCATTAGTGTCAGTTGTGTTATCAGGAACATCTACAAGCCCAACTTTAGGTAAGGCTCTCTGTTTGCCTTAAAGAAGGCCAATTGTGTTATGTTGAGATTTCTTTGTAAATTAGTCTGAGGACATGGAAAGCCACACTGGTTGCAAACTTGATAGCCTTTATAATGACCACAACAGGTGATGGCCTTAGTACCTTCTCTGAATAACCAGCAACTTATAATGACTTAGAACCATGCATGTTTGAGCTTTTCAACCTAGAGGGGAAAATAGATTGTTCAGAATTGAAATATTGCAAATCGTTTCTTTTTAATCAATGTGGCTGTGGAAAAACACATTTCTCATCACACAGTTACTTTAGGAAGAAAAAGTATGGAAGCAACTCACATCAGAAGACAGATATTCCCATTCTCAGTTAAACAAACTCTGGAATGCTTTGGCAAAAAGCATCTTTCTTTCAGCAAAACAACTGTATGACTGATCAGTTGAGCCTGATTTTAACAGGAGCTAAAGTAACCCTTCAAACGAGCACTCTGAAAAGGACATTTCATTCTCATGGAGGTCACTGTGGCATGACGTGATATTGTAATCATTGCACTGAACTCATATGCCCCCCCAGAGGACCAAAATCACAGCCAGGATCCTTGAAAAACATCGGGTGCACTCTGTGGGAGGCTCAAGAGAATTTTGTAAACTTTAAAGCATCATAATATTTAGGGGTAAGAGATGGGGTGGGGGCACATGGGAAAAAGTTGCAGAGTCCAAATATAGACCAGGTGTCGGGAAAAATATTCTAGCAAAGAGATCTGCCCTAAAGTGAGACAGTATCCCTTTAAGTGATGCTTGGATCCTCCTTGCTGTTCTTCAATCCGAGACTGCGTGACCACATCTCAGGTATGTTATAGTGGGAATTCCTTTTAGGGGGTGGGTTGAACGTGATGGCTTGTCATGTCCCTCCCTCCCAGTTCTCCCACTGTGTGATTCTTTGGTAAAGAGGGTTCTGGAACTGCCTCTGTCACTTACCACCTGTGTGTCCAAGGACAATTCACTTCTCTCTCTGAGCCAGTTTCTGCATCTGCCCTAGGAGGTTAATGTTTAAGACAGTATGATCCACAGACCTTCTACTACCCATATGCCCACCACAGGTGGTTGCCACAGGGCATTGTTGACACCACTCTCCCATGCCCAATTCTTATGTGGATACTTGGGTTCTCTCAGAGCTGCTAGGGGCTCAGTGTCATGACCAGGATACCACTCCTTATGGCATCATGCAGAGGAGTCAGACTGTTGGCCAATCCACTTGCCCTGCTCTCCCTCACACTATCCTCTGTCAGTCTTTCCTAGCCATCTTCCTATCTCCTGGACTAGTTTTCCCTTGGCCCATGGAACCTTCTTATAAAACCTACCCTAGCCACCATAAATTCTCAGTTCCTACTGAAGATATCACCTGCTTTGGTGATTTTACCATCATCTGCTGGTTTCATGTCCTGCAGACATCATCATTCTCAGCTTTAGCAGTTTTCCATCATTATACTTTTCTCTAGGCTCCATCAGAGGAAGAGACAATTTGTGGAAGAAGAAGAAGAAGAAGAATTCTGATTGTTCACATATGTATCTGTTTGTGGGTGTAATTTGAGTTTTTCCCTCTGTACAGGCCCTGATTCAAAGTGGAGTAAGGTTGTCATCTAAGGGATGACTTGCAAACTCTCCTGAAGGGACAGGGCTCATACCTTGGCAACCCCAGTCACTGGCTCAACAAACTTCTTGAAGAAGTCAGCTAATACAAGACAAGAGCGCCCAGAGACTCTCTGCCTCAGTCTTTCCAGGTAAGAAGGCCAATGCTCCAGACCCATTTTTTCATAAAGACTTCCTGAGGTGTCATAGATCAATAGAGCAAGCAGATGAGCATTTCTTACATTCTTACTATGTGCCAAGCACTGTGCTAAGCATAGGCTCAGGGTTTATCCCACAGTAGGGGATGGGCAAGGCAGCAATCAAGGAGAGAGAATAGAAGAATATGAGAGTGAATCCAGGTAGGTGTGAGGTGAATCACTGCTTGGGACATGAGAGGCCATCATAGCCTAACCTCATTTTTTACATATTTGGAAAAGGAGACTCAGAGCAGTCCAATGACTTTCCCAGGGACACATAGTTAGCAAGTATCTGAGGGAGGGTTACACTCAAGTAGTCCTGACTCCACTCTCAGTGTTGTATCCACTGCATAGCTGGGCTACCTCTTCATTCTCCATCACCTTCCATATCCTATCAGTTATTAAATCCCAGCATTTCAGCCCCTTATTTCTGGAGTGTGTCCCCCCTTGTCACTCCCAGTACCACCAGTATTACTTCAAGATTTTCTCTCTAGCATCCCTTCTCTCACTTATCTTCAATCTCTATCTAGGGGTTGCTTCCCACATGCTTACAAACATGTCCATGTCTCTCCCATCCTCTTGACCTGCTCCTCTCCGCTGGCTCTCATCCTTTCCCCCCTTTTGTTGCTGCACTGATTGAGAAGGTTGGCTGCTTTCAGTGACGCTAATTCCTTTCTTTTCTCTCTCATAACCCTTCACAGTGTGGCTTCTTTCCTAAAATGTCTCTCTCAAAAATTACTAACAATGTCTGAATTGCCAACTCTAGTGGCTTTTTCCTCAATCCTCATCCTTCTTAACTTCTCTGCAACCTTTGACACTATCAGTCACCTTCTTTTTTTATACTTCAATCTGTGTTCAGATACCATCAGTTCTTCCACTGTTGATGGTTTTCATTTTTCATACATCATTCTGATATCATCCTGCTCATCATTTCGTTCACAGTTACTATTGCTAACTATATTACCCTCCATCCTATTGCCTCTCCTTGATATTTACTGTATTTTCTATCTTCCTTCACCCTATCCCTCCTTGAAAGTGTTTTGCTTTTTACTGCCCCCTCCCCCAATGTGCCTTCCCTTCCTTCGCCTGTCCCCCCTCTATCCGCTCCCACTTTCCCTCAGGGCAAAATAGATTACTATACCCACTTGAATGTGTATGTTATTCCCCCTTTGAGCCAATTCTGATGAGAGTAAGGCTCACTCACTCCCCTGTTCCTTCCCCATCTTCCCCTCCACTCCATAAGTTTTCTCTTGTTTCTTTTATGTGAAATACTTTACTTCAATCAACCTCTCCCTTTCCCTTTCTTCTACTTTATTTTAAACTTTATTTTAAATATGTCATCACGGGTCAGTTATGTGATACAGTGGACACAGGAGACTCAGAGCCCAAATCCGGCCCCAGACATAAGCCACCCCACCCTGCCTGCCCCACAAAAAAGAAGGATAGACAAAAATAAATGCTTTATAGATATCATCCCTTTATATTCAATTAGTACCTGTGTCTTCTAAGTATATTTCTTTTAGCTGCCCTAATACTGAGAAAGTTCTTATGATTTCTTTTCCTTGTTTACCTTTTTATGCTTCTCTAGGGTCGTGTATTTGAAAGTCAAATTTTCTATTCAGTTCAGGTCTTGTCATCACAAATGCCTGAAAGTCCTCTTTTTCATTGAAGTCCCATTTTTCCCCTGAAACATTATACTCAGTTTTGCTGGGTAGGTGATTTTTGGTTGTAGTCCCAGTTGCTTTGCCCTCTGGAATATCATATTCCATGCCTTCTGGTCCTTTAATGTAGATGCTGCTAGATCTTGTGTTATCCTTACAGTAGCTCCACAGTATTTGAATTCCTTTTTTCTAGCTGCTTGCAATATTTTCTCCTTGACCTGGGAGCTCTGGAATTTGGCTATAATATTCCTGGAGGTTTTCCTTTTAGGATCTCTTTCAGGAGGTGATCAGTATATTCTTTCAATTTCTATTTTACCTTCTGCTTGTAGAATATCAGGGCAATTTTCCCTGACAATCTCTTAGAAGATGATGTCTAAACTCTTATTTTGGTCATGGTTTTCAGGTAGTGCAATGATTTTCAAATTATCTCTCCTGGATCTATTTTCCAGGCCAGATGTTTTTCCAAGGAGATATTTCATATTGCCCTTTATTTTTTATTCATTTGGATTTGCTTTACTGTGTCTTGGTTTCTCATAAAGTCATTAGCTTCCATTTGTTCAATCCTAATTCTTAGGCAATTCTTTTCTTCAGAGAGCTTTTATATTTCCAGTATCCTTCTTTTCCTGGATACTTTTTTCTCTAAGTTGTCATGACAACTCTCTCTTCTAGTTCTCCTTTTACCTATCTGACTGTTCCTTCTTAGTCTCCTTTGCTGGATTTCCATACAGGACACATCAGCTAACTCTGGGCTTCTTCCATGGCTCCATCTTATATTCGCCTCTTCTCCCTCTATCCTTGGTGATCTTGGTTCCCCTGTATTTGGTTTTCCTCCCTATGATCATGATTCTTACCTCTAGTTATTCTGTCCTAACTTCTCTACTGATATATGGTCTCACATCTCCAACTGCCTATTGGACATCTTGAACTAGATGTCCCATAGAAATCTCCAACTGAACATGTCCCAGTTTGAATTCATCATCTTTTACCCTACACTCTCGTCTTCCAAATTTCCTGATTACTTTTGAGGGCACCACTCAGGTTCACACCACATAGGGTGCTATACTCGACTCTCTTGCCTATACCCCTTCTCCTCTGACACTATCATTACCTTGGTGCTAGCCCTCATCACATAGGCCTGAACTACTAAAATGTCCTTCTCAGAGGTCTCCTGGCCAAGTTTCTCCCCACTTCACCCAGCTGTCAAAATGGTATTCTTAAAACACAGGTCATACCCAGGCATGTCCCCCCTTTTAGTAACTTCCAATCATTCATTCTCACTTTTAGGATCAAATATAAACTCTTTTCAAAGTGCTTCTTTGCTTGCCCTTCTTCCACCTTTCCAGTTTTTTATGCTTTCTTCCCTTGCCCTTCTTATACCTTTTTTTGTTTTTGTTTTTGTTTTTAGTGTGGCAATTGGGGTTAAGTGACTTGCCCAGGGTCACACAGCTAGTAAGTGTTAAGGGTCTCAGGCCGGATTTGAACTCAAGTACTCCTGACTCCAGGGCCAGTGCTCTATCCACTGCACCACCTATCTGCCCCTTACCCTTCTTATACCTTTTTGATCCAGGGGCTCTAGCCTCCTTGCTGTTCTTCATGCAAGGTGCTCTATCCTCTGACTCTGTACACTTTCAGCAGATGTCCAAGTTACTGCCCAATCTGGGCTCCATATACCTTTTCAGATGAGGTGAATTGGTCTCTAGCTATTTGCACATCAAATAGGATATTTATTTGTGACCTTGGCATTCAGATCCATCCAGAATTTAACATCTGGAATGTACTCTCTCCATATTTCTGCTTCTCAGAATCTACTTTCCTTCACAGCTCTCAGTTCAGGGGATGTTGACACAAAGCCTTCCCTGGATCTCTTCATATGTCTGTACCCTCTAATGCCTCAATGTTCCTTTCATTTATTGATATGGATACAACCTGCATGATCCCCTTGGTGAAATGGAATGTAACCCCTTTGAGGACAAGAATCATCTTCAGTATCTAGAACAACATCCCACCAGCCTTTCACATTTGCTGAAATGAGTTAACTTGAGGCTTGACTTGTGCCTATCATATTAATGGCCTCCATATTGGTCAATGCACAAATGGTTAATAATGCAATGTTTGATTCAGTTGGGTATAGAAATCTATCTTCCCCTGCAGGAAAGTATGAGGGGAAAGGGATAACAGGGCGGGGTATGTGTGATAGAAGGGAGGGCAGATTGGGGCAGAGGGCAGAAGCAAAACACTTTGGAGGAGTGACAGGGTGAAAGGAGATAGAAAATAGAGTAAATGGCATGGGGAGGGAATAGGATGGAGGGGAATTCAGTTATCAATAGCAATTTTGTTTGATAGAATCTTCATTTTTCAAACATTATAGAGAACTGAGTTAAATTAATTAAAATAAGAGCCATTTCCTAATTGATAAATGATCAAAAGATGTGAACAGTTTTCACATGAAATAATCAAAGCCATCTATAGCCATATAAAAAATACTCTGACTCTTGATTAGAAAGATGCAAATCAAAACAATTCTGGGGTACTATCTCATACTTATTGAATTGGATAATAGGACATCAAAGGAAAATTACACATATTGTAGGGTATTTGGGGAAAATGAGACATTAATGCACTGTTGGTGGAGTTGTAAACTGATTTAACCATTCTGAAGAACAATTTGGAACTATGGCCAAAGGGATATAAAACCATGTATATTCTTTGAGCTAGCAATACCACTACTAGGTAGTATCCAAAAAAAAATTAAAAACCAAAAAGTTAAAGGACCTATATGTACAAAAAGTATCCATGACAGGCCTTTTCTAATTCAGAGAATTTGAAATTGAGATGTCCATCAGTTGAGCAGAATGCTCTCAGAAAATCCTGTAAAGACTTACATGATACAAAGTGGAATGTACTATGTACAGAGTAACAGTAATATCGTAAGATGATCAGCTGTGAATGACTTAGCTATTATCAGCACACAATGATCCAAGACAACTCTTAAGGACATATGATGAAAAATGCTATCTATCCCCAGAAAAAGAACTGATGGTATCTGAATAGAGATTGAAGCACATTTTACTTCATTTTTCTTGGGGTTTTTGCCTGTTTTTTTTCATGACCTGAGTAATATGGAAATGTTTTGCATGACTACGCATGTATAACTTATATGGAATTGCTTGCCTTCTTAAAGGGGGGTGGGAAAGGAGGAAGGGAGAGGATTTAGAACATGGAGTTTTAAAAATGGATGTTAAAATTGTTTTTACATGCAATTGGGGGAAAATAATATGCTAAATAAACAAAAAATGCAGTATTTGTTTTTTAAGAATTATGTAATAAATACTTGCCCAATACTAAATTTGTGATTTCTTGCCAGGAACTCCATTTTGGCAAGGTGCTCTGCCCAGCCAATCTTCATTCCTGTCTCGGTTGTGTTTCTGGTTTTCAGACCTCTACACCATGCCTCAGCTTCAGTCACGTCCTAGAAGTTTGAGCTGCATCTGGGGTTTCCTCCTACTGGAACATTCATGCAACCCTATTGGCTGTTCACTCTGGGATATGCCAACCACTTGCTGGCCCCTTTATCCACTTGTTGAGTTAATTCAGGGGCCCCCATTTTATGTGAGAGGCAGAGGCTGGCCAACCTTCACTTCCTTCTAGGATGTACTTCTGAATGTATAGATAGAATCATCATGCCTCAGCTGGAGTCTCACCTCTTCCACCTAACATTTGTTATTGTTGTTGAAATTTTTCAGTAGTGTCCAACTGTGCGTGACCCCATTTGAAGTTTTCTTGACAAAGACAGTGTAGTTGTGTGCCATTTCCTTCTCCAGCTCATTTTCTACATTAAGAAACTGAGGCAAACAAAGTTAAGTGACATGCCCAGGGTGAAACAGCTAGTAAGTGTCTGAGGCCAGATTTGAAATCAGGAAGATGGCTCTTCCTGACTTCAAGCTTGGCACCTGATCCATTGCAACCCCCAGCAGCCCCTCCATCTGAAATTACCTTCTATTTAAACTATATATCATCTGTCTGTACATAATTATTGTATATTGGCTCTTCCATTAAAATATGAGCCCCTTGAAGAGTTTATGACCAAAAAAGAGATAGAGAGGACCACAGGAAATAAAATTGCAATTTTGATTACATGAAATAAAAATGTTTTTATGCAAACAAATCTAACAGCCAAAATTAGAAGGAAAACAGGAAACGGAGGTAAATTTCTAAAAACCTGAGGTTTTCTGACAATTGATAAATGACCAAAGGATATGAACAGTTTTCAGACACCGTAATCAAAACTATTATAGTCATATGAAAATATGCTCTAAATTACTAACAATTAGAGAAGTGCAACTTGGAGATGCCATCTTATACCTATCAGATTGACTAATACGATTGAAAAGAAAAAAATAGTAAGTGTTGTGAGTGGATGTGGGAAAACAGCACTGTTGGAGTTAACTGTGAACTGATTCAACCATTCTGGAGAGAAGTTTTGAATGATGTCCAAAGGGCTAGAAAAGCACACATGCCCTTTGACCCCAAAATACCATTACTAGCTCTGTCTCCTAAAGAGATAAAAAACAAAAAGAAAAGGGACACCTATATACATAGTTACAGAGCTCTTATAGTAGTGGAAAAGAATTAAAAATTGAGGGGATGTTCATCCACTGAGGAATAGCTGAACAAGTTGTGGTATATGATTGTAATGGAATGCTATTGTACCATAAAAAGTGATGAGAAGGATACTTTCAGAAAAACCTGCAAAGACCTGCATAAGCAGATACAAAGTGAAATGAGCAGAACCAGGATAACATTGTACAAAATAACAGAAATATTGTACAATGCTCAACTGTGAATGACTTAGCTATTCTCAGCAATACAATGATCCAAGACAATGCTAAAGAATTTATGGTTGAAAAATGCTGTCTTTCTCCAGAGAAAGAACTGGTGGGGTCAGAATGTACATCAAAGCATACCTTTTCAAACTTTCTTCATTTTTCTTCGTGCGTGTGTGTATTCTCTTTCACAGCATGACTAATATGGAAATATTTTTGTATAACTGAACATGTACAACCTTTGTCAAATTGCTTGCCTTCTCAATGAAGAAGGATGAGAAGAAAGGAGAGAATTTGTGACTCAAAATTGTAAAAAGTGAATGTTAAAAATGTCTATAAATGGGCAAAATAAAATAAGTTAAAAATTAATGTGAAAAATGTTGAAAATTTAAGTGGGAAATATGTCGTGAAATAAATAAAATAAGCTTAAGCCAAAAACAAATGTGAGCATAGGTACAGCCTTTGTTTTCTTTTTCTTTTCTTTATTTTCCAGGGTTCATCACCTTACCTGGCACATAGCAAGTTTTAAAAAAAATGCTTCTTATGGGACAGACCAAAAAGGGAAATGACAAATGTAAGGGCTCCAAGAAATCAGGAACATTAATACCCTGGTGATCAAACTATAAATTAGTATAGCCATTCTGAAAAGCAATTTGGAACTAAGCCCCAAGAGTCACTCCACTATTTCTACATTTCTTCTCATTGCCAGGCTTATACAAAGAGATCAAAGCAAGAAGAATAGACACACATGTATAAAATATTTATATCAACATTTTTTTGTAGTGACAAAGACCCAGAATTTTAGGGGAGCTCTCTTTTAGATTTAAAAAAAAATTTTTTTTAGTAAGACACTTGGGGTTAAGTGACTTGCCCAGGGTCACACAGCTAGCAAGTGTTAAGTGTCTGAGGCCGGATTTGAACTCAGGTACTCCTGACTTCAGGGCTGGTGCTCTATCCACTGCACCACCTAGCTGCCCCAGGGGAGCTCTCTTTTAAAGAATGGCCAAAGAAATCATGGTATACCAATGCAATGGAATGATATGTGCCATTAGATGTGCCAAGAGGGGGTGGTTCAGAGAAACCTGGGAATCCTTATATGAGGCGATGAACAGTGAAGTGAGCAGAACCAGGAGAACAATTATGCAATAACAACTTTGTGAGGTCAAACAACTTTGAAAGATTTAAGATCTCTACTCAAGACAATGACTAACTATGACTCAAGACTACCTACTTCTTTTTTTGGGGGGTGAAGCAGTTGGGGTTAAGTGACTTGCCCAGGGTCACACAGCTAGTAGACCTGGATTTGAACTCAGATCCTTCTGAATCCAGGGCCAGTGCGCTATCCATTGTGCCACCTAGCTTCCCCAAGACTACCCATTTCTTGTCAAAGAGGTAATGAATTCAGCATGTGGAATGAGAGATATATTTTTGGATATGATCAACTTTTCTTGACTATGCATATGTATTACAAGGGTTGGGGGGAAGCTAGGTGGTGCAGTGGATAAAGCACCGGCCTTGGATTCAGAAGGACCTGAGTTCAAATCTGACCTCAGACACTTGACACTTACTAGCTGTGTGACCCTGGACAAGTCACTTAACCCCCACTGCCCTGAAACCCCCTCAAAACAAGGGTTGTACTTTTCTCATTTTTTCCCAGTGCAGGTGTGAGTGAGAGAAAATTAATGCTTGTTAATGGTAAAGAAAAAAGAACTTTTAAAATGTGAATTCTCTTTAAAGAAATTTGCAAATTGGGAGAAGGGATGGGTGTCAGGGAACTATTATATCCAGTAGGTGGTCTTGAATAATTAGGTTTAGGGTTTGGGTTATCCTGTTATCAAAATATTCACCGGGGGCAGCTAGGTCAGCAGTGGATAAAGCACTGGCCTTGGATTCAGGAGGACCTGAGTTCAAATCTGGCCTCAGAAGCTTGACATTTACTAGCTGTGTGACCCTGGGCAAGTCACTTAACCCTCATTGCCCCACAAAAAATATATTCACCAGGGTGGGAAGGGGTGTTGATACTTGGCTGGTACTCTCTTTGAGGATCTGGGATTATATTAATGGTCTGGTAGCCAATTGGTGATCTTGATGAGGTCACATGATTCAAATGGTGATCTCACTGGGGACCTGGTATCAAGTGGATGTTCTGTCTTGGAGGAGGGGGCTGACTCTCAATAGATGGTCTCAATGAAGCCCTGGATCCCAATGAGAGATCTCTACTGGATCCTGGCATTTGATTGGTGGTTTTCATGAGGGGTAAGCCCACAAAGAGACATCTCAGTAGAATAATGGCCCTTAATTTTAGGTCTCTTTGTGAATCTCACTATTCATGACAGCCATCACCTCTGCCTTGGAGTTCTATAACCATTGGGATTATGATAGAGAGGAAGAGGCACGGGTTGGATTTGTTCTTTCAATTTCAATTTCTAGCTTTAGATTTGGTACGGCTAGCCCACCTTCCTGTGCATTTTTTTTCGTTAGTTCCCTTGATATTGTTGACCCTTTGTTCTTACAGATGAATTTTGTTATGATTTTTTCTAGCTCTATAAAATAATTTTAGGTAGTATGATTGGTATGGCACTGAATAAGTAAATTAATTTAGGCAGAATTGCCATTTTTATTATATTAGCTCGGCCTACCCATGAGCAATCGAAAATTTTCATTTGTTAAAATCTGATTTTATTTGTGTGAAAAGTGTTTTGTAATTGTGTTCATAGAGTTCCTGGGTTTGTCTTAGCAGGACTCCCAAATATTTTATATTGTATACAGTTATTTTAAATGGAATTTAATAAGGCAGGAGAAGGCAGCAAAGGGCTGGGAACTGGGAATGAAGATGATGAGAAAAAGAGCTCACATCTCTCTAGAACTGGAGTGTTTACTAATGTAAACAAAACTGTTGTGAGGTAGAAGGTACAAGTGTTATTTTTTATGATAAAAGTATTTTATTATTTTCCAGTTACATGTAGAGATAGCTTTCAACATTTGTTTTTATAAGATTTCTAGTTCCAAACTTTTCTCCCTCCCTCCCTCCCCTCCCCCTCCCCAAGACAGCAAGCAATCTGATATAGGTTATGTATGTACAATCACATTATACATATTTCTGCATTAGTCACACTGTGAAAGAAGAATCAGAATAAGAGGGAAAAATCTAAAAAGAACAAAAAATGTAGAATCAGTATGGTTCAATCTTCATCCAGATCCTATGGTTCTTTTTTCTGGATGTGGAGAGCATTTTCCATAATGAGTCCTTTGGAATTATCTTGGGTCATTGTATTGCTGAGAAGAGCTAATTCTATCACAGCTGATCATCACACAATGTTGTTGATACTGTGTACAATACTGTGTACTGTGTTTTCCTGGTTCTGCTCATTTCAGGCAGCATCAATCCATGTAAGTCTTTCCAGGTTTTTCTGAAATCTGTCTGCTTATCGTTTCTTACAGCACAATAGTGTTCCATTACATTCATATACCACAACTTGTTTAGCCATTCCCCAATGGATGAGCATCCCCGTAATTTCCAATTCTTTGCCACCACAAAAATAGCAGCTAGAAATATTTTGAAGTACAAGTATTATTGTCCCCATATTGTATAGATGAGCAGATGGAGTCAGCAGAGACTGCTGTTTAAGTTCCAGCTCAGATACAAGCTATGTTCCTTGTGTGAGGGGAGAAATAACTCACACATATATAGTCCTTTAAAATTTGCAAAAGGCTCTGTGGATCTGGTCTCACTGGGGCCTCATAGAAACCCACCAAAGTACCTACAAGCATATTATTAGCTCAAAGGAAGGAAACTGAAGGCCAGAGAAGTGGAGGGACTTGCCTATGGTCACACAGCTAGGAAGTGTATGAGGTGGGCTTCAGCCCCACCTTCCTTTTGACCTCAGGTGCAGTGCACTTTTAAATTTTCTACCCTGTCTCATGAATACCAAAGCTTGTTAACACACTCTCACAACAGTGGCAGGTGCCCTAAAATTCAGAAGGAGCTGAGGATTTTAGGAAAATGAAGGAATTGTGAAAAATCTCCTTCCCTCTATTATGAAGAAAGGAAGAACAAGGAAGGCCAAGACCTCAGTGCAGGATGAATAGGATGGTGATAATGAATAGAAAATGGAGAGGCTACTCCTTGAGTTTATTCCATTTTCTCCACTCAGCAGTGTGGCCTTTGGTCCACAAGGAGTAGCAAGGAAAACCAAGTGAGGAGATGGGAAGAGAATGACCAGTTGCCCTTGTCACTTGGCCCATGTGAACTCCATCCTACAATTAGGAAGAGCACTGGGAGGTGTGAGCTGCTGTTCAGAAGGGAGATCCCAGGGTAGGAGGAAGAGCTCTGAGGCTGAGGCAGCAGGGCACCACAGTGGCAAGCTTTGCCCTTGTGTACTGGCAGAACTGGCAGAACTGGAAGATGTGATGGCTGAACAGCTAAGTGTCAGTGATAAAGCTCCTGAGGAACAGGGGCCACAGGACTGGAGGAGGCCAAAGGTCATCCTGATTTTCCAGGCCCTCAGAAAGGGCCCACATGGGACAGCTGCAGCTGCTGTTTAGAAGGCAGACCGACCTGTTTGCCCCTGATGGAGACTCTGTTGGTAAGTAGAGTTTCAGGAGGGCGCCGGGGATGCTCACAGTCCCCAGGATGCCGCATCTCCATGTTGGTGCTGGAGCACCTAAGAGTCCAGGCAGCTAAGACAAAGGTGTGTGTTAGGATAACAATAGGGATAGGATGTGGATGTGTGATTGATATGGGGAACTCCTGGAGGAGGAAACTCCCTCTCTCACATGTGACAGACAACTTCTCAGCAACTTTACCCTCTCGGAGAGTTCCCTAAAGCACTGGCAGGTTCAGTGGCTTGTCCAAGTTAACACAGACAGTGTGGGGCAGAGAGCTGAGGGATCAGTTCCCAAGGCTACCTTCCAGGCCATCCACCCCTGCCCTAAGGAGCCGGTGAGGCCAATGAGAATGCTCTTCTATCTGAATGAGAGCAGGGACTTTCACCAGAGTGTTCACTGGGCATGGGGAGAAAGGTAAGTACACAAGAGATGTGAAGGTGGGAACACCAGGACTTGGCAACACACTGAGGAGTTGGGGAGGACATAGAGGCTGTGAGCCTGGGTGACTGGGAGGACATTGGGACCCTCAATAGTAATAGAGAAATTTTCAGAATCAGGGAAGAGGAAAGATATTCTTTTAGTAATTTTCTGAATTTGAGATATTGATCTTGGGCATCCTTTTTTGAGATGTCCACAAAGCAGTGAGTTAAGTCATGGGAACTTGGTAAATAGAAGAACTGTGAAGTTAGGGTCTGAGAGGGGGCATCAGTATGGAGTTTGTAGTCCTCTAGCTTGCTTCTGGGTTGTCATTTCTGGTCCTGTCCCTTGTCCAGTACACAGGTGAGCCAGCTCTGATTTCGAGATGCTAGCTCCCCTGTCCTTGTAGGAAATGAGAGGATGTTCACTGCTAGCCCTCCCCTGCTTCCTGCCCCCCTAAGAGGAGGAAGAGATGAGAGGCAAAGGTCCGGCACACCTAGCAGTAGTCAAAACAGCCAGTGATCATTCATGCCATTTATCTTCCAATCAGTATCCACCTCCCTGCCCAACTCTCCCCTGGAGTTCCATATTGTCCCCTATGTTCTGTGTCAAATTGCATACAAGGAAGATCTAGTGTCTATGGAATCCTCATCTGGGATTAGTGGCAGTTTGTACAGTGGTTTGGGAAGTGGTTAGGATCCCTTAAGAGATGAAGGAGACATAAGGATGCTTCATTGAGGCCCGAAGGACAAGGGGAAGGGCACCGTGCATCTGTGTGAACTGGAGGGAATAGCAAAGACTCCTCACATTTGGACCTCCAACATGCAAGATGCCCCTGTGTATGCACAAGTTTCCAAAAACCGACTACAACATTTTATGGACATGCTCTGAGACCAAATCAAAATGAGCCCTTGCATCCCCTGACTACTGAGGTCAGAAAATTGCTCTCATAGGAAGACATGAAGGGTGGCACGAAGGTCTCTGCCCTCTCCCCTGACCTCACTCTATTTTAGGAGACCAGACTAGATGAGGGTGGGTCTTGGTCCCGAGACAAGTCTCCCCAGGGGATCAAAGGTCTTATGTCTCTTTGATTCTCTAGGGGCCACACAGAAGGGGTTCTCGTGATCTGAGACTTTTGTACCGTGGGACACATCACCATAGTCCCCAGGGGCTTAAATCCATGAGGTGCCGATCCACCCATGAGATGAACAGCAGTGGCAGTTCCCACAATATGGGCATCATAGGTACTAATTTATTGAAACAGCTTAATGGATTGAATCAGCACCAGGAATAGCTCTACTCCTGCCCACATCCTACCTTTCCCAGTTGGCCTGGTAGCTGTCTCTAACACACTCTGCTCCCCCAGTGTTGCCCCCACCTTAGTGGGTGGTACAAATGCCAGGGTAGGGGCGTGTGTAATAGGCACCTGTTGATATAAGAACTGCTGAATGCCAGAGTCCTCAGGCAAACCTCCTCTCAGTTTAACAGTCCTGTTGGGACAGCATGGAAGGACACTGGCACTTGGAGACTGACCTTAGATCACTTCAACCTGAATGCCGAAGTTGACTTGTTGGATCTTGTCATCCTTGACCTTGTAACTATTAAAGAGATGCTAGTGGCCATTCTCAGAGGCTGGTATGCTGTGGTCGACTTGGCCACTGTATTCTCAGGTCCTACTCAGGTAGAAGACTAGGACCAGCTTGACTTTACCTGGCTAAGCATGTAATATTCTATGGTCTTATGATATGGCCATCTCAACAGCCCCACATTCTGGCTAAACATAAGGTTTCTCCAAATGTGAGGGCAATCCATTATTTATGGATACATTTTAGTTATATCATCCCTTATTATTCCTATTATGTACTATTATCCTTCATGTACTTCATTGCAATTTAACTGCTTGTCCCTCAGATGTGACATTTAATTTCCCACCTACATGCTTTTGAAAAGGCTGTTGTCCATGGGTCACACAAAATAGGCACTTAATAAATGCTTGTTTTCCATTTTATTGCCACTGAGGAACATGACACAGTCTTTCTTTTTTGTAACAAACATTTTTATTTATAGTTCGGGGTTCCAATTTTCATCCCTCTTTCCCTCCCTCCCCTCTGCCTTCCCTGAGGTGGCAAACAATCAGATATGGGTAATACATGTATGATTATGTAAAACATTATCATATTTGTCATTTTGTACAAGAAAACTTGATTAAAAGAAAAAATGAAAGAAAATGAAGAACAGCCTGCTTCAGTCTGTTCCATCAATATCAGTTCTTTCTTGGAGGTGAATAGTGTGTTTCATCAATAGTTCTTTGGGATTGTCTTGGATCACTGTATTGTTGAGAATAGTCAAGTCATTCAGAGTTCTTTATCAAACAAGATTGCTGTCTCTGTGCACAATGTTCTGGTCCTGCTCACTTCACTATACATTATTTCCTACATGTCTTTCCAGGCCTTTAAGAAATTATTCTGCTGGTCATTTCTTATAGCACAATAATATTCCATCACCATCATATGCCACAGTTTGTTTAACCATTCCCCAATTGATGGGCTTTCCTTTAATTTCCAATTCTCAAATATTTTTGTACCAATAGGTCTTTTTCTCTTTTGGGGGATGTTTTTGGATATAAACCTAGCAGTGCTATTGCTGGACCGAAGGGTATGCACAGTTCTATAGCCCTTTGGGCATAGTTCCAAATTGCTCTGCAGAATGGTTGGATCTTTTCACAACTCCACCAACAGATAACACAGTCTTTCATTGACATCTGGTGCTTAAATGAGATGTTGCAGTTTGCTCAAATGTTTAGACCTCTGGTCAATAAACCTATTCAATTAATTCCAGTGTCTCCCCTGTACATCTGGGATCAAACAAAGACTACTCTCTTTATCATTTAAAGCCCTTCACATTTTAGTTATATCCTGCCTTGTTAGTTTTATTACATACTATTCTCCTTTATATACTTTACTGTAATTTACCTGCTTATTCCTCACAGAATCAAAAAGTCCCCCATGACTGGCACAAAGAGCTTGGCATATAGCAGGTGATCGATAAATGTTTATTGAATTGAATTGAAAGTAGGTGCACAGGGGCAGCTAGGTGGTGCAGTTGATATAGCACCGGCCCTGGATTCAGGAGGACCTGAGTTCAAATCCGGCCTTAGACACTTGACACTTACTAGCTGTGTGACCCTGGGCAAGTCACTTAACCCTCATTGCCCCGCAAAAAAAAAAGAAAGTAGGTGCATAATAAATGGTTGTTGACCAGTGAATTACCCTGAGGAAGGAAGACAGGATACTGCAGTTTACTTAAAAGTTCAGGACAAGGAAAAACTCTTCAAATGCCATTATTTTATGACATCAAAAATATCATCATTTCATGGATACTTTAAGGCTGTTATGTGGTGTCCAACTCCTAATTTTAGAGCCAGATGAATTCCAGAGACTACTTTTGTTTAATTTTAACCTGTGGGACAGTTTACTTCTGGTTAAGGGGAAAAGAATAGAGCCAAACGAAGTCCTCAATTTATGACAGCAAGTGAGTAATTAATCTATTTAGTGCAAACAGGAATTCTGGTTAAATCATTAGCATCAAAATTCACTATTAAAGTCTTCATTATAGCAAAGGTTATCTGATATAGGATAAGAATCCATAGCAGTGGAGACACCACTGAGTTGACTTCAGCCTTCAATATACAAGTTAATCAGGTAAGACATTGAGATCGCTTACTCACAAGACCAATATTCAGAGAGAATAAATAGAAAATATGGGTGACAGTTTTGAAGGAAATTTATGAAAGAAATATCAAAAGTTTAACTGAGATTTGACCTTTGTGAATTCAGGCATACAGGTAAATATTGTCTCTGTTGAGTAGAGCTAATATAAACAAACAAAAAAAAAAACTAACCTTGGGAATATACAAAATCAGGTATCAAGTGAGGCTACAACTGGAGTTTTTGTCCTCAGTAGTAGGGCTAGGATTCCAGTGCAGCTCCTCTACTGCCAAATCCTGACTGATGCTCATCACCCATCTCACACTGTTATACTTCATCTGAAGAAAGTCATCTCTCTCTCTCTCTCTCTCTCTCTCTCTCTCTCTCTCTCTCTCTCTCTCTCTCTCTCTCTTTCTCTCTCTCTTTCTCTCTCTCTCTTTATCTCTCTCTCTCTTTCTCTCTCTCTCTCTTTCTTTCTCTCTCTCTCTCTCTCTCTCTCTCTCTCTCTCTCTCTCTCTCTCTCTCTCTCTCTCGTCTCACTGTCTATCTCTTTGCCTCTCTCTCTGTCTCTGTCTGTCTGACTGTCTCTCCCCTTTCAGGCACTGCCAAGCTTATATGGTGTGTATATATATATATGTTGTCTCGGGTCCTTCTCTACTCAATCATTCCTTTAAGACCTTCCACAAGTCCATGGGATCACAGGACATTAGATCTAGATCTGGAAGAGACCTTAGAGGCTAACTAGTTCCATCTTCCTCATTTTACAGAGGGGGACACTGAAAACCATATAAGTCAAGTGACTTGCCTGTGAGCTCACAGCTAGTAAGTATCTGAGGTCCTGCTGCCTTCTATTCTCTCATCTCACTAAGCTATTTTCATCTTTAGAAGTTCTAAGACTAAAGGTACAAGGAAAGGTTTGGGTTTTAATGTTAAAGGAAAAATAAATTCCTCTAAATGGAAAGTTTCCTCAGGTAATCACTGAGTAGATCCTTATTGGCCTGAACTGCATTCTTTTGCTCCCTATCCATTTAATACTCTATCCTGAAGGTGTCAATTCCTTTACCCCAGCTTTACCTCTTGCTGATGTGAGAGGTTGGAAAGGATTTATCCAGCAGCTTAGTTTATGAGATAGCAAGAGATATAAAAATCATCATTTCACCACCAAAAATGATGTAAATCTCCTGTAGGCATCTTGTCATGGAAACAACTGAATCCAATGATACTCACTTATGCATCAGAGGCAGCCTATGGTTAGATGGAAGCACCACCACCATGTGGTTCTCAAGAAAAACATTCTACCAGAGTCTGATGGAAATGCATCATCTCCTTCTCCCCCAGCTCCCCATATCTGAGGATTCCCATAGGTACCAGTGTATCAAGTATTGTCATCAGAGAGCAAAAAGGCTGTCTATAAAACCTGGGTCCAGGGTGATTGTGTCCCAGAAAAGCTCCTTCTTTCTACAGGTACCGTGCTAAGGAAACAGAATAATGAAACACATGACCCAGTTGTACTTTGTTGCCAGGTGACCACTCTGGAACCACAGAGCCATTGACAGTTAATCTGTAATGCTTAGAAAAGAAGTGATGTGAATTTCAACAGAGTACTTTGTTCTATTTTCCATTCCAAGATCTAGAAGAGGAAAGAAAATCTCGAGGAACTCTGTCTATGGGGAAGAGCTGTAACAATAAGCAAAGACTTCTTTGGCCACCATCTACTAGGCACTTACTCAGATTATTTTGAGCCTAAGAAAACATGAGTTATCACTTCCTTGTTCATTGGATTTTTTTGGCTGGGCAGTGAGGGTTAAGTGACTTGCCCAGGGTCACACAGCTAGTAAGTGTCAAGTGTCTGAGGCTGGATTCAAACTCAGGTCCTCTTGAATCCAGGGCGGATGCTTTTTCCAGTGTGTCACCTAGCTGCCCTTGTTCATTGGCCTTTGAGGTAGGTCAGTCTAGAAAAAGCAATTTGTTGAGCCCTTCCTGCCTGTCCATTATGAGGCTAAGCTCTCTGGAGAGGGTAAAGTAAAGAATGAGACAGAGCAAGGGTGAGGATTAAGGGGGACAGCACTTCCTGGAAAGGGTTGTCTCAACAGGGCTCCCAGAAAATTAAGGCCACAGATATACACCATCATTTGAGAATGCTGGTAAGTGCCTGAAAGGAGAAAGATGGCTTTGTTCAGAATGGAGTGTTTCAGTGGGGGAGGGATGGAGAACGTGGTCCAGGGGCAATGAGATGAATGAACAACCTGAGAGACAGAGTAATAAGCAATTTATTAATTAGACCAGCTGATAACCAATAAACTGATGGTCAGTGATCTCTCTCCATAACCAAATACAAAACCGTGGAGACCACTGAATGCTTAAATACCTTTTGGAAAAAGAGGTACCACTGACAGGTGAAAATCAATTATTAATTGGTGAACAATTGATAAGGGGGGTGGGTATATTAATGAGGAGGTGGGATAAATTCTTCAGTTCCTCCTGCTGAGAATATGGCTTGATCATGAGACTCAACCCCCTCCAAAAGTCTGAACAAAGGAATCCATCTCGATGCAGACCACTCTTTTGGGTTTTCTTCTTCATGACCTAGGTTACCCTAAACCACACTGGGGAGGGCTACAAGGCATAGATTTAATGCTTTGAGGCTGGAATTCACCTATTCTGTATTCTATATCTGTATCTATATACATGTATGTATGTATACATACGTACATAAATATACATATATACACATTTAAAATTCACTATATTCTGTTTACATCCTCAACATTTAGTAAGGTCTTCTAGTTGGTTGGGGTCCTACCCAAGATCAAGGGGCATTTTCCTTGAGGATTTGAAAATTTCATTTATCAGCAATGTCCTTCAGAGATTGATTAATTTACAGGGGTTGGTTCCTGAATGAAGAAATAGAGTGAAAAAGTCTTAAGCCTACTTTAATAATTGGTTATTAATATAATAAAAAAATCACTTCTCTCAGCAAGAAGGTAAGATTTGGAAGTAGAAAAGTTGGATGGGAATCCCACCCCTACTACTAAGGGAAATGACTACAGCTGTAACCTCACTATGTGATTTTGTGTACTTGTGTTATTGGTTTTTTGTTTCATTTTCTTTTTACTAGCCCTGAACATGGCAGGTAAGTGGTACAGTGGATAGAACACTAGGCTTGGAGCCAGGAAGATGTAAGTTCAAGTCTGGCCTTAGACACCTCATAGCAATGTGACCCTTGGCAAGTCACTTAACCCTTATTTGCATCACTTCCTCACCTGTAAAATGGTAACACACTGGAGAAGGAAATAGCAAACCACACCAGTATCCTTGCTAAGAAAACCCACACTGGTAAAAGTCCATGGCATCACATAAAGTTGAACATCACTGAGCAACTGAACAACAAGCCCTGAACAACTGGGCAAATATTTACCTGAATGCCTAACTTCACACTGTTAGTCTCATTCAAACTTGAAATTTCTTTCATAAATTTCCTTCAAAACAAAGATCAGTCATTTTTTGCATTTATTTCCTCAAAATTTTTATTCCTTTGGTTGGGCAACATTACGATTTTATCCACTTAACTGCAATGGAGCGTAAAATCAGCTCACTGGTGTCACCACTCCTATAAAGTGTTATCGTGTATTTTGATATGATGGAGAATTTAATCGACAATTTTGATGTTGATGATTTAGTCTGAATTAATATTGACACTGAAGAAATTAAGTACTCTTTTCATTTCATAAATTGAGGGTTTTATTTAGTTCTGTTCTGTGTAACACAGGCTAAAATTCAATAAAAAACATGGTTTTAAATGAATCAGAGGCCTAGACACGACATAGCAGACTAAAAGTGTAATACCTGCATTGGCCACAAACCAGGCATCTCAATTGTATAATATATTCCTCTCTGGATTAAAACTTTCATTACAATGCAGCACTCCTATCCACAAAAGGGAAACCAGTTGCTAAATTCTGCATTGTCGATTTTGACCACTAGATGTCACCTAAAAAACATGCTATAATATTCTTAATATAATTCTTTTTGTGACCACCAGATGTTAGGAAAAGACTGTCACATAATTTTCAATGCCATTAAATTTGTCAAAAAAAATTATTAAAATCCCACCATGAGGGGGCAGCTAGGTGGCGCAGTAGATAAAGAACTGGCCCTGGATTTAGGAGGACCTGAGTTCAAATTCAGCCTCAGACACTTGACACTTACTAGCTGTGTGACCCTGGGCAAGTCACTTAACCCTTATTGCCCCATTAAAAAAAAGCCTACTATGGGCCACACTCTACTCTGGGTGCTAGTATTCCAAAGAAAAAGATGAAACAGTCCTTGCCCTCAGAGAAAAGTACATCCTATTGATAGAGACCAATTCTGTATGAATAATACAAAATAATAAGCATGCCCCTCAAAAAGAGAAAGAAGACAAGTATCACCATTCCTTTCTTGGGGTGAAAGGTCCACAGGGATGGCAGCATGAATTTATTTTCAGACGTTTTCAGTGTATGTATTTGTTTTGCTGAATTTTTCTTTAAAATATTTTTCTTCTGTATCCGTTGGTTGTTCATTCATGTCAGACTCTCCTTGACCCCATTTGTGTTCTTCTCCAGCTCTTTTTACAGATAAGGAGACTGAGGCAAACAGGATGAAGTGACGTACCCAGGGTCACACAGCTAGTAAGTGTCTGCAGCCAGATTTAAATTCAGGTCTTACTGACTTCAGGCCCAGTGCCCTATCCACTGAGCCACTTAGGTGCCCTGATGTCTCTACAGTAAAGCACTATATACATCTGTATAGAAACCACCACAGACATATGAACCATCTATTGGTCAAAGCTCTTAAAGTAAATGGGAGGAGAGCAGAGGGTCCAGCTGTAAGGGGCCCATCAGCATTGACTGATAACTTCTTTGCCATTTTCTCATCCTGACCCCTACCCCTCTTGCTTACTAACCTCTTTTAGCCTCACTTTTCTCATCTGTAAAATGGGAATGATCCTGACATACCCTATACAACAGGGTTTTATCAGGAAAATGCTGTGTCCATCTCGGAGTTGTACAGAAATAAGAGCAATTCTATAATTACTATTGACTCAAGGGATCTCTGTCCTGGGAATAGGAGAGAAAGGAAAGAGAGGTAACTAAGAGGAAGCTATTGCAAGGACCAGCAATGGATAAAAAGTGAGTACCCCAAGTACAGCAAATAGCAGGGAACACTAGGCATGAGGGGAGATTAAGCAATGAGAACAATTGCTTTCACAGTGGGGAAGCCTATAGTCTGGGCCAGAAAGAGAGGGGAAAATGCAAGTGAGAGTGAGAGCAAGAGAGGTGAGAAGGGATTGCACATACCTTTCAAAGGCAGGGAGCCAGAGAGCAAGGACATGGAGAAAAAGCCTCTCCCAACCACTGTCTAATGGTGCTTCCTCAAGGCCCCTGGGGACATGGAGCCTACAGACATTCAACAAATGATGTTCCTCTAAGAAAAGAAAGTTAGAAAAGAATCTGGGGCAGCTAGGTGGTGCAGCAGATAAAGCACTGGCCCTGGATTCAGGAGGACCTGAGTTCAAATCCAGCCTCAAATACTTGACACTAACTGTGTGACCCTGGGCAAGTCACTTAACCCTCATTGCCCCACCCACCCCCAAAAAAGAAAAAGAAAAGAATCTGGCACTTAGGGGATCATGAAGGCATTGTAGAAAGGACCACATGGCTAGCACCAAGCCCTCCTGGGAACAATCTCTGGGGCCCAGCACCTGATCCCCTATGGAGAAGGGATTGAGGAAGGGTAATACTGTATTTGTTCTTGAAAGAGAAGTCGCCAACTTTCTAGGAAAGAAGAGTAAAGAAATGGTGATGCTCCTATCTCCCACCCCACAACCTCAGCAAAGTAGTGCTAAATCAGACAGTTCATAGGAGTCTTGAATCTTAGACATGGAATGGACTGAGAGGCTGAGACTGAGACTCGAATCTTCTCTATAATATCCCTGACAAGGGGCCATCCAATATTTGCTTGTAGTCCTTCATTAATGGGGAACTTACTACCTCCCAACCTAGGTCATTCCACTTGGGAAAGTTCAGTTTTTCATTGTCTTGAGACAAACCTGCATCCCTCTAATCAGTCCATAAATAAATCAATCCCTGAAGTATTTATAAAGCACCTACTATGTGCCAGGAGCTTTAGCTTTCCCTTTGATTCTAGGTTTCCTTTCTGAAGCCACACCAAAGTCTAATCCCTTTGCCCTGTGACGGTTCTTCAGATACGTGAGGAAAGCTCCCACCATCATCACTGTCTTCTCTTTTCACAGTGAAATGCCACCCTCTTATAGCTGCAAGGAATTTAGAGCTGGCTGGGTCAAATCCCCTCCACTTAAACTAGAGGAAACAGGCCTGAAGAGGGAGGTTCAGTGACTGAACCCAAGGTTCAATCCCACAGTCCCACAGGTTATAGGGAATAAAGCTGGAATTCAAACCCAGGAACTGATTCTCCATTCAGGGCTCCTTCTACCACACGTCCTCCTCCTTTCATGTGTTCTTCATAGGCTGAGGTTTCCAGCCCCTCACCATCCCTGCTTGTCAATGTCTTTCCTAAATGTGGATCCTAGAAACGAACATGATTTTCTAGGTGTGGTCTGACCAGCACCACACTCCTTGGTGTGATTGTTTCATCCAGACTTGTGATGTATGTGGAGGCATTCCAGCCAGGAGAGTCCTGTTGCCTCTGTCAATCATCCAGGGATAAGGGAGTTGCCTGGGACACAGAAGGGTTCAATGATTTGCTGATGGTCATATGGCCAAGGCAGTAGGTAGGACTTGGACCCAGGTCTTCCTGATGACAAGACTGGCCCTCTGTCATCTACCCCAGACTCCACCACATGTTTGTATTGATGTAATCTGAAATCACCCTAGCTAAGGCAGGTATGTGGCTAGGCATAGAACACTGGACAAAAAGATACAAGTACACACACACACACACACACACACACACACACAGGCAAGGGAGAGGGGTTGGTGAGAACTCCAAGCTTCCTACATGGGATAGATGGTTTGTTCTCCTTCCTATTTCCTTTCATCTCCTTTGAATCATGAAGGACAGTTCCAGCAAATTAGATGCCGCTTTAGGACAAGAACATTGAATATATGAACATGGATTTGTGGGGTTCACAAAGTGGAAGTGGGTATTGGTAACAGAGGTATGCACTACAGCACTCTGCACACTTCTCTGCATGTATGAAGTCTTACCAAATGCCTTTTCATTCCTTAACCCACCAATGGCTGGCAGGACAGAGCTCCCCTTGAATAGATGAAGGGTTGGGGACTGTTAAGTAATCCAGAGCCTCCACCAAGTTCTCTCTGGAAAAAATCTAAAGGTCGTGTCATAAATATCATGAAATTGCAAGTGGGATGAGAACTTGAGAAGATGGAGTCTCCATGGCAACCCTCTCTGTGACTATTTTTCAGATTAGAGGAATAGTGCCTGGTAATTTTCCTTCTGGACATGTTCTGATTGCTTGAGGAGGTCTGTTAACTGTCTCAGACAGTGGTGCCAATTGCCTTTCAAAGACAATTGGGGGGCAGCTACATGGTGTAGTGGTTAGAGCACTGGCCCTGGATTCAGGAGTACCTGAGTTCAAATCTGGCCTCAGACACTTAACACTTACTAGCTGTGTGACCCTGGACAAGTCACTTAACCCCAATTGCCTCACAAACCCCCAAAAAACAAAGACAATTGAGGGAGAGATGGGGGCATCATGTGCCAGACAAGTGAATCCATCACCACCCCCCTTGTGCAGCATCTCCCCACAGTTCCAGATGAAGACAGATCCGTGCCCTGAACTGAGAGCCTTGACCCCAAGCCACCAGTCCTGCTTCTAGTCCAGCCCCCACAGATACCATGGAGGGGAGAAATCATTGCAAAGACAGAGCCCACCTTCCTCATCACTACGAGCAGTAACTACTGGCATGTATAATATATTATTATTAAAATAATGGAATGCAATGAATATGATATTTATATATAATTAAATATGATATTATTACAATTATATCATAATAGGCCACACATACAAACACGAGTCCTTGGAGTGACAGCATTCTCCAGAAGAGCCAGCCTGCTGCAAGCCCATCTCTCCCAGCCATCAGTGGAGAAGCAACTCCTGTGGAGAAGGCCCAGCCACTTCCACTCGACTGCCAACCAGGTGCCACTCCCAGGCAGTCAGACCAGACTAGCTGCAGGAGCAAAGCACCCTGAGGGAGGGACAGGAGGCAGCCTAAGCTTCACTTCACTTTGAGATTCTTCTAATCAGTCTGGGGTGGGTGTTTCTGCCATCAAGTCTCCTTTAGCTAGATGCACCCATTACTCTGATCCCTGACCTCTATCCAATCCATTTGACAAGGGCCCACCCTATGTACACCTGAAGACAGCACAGGTGATTATTCTAGACAAAAGTCAGGGCAGACATCCCTCATCACCAGATGCCTAGACTACTACAATAGTTGCTGCCACGAGTCTCTGCCCACGGCAGCCCAGCCTCCCCTCTGCTGTCAAAGTGGTCTTCCTAATGCACAGGTCTGACCATGTCACTGCCCCCCTCACTTCAAGATATTCCAGTGGCTCCCTCAAGGATCAAATATAAAATCACTTGTTTTTCATTCAAAGCCCATCATAACCTGCCCCCATCTCTACAGTCTCCCTCCAAAAACAGTCCGGGATCCAGTGACACCCTCCTCCTGGCTGCTGTGGCACAAGACACTGTGCCTCCCAACTCTGGCCATTTTCTCAGCGTGTCCCTCTTGCCTGCAGGGCTCTCTCCCTCCTCATCTCTGCCTTCTGATTTCCCTGACTTCTTTCAGGCCCCACTTACAACCCCACCTTCTACAGGAAGCCTTTCCCAGATGCAGCTCCTGGCCCTTTGTTCTCTTGCTTATTTCCAATTCATCCTGTAGAAGGTTTCTTTGTACTCTAGCTGTTTGTATGTTGCTTCCCCATTAGACTGTGAGGTCTTGGGGCAGCTAGGTGACACAGTGGATAGAGCACCAGCCCTGGAGTCAGGAGGACCTGAGTTCAAATCCGGCCTCAGACATTTGACACTTACTAGCTGTGTGACCCTGGGCAAGTCACTTAATCCCAATTGCCTCACCAAAAAAAAAAAAAAAAGACTGTGAGGTCTTTCAAAAAAGGGATTGTCTTTGACTTTTCTTTTCCTTCCTTTGTGCATGACAGCACAATTTAAATCTATTGTCTTAAAAATGTAGGTTTTTAGGAGTAAAGTTGCAATTCAGGGTACAGTTTTATTCTATTATGATTAAACATAGATTTTATAATTGGAAGTATTATTTAACAACTAAAGTTTAAATGGCCTATAGGTATTTGACAAAAATATTTCCAACTGTATTTTCTCTTGGTTTTCAAATAAATAATATCTCAAGCCCAAATTATAAAATTTCCACATTCTAGTGAAAAACAAGCAGCAGTTGCTTTTTGCAAGTTATTAATTTGGATTATATTGCATTATAAAAGTGTTGGGATTAGGGAGGTTACAATTGGTGAGGTTGCATTTGGGGGTATTTACTGCAATGTGAATTACAATAATGTGATATGCAATATGCGGTTTTGATTTGTTTTTAAATGTTTTAAAAACATTTTCTTTTTATATTTTCTTTAAGAATAAATGTTTTTGGGGCAGCTAGGTGGCACAGTGGATAGAGCACCGGTCCTGGATTCAGGAGTATCTGAGTTCAAATACAGCCTCAGACACTTGACACTTACTAGCTGTGTGACTGTGGTAAAAAGTTTTAACAGTCGGTTAGATAATGGAGAGACGCCAGTTTTTTTTTTAGGACCACCCTTTTGGGGAGGAGACCAACAGCATGAGCTACGCACACCAGTCCGCCTGCGACGCACGCCAGATTGCCTGCTGAGCACTCGACTTCCGGGGTGCGAGCTTAAAAGGCAAGGAGAGAAGGGAAGTGGGGCCTTTTTTTTTCCTGCTCCGCTGGTCTCCTGGCTGCGCTGCACAGACAGACGCGGACTGGAGTTTGACTCGGCCCGGCTCTCGGTTAACAGCACGCGCTTGACTCAGTCTCTCTCCCCAAAGGTGGCCTTCGGCTTTTGGTGAGTTTTATACGGAATATAGACTAAGCCTAGACTTAAGACGATTTGTATTGTATTTCTACTTTCCTATCCTTCTAATCAACATCACCTTGTGACTACCATACAATAAAAGCTCTAACTAGAAAACCAGAAGCTTCTTCCATTTACTAATCTGAGAGATAAATTAAGGGAAAGGTTAAGTAGGGTAGATTTATGATCTAATATCTAATTTTAATCTCACATGACCCTGGGAAAGTCACTTGACCCTCATTGCCCTGCAAAAACAAAAACAACACAAAAAAGCATAAATGTTTTCTTTGCTTGTTCCATGTTTCATTGGTATATTAGGCAGGGCATATTGGTGTGTGTTCGCAAATCAACTCAAATCTGTGGTAAAGAATTTTAGCAAGCCTGTAGCAATCTTTTGTTTCTCTTTCTCTCTGTGTCTCTGTGTTTCTCTGCCTCCCTCTGTCTCTGTCTCTGTTTCCTCCCCTCCCCTCCCCTCCCCTTCTTCCTCCCTCTTCCCTTCCCCCTTCCTCCTCCCCCTCCAGTACTCCTGTCTTATCCTTATCACTTTGGCTTCCCTTCCCCCTTCTCCCCACTCTTTTTTGCTCTTCCTTTGCACCCCCCCCCCCCCCGCAATGCCCTGCACATTTTGTTCCAGCCAGCCAGGACCTGCTCTAGCAGCCCTAGTTCTGCATGCGTTGTGAATGAAAGTAATCGGTTGGGAGAGATGAGACATTTCCCATAAGGCTGGTAGAAGTAAGGCTCCTGCAGGTTCTGAAGGGGTTTGAACGAGCCATGGGGGAAATGCCATTGGGAAGTAATATTGCTCTACAGATTGCAGGCTGCCACTTCCCGAGCAAATAACCATCTGATTATCTTTAGGAAAGTGAGTGACGGAAGCCTTGGCTCAGGGAAAATCAAGCCTGAGGTGACCTGAGGACAGAGAACACGGAGGGCTGTGTGTGTGTGTGTGTGTGTGTGTGTGTGTGTGTGTGTGTGTGTGTGTGTGTGTGTGTGTGTAGGGACCTGAGGACGTCAAATGTCAGAGACCTGAGGGATCTTAGAACAGGACCTAGATCCTTTGGGATCATCTAATCTCTGTTCATAGACTCACAATGGGAGCGCAGGCCTCCTGACCATCACTGCAGGGCTCCTGAATGATAACAGTTAATAGCAAAGATTTTTGTAGCCTCTACTAGGTGCCAGGTACTTTGCTAAACATTTTACAATTATTATCTCTTTTGATCCTCACAACAAGCCTGGGAGGTGGGGGCTATGACTATCCCTATTTTACAGATCAGGAAACTGAGACAGAGGGAGTGACTTGCTCAGGGTTGCACAATTAGTAAGTATCTGAGGCTGGATTTGCACTCAGGGCTTCCTGAGTCAGGCTCAGCATAGGATCCAAACTGCCCCCTTTTCCAAGAATTTCTCTCCTCAAAGTTGTTTATTCAAGTGATGGAAAGTGGGGAATAGAGGACATTTTAATAGATACTTTATTCCAAACCTCTTATGACTTGAGTTCCAGAGGGGACCATATAGTCAGCAATTATTCATTAAGCTCCTATTGTGTGCAAGGCACTGTGCTAAGTGCCAGCGGTAGAAAGAGCTGCTAAAGACAGTTCAGGTTCTCAAGGAGCTCACAGTCCTATGGGAAGACAATCTATAGACAAGTAGTACAAGCAAGAGAGAGACAGGATAAATTGGAGATAATTGATCGGGGGAAGGCACCTCCAATAAGGAGCAACAGGTAAGGCTCCTTGCAGCAGCAGGGATTTTCGGCTAAGATGTCAGGGAAGTCCAGAGGCAGAGATGAGGAGAGGAATTTCTGGCCCAGGGCTCAGTGAGTGCCAATGTACTGAATTAGGATGAGGAAGCATGGAGACAGGAAAGGAGGTGGGAACTGTGGGAAGTTTCTAAGGATTGCTCAGTGCTAAGAGTATAGAAAGACGCCAGAAGTGCCTGAAATCTAGAATTCTCTTCTGGTAGCCACCAAGCAAGTGCAAGCTCTGTTGGTATGAAGGCTTCAGCAGCACCTGCTAATTAAGGATCAAGCACAGCTGAGCCAAGACTCAAGTCTACCTGCTGGGAGCAGGGGGTGGGGAATCTTACCCGGAAGCTACTTAATCAATCAGGCTGGCCCCACCAGCCTCTCTCAGCCAGTAGCTGAGACCCAGGTACAGCAGCTAGGTTGCTTTCAAAAGCCAGTTGGCCAAACCTGGGCTGGGGGCAAGAGCTGGGAGCTGGGAGCTGGAGCCTGGGAGGACTGGGAAGCCTAGTTCTAGTAAGTCTGGAAAGTAAGGGGAATTTGGGAGGGTCCCTTTTTGTCGTCCTTGTTTGTGTCAGTGCCACCAAGCGGGTTACGTGTATACCAAATGCAGGCTGGCCTCCCTGCTCCGGATGAGGACAATGGTTTGGAGGAGAGCTTTGTGACCTGGAGTCTGAAGTTCTTTGCAAAAAGGATTTGAGAACTGTATTTCGGTCGAGTTGGTTTCTTTTGTTCTCCTGTGCATTTCATTTTGTGCTTTTACGAAAGATGTTTTTGGAGGCGGTTCATGGGTTTCCTCAGACTGTCAAAGAGGACCATGACCCCCCAAAAGCTGAGGACCATTGACTGGGAGAAAAGCTTCTCAATTTCCAGCTCACTGGGGAGTAAGAAGTGTGCTTGCTTCAAAGGGAAAATGAACCCAAAGGGTCAGAGGAAAACCTTGGGCTGTGGTAGGAGATTGGAAGGTAGAAGAATCTGATGGAGGGAAAGAAGGGAAAAAGGACCATTAGATGTCTGCAGCAGAATCAGAGACTCTGAGGCCTTCTCTATCTAGGATGGATCTGGGCCCTTTTTTTTGCGGGGCAATGTGACTTGCCCACGGTCACACAGCTAGTAAGTGTCTAGTGTCTGAGGCCAGGTTTGAACTCAGGTCCTCCTGAATCCAGGGCCAGTGCTTTATCCACTGCGCCACCTAGCTGTCCCTGGTCCCTTTCTAAATAAGACAGAGAGGTAAAGGCTGTAGCTGGGGCCACTGCATTGGAGCCTCCAGAGACTAGGATAAAACATAATGGGGAAATATTTTATGGAACAGAGATGACATGCCCATGGAAGTTGTCAGTCTGCTGCTGGTAGGAATCCTCACCCCAGCTTCTATCTGTTTCATTCCACAGCTCTAGGGCATGTTCTCCCAACTTTTTTGATTGTGTACAGCTATCAGTAAGAAGTTGAGAGCAACTCCCATTTCATACATATGTAGTTATGTAGGAGGGAGATTAAAAGATTATACTGTTTACATTCCTGTATGGGAAAATAATACTTTCTCAGTAAGGAATTCACGGGTATGAACTGAATATGAAAGGATGATATCTGTAAAGTATTTATGTTCTGTTCTTTGTGGGGCAAACAGGGTGGGGTGTCTTATGTCTGGGGCTGGATTTGGGCTCAGGGCCTCCTGGCTCCAGGGCTGGTGCTTTGTCCACTGTGCCACCTAGCTAACCCATGATGACATCTTTAAAATAGGGTTGAAGGGTAGGAGGAATATACTGGGGGAGCGGGGAGGGAAGAGGTGGAATGGGGAGAGGTAGTTCATATGAAGGAAACAAGAAAAAAGCTTATGGAGGGCTGGGGAAGAGGGGGAGTGGGGGAGTGACTGAACCTTACTATTGTCAGAAGTGGCTCAAAGAGGGAATAACATATATACTCAAGTGGGTATAGTAATATATATTTGCCGTGAGGGAAAGTGGGAGGGGAGGAAATAAGGGGGCCAGGAGAAGAGGGGAAGGAGGGAAGGGCAGATTGGAGGAGAGAGCAGTAAAAAGCAAAACACTTTCGAGGAAGGTGAAGATGTTCTGCACAAGTATGACATATTGAATTGCTTGATTTCATAGTGAGGGTTGAGGAAGGAGGTAGGAAGAAAAATTTAGAACAGAATTAGCTGAAAGACCTTAATCTCATCAGAGTGGGTTTAAGGAGGGAATAACATTCACACCCAATTGGGAGGAGCAATCTATTTAACCCTACAGGAAAGTAGGAGGGGAAGAGGATAAGGAGGGAAGGGGGAAAGAAGGGAGGACAGAGTGGGGGAGGGGACAGTCAGAAGTAAAACACTTTTGAGGAAGAATAGGATAAAAGAAGACAGAAAATAGAGTAAATATCAGTGGAAGGGAATAGGATGGAGGGAAATAGTTATGATGATTGACTATAATGGCAAAATGTATGGTACCTACTTTGCTGGGCTATTGTGAAGAAAATTCTTTGTTAAGTTTAGGATACTACGTAAAAGTTATGATGAACAGGATGCTATCAGAAAAGCCTGGAAAGACCTACATGAACAGAAGCAGAGTGAAGTGTACTGTATACAAAATAACAGCAATAGTGTAAGATGATCTGCTGGGAAGCATGTGGTTATTTTCAGCAAGACAATGATCCAATATAACCCTGAAGGACTTTTGCAACCTATCTACAGAGAAAGAACTAAGGGTATCCAAAAACAGATTGAAACACACTAAAAATTTTTTCTTTGACAATTCCTTAATCTGAAATTTTGTTTTCTCTCTCAACCTACCTAATGTGGGGTTGTTTTCCATGACTGTTTATGTATGACTTTTATATTGAATTGCTTGAGTTCTTGGGGTGTGGGGGTGGGAAGGGAGGGAGGAAGAGAAGTTGGAACACAAAGATTTTTTTAGATTGATGTCAGAATTTGTTTTTACATATATTTTGGAAAATAAAATTCTAAACACAAATAAATAAATAAAATTCTAAACACAAATAAATAAATAAAATAAATGAAACTACAAAACCCCCAAACAAACAAAAAGTAGAAATAGCATGGTTCGATCTGCATCCAGATCCCACAGTTCCTTTTCTCTAGATGTGGAGAGCATTTTCCATCATGAGTCCTTTGGAACTATCTCGAACCATTGTATTGATGAGAAGAGTCGTCCATCACAGTAGATCAACAGGCAATGTTGATGATACTGTGTACAATGTTCTTCTGGTTCTGCTCATCTCACTGTCATCAGCTCACGCAAGACCCTCCAGGTTTCTCTGAACGCCTCCTGCTCATCGTTTCTTACAGCACAATAGTATTCCATTGTATTCATATACCACAACTTGTCCAGCCATTCCCCAATTGATGGGCACCCCCTCCACTTCCAATTCCTTGCTACCACAAAAAGAGCAGCTATAAATATTTTTGTACATGTGGGTACTTTCCCCTTTTTTATGATCTCTTTGGGAGAGACCTAATAGAGCTATTGCTGGGTCAAGGGGTATGCACAGCTTTGTAGTCCCTTGGGCATAGTTCCAAATTGCTCTCCAGAATGGTTGGATCACTTCACAGCTCCAACAACAATGCATTAGTGTTCGAATTTTTCCACAGCTTCTCCAACATTTATTATTTTCCTTTTCTGTCGTATTAGCAAATCTGATAGATGTCAGGTGGTACCTTAGAGTTATTTTAAATTTGCATTTCTCTAATCAATAGGGATTTAGAGCATTTTTTCATATGGCAATAGATAGCTTTGATTTCTTCATCTGAAAACTTTTGTTTGGTCATAAACTATTCTTTCCATAAATCTGAGAGGTAAACTATTCCTTCTTCTCCTAATTTACCTATGGTATCACCTTTTATGTCTAAATCATGTACCCATTTTGACTTTATTTTAGTATAAGGTATAAGATGTTGTTCTATGCCTAGTTTCTGCCATACTATCTTCCAGTTTTCCCAGCAGTTTTTTGTCAAATACTGAGTTCCTTTCTCAGAAGCTGGAGTCTTTGAGTTTATCAAACAGTACGTTACTAAAGTCATTTACTACTGTGTCTCCTGTGCCTAACCTATTCTATTGATCCACCACTCTATTTCTTAGCCAGTACCAAATAGTTTTGATGTCTGCTGCTTTATAGTAAAGCTTCAGATTTGGTACAGCTAGCCCACCTTCCTGTGCATTTTTTTCATCAGTTCCCTTGATATTCTTGACCTTTTGTTTTTCCAGATGAATTTTATTTTTTTTCTAGCTCTATAAAATAATTTTAGGTAGTCTGATTGCTATAGCACTGAATAAGTAAATTAATTTGGGTAGAATTGTCATTTTCATTATATTAGCTTGGCCTATCCATGAGCAGTTGATATTTTTCCAGTTATTTAGATCTGATTTGATTTGTGTGAAAAGTGTTTGGTAATTGTGTTTATAGTTCCTGGGTTTGTCTAGGCAAGCAGACTCCCAAGTATTTTATATTGTCTACCATTTCTTTAAATGGAATTTCTCTTTCTATCTCTTGTTGTTGAACTTTGTTGGTCATGTATAGAAATGCTGATGATTCATGTGGATTTATTTTATATCCTGCTATTTTGGTAAATTGTTAATTGTTTCAGGTAATGTTTTAGTTGCTTCTCTATGATTCTGTATGTATACTATCATATCATCTGCAAAGAATGATAGTTTTGTTTCCTCCTTGCCTATTCCAATTCCTTTAATTCCTTTTTCTTCTCTGATTGCTAAAGCTAACATTTCTAGGACAATATTAAATAATAGAGGTGATAATGGACATCCCTGTTTCACCCCTGATCTTATTGGGAAGGCCTCTAACTTATCTCCATCATGTATAATGCTTGCTGATGGTTTTAGGGAGATACTGCTTATTTTAAGGAAAGCTCCACCTATTCCCATGCTCTCTAGTGGTTTTTTTTTTTTTTTGGTGGGGCAATGAGGGTTAAGTGACTTGCCCAGGGTCACACAGCTAGTAAGTGCCAAGTGTCTGAGGCCAAATTTGAACTCAGGTCCTTCTGAATCCAGGGCCGGTGCTTTATCCACTGTACCACCTACCTGCCCCCTTTCTGGTGTTTTTATTAGGAATGGGTGCTGTATTTTGTCAAAAGCTTTCTCTGCATCTATTGAGATAGTCATATGATTTTGGTTAGTTTTCTTATTGATGTGGTTGATTATGTTGATAGTTTTCCTAATGTTGAACCAGCCCTGCATTCCTGGTATAAATCCCACCTGGTCATAGTGTATTATCCTGGTGATCACTTGCTGTAATCTCCTTGCTAATATCTTATTTAAGATTTTTGCATCAGTATTCATTAGGGAAATTGGTCTATAATGTTCTTTCTTTGTTTTGGCTCTACCTGGTTTAGGTATCAACACCATATTTGTGTCATAACAGGAATTTGGTAGAACTCCTTCACCTATTTTTCCAAATAATTTGCATAATGTTGGAATTAATTGTTCTTTAAATTTTTGATAGAATTCACTTGTAAACCTGTCTGGCCCTGGAGATTTTTTCTTAGGGAGTTCATTAATGGCTTGTTCAATTTCTTTTTCTAATATGGGCTTATTTAAGGATTTTATTTCCTCTTCAGTTAATCTGGGCAATTTGTATTTTTGTAAATATTTATCCCTTTCATTTAGATTGTCAAATTTATTGGCTTACAGTTGGGCAAAATAGTTCCTAATTACTGCTTTGATTTCCCCTTAATTGGTGGTAAAATCACCCCTTTCACTTTTGATACTGGTAATTTGTTTTTCTTCTTTCTTTCTTTAAAATCAAATTAACCAGAGGTTTATATATTTTATTGGTTTTTTTCCCATAAAACCAGCTCTTAGTTTTATTGATTAATTGTATAGTTTTCTTGCTTTCGATTTTATTAATTTCTCCTTTGAGTTTCAGGATTTCTAATTTAGTATTTAATTGGGGATTTTTAATTTGTTGTTTTTCTGGCTTTTTCAGTTGCATGCCTCATTCATTGATCTCCTCTTTTTCTTTTTTATTCCTGTAAGCATTTAGAGATATAAAATTTCCCCTAAGCACTGCTTTGGCTGCATCCCATAGGTTTTGGTATGTTGTCTAATTATTGTTATTCTCTTGGATGAAGTTATTGATTGTTTCTATGATTTGTTGTTTGACCCACTCATTCTTTAGAATGAGATTATGTAGTTTCCAATTAATTTTCAGTCTACTTTTCCCTGGCTCTTTATTACATGTAATTTTTATTGCATCATGATCTGAGAAGGATGCATTTACTATTTCTGACTTTCTACATTTGACTATGAGGTTTTTGCGCCCTAATACATGGACAGTTTTTGAATATGTGCCATGTACCGCTGAGAAAAAAGTATATTCCTTTCTATTCCATTCAATTTTCTCCAGATGTCTATCATATCTAACTTTTCTAACATTGTATTTACCTCTTTAACTTCTTTTTTATTTATTTTGTGGCTAGATTTATCTAATCCTGAGAGGGGAAGGTTCAGATCCCCCACAAGTATAGTTTTGCTGTCTATTTCCTCTTATAACTCATTTAACTTCTTCTCTAAGAATTTTGATGCTATGCCATTTGGTGCATACATGTTTAGTATTGATATTGTTTGCTCCTGGGGCACAAGGGTCACTGTTTCAAGCTTCCTGTGCTGGGGGATGGGGCTGTGTCACTGGCTTTCTACTCTGAGGCCTCTATGTTTTGTGGATTTCTCGCTGTCCTGGGCTTGCTCCCTATGCTTGCTCCAGGCACTGGGATGGCCAGGCCCAGTTGTGCCTGTCCTGTAAGTGGCCCTCCAGCTGGCAGCCTGCCCTCTCAGCTGGTGCTGGAGATCTCCTGCTTGCCCTCATGGCGATTTTAGCCTTGCATGTGGTTTTGAACATGCACAGATAACGATAATAAATGGCAGTACATCGGGCAGCTAGGTGGCGCAGTGGATAAAGCACTGGCCCTGGATTCAGGAGTACCTGAGTTCAAATCTGGCCTCAGACACTTGACACTTACTAACTGTGTGACCCTGGGCAAGTCACTTAACCCCCATTGCCCCACAAAACAAAAAACAAAAAACAAATAAATGGTAGTACATGACACAGTGGGGCAGAGGTTCTATTAGGTCTGAGGATGAAGATTCCAGCAATATGGGTGTCATGGGAACAGTACTTGGGGGGATTTGTGGGCCATGTATCTGGGTTGGAACCCTGCCTTTGCCAGCCACCATTTCTGTGACATGGGGCAGGTCATGTCCCTTTGCTAAGCCTTGGTTTCTTCATCCGTAAGGCAAATAATTTGGACCTCTGAGGCCCCTTTAGCTTGAAGTCACTGATCCTCAACACTGAGGGGATTATTTCAGGCATCCTTAATCTCATGGAATTGAAATTTAATTTTAAAGTATAAGGAGGTAATCCAAAGGCCAACCAGTGGGGGCAAGTTCCTCCTGGTACAGGGAATAGCATGAACAGGATGTTCATGGGAGACAGAATCAACAATGCTAGCTGTAGGTCAGAGTGTAAAGGTAGAATGGTGTTAGATAAGGAAGGGCCTTGAATGCTAAAATTACTAAGAATAGTCATACTAATAACAGCTAGCATTTGCATAGTCCTTGAAGCTTTGTACAATGCTTTACAAATATCTCATTTGATCCCCACAAAAATCCTGTTAGATGGATGCTATTACTACTCCCCTTTCATAGATAAGGACACCGAGATGGAGAGGTTAGTTTGCTTTCCCATGACCACACTGCTAAGTGTCCGAGGCAGGATTTAAGCTCAGATCCTCCTGGCTCTAAGACCAATGCCCTCTCTGCTGTGGCATCACTCAAGCCACCCCATTTGAAAATAGAAATAGTTGTGTCAGAAGTATTGAATTTTGAATTGGAGGAACAGGGTTTAAATGGTGTCCTGCTACTTCCTCCCTCCCTCCCTCCCTCCCTCCCTCCCTCCCTCCCTCCCTCTCTCCCTCTCTTCCTCCCTTCTCCTCTCTGGGCCTTCTTTTCCTCCTCTATGAAAGCAGGAGATTGAAGTTCATGGTCTCTATGAGACCTTTCCTCCCTCTGTCTGGTGATCCAATGATTTCTCTTTAGTAGGAGATGGGGCCACTGAAGGGGTTTGAGGAAACAAGTGATAAGACCAGATGTATGTGAAGGAAGTCTATAGATAGAAAAGGGCAGATGATAACCTGGAGGATACACCTGGTCCAAGGTGTGCCTGCCAATCTTTGCTCATTAGCTTGGAAGGAAGTTGTGAAACAATCTTTGAAGACTTTGCCTGGGTTGGATTTGGGAAGCTTTAGGATGGAAGATTTGGCAAGCATGTTCTTTAACTTCAAAAGAAACCTGCTCCCTTTGGTAGAGACAACCGCCAGGCGGAGTGATCAGTTTTGAGTCAGAGGCGTGAGTCTATCTTGGCCCTGTGTGACGTGGGGCTACGGGCCACCATGTGCTCTGTGAAAGGAGCAGGTTGGAAGGCATGCTCTCAGGGGCCTCCTCCTGCTCTTCATTTTGACATTCCCATTCCCCCCACACCCCCCATGGAGGGAATGCTTGCTGTTGATTCAACTTACTTAGATGTAAGTTCAGCTCTACTCTTCATTTCTTCCTGAGTAACTTTGAGCTAGGGGAGTACACATACCCCTGTGATGTCTACTTTGTTGTTGTTGTTGAGTCTTTTCAGTCATGTCCAAGTCTCTGTGACCCCATTTGGGGTTTTCTTCACAGTTCATTTTACAGATGAGGAAACTGGGGCAAGTTAAGTGTCTTGCCCAAGGTCACATAGGTACTAAGTGTCTGAGGCTAGATTTGAACTCAGGTCTCTTTCTGATTCAAGGCCCAGTGCTCTATCCACTGCACCATCCAGTTGCCCCATGTCTACTTTGAGATTAGATTTGCAAACTTAGCCTTTAAGAGGCATCCATGACATAGGAAGAAGAGAGCTGGATTTGGACTCTGATGACCTGGGTTCAGATTCTGATTCTGTCATTGACTATCATGTGACTGTGTAGGTCATATCCCCTCATTTATAAAGGGTACAGTGAAATTTAATGATCTTTAAGTTCTCTTCCAGCTTCAGGTCTATGATCCTTACTTACCACCAGGATCCCCTATTAACAGATGAGCAGTGGTAATTTAATTTTGGGCTTTTATTCTGAAGAGCCATGTTTCTTTTTTGTTTGTTTTTGGTGAGGCAATTGGGGTTAAGTGACTTGCCCAGGGTCGCACAGCTAGTAAGTGTCAAGTGTCTGAGGCCAGATTTGAACTTGATTCCTCCTGAATCCAGGGCCGGTACTCTATCCACTGCACCACCTAGCTGCCCCATAAATGTATTTTGTTTGTTTGCAGAACAACGAGGGTTAAGTGACTTTCCCAGGGTCACACAGGGTCTGGATTTGAACTCAGGTCCTTCTGAATCCAGGGCCAGTGCTTTATTCACTGGATCACCTAGCTTCCTCCCAAGAGCCACATTTCTGGTAGTTGTGGTTAACCAAAAAAAAAAAAAAGAAAGAAAAGAAAAGAAAAAAGAAAAGAAAAGAAAATCCCATATGTACATTTTATAGCAGTTCTTTCTGTAGTAGCAAAGACCTGCTAAGGGGGTGCCTAGTAACTGGAGACTGGCTGAATAAAGTATGGCAAATGAATGCAATGCAACATAACTGTGTTGTTAGAAATGACGAGATGGTCTCAGAGAATCAAGAGAAGACTTAAATGAACTGATACAGGGAGATATGAGCAGAACCAGGAGAATGATGTATACAATGATAATGATATTTTCCCCACATCCCCCACAACATTTGTCATTTTCCTCTGCCGTCCTATTATCTAATCCAATAGGTATGAGGTAGTACCCAGAATTGTTTTGACCTGAATCTCTCCAATCAATAGTGTGTTAAAGCATTTTTCTTTCATATGGCTATAGGCAGCTTATATTATTTCATTTGAAAACTTCATATCTTTTGATCATCTATCAATTGGGGAATGGCTCTAATTTTAACAAATTTGACTCAGTTCTCTATGTGTATGAGAATGGAGGCCTATCAGAAAGACTTGCTTCAAAATTTTTTCACGATTACTATTGCTAACTGTATTTCCCTCCATCCTACTCCCTCCTCTTGATATTTACTCTATTTTCTATCTTCTTTCACCCTATCCCTCCTCAAAAGTGTTTTGCCTCTGACTTTTCCCTCCCCTAATCTGCCTTCTGTGTAAATATACTCCATTCACCTGCTCTAATAATGAGAAAGTTATCAAGAGTTACAAGTATCATCTTCCCATGTAGGAATATAGGCATTGTCAGATTGTAACTGCGACCTGCTTTGTGAATTCACAAAGGACCTTTAAATCTCTAATCCTATTTCCCTAAACAAGCAGTGAACATGTTTGGAATATATAGCCAATGAAGGCTCAGTCAGTTCAATAACTAGGTTGCTTGTTCTCATGTCACATGGATGTTGATATTTCCCTCAGCCTCATTTTCCCTGATATTCACTAATACAGACTTTAATCCTAGACAGCTTTGGTATTTTTGCACTGGACACTTCCATTTCTTCTTTCTCTGTTTTCCATCTACTTCAATTTGATTTTTGTGTGATTTAAATTTTCTTTTATTTTTAAAGGTCTTGGATTCCGTGGCCCCTGAAGAACCTATCAGATTCTCTCTGTTGGACCAGGTTTGAGGATTCAATGAGGTCCTTTCTAATCACTAATCCTCAATTTCCCTAAAGAAGCACTGGTGCTGCTTGGATTCTTTTTTTTTTTTTTTTTTGGTGAGGCAATTGGGGTTAAGTGACTTGCCCAGGGTCACACAGCTAGTAAGTGTGTAAAGTGTCTGAGGCTGGATTTGAACTCAGGTCCTCCTGAATCCAGGGCTAGTGCTCTATCCACTGCATCACCTAGCTGCCCCAGCTGCTTGGATTCTAAAGCCATTGAAGACAAACTCCGTTGAACAACTAGGAGGTTTGTAGTGATGTTACAGGGATCTTTATATTTTCCTCTTCCTCGGTTTCCCTGATATTGAATAATAGAGCCTATAATCTAAGCCTATACAGCTTTATGGAATTTCATACTAGGCCCTGGGCTTCCTTAGTTCTCAGTTTCCCGTCTAGTTTCCTTAGGGTTTTCGATGATTTAAATTTGATTTTTTTTTATAAGTGTTGGATTGTATGGCCACAGAAGGCATTGTCAGATTTTGTCTTAGACCTGCTTTAGGAATTCACAAAGGACCTTTAAATCTCTAATCCTCAGTTTCCCTAAGCAAGCAGGGAACATGTTTGGAATACATAGCCAATGAAGGCACAGTCATTTCAAAAACTAGGATGTTCATAGTCATGTCACGTGGATCTTTACATTTCTCTCAGGCTCAGTTTCCCTGATATTCACTAATAGGGACTCTACTCTAAGCCTAGACAGCCTTAGGTATTTTCACAATAGGCCCTTATGTTTCTTAACTCTCAGTTTTCTATCTATTTCAATTTGATTTTTGTATGATTTGTTTTATTTGATTTTTTAAAGGTCTTGGATTCTGTGGCCACTGAATGTCTTGTCATAATCTGTGATGGATCTGCTTTGAGGTCCCTTCTAATCTCTGATCCTTGGGATCTTTACTCAAGCACTGAAGTTGCTCCTATTCTCAATCCACTGAAGGGCCAGTCAGTTTGACCACTTGTAACATGTGAGTGATGTCCTGTTTAGTCTCACCATGCCCCTCAACCTTATTTTCCCCAGTGTCCCCTTGCACTTTTCTGCTGAAAGGGTAGGTGGTGCTGGAGAATAAGATCAGAAGGAAGAGGGTGATGCAGACTTTGACCTCACCAAAGCCCTTTGACATGTTTGCAAACATATGGAAGACTGCAATGTGGCCTGCTCCAGAGCACTGCTTCTTGGCTGGGTCTGCCAAGAGTGTCCAATCAATGGGACTACTATAAGGGGTTACCTATCTGAAGGGTACTTTTCCATAATGACTGAAGTGCTCCAACAACACTTCACCTGTGCTGGGCATGTGGGTAGTAGAAGGTCTGTGGTCCTTACTGTCTCCAACATTAACTTTTTTTTGGTAAGTCAATTGGGGTTAATTGACTTGCCCAGGGTCACACAGCTAGTAAGTGTTAAGTGTCTGAGGGCAGATTTGAACTCAGGTCCTCCTGACTCCAGGGCAAGTGCTCTATCCACTGCACCACCTAGCTTCCCCCAACATTAACTTTTTTAGACAACCCCCCAGGGCAGATGGGAAAACTGGCTCAGAGAGAGAAGGGAATTGTCCTTGGGCACACAGGTGGTCAGTGACAGAGGCAGTTCCAGAACTCTCTTTACCAAAGAATCACACAATGGGAGAAGTGGGAGGGACATGAGAAGCCATCCTGTTCAACCCACCCCCTAAAAGGAATTCCCATTATAACATACCTGAGATGTGGTCATGCAGCCTTAGACTGAAGAATAGCAAGGAGGGTCAAAGCATCACTTCAGGGAGCCCATCTCCCATTAAGGCAGCTCTCATTGTTAGAATATTTCTTCCTGATACCAGGCCTAGATTTTGACTCTGCAACTCTTCCCCATGTGCCCCCATCCCAACTCATATCCCTAAATATTATATGATTTTATGTAGTGCTTTACAGTTTATAGATTGCTTAAAAACCTCCCCCAGAGTAGACCTGATGCTCTGTCAGGGCCCTTGCTGTAACTCTGGCCCTCTGGGAGGCATATGAGTTCAGTGCAACTATTACAATATCATGTCATGCCACAGTGACCTGCGTGAAAAAACATGTCTTTTTCAGAGTGCTCATTTGAAGGGTTACTTTGGCTCCTGTTAAAATCAGGTTCAACTGATCAGTAATGCATCTATTCCGTTTCCTTTTGCTGAAAGGAAGGTACTTTTTGCCAAAGTGTTCCAATGTTTGTCATGGCATAAGAGACAAAATTGAACCACAGGATCCCGAGTTTATATACACTCTCAGATTCCCGCAGCTGGTCAGTGTGCCTGGGCCAGAGGAACCAACTTAAACAATGTAACATAGAACTTTCACACTGATGAACACAGGAACAAAATATTATTTATGGCAATGGCTACAAAGTTCAGGGAGGCAGGCTGAGACAACACTTTCCAGAGAGTGCTGTTGTTTTAATCCTTACCTTACCTCTGTCTCATTCTCTACCATCTCCTTTCCACAGAGCCTAACCTCGTCCTGTACAGGCAGAAAGGGCTCAACAGAAGGGTTTTTTCTAGAGTAAACTGACTTAAATGTCAATGGACAAGTGACTGACCACTCAGATTTTTTTGTGGTCATCATCTATCAACATTTACACAAATCTTTTGAACCTGAGATGTTTTTGCCAATTATTGCAACTTTTCCACATACACAAAGTTCTTGGAGATGGTCCTTCCTCTTCAGTCTCCTGCCAGACTTTGGGAAGGAAAGTAGAACAAGTACTGTGCTGCAATCCACATCAGCTCTTTTCTACTGATAGCAAATCCACTGTCAATGGCTCTTTGGTCTTTTGAGACCCGTCACCCGGCAGCAAAGGGCAGCTGCATCGTGTGTTCCGTTATTCTGTATCTATGTTACAGTAGCTGTGGAGAAGGCGCTTTTCTGGCTAGTGATCACCCCAGATCCAGCTTTTGTACCCAGTCTCGATTTTTCCTCTTTGACACCAATACTTGATGCACTGATGCCTATGGGAATCCTCAGATGGTGTGGAGCTGGGTGAGAAGGAGATGTTGTATCTCCATCAGACTCTGGTAGACAGAATGGTTTCCAGAGAACCACAGGGTAGTAGTGCTACCACGTCACCACAGGATCCTTTGATGCCTAAGTGAGTATTACTGGATTCAGTTGTTTCCATGATAGGATGCCTGCAGGGGATTTATATCACTTTTGGTGCTGAAGGGGTCATTTTTATATCTGTTCCTGTCTCACAAAGTAAGCTGCTCCATAAGTCCTTTCAAACCTCTCACATCAGCCTGAGGCAAAGCTGGGGTAAAGGAAGTGACACCTTCATGACAGGGTATTATGTAGACAGGAAGCCAAAGAATTCAGTTCAGGCCATTAAGGATTTACTGAGTGCTTAGTAATGGAACCTTTCCATTTAGGGACAGTTATTTTTCCTTTAACATCAAAAACCCCAAACCCTTCCTTGTACCTTTACTCTTAGAACTTGTAGAGAGAGGAGAATAGCCTAGTGAGATGAGAGAAGAGAAAGCAGCAGGACCTACTAGCTACATCCCTGAATTTGAAGTAAGGAAAACCCAGGTTCAAGTCCTGCCCGAGATACTTACTAGCTGTGTGCTCTCAGACAAGTTACTTGACTTCTGTGGTTTTCAGTTCCCCCCTCTGTAAAATGAGAAAGATGGAACTAGTTAGTCTCTGAGGTCTCTTCCAGCTTTGATCTAGAGTCCTGTGATCCCATGGACTCATGGAAGGTCTTAAGGGAATGACTGGGCAAAGAAAGAAGTGAGGTAACAGATATATACCATATAAGTTTCTCAGTGCCCGAAAAGGGAGAGGAGGAGAGACAGAGAGACAATTGGAGAAACAGGGAGATATTGAGAGAAACAGAGGAGGGAGGGAAGGAAGGAGGTAGAGGGGGAAGGAGGAAAGGAAGGAGGGAGAGGTAGAGACAGAGACAGAGAGACAGAGAGATGGAACATAACAGTGGGGTACAAATGGTGAACATGGTTCAGAACTTGGAAATAGATAAGCTGGATTGGAATCCAAGCCCTACTACTGAGGACAATAACTACAGTTGTAACCTTGCTTACCATCTGATTTTGTAATACTCTTAGGGTTATTTTTGTGTTGTTGTTGTTTTTACTAGCCCTGCACACTTGGGCAAATATTTTTTGACAATATCTAGTGTTTGGGACAAACTGCCTCAGTTTACCCAAATAACTCGAGGAGACCACCAAGTCAAGCAGAGACAGGTTTATTACATCCTCATGAGGACGGGCAAACTCAATCCTGAGATCAAGCTGCAATAATTAATACATGCCTTGAGTTTTTATAGTTAATTTGAGGGGAGGGGGAAACTTTCATATGCACATCGTGAGATCACAATCTAACATCCAATCCTGTCTCATCCAATGTGCGTGCTTAGCTCGTGATCCATGTATGGAGACATGTCCAAGAAAAAAGGGGAAAAGGGGAGGGGGCAACAAGTCTGAGGAATGTCAAAGAAAGAGGGAGGTAGAAATCCCTCCCTTATCTGACTGCAATTAATCCATGACAGGGACTGGGATTTTGACATGTGAGAGGGGAGTAAGCTGACTATTCAGCGACATGATTTTTATTACAGGCCATAAACCAAGGCATAGCTGGCATGTGGGAACTAAGCAGAAGTAAAGTAAATACTGCTAATTGGTAGAACTGTGACAAGTAATAAAACTTACTGGGGGACTGGATATCTCCCAGATCCCATCCCCAAAGTTTACAGAACTGACTCAAGTCCATTATCTCATCACTAAAACTTAAAGGAGACAGTGAGAATTTAACAAGAAATTAAGTTTTAGGCAAAGTAAGAGACTGGGGGGCGGGGCTAGGTATCTTTCAGGCTCCATCCTCAGAGCTTAATCTGACTCAAATCCATAATTATCCCATACATCTAGAATTGTATTTTCCCCCAAATTACATGTAAAACAATTTTTAACATCAATTTTTATAACTTTGTGTTCCAATTTCTTTTCCTCCCTCCCTCTCCACTCCCCTTAGGAAGGTAAGCAATTCAATATGAGTATATGTGTAGACATGCAAAACATTTCCACCTTAAGTTGTGAAAGAAAAGAGAAAAAACTTAAGAAAAAGGAACAAAGAATTATGTTTCAATCTGAATTCAGACACCATCAGTTCTTTCTGTGGAGATGGACTGCATTTTTCATAAGTTCTTCAGAATTGTCTTGGATCATTATATTGCTGAAAATAGCTGTCATTCACAGCTGATCATCTTCCAATGTTGCAGTTACTTTATATACAGTATGTCACTTTGCATCAACTCATGTCTTTCCAGATTTTTCTGATAAGCATCCTGCTCATCATTTCTTATAGCACAATAGTGTTCCATCATAATCTCATCCCACAACTTGTTCAGCCATTTCCCAATTGATGGGCATCTCTTCAATTGCGAATTCAACTTTTGGGTTTTTATCTCTTTTTGGACACTGACCTAGTAGTGGTATTACTAGGTCAAAGAGTATGCATGGTCTTATAGCTCTTTGGCCACAGTTCCAAATTCCTCTACAGAATGTTTGAATCAGTTTACAGCTTCACCAAGAGTGCATTAATGTCTCTCTTCCCCGTATCCCCTACAACATTTATCATTTTCCTCTGCTTTCCTTTTATCCAATCCATTAGATATGACGTAGTACCCCAGATTTGTTTTGAGCTTCATCTCTCCAATCAATAGTGAATTACACCATTTTTTCATTACTACTTGTGAGTCAGGTGGGACATGTGATATATCTCATGGTTTGAGTCATGAGGGAGTGGCTGCTGATGTGGCACCTCTGCCATTGTCTGAACTCAGCACCAGGTTGGACAAGTAGTATCGAAGGGATACTTCCTCAGCCAATGCCCTGGATAGGTACCCACAGCCACCAGAATATACCTGAGTCCTCTTTGTTGTGCTCACAGCCCTGTATAGTCCATTGGCCAGCAGGGACTGTGGATAGGTACCACAGTCATCGTGGATGATATGGAGGCTTCTCTTAGGGGTCCTCTGCTGCAGAGTTTTCACATTTCCATGGAACAAAATTCAATAAACTTTCATTCAGTACCGACTATGTGCTAGGTGCTGTGTTTGCAGCTGCAGATACAAACAAAGGCATAAGGCTGTCCCTGCCCTCAAGGCACTCACAACCTAATGGGGAAAGACAACATGGACAAAGAAATGGAAGAGGAGGCCGGGGAGGAGGTTACCTGGTGGGGAGACGTGCTAAAGTGCTACAGACAGGTGGGGAATGATCTGAGGTAATCATAGTTTCGTTCAGGTCTCTAACTCCAGTACATCCCTATTCTAGTCTGGCCTGTGCTCAGTTCTCAGAATCATCTTCCTCAAGCACAAGTATGCCCATAGTCCCTTCCCCAACCCCTGTCTTCTATTCAGTCAAATCCAGTGGCTCCCTATCACCTCAGGACCAAATACAAAGTCATCTCTGCCATGCAAAGCCTTTTCTAAAGTACCCACTGTCACCTTTCCCGTTTCCTTACATCTTATACACTCCTCCTGTATTCCCCCTCACCCCTATGATATACTCTTCAGTCCAGCAACAGCTGCCTCCTTGCTGTTCCTAGCAGAACATCCTCGATCTACCACATCTGGCCATTTTCTTTCAGTGGCTGTCCCCCACACCTGGAACATTCTCTCTCCTCATCTCTGCCACATGACTTCTCTGGCTTTCTTCAAGTCTCAGCTAAAATCCCACTATTTATAGGAAGCCTTTTCCCTCTCCCACAAGTCTTTATCTAGGACCTTCCTTATGTTGACTTTTTCCAGTATTTCCCATATATAGCTTTTTTATATATAGTTGTTTCTTGTCATCACTATTAGTCTGAGGTCTGTGAGGGAGCAGGGACTGTCTTACAGTTCTTCATATTTCCCATGTCGCGCAGAGCCTGGCACATAGTAAGCAGCTTAAAAATGACTATTAACTGAACGGAACCTGATTGGCACCTATTTCCCCTGATGTATCTTCATGGTCCCCTAAGGACATGAAAAATCTCACAGAAGGGCACTTAGGTCTCAGACTTGGCGTATTGCTGAAGACCACTCAAGTCCTCATATTCTTCCCTAGAACCGTGCTCTGATAGCCAGATGTGTTTTATGTGGAGTGTTGCTTTGTTTAGAGAAGCCATGTCGCTATAGCGTTATTGTATTTCTATGCCGTGTTAGCTCAGAGTAAACCTGCTATTGCTAACTGTGCAATGACTTCCCAGTACCTCATTTCTTGCCAACACTGATCCTGAATTAAGACATCACTGTCATCATCAAAACTAGTTGGTCCTGGCTAAGAAGTTGAGTTGTTTTTTCTTGTTGTTGCTGCTGTTGTTTGCCCTTCGTTCATGAAGAAGACCGTGACATCAAGGTGATGTCACGACTTGCACTGAATAGGATTTAAGCGAGAGAGGGCTGTGCAAATCACCAACCTCACTCTCTCATCCAGAGCCGTCTGGGTCCAGTGGCAAGATATATATCAGGACAACTGTCAGAGGCCCTGGGTGTTTAAGGCAACTGTGGTTAAGAGACTTTCCAGGGGTCACATAATTGAGTTAAATTGGAAGTCCCAACTTTAGGCCAGTGCTCTATCCATTGTGCCACCTACCTGTCCCAAGAAAAAGAGTGGTGGATCAGTGGAATAGGTTACACACACAAATCATTGTAGTAAATGACTATAGTAATCTACTCTCCAATAAACCCAAAGACTCCAGCTTCTGGGTTGAGATCACTGTCTGACAAAAACTTCTGGGAAAACTGGAGTAAAGAATAGCAGAGACTGGCCATAGACCAACATTGCACACCATATACCAAGACAAGGTATAAATGGGTAGATGATTTAGACATAAAGGGTGATACCATAAGCAAAATGGGAGAACAAGAAATAGTTTTACCTGACAGATATATATATATATATATATATATGATAAATTTATGAGCAAAGAAGAGATAGAGAACATTGTGAAATACATAATATATAATTTTTTGAAAATTTTTATTACATTAAATTAAAAAGTTATTGCAAAAACAAAACCAAGACAACCAAAATTAGAAGGAAAGCAGAAACCTGGGAAATCATTTTTACATGTAGTGTGTCTGAAGAAGGACTTATTTCTGAAATATGTAGAGAACTGAGTCAAATTTATAAAAATACAAGTCATTCCACCAATTAAGAAATGGTCAAAGGATATGAATAGGCAGCTTCCAGATGAAGAAATTAAAGCTATCTACAGTCACTGGAAGAAATGCTCTGTAGCAATACTGATTCAAGAAATGCAAATAAAAGCAACTCTGAGCTACCATGTCACACCTATAATATTGGCTAATATGACACAAAAAGAAAATGATAAATGATGGAGACAGTGTGAGAAAAGCGGAACACTGATGCATTGTTGGTGGAGTTGTGACCTGATCCAACCATTCTGGAGAACAATTTGGAACTATGCCCAAAGGGCTAGAAAACAGGGCATACCATTTGATCTATCAATAACACTGCTAAGTCTGTATCCCAAAGAGATCTTAAAAATGGAAAAGGACCCATATGTAAAAATATTTATAATAGCTCTTTGTATGGTGGCAAATAATTGGACATTGAGGGAGTACCTATGAATTGGGGAATGGTTAAACACTTTGGGGTATATCAAGGTTATGGAATACTATTGTTCTGTAGGAAATGATGAGTAGGCAGATTTCAGAAACACGTGGAAAAACTCTGATGAACTGATACTGAATGAAGTGAGCAGAACCAAGAGAACATTGTACATGGGGCAGCTAGGGGGTGCAGTGGATAAAGCACCAGCCCTGGATTCAGGAGGACCTGAGTTTCAATCTGCCCTCAGACACTTGATACTTACTAGCTGTGTGACTCTGGGAAAGTCACTTAACCCTCATTTCCCTGCCCCAAAAAACAAAACAAAACAAAACCCCAAAACAAACAGAAACAAAACAAAACAAAAATGAATCAGAGAGAAGAAAAATAACAAGTATATACATGAAAGAGTTGGGAGAATTGTGAACACCATTCCTAGGCTCAAAAAGGTGAAGACCAGACTTGATGATCAACAAAATCTGAGTTCAGCACTTCCTTGTTGATTAGATTTAAATTCAAATTGCTTTAGAACATAAACATTTGTTGATCACCTTCTGAATGTTCTGTATAATGTTAGGCTGTGCAGAGGAATAAGAAGGAGGTAGGGCGTAGATTAGGGGGGGCAGCAGCCCTGGGGCAAGTTCAAGAACTAGATAGGTTGGCTTTGTTCTTCTTCTTATTTCCCCTCATTTCCTTTGTGGGGTTTTTTTTGTGAGGCAATTGGGGTTAAGTGACTTGCCTAGGGTCACACAGCTAGTAATTGTTAAGTGTCTGAGTCCGGATTTGAACTCAGGTCCTCCTGAATCCAGGGCCGGTGCTCTATCCACTGCATCACCTAGCTGCCCCTCTCTCATTTCCTTTGAAACAGGAAGTATTGTTCCACAAAATTAGACACTCCCTCTGGATAATAACATTGAATATATGAACATGGATTTGTGAGGTTCAGAAAGTGGAAGTGGGGGTTGGCAACAGAGATGTGCTATAGCACTTAGCACACTTCTATGCACATATTAATTGCTTAACAAATGCCTTTTCATTCATTAACCCAGTAATGGCTGGGAGGACAGAGCTCCCCTTGAAATTATGAAGGGTTTGGGGCTAAGTAATCCAGAGCCTCCACCAATTTCTTCTTGGAAAAAATCTAAAGGAAGTGTCAAAAACATCATGAAAATGCAAGTGGGATGAGAACTTGAGAAGATGGAGTCTCCATGGCAACCCTCTCTGTGACTATTTTGCAGATTAGAGGAATCGTGCCTGGTAATTTTCCTTCTGGACATGCCCTGATTGCTTGAGGAGGTTTCTCAACTGTTTCAGACAGTGGTGGATGGAAGTTCCTTTCAGAGGCAATTGAGGGAGAAATGGGGGGCAGCATGTGGCAGACAAGTCAATCCATCACCACCACCTTGTCCAGCATCTCCCCACAGACCCTGATGGAGACCCACCTGTGCTCTGAACCCAGAGTCTTGGAAAGAACAGGCCCCCCAAGCCACCAGACCTGCTTCTAGTCCATTGGCATTGGAAGTGCATCACAACCTGCCCCCCATTTCTGCATGTCATACACCCTACACTCTGACCCCCCACATAGTCTAGGATCTCTCTTGCCTGCAGGGCTCTCCCTCCTCATCTCTGCCTTCTGCTTTCCCTGACTTCTTTCAGGCCCCACTGACAATCCCACCTTCTACAGGAAGCCTTTCCCAAATCTAGCTCCTGGCCCTTTGTTCTCTTGCTTATTTCCAAGTCATCCTGTATATGGCTTGTTTGAACTTCAGCTGTTTGTATGTTGCCTCCCCATGAGACTGTGAGGTCCTTGAGAAAAGGGATCGTCTGGCTTTTCTTTTCCTTGCTTTGTGCATGGCACTCAGTAGGCATTTTATCAATGCTTATTGACTGAAAAACTTAAACACCATAGTATTCATCTGCAATTGGCATGAATTTTAGCCTCTTCATCATACAGTCCATCCTATCTCCTCCCCAGCTTATTAAGGTCTTTCTTATTGCACACCCCTTGTCTTACTCGACTCCCTGTCCCACACTGGTACTACCAGGTGTAGCTGCTACTCCACCCAGGGTACTAAGCACAGCCGAGAAAGCAACTGCACAGTAAGAACAACGATGGAAATGGAAACAAAACACCAAAAGTTAAAAGTGTAACAAAATCACAAAGATCAAGCATGATGCTGAATGAACAGATCTGAGAACACCCCGCCCCCAACCTGGCCCTTTCTAACCAGAGCTCCATGGCTGTTACGGGTTACACGTATTTTCAGACTTTTTCAAAATATCAATCAGTTCTGTGGATTATTTTGTATTGGCCATCTGATGGTTCTCTGGGATTTCTGGGGAAGGAAGGGATGTGTGGGATAACTAGGGATGCACCATGCACACACACACAAAACAAAGAAAACAATCTTTTAAAAAGAAATTATAAGATATATCATAGAAAAATCAGTCATGTGGAAAACGATTAAGGAATAAAAATTTAAGAATTTAATATACTATAATTCATACCTATTCTATTCCACTGATCCACCACTCTATTTCCTAGCCAGTATGAGATTGGTTTTATAATTACTGCTTTATAATATGGTTTGAGATTGGGTACGGCTGGACTACCTTCTTTTGCATTTTCATTGATTCCTTTGATATCTTCAGCTTTTGTTCTTCCAGATGGAGTCTGTTATTATTTTTTCTAGATGTATAAAATAATTTTTGATAGTTTGAGTTGTATGGCACTGAATGCATAGGTTAATTTAGTTGGGATTGTCATTTTTATTATATTATATTGGCTCAGCTGACCCCCAGCAAATTAATATTTTTCTAGTTGTTGAGATCTGGTTTTATTTGCGTGAGAAGTATTTGATCCCTGTTTTTCTATAATTTCTGGGTTTGCCTTGACAGGTAAACCCCCAGGTACTTTATACCATATTGGAATTAATTGTTTTTAAAGGTTTGGTAGAATTCACTTGTGAATCCATCTAGTCCTGGGGATTTTTTCTTAGAAAGTTCATTGATCACTTGTTCAATTTCTTTTTCTCAGATTAGGTTATTTAAAAAATTTTTTGTCTTCTGTTAATCTGGGTAATTTATATTTTGTAGATATTCATCCATTTCATTGAAATTGCCGGGGCAGCTAGGTGGCGCAGTGGATAAAGCACCGGCCCTGGATTCAGGAGGACCTGAGTTCAAATCCGGACTCAGACACCTAACACTTACTAGTTGTGTGACCCTGGGCAAGTCACTTAACCCCAATTGCCCCACCAAAACAAAAACAAAAACAAAAACAAAAAACAACAAAAAAAAAGAAATTGCCAAACTTATTGACATATAATAGGGACAAATAGCTCCTAACAATTGTCTTAATTTCCTCTTTATTGGGAGTGAATTCACCATTTTCTTTTTTGATACTGGTAATTTGCTTTTCTTCTTTGCTTTTTTTAAATCAAATGGACAAATTCTTTATCTGTTTTATTTTTTCATACAACCAGCTTCTAGTTTTATTTATTAGCTCAATGGTTTTCTTGCTTACAATTATTACCCTCTCCTTTGGTGTTTAGTATTTCCAATTTGGTATTTATTTGAGAATTTTTAATTTATTCATTTGCAAGATATTTTAGTTGCATGCCCAATTAATTAATATGCTTTTTTTCTCTTTTATTGACATAAGTAATTAGAAATATAAGTATGATGTACCATTTACAAAAAACAATGAAAACATTCTTATAAAATGAAAGAAAGTATATATCATAGAAAAACAAGTGATATGGACAATTAAGAGGTAAACACTTAAGAATTATTGGACAACCTAAAAGCCATGCCATAGAAAAGAGCCTTGATAGAATATTTCAAGAAATCATACAATAAATCTTTTGTGACCTCTTAGAACAAAAAAGCAAAGAGGAAATGGAAAGGATCTATAGTTCACCCCCAGAAAGAAATCCCTTAAATGAAAACTCCCAGCAATATTAGAGCCAGAGTTCCAAGTTTATAGGTCAAAGAAAAAAATACTGCCAGCAGCCTCCAAAGAAAGAATTCAAGTAGCAAAGAACCCCAGTCAGGAATACACAGGATTTTGAGAAATTCTCCTAAAGGAGGTGAAAATAAAGGCTGTCCTATATGTGTTGCAGTATTACCCTGCTTGCTCACACGCAAGCTTAAGGTCTTTTACCCTTTCTTTGTGGAGAATTAAAGGCCAAATTCTGATGCCTCCTGGGACAACCGTGGTTTGGTGCCAGAAGCTGCTCTGGGAGGCAGAACTGTCCTATGGACAGAAGCTTGGCTTTGAGGGAGTCATGCCTGTTATGGAGTCAGAGGAGCTGGGTTCAAATGCTGCCTCTGCTGCTGAGTACCTATGAGGCCCCAGGCAATAACTTCAGCTTGTTAGGCCTCGGTCTCTTCTCGCCTGGCCAGGAGCTGATCAGGGAGCTCACCAGCGTGCCTGGAATGATGTTTGTCCCCTTCCCTGATGCATGTCTCATGGCAACAGCTACTTGCTTTTCCTTTCTTCTTGTGCACACTGTTCTGCAGTCAGCATCTTCATTTCTCTTTCTCTGGCTCGGGCTCTGCCTGCCTCTGTCTCTGCATCTCCATGTCTGTCTTTGTTTTGTTCTCTGTCTCTCAGTACATGCACTTTATAGGCCTGTGTGTACATATGTGTGCATGGGTGGGTACCTCCCGGTATCTTGTAGCCCCTGGTGATTTAGATCTGCACCCAGCCGGCAGTCCAGAACAAAGCTGGCAAAAAGCCCTCCCCCCCTCCTGGCCCAGGGATCCTAATGGAGGCTGGATAAGTAGGTGGCCTGAATGCCAACAACTCAGGGTTGCAGATATCCTTGGCAACAACCAGTTACCATGGCAAGCAGTGATTCCCCCTAGCTGCTGCTGCCCTGCTAGAAGAAACGTTTTGCCTCTAGAGACATTGTATTCCAACAAAGGTGGGTGGCTAAATTGATCTGGATTTCCATGTGAAAAGATGTGAGACCCCCATCCTATTCCCTGCCCTTTGAACAAGCCAGAGACAAGCATCCTGGGGCCCCCGTGGTTGGGCTTTTTGTCATAGGGAGCTTCAGTGCCTATTTATGCTTTCACATTTATATTGATTTATATTGATCACTAACCTCATCAACAATGTGCAGTGATTAAGCCAAAGTAGAAAGCCTCAGTCACTCCCACAAAGGCAGGGGGTTAAGCTCTGCTGGACTTTCATGGGTCCATTTGTACAATGTGGAAGGGAAAAAATCATTTTTGCTTTTTCATTCATTTATCACTAAAAATCACTGGGAGGAGGAGCTTGCTCCAGGATTAGGTAGACTACATTTGCACCATATACACCCCAGTTTCTGCAGGAGGTCTGATGGTAGGAGAAAGAGTTTGGTCTTAATTAGCCTTGAAGGATCAAAAATCCTGGGCAACTTGTATTAATTTACTTGACCTCCAGTCCACTCCCTAATTGGGAAGATCTCTAGCACAAACTGGGTGATCTTAAGCAAATACCCTTCCATCAAGGATATTCAGTGTTCTGAAGACCCTCCCAGCTCTGTCTGTGTGGTGAAAGCCCTTCTAGTGCAGCCAGTCAGCAGATAGCCTGAGGTCCCCCTGGAGCAGTGCCATTCTGGGTTCCAAGGTCCCTTTTATCTCTGGCATTCCATATTCTCTGATCTCTGGGTGCTCCCAGATCTCACATTCTCTCATCTAAGGGTGTTCCCAGCCGTGACATTCTATGGTCTGTTCTCCAAGTGTAACATCACCTGACAATGGTGAGTCCATATTTAAAATGATTTTAGAGATGATATAATGCCCTGCCTCAATCCACAAGGCTCCCTCTTCTATAACTTCAAAGAATTTTTTAGGTGAAACATTGTGGGCTAAGAAAATTCCTAACATTTAGGCAGAGGATGGACTCTTTTCTTCAATTGACATTTGTATCTACTGTGAGAGAAATTTTCCCCAACCCTTAGAGTTAAGCGATTCAACTTCAAACAAATCAGTTCTTTGACTGAAAGAATGTGATTTATCTATTGCTTTAGGAATTGAAATTAATAGTAAAGCAACAAATAGGAGTAGATATTATGAAATATGTTCTTATGTATTGTAAACATGTCCCTTGACCATCATAGAAAGTCCATTTCTAATATGATTAAATGGTCAGTGTGGTACTAAGAATACTACCTCTAAGCTGAAGGAATCAGTCATCGTTGGAGGTTGTTTGATTTTAGGAATTTGCCAAAAACATTGTACATTTGGCTGACTGCCAGCTGTGGTGGAGTACCGCTAAGCTCATGAACATGATTTTGCAGGTGATAACCATTTGTCAATGCTCATGTTCTGTATTATTTGAAATAGGCTCAGGAGATAATCTGGGAGTTGTGTCTAAAATGAGTAGGGTATATAAGCATTTAAGCCTTGTAGGGGTATATATGCCAGTCTCCAGCTCTGCTCAGGGTCACCCCTGCCAGAGACAGACTTTATTGTGAGATAGGCCCTCTCTCAATAAACCTGTATTTTCTACAGCTTGGAGACTTCCTTTTTCTTTCCTTCTTCAGACTTAGAAATTTTCATGAAACTACTTCTATTTAACCCCTGCACACTTTTTCCTTTTTTTTAACCCCTGCACTCTTAATGGTTGAGGCAAAACTAGAAACCTTTGTGTAAATAAAAATCTGATTACTATATTGTCTAAGCCTAGATAGGGACTCAGAGGGGAAGTTGGTGAAGGAGCAGACCTCTTCTTGGAACATTCCTTAGGCCTCAAGTAGGTGAATAGACTGCTGGCACCAGCTGGCTCTTCCACTCTGAGATGCTCATAAAGCCAGGGTCCATCTCAGAAACTTTCCTTTGCTGCCAGACCTCAGAGCTACCTTCTCTTTCTCCTGTTGCTGGTTGAAGCAGCTCTGCCAGTTCTTGGTGCAGTTTCCTCTCACTCTGCTTCTTCCTCTCAACTTTCAAACCCTTTCAAGGGTTTCTTCTTTTATCCTTTTTAGCCTGTCTCTTGCCAAAGATGAGTTTCCACCCTTAATTTGCCCTTCTGATGGAGGAGGCTAAGAAGGGGCTAATAGATAACCTATCAATAGCAGTTAAATGGGGTTAACAAATAACCTAAGACTTTTATCAATAGTACCTAAAAGGGTTAACAGAGAACCTAAATTTTGTGTTCTTACAGTAACCAGAAAAGAGGGTTTGTCCCTATTAACTGTCACCATCAGCAGAGACTGTAAGTAGGGACCATTAATCATTAATAGCCATTAATATTTCTACATGACAGGACACCTGGAAACTATATCTTAATAAAGAGCTATCCTAAACACAGAGCCCCTCTGGGTCTGACAGGTTTAAGTGTGTCTTTATGAACATGTGCAGAAACAACCAAATGTACCCTTAGGTTCACCCAATGATGTGTAAACCCCTAAAACACACCTCCACGGAACAGGTAGGACTTCGGAGGTAGTCTTAGGACCTCAGGAAGTCCAAATTAGGCTCAGACCTCCCATGTACCTCCTTAAGGAGGAGATTAGGATAATGAGGAGATACCCTACTTTTTCTCACTATAAATATAACCATTTTCACCCCCCTATTCGAGACACCTCTCTCCTTGGGTGATTCTCTCTGTGGTCATCACAGTATTTTAATAAAACTGGGGAAACTGAGTCACTGAGTCTTATAATGCCTTTGGGATGACTCATGATCAATTTGATAAATTAAATCCATCCCTATTACTACATCACTTTCTCTTGTCATCCTTCCCTTTCTCTTATCAGTTTCTCCTATATTTCCCTGTTGGATAAGATAGATTTTCATACACAACTGAGTATGGGTATATAATCTTCTCTCTTTGGAAAGATTCCAAGAAATGATGTTCAAGTGTTGCCCATTAACTGTCCCCCACTTACCTCTTCAGTGTAAAAGCTCTTTCTTGTGTTCCTTTTTTCTATGAGACAATCTCCCCCATTCTGTCTCTCCCTTCTCCCAGTGCCTCTCTCTTTCTCACTCCTCTATTTTCTTTCTGAGATTACCCCAACATAATCGACTCACACCCATGGTCTCTATGTAGAATCTTTCTAATTGCCCTTATAATGATAAAGATCTTATGAGTTACATGTATTATACTTTGTGATAAATTATAATTTGAGAGGCATAGTTTCAGGATAATTCATTTTATTCATCAGCCCTGCAAGTTATTAATAAAAGGATGGTTATTTTGTTGTTTCTGACTAAAGGTGATCATGGTGGTTGGGTCACAGCTTATATAGCCCTGAAACAGTAGGTGGTTCATCAAATAGTAATCAAATCAAATTGGTTAAGATAATTGGAGGTGGGCTATCTTAAAATGAAGCACTATACCAGACTAATTATAGCTTTACACTATCCATTCAAAGACCCTTTTCCATGAATGGACTGAGTGATCCTGGGAGGAAAAACATTCCTTCAGATATCTAGACAAAAGGATTTATCTCCTCCCAAGCTTGAGTAGAACACAATGAGCTTCCCTGTCCTAGATGAATTCCTTGCATGGTTGGCTAGGGACTGATCAAGATGAAGAGAGTTACATGCAATATCATCATTAAAATCTCTCAGTAAAAATTTCAGGGTTTTTATAATACCGGAGGGAAGTTCTGAATCTTCCCAAGAAACCAATTATTGATAATCATTACTTAGAATATATGGGAGTGTAAACAATTGAACCTTATTGAGTCTCTTTTCTATTTATGCTTTTATGCTTCTCTAGTCTTGTATTTAAGAATGCTTAAACTTTCTGTATCTTATTAAAATGTCCAGTACCCTTGAATACTCAGTTCCTCTCTGTAGGCTATTCTACATTGTAATCCTAGCTCTTTGCCTTCCCTAATATCATATTCCAAGTTCTCTGATCCTTTAAAATAGATGCCACTAACTCTCATGAGATTCTGAATGTGGCTCCATGGTATTTGCATTGTGTTCTTTTCTGGCTGCTTGTAATATTTTGTCCTTTACCTAGGAGCTCTGGAATATGGGTATAATATTTGTTGGAGTCTTCATTTTGGGATATCTTTCAGGAGATTATGGATGGATTTTTTTTCACTTTCTATTCTACCTTCTGGATCTAAGATATCAGAGGAGTTTTGTTGGATAATTTTCTTGAAATACTGCCTAGGCCCTTTCTTTGATCATGGGTTTCAGGTACTCCAGTAAATGAAATGATCTCTCCTTCAACTACTGTCCAAGTAAATTGTTTTCTGAGGAGATTTTTCATAATTCTTTCCTTTATTTTCATTCTTTCTGATTTTGTTTTATTGCAGGAAGCAAGCCAGTCTCCACTGAAATAGGCTGTGGATGGAAGGGCCAGTGTTGGGAAACAATGCCTGACCATCACCTTACAGAGCTCTACCTATGACAGCACTGTAAGTCATGGAGACCATGGAGTATATGGGTGGAAGGGAATCTGGAAAAAGGGAACTAGTTCACTGGTGTCAATTGTTCATTTGTATTAACTCGATGTGAGCTGGTGCCCAGCAGGATGCCATGCCCTAACCTTTCTGCCAATGCTGCTATGCCCCAGCCCTTCTGGAGGGATCTCTGAAGGCCTGTTTCATTCTGAGCTTTATGCCTACTCCCTTCCACCTTATTAATGGTGGTGGTGATGGTGGTGGTGGTAGTGGTGGTGGTAGTGGAGCAGTCCTTTCCAAACTCCCAACTCCGCAGGGAAGGCTCCTTGATGTGTTCTAGGGAGTACTGGGCCTTGTCATTTGCCCTGCTACTGGCACCTTTAGTGGCTCTAGTCTTTCCACCCACCCAGCAGGTTACCCTTCCTGTGTGCATTGTTATGCCCAATTAGAGTGGAAGTTCCTTGAGAGAACACTGACTCTCTATCCATTTGTAATGGCAGCTTTTAGCATGGTTCTAGGCTCATAGTAAGTAAATACTTCATCTATGTTTTTTCAGTCATTCTTTTACTTTTCATTAACACTACTTGTGTTTTGAGCCTCCTGACTCAGTGTGCTTGTCAGGAAAGCTGCTGTCTACTGGAGGGGTTGGCATGGATTCTCAGTTGCTGAAGTTCCTATATTAACTGGAGAAGTGTGATGGGCAGGGAGAACAGGTCATGGTCATGAAAGGTCTTTGTAGGTATCTGCACCCTTCATTGCAAGAGGGAGCCAGAGACCAAGGGTCATTCTCCTATGACCTCATTTGGTGACAGGGTAAACCCATCAGAGACTCAAGTGTCCAGAGGACACAGGGACCAAAACCTCAGCTGCATGTCAGATCAAGAGAGTGAGGTCTCCTGGGCACACAGGATTGCATGTGACTGAGACAATGCATGTGGCTCTTCCACTGTGTGTGTGTGTGTGTGTGTGTGTGTGTGTGTGTGTGTGTGTGTACTTGTGTCTGATTGTTCAGTGCTCTATGCCTAGTCATGTAGCTGTCTTCGCTAGACTGATTTCAGGTTGCACTAATACAAGCATGCAGTGGAGCCTGGGGTAGATGATAGAGGCCCAGTCTTGAAGTCAGGAAAACCTGGGTCCACGTCCTACCTACTGGCTTGGCCACTTGACCATAAGGAAATAATTTTTTTTTTTTTTGCGGGGCAATGAGGGTTAAGTGACTTGCCCAGGGTCACAGAGCTAGTACGTGTCAAATGTCTGCAGTCAGATTTGAACTCTGGTCCTCCTGGATCTAGGGCCAGTGCTTAATCCACTACGCCACCTAGCTGCTACCTATAAACAAATCATTGAAGCCTTCCCTTGGTGCCAGACAGCTCCCTATTCCCTCGCTGATTGACAGGAGCAGCAGGACTCTGTAAGCTGGAGTGCCCCCACACCACTGAAATCACTGGGCTGGATAAAACAGTCTTGCCAAAGAGAGAAGCAACTCTCTGTGGTTCCTGTCAGACCACACCTAGAATATCATGTTCACTTCTAGGACCTACATTTAGGAAGGACACTGACAGGTAGGGATGGTGAGGGGCCCGGAAACCTCAGCCTATGTGGAACATGTGAAAGGAGGAAGTTGTGTGGGAGACTCAGGACATGGGTTTGAATTCTAGCTTTACTCCCTGTGGCCTGTGTGACCGTGGGATTGACCCTTGGCTTCAGTCATTGAACCTCTGTCAGAGGCACAAATGAGAAGAGCAGGGGTCTCAATCATTGCACAAGAGAAAAAAATTGAATCACAGGATCCCGAGTTTATATACACTCTCAGATTCATGCTGCTGGTAAGTGTGCCTAGGCCAGTGCAACCAACTTAAACAATGTAACATAGAACTCTCACACTGATGAATACAGGAACAATCTATTCTTTAGGGGGGATGGCTACTTTTAACTGAAACACACTGTTTAGTGCATTCTATTTGATTTATATGTTTGTTCATATGTATCCTGACTACAGCCTTTCCTTTCTTCCACCTGGCGACCCCTAGGTCATTGCTCAGGTACAGTCATCATGCTGTATTTTGTGAACCCATTCCAATCTATCCCCCTCAAACCTCCCCCTCCAGGCCTGTTTCCTCTAGTTTAAGTGGAGGTGATTGGGCCCTGCCAGCTCGAAAGTCCATGAATCTCTAAGTGGGCAGCATGTCACTCTGCAGAGAGAAGACAGCAGAGGCAGTGGGAGATGTCCTCACATATCTGAAGAACTGTCACAGGGCAAAGGGATTACACTTTGGCCTAGCTTCAGAATGAAAATCCAGAATCAAAAGGAAAAATAAAGTGCCTGACACATAGTAGGTGCTTAATACATACTTCTGTGATCGATTGATTAATGGATTGATGCCAGGGATGCAGGATTGTCTTCACATAATAAAAAACCGAACTTTCCAAAGACTGACCTAGGTTGAGAGGTAGTGAGTTCCCCATTATAGAAGGACTCCAAGCAGAGACAGGAAGGTTTCTTGTCAGGGAAATCATAGAGAGGCTTCGTTGTGTCTCAGGTAGGAAATGAGAGACTGACTCCATCCTTTCCAGGACCAGGATTCAAGGTGCCTGTGAACTGTGTGCTCTGGCACTGCTTTCATGGGGTTGTGATGAGGGGCAACTCCATTTCTTTACTCTTCTCTCCTAGAAAGCTGGCAGCCTCTCTTTCAAGAGCAAATACACTAGTGCCCTTGATCAATCCCTTCTCCATAGGGGCCCAGGTGCTGGGCCCCAGAGATTGTTCCCAGGAGCGCCTTGTGCTAGCCATGGGACCCTTTCTGCACTGTCCTCAGGATCTCCTTATGGCCAGATCTCTTTCCTGCCTTTCTCTTCTTAGAGGGACATCAGGATTTTAATGTCCGCAGGCTCAGTGTCCCCAGGCATCTTGAGGCAGTGGCAGTGTCTCCCCCCTGGTCAGGGCAGGCTTTTTCTCCAGGTCCTTGTTCTCTGGCTCCCTTCCTTTGAGTCACATGTGAAATTCTCTTTCACCTCTCTTGCTCCCGCTAGCAATGCCCCTGAACCTTTCTTGCTGGCCCAGGCTCCAGGCTTCCTTTCTGTAACCTTCCCATGGCTCAGTCTCCCCTCATGCCTAATGTTTCTTGCTATTTACTATACCCGCGATCCTCACTTTTCTTCCATTCCTTGTCCTTGCTAAAGCTTCCTCTTAGTTGCCTCCCTCTCCTTTCTCTCCTCTTCCCAGGACAGAGATGCCTTGAGACAGTCATAATGAGAGAACACCTCATGGTTCTGTAGAGCTCTGAGATGGATATAGGGCTTTCCTTACCAAAGCCCTGATAGGTAGGGAATGCCAGGATCATTCTACTTTACACTGATAACTCTGAGGCTTAAGAGCTTACAGGGCAAGAAGGGCCAGGATGAGAAAATGGCAAAGCAGTTACCAGTCAGTGCTGCTGGCCGGCAGGGCCCCCTTGAGATCTGATCCCTCTGGCCCCCTCCCCTTCACTCTAAGAGCCTTAACCAATAGGTGGTTTACATTTCCATACTGATTTACTGTCCATAGATCACGGCAGTTCCGTGGTTCGGTGGATAGAGCTCTGAGCCCAGAGTCAGCAAGTTCTGAGTTCAGATCGAGCCTCAGTCTAGATACAGACTAGCTGCGTGACCTGAGTAAGTCACTTCACCCTGCTCACCTCAGTTTCCTGATTTGTAAAATGAGCTAGAGAGGGAAATGGCAGACCATTTCAGTAACTCTGCCAGGAAAACCCCAGATGGGATCGCAAAGTGTCTGACATGAATGGATAGCAAAAATATACAGAGAGCCATCCTATAGAGGAGAAAAGAATTTAAATATGAATGAAACAAATCCACACATTTAAAATGTCTGAAAATAAATTCATCCTGCCATCCCTGTGGACGTGTCAGGTTTGGCAAAGAATGGTAAGACTTGTCTTCCTCTTTTTCAGGGCCATGTACACTGGATTTGGTATTGCTAAGAGTTAATAGATGTTTCATAAATGCTTTTTTGGCCAATTTAGGGCCAATGAAGTTTACATCATACTGTTTTTGCTTCCATCTGCTGGCTAATAGAAGTAGTGAAGAATATTATGGGACGGTGTTTCCTGACATCTGGTGGCCGAAGTTGATATTGTAGAATTTAGCACATTGGTGCCGTCTTGTGGACACAAGGGATATTGCATTGTAATTAAACTTTGAGGCCAGAAGGGAATATATTTTATACAGTTGAAATCCCTGTCTTGTTTCTAATGCAGATGTTACACTTTCGGTCCGCCGTTTCACGTCCAAGCCTCCGACTCATTTCAAACTCTATTTTTAAATTGAATTTTAGCCCATGTTACAACTCCTTCCTGGGTAAGCAGGCACAATGGAGCTAAATAAAACCCCATATTTAAGAAATGAGGACAGTAGTCATTTCCTTTAGTGTCACTATGGATTCTGACTAAATCCTCAACATCAAAGTTATCTATTAAACTCTCTATCATATCAAAAGTCATCTGATGCAGCATAATACTTCATAGCCGTGGTGACACCACTGAGCTGATGTTACCCTCCATTGTAGTTAGGTAAAGACTTAATGTTGACCAACCAAAGTAGTCCAAAAGTTTCGGGAGATGAATACAAAAATGACTGCTCTTTGATTTGAAGGAAATTTAGGGGGGGGAAATTATTAAAATATAATTAAGGCTTCTTCTCTCTATTTCCTCATTCATGAACCAGCCCCTGTGAGTCAATCTCTGAAGGATATTGCTAATGAATAAGATGTCCAAATCCTCAGGGAGCATGCTCCTTGATCCTAGGCAGGACCCTAGTCAACTAGAAGCCCTTATTTCTATTTAGAGAAATCTAATGTAGATGAATTCCAGCCGTAAAGCAGTAAGTCTATGCCCTCGCTGCCCTGCATCGTGGTTCAGGTAAACCTGCTCATGAAGGAGAAAACCAATCAGAGCGGTCTGGGTAGAGATGGATTCCTTGTCCAGGTTCTTGGAGGGGGCTGAGTCTCATATGGAAGCCAGGTTCTCAGCAGGAGGAGTTGAAGACTTTTAGCGGGGGGGAGGGGGGCCCCCCCCCTCATTAATATCCTTACCTCCTCATTAATTATTCACCAATCATCCTTGGTTTTCCTCTTTCAGGGCACCTCCTCTTCCAAAGTTATTAAAGCATTCAGTGATCTCCATGGCTTTGTCTTTGATTAGGGAGAGGGATGACTGATCATCAATTTATTAACGATCAGCTAGTCTAATTAATAAGCTGATTATTAGCTATCCTGAATCCAAGTCTCTCAGGCTGTTCAATCGTCTCATTGCCCCTGAATGATGTTCTCCATCCCTCTGAAGTGATACACTCCATTCTGAACAAAGCCATCTTTCTCCTTTCAAACACTACCACCATTCTCAAATGTATGGTGTATATCTGTGGCCTTGCTTCTCCCTCCACCCAGTCATTCCTTCATGGCCGTCAGTGGGTCCACAGGGTCATAGGGCTCTAGATCGAGAGACAGGAGGGACCTCAAATACCAGGTGGAGCAATCTCTCCATTTTACAGAGGTGATTAGCTCAAGGTCATACACAAGATTTTAGATTGAGAGCTCCAAGGGCAATCAGAGGTTATCTATCCAACCTAATCAATTCTCCATTTATAGATGAGGAAAGCGAGGCCCAGAGAGAAATGACTTGCTTAAGGTCACAGCTAGGAATATTGATCTGGTGCTGAAAGGGATTTCAGGGGCATTGTAGTGAAACCTTCTCATTTTACTAATCTAGGAATGGAAGCTCAGAGACCTTAAGGGACTTGCTCAGGCTTACACCAGGTCATTAGTGACGGTTCCAGGACTGGAGCCCAGGGCTCTTTGACTCCAAAGCCAGGCTCCTTTCATTCTACCCCCAAATGCCCCCATTGCCAAACCGCGCTTCCTCTTCCTGTGTCCGTGTCAAGAGAGTGTTGTTATCAGAAACAATGTCTAATTTGGTGACTTCAGGCTGAGTGGAAATGGGAAGGAGAACAAAGGTCAGGGAGGCAGGCTGGGACAAGGCTCTCCAGAGAGTGCTGTTGATTTAATCCTCACCTTTACCCTGTCTCATTCTCTACCGTCTCCTCTCCACAGAGCCTAGCCTCGTCCTGTACAGGCAGAAAGGGCTCAACAGAAGGGTTTTTTCTAGAGTAAACTGACTTAAAAGCCAATGAACAAGGGAGTGATAACTCCGATTTTCTGTGGCCATCAGCGACTCGGCGTTGACACAAATCTTTTGAACCTGAGATGTTTTTGCCAATTATTGCAACTTTTCCACATACACAAAGTTCTTGGAGATGGTCCTTCCTCTTCAGTCTCCTGCCAGACTTTGGGAAGGAAAGTAGAACAAGTACTGTGCTGCAATCCACATCAGCTCTTTTCTACTGATAGCAAATCCACTGTCAATGGCTCTTTGGTCTTTTGAGACCCGTCACCCGGCAGCAAAGGGCAGCTGCATCGTGTGTTCCGTTATTCTGTATCTATGTTACAGTAGCTGTGGAGAAGGCGCTTTTCTGGCTAGTGATCACCCCAGATCCAGCTTTTGTACCCAGTCTCGATTTTTCCTCTTTGACACCAATACTTGATGCACTGATGCCTATGGGAATCCTCAGATGGTGTGGAGCTGGGTGAGAAGATGTTGCATTCCCATCAGTCTCTGGTAGAGAGAATGGCTTCCAGAGAAGCACAGGCTAGTTAGTAGTGCTACCATGTCACCACAGGTCCCTCTGATGCCTAAGTGAGTATAACTGGATTCAGTTGCTTCCATGATAGGATGCCTGCAGGGGCTTTGTATCACTTTGTTGTTGTTGTTGTTGTTGTTGAGGCAATTGGGGTTAAGTGACTTGCCCGGTGTCTGAGGTCAGATTTGAACTCAGGTCCTCCTGACTCCAGGGCCGGTGCTCTATCCGCTGCGCCACCTAGCTGCCCCGATGTATATCACTTTTGGTGCTGAAGTGGTCAGTTTTATATCTGTTCCTGTCTCACAAAGTAAGCTGCTTCCTAAGTCCTTTCAGAACTCTCACATCAGCCTGAGGCAAAGGGGGTGGGGTGGGGTAAAGGAAGTGACACCTTCAGGATAGAGTATTATGCGGACAGGAAGCCAAAGAATTGGGTTCAGGCCAATAAGGATTTACTGAGTGCTTAGTAATGGAACCTTTCCATTTAGGGGCAATTGTTTTTCCTTTAACATCAAGAAACCCAAACCCTTCCTAGTACCTTTACTCTTAGAACTTGTAGAGAGAGGAGAATAGTCTAGTGAGATGAGAGAAGAGAAAGCAGCAGGACCTAGTAGCTGCAACCCTGAATTAGAAGTCAGGAAAACGCAGGTTCAAATCCTGCCCGAGACACTTACTAGCTGCGTGCTCTCAAACAAGTTACTTGACTTCTGTGGTTTTCACTTTCCCCTTCTGTAAAATGAGAAAGATGGAACTAGTTAGTCTCTGAGGTCTCTTCCAGATCTAGATCCGGGGTCCTGTGATCCCATGGACTCATGGAAGGTCTTAAGGGAATGACTGGGCAGAGAGGGAACTGTGGTAACTGATAAACACTATATAAGTTTCTCAGTGTCTGAAAGGGGAGAGGAGGAGAGGAGAGACCGAGAAAGAGACAGAGAGACAATCGGAGAGACAGGGAGATATTGAGAGGTTCACAGAGAGAAACAGGGAGGGAAGGGGAGGAAAGGAAGGAGGGAGAGGTAGAGACAGAGAGACAGAGAGTTGGAACATAAGAGTGGGGTACAAATGGTGAACATGGTTCAGAATTTGGAAATAGATAAGCCGGATTGGAATCCAAGCCCTACTGCTGAGGACAATGACTACAGTTGTAACCTTGCTTACTATCTGATTTTGTAATACTCTCAGGGTTATTTCGGTGGTGGTGGTGTTTTTACTAGCCCTGCACGCTTGGCCAAATATTTTTGACAACATCTAGAATTTTATTTTCCCCAAATTACGTGAAAACCAATTTTTAACGTCAGTTTTTAAAACTTTGTGTTCCAACTTCTATTCCTCCCTCCCTCCCCACTCCCCTTAGGAAGGTAAGCCATTCGATATGAGTTGTACATGTGAAGTCATGCAAAACATTTCCACCTTAGTCAGGTTGTGAAAGAAAAGAGAAAAAAACTTAAGAAAAAGGAAGAAAAAAAAATTATGCTTCAATCTGAATTCAGACACCATCAGTTCTTTCCGTGGAGATGGACTGCATTTTTCATAAGTCCTTCAGAATTGTCTTGGATCACTGCATTGCTGAAAATAGCTAAGTCATTCACAGCTGATCATCTTCCAATATTGCTGTTATTTTGTATACAGTACATGTCACTTTGCATCAACTCATGTAAGTCTTTCCCGGTTTTTCTAATAGCATCCTGTTCATCATTTCTTATAGCACAATAGCGTTCCATCATCATCTCATCCCACAATCTGTTCAGTCATTTCCCACTTGATGGGCATCTCCTCGACTGCGAATTCAACTTTTTGGATTTTATCTATTTTTGGATACCGACCTAGTACTACACTTTAAAAAAAATTTTTTTTTTTTAGTGAGGCAAATGGGTTTAAGTGACTTGCCCAGGGTCACACAGTTAGTAAGTGTTAAGTGTCTGAGGCCGGATATGAACTCAGGTCTTCCTGACTCCAGGGCCCGTGCTCTATCCACTGCGCCATCTAGCTCTCCCCCCCCCCCCCCCCCCCCCCCCGCCCCGTAGTACTCTTACTAGGTCAAAGAGTTTGCATGGTTTTATAGCCCTTTGGCCATAGTTCCAAATTGCTCTCCAGAATGTTTGAATCCGTTTACAACTTCACCAAGAGTGCATTAATGTCTCTTTTCCCCATGTCCCCTACAACATTTGTCATTTTCCTCTGCTTTTCCACTATCCAATCCATTAGATATCAGGTAGTACCCCAGATTTGTTTGGAGTGAGTTACAGCATTTTTTCCATATGGCTATAGGTAGCTTTGACGATTTCATCTGGAAACTTCATATCTTTTGATCATCTATCAGTTGGGGAATGGATCTTATTTGAACAAATTTGCCTCGGTTCTCTGTGTGTTTGTGAAATGAGGCCTGTCAGACCAACTCACTTCAAATTGCTTTTCACAGTTACTTTTGCTAACTGCATTTCCCTCGCTCCTGCCGGTGGGCAGGCGCTGGCGCCCGGGGCGGGGGAGGGCGGGCAGGGATCTGGCACCTGCGGCCCAATCACCGGGGGCGGGGGCGGGGACAGGTGTGGCCACTTTGGGAGGAGCCGCGGGGCGTCAGCGTGGCCCGTGAGGGAGCCGGGCAGCCGGTGCAGAGGGGCCGCCGGGGGAGTCTCTCTCTCTCCATCTCGTCCTCTCGTAGTTTGCCCCTCTTTAACCTCCTCCTCCTCCTCCTCCCCCCACTTGACCGAGGAAGGGCAGTTCCCTTCGTTGTCCCTCTTCTTCTTCCCGCGCCTCGCCTCCTGGCCCGGGTTTCTTTTCTTTCTGGGCCTCCCTCCCTCCCCCTTTGGTTCAGATGAACGCGAAGTTCATTCGTTTCATGGGAGAGAGTGAGTTCGCTCCCCTTCTTCTTTCTTTCCTCCCCGGGATCGTCTCCTGTTCGGCCCATTTCCTCACCCCGAAGCCCCTCGGACCTTTGCCTGTCTTTGGAAACTGTCTCTGTGACCTTTCGAGACCTTCTTCCAATCCCGAGAGGACACTCGTTTCTTCTCCCCCGTCAAAAGGTAAGCAATTTTCAACCTCCCCTAGCGCCTTCCGCTTGATTCAATAGATTTCAATCTATGAAATACTTTCCTATGTTTCTCTGGTTGCTTACGTGTCCATTTGGGGGGCGGCAAGGTGGCACCGAGCCTGAAGGTGAGAGTTCAAATCTCGCCTCAGCCGCTTACTATCTGCGTGACCCTGGACGAGTCACTTAACCCCAGTCACTTCAGACACCCAGGGCCATCCCCAGTCGTTCTGATAGAGATCTTGCCAGTGCACCCAGATGGCTCTGGAGGAGAGAGTGAGGTTGGCGACCTTGCACAGCCTTCCCTCACTTAAAGCCATTTTGTTAAAAGCCCTGACATCACCTCAATCTAGAAGGAAGGACAAGCAATGCCAATAGCAGCAGCAGCAGCAGCAGCATTCTTGAGTGTTAGCCTTTACATTTTGCCCTGGCGGCGGGGTGGGGTGGGGTGTGTGTGTGTGTGTGTGTGTGTGCGTGTGTCATGTTCCAAGCGTTTTGTTGTTTTATGTTGCCAACTGCCAGGTCTCCTGTGATCCTCATTGTGGCTCCTTGGCACTTGAACTGTTTCTTTCTGGTGGTTTGCAGTGTTTTTCTTTGACCTGGAAATTTGGAATTGTGGCTCTGATGTTCCTGGAAATTTTCATTTCGGGGTTCCTTTCAGGAGGCAACTGCTATGTTTTTGTTTTTGTTTTTGTTTTTGCGGGGCAATGGGGGTTAAGTGACTTGCCCAGGGTCACACAGCTAGTAAGTGTCAAGTGTCTGAGGTCAGATTTGAACTCAGGTACTCCTGAATCCAAGGCCGATGCTTTATCCACTGCGCCACCTAGCTGCCCCAACTGCTATGTTTTTTAAATTTTTATTTTGCTCCCTGGTTCTAAGAGTGCTGGACAGTTTTCATTTGTGAGTTGTTGAAATATGGGACTCAGACTTCTGTTGTTGTTATTGTTGTGATTTTCATGTAGTACGATTCTATGATCATCTCTCCTCGTCTTGTTTTTCAAGTCAGTTATTCTGAGAAACGTTTACTCTTTTCAGGCTTGTGATTTTTCTTTAATATTTCTTGTTTGTTTCAGAATCATTTTCTGTTTGGCCCATTTTATTTTCTGGGAGGTCAGTTCTTGGGTTAGGATTACCTGTCCGAAGGAATTAATCGTCCTCGCCGTTCTTTCCTTCCTAGATATTCTGTCTGGTATCTGTCTCCTACCCCGAGGTCACCTCGTGCTGGATGCTGGTCTCCTGATGTGGCTAGGGCCCTGGGATCATCCTTGACCTACCCAGCCTTTTCTCTGTTTAGGGCTTCCCCGGGATTATGAAAACTTTCTGTTGCTTTTGCTTTTTTGTTTGTTTTTGTTTTTGTGGGGCAATGGGGGTTAAGTGACTTGCCCAGGGTCACACAGCTAGTAAGTGTCAAGTGTCTGAGGCTGGATTTGAACTCAGGTACTCCTGAATTCAGGGCCAGTGCTCTATCCACTGTGCCACCTAGCTGCCCTGCTTTTGTTTTAGTACTGAATTCTATGAAGGAATTTCTGATGCTCTTTGGTGTTCTTATGTACATTCGTGGAGCTCTACTGAGCTACTTTTGTGCAGTCTGTGCTCTTCTGGGACTTAGTGAAATGTTTTTCACTGTCTTCTTAGGATTTTCATAGAATTCCGTTTTGATCGTTGCCCTGTCGATGTGTATGGTATTTCCCTAGTGGAGCTTCTTGGGCCGCATCGCTTCGGGTATCTTCCCATGTTTTGGTGTATATGCAGCACTTTTTTAATCACTGTCCTCACAGTACAAACTCCGTCCGAGGGTAGGGACATTCTAGGAACTCTATTCACATGATCCCATTGTGTGCTAGTCTTTCCACAACTCCTGCAACATTGACTATTCCCATCCTTGCCATTGTACCAGGTGTGGAGCGAACAGAACTGTTTCGATTGGCATTTCTCTCTTTGTGATTTTGAGCCATGAGAGGCAATATGGTATAGTGGATAGAGCCTTGGACTTAGAGTCAAATCAATAAGTATTAAGTACCGTGTGCCAAGTGCCATGTTGAGGCTACAAAGGAAGACAAAACAGTTGTTTCTGCCTTCAAGGAACTCACGTTCTTTTTTCTTTTTCTTTGTTTTTTAGTGATGCAATTGGGGATAAGTGACTTGCCTAGGGTCACACAGCTTGTAAGTGCTAAGTGTCTGAGGCCGGATTTGAACTCGGGTCCTTCTGACTCCAGGGCTGGTGCTCTATCCACTGCGCCACCTGGCTGCCCCCAGGAACTCACATTCTAATGGGGGGGGCCGGAAGTGGGGGTTAGGGGTCGAGTCAGGAAGACCTTCTTGGATCCTGAACTAGATACATTAGCTGTGTGACCCTGGGCAAGTCACTTCACCACCACCACCACCACCGACCCCCACCCCCAACCTCAGTTTCCTCCTCTGTGAAATTAGGGGTTTGCCTGGATGACTACTTGTGTTCCTTTCAGTTCTGACTCTGTGATACTGTGACCTTGTGGTTCATGTGATGGTTAAAGAGTTTGTCATTCTTCTTCCGTTAGTTCCTATATATCTTGGATATCAGACCCTTACCAGGATTATTGAATGGAAAGGTTTTGCTTTTTTTCCCCAAGTCAGCTACTTTCCTTCTTATCCTAGTTTATTAATTTCGTTCATAAATTTCATATGATCAAGATTTCCCAATTTGTTCTTAGTTCTTGTTTCTCACCCTTGTTTGTTTCATAATTCACCACCTAGCCATGGTTTAAACAGGCGCTAGCATCAGCTTTTCTTCTAACTTTCTTGTGGTAGGGTGTCTAATAAATAAGTTACATATCCATTTTGGATTTACTGTGTTGGAAAATGTTTTAGACCGAATTTCTGTCAGATTGCTTTCCGTTTTCCCCAGGTAGTTTATGTTTGGGGGTTTATCAAACGCTGGGTTATGCCACTGTCTCCGATTGTTCCTTTCGTCGTAGTCCTTTCTACTGATCCACTTTTTAAAAAACTAATGCCAAATAACTTTGCTGATTACTTATTTATAAGATAAGTTGTGGTCTAAAAAGTTCTATTCCCCCTCCATTCCAACTTTTAAAAATGGTTTCATTGGATGTTCTAAGTGTTTTGTTCCTAAAGATCTCCATTTGGTGTTCTCTTGATTTGGTTACTTTATATTTTTTTCTTTTTGTTCCTCCATAAAAGTATTTTATTATTTTCCAGTTCCACGTAGACATAGTTTGCAACATTTGTTTTTATAAGATTTCTAGTTTCAATTTTTTTCTCCCCCCCCTCCCCTCCCTCCACCCTCCCCAACACAGCTAGCAATCCGATATAGGTTATATTTGTACAATCACATTAAACGTATTTCTGCATTAGGCATGCTGTGCAGACTGCTGTGCTGCACATGCTGTGCAAGAAGAATCAGAGCAAAAAAGAAAAACAACAACAAAAAAAATAGAGGGAGCATGGTTCAATCTGCAACTACTTTCCATAGTTCTTTTTTTTTTTTCCTGGATCTGGAGAGCATTTTCCATCATGAGTCCCTTGGAACTATCTTGGACCACTGCATTGCTGAGAAGAGTCCAGTCCACCACAGTTGATCAACACACAATGCTGTTGATACTGTGTACAATGTTCTCCTGGCTCTGCTCACTTCACTCAGCATCAGTTCATGTAAGTCCTTCCAGGTTTCTCTGAACTCCTCCTGCTCATCGTTTCTTTTTTTTTTTCCCCCATGTCACCCGTGGCTTTTGTTTAGTTCTTTATGAATATTAGTTATTATTTATTAGCACCACATTACATGAACTTATTGATTTTTTTCTGGTTTTCCCAAAACTATGAACTCTACTTGACTATTAAAAAATATGAAATTGTTTTTATTTTCCAGTTACATGTAGAGATAGTTTTCAACATTTGTTTTCATGAGATTTCTAGTTTCAAATTTTTTCCCTCCCTCCCCAAGACAGCAAGTAATCTGATATAGGTTATGTATGTACAATAGCATTAAACCTGTCTCTGCATTAGTCGTGTTATAAGAGAAGAATCAGAGCAAAAAGGAAAAACCTCAAAAAAATTTTTTTTAAAAGCAGCACCAAAACCAAAAGAAATAGTATGGGTCCATCTGCATCCATATTCCACTGTTCCTTTTTCTTTTGTTCTGGATTTGGAGAGCCTTTTCCATCATGAGTCCCTTGGAACTTTCTTGTACCGTTGGATTGGTGAGAAGAATCTAGTCTATCACAGTTGATCAACACATAATGTTGATGATACTGTGTACAATGTTCTTCTGGTTCTGCTCATCTCACTCGTCATCGGTTCATGCAAGTCCTTCCAGGTTTCTCTGAACTCCTCCTGCTCATCGTTTCATAGAATCCCATTACATTCATATTCCATAACTTGTTCAGCCATTCCCCAATTGTTGGGCATCCCCTCAATTTCCAATTCCTTGGCACCACAAAAAGAGCAGCTATAAATACTTTTGTACATGTGGGTCCTTTTCCCTTTTCCATGATCTCCTTGGGAAAAAGACCCCAAAGTGGTGTTGCTGGGTCAAAGGGTATGCAGAGCTTTATCGCCCTTTGGGCATAATTCCAAATTGCTCTCCACAATGGTTGGATCAGTTCACAGCTCCACCAACAATGTATTAGTGTTCCAATTGTTCCACAGCTTCTCCAACATTTATTATTTTCCTTTTTTGTCATAGTAGCCAATCTGATAGGTGTCGGGTGGTACCTCAGAGCTGTTTTAATTTGCATTTCTCTAATCAAGAGTGATTTAGAGGGGCAGCTAGGTGGCGCAGTGGATAGAGCACCGGCCCTGGAGTCAGGAGTACCTGAGTTCAAATCCGGCCTCAGACACTTAACACTAACTAGCTGTGTGACCCTGGGCAAGTCACTTAACCCCAATTGCCTCACTAAAAAAAAAAAAAAAAAAAAAAAAAAAAAAAAAGAGTGATTTAGAGCATTTTTCCATATGGCAATAGATAGCTTTGATCTCTTCATCAGAAAACTGCCTGTTTGTATCCTCTGACCATTTCTCAATTGGGGAATGACTTGGATTCTTATAAGTTTGACACAGCACTCTATATATTTGAGAAATGAGGCCTTTTTCAGATGAATTGGCTATAAAAAATTTTTCCCAGCTTTCTGCCTCCCTTCTAATTTTTGATGCATTGCTTCTGTTAGTACAAAAACCTCTTAATTTAATGTAATCAAAATGATCCATTTTGCATTTCATAATATTCTCTATCTATAATATTTCATAATATTCTCTATCTCTTGTTTGGTCATAAACTGTTCTCCTTTCCAAAGATCTGAAAGGTAAACTACTCCTTCCTTCCTCTCCTAATTTACCTGTGGTGTCACCTCTTATGTCTAAATCGTGTATCCATTTTGACCTTATTTTAGTATAAGGTGTCAGATGTTGGTCTATGCCTGATTTCTGCCCTACTATCTTCCAGTTTTCCCAGCACTTTTTGTTAAATACTGAGTTCCTATCCCAGAAGCTGGAGTCTTTGGGTTTATCAAACAGTACGTTGCTAAAGTCATTTACTACTGTGTCTCCTGTGCCTAGCCTGTTCCATTGATCCTCCCTTCTATTTCTTGGCCAGTACCAAATAGTTCTGATGGCCGCTGCTTTATAGTAAAGCTTCAGATTTGGTACAGCTAGCCCACCTTCCTGTGCATATTCTTCCTGTGATATTCTTGACCTTTTGTTTTTCAGATGAATTCTGTTATTATTTTTTCTAGCTCTATAGAATAATTTTTAGGTAGTCTGATTGGTACGGCACTGAATAAGTAAATTAATTTGGGTAGAATTGTCATTTTTATCATATTAGCTCGGCCTATCCATGAGCAGTTGATATTTTTCCAATTATTTAGATCTGATTTGATTTGTGTGAAAAGTGTTTGGTAATTGTGTTCATAGAGTTCCTGGGATTGTCTTGACAGGAAGACTCCCGGGTATTTTATATCGTCTACCTTTGCTTTAAATGGAATTTCTCTTTCTATCTCTTGCTGCTGCACTTTGTTAGTCATGTTATAGAAATGCTGATGATTCATGTGGATTTATTTTATATCTGGCTACTTTGCTAAAGTTGTTCATTGTTTCAAGTAATTTTTAGTTGATTTTCTAGGATTCTCTAAGCATACCATCATATCATCTGCAAAGAGTGATAGTTTTGCTTCCTCCTTGCCTATTCTAATTCTTTTAATTCCTTTTTTCTTCTCTGATTGCTAACGCTAACATTTCTAGTACAATATTAAATAATAGGGGTGGTAATGGACATCCCCGTTTCACCCCTGCTCTTACTGGGGAGGCCTCTAACTTATCTCCATCACATATAACGCTTGCTGATGGTTTTAGGTAGATACTGCTTGTTATTTTAAGGAAAGCACCACCTATTCCTAAGCTCTCTAGTGTTTTTATTAGGAATGGGTGCTGTATTTTGTCAAAAGCTTTCTCTGCATCTATTGAGATAATCGTATGATTTTGGTTGCTTTTCTTATTGATGTGGTTGATAATGTTAATAGTTTTCCGAATGCTGAACCAGCCCTGCATTTCTGGTATAAATCCCACCTGGTCATAGTGTATTATCCTGGTGATCACTGGCTGTAACCTCCTTGCTAATATCTTATTTAAGATTTTCGCATGAATGTTGATTCATTAGGGAAATTGGCCTATAATGTTCTTTCTCTGTTTTCGTTCTGCCTGGTTTTGGTATCACCACCATATTTGTGTCATAAAAGGAATTTGGTAGAACTCCTATTCACCTATTTTTTCCAAATAATTTGAATAATATTGGAATGAATTATTCTTCAAATGTTTGGTAGAATTCACCTGTAAACCCAGCTGGCCCTGGGGATTTTTTCTTAGGGAGTTCATTAATGGCATGTTCACTTTCTTTTTCTGATATGGGCTTATTTAAGGATTTTATTTCCTCTTCAGTTAACCTGGGCAGTTTGTATTTTTGTAAATAATTATCCGTCTCATTTAGATTGTCAAATTTCTTGGCATACAGTTGGGCAAAATAGTTCCTAATTATTGCTTTAATTTCCACTTCATTGGTGGTGAAATCACCCCTTTCATTTTTTTTTTATGTATAAGGTATTTTATTTTTTTCCGTTACATGTAAAGATAGTTCTCAACTTTTGTTTATACAAGCTTTACAATTTCAGATTTTTCTCCCTCCCTCCCCTCCCTCCTCTCCCTCCCCCCTCCCCTAGACAGCAGGTAATCTGATATAGGTTATATCTATATATCTATATATCTACATACATACATACATACACACACACACACACACACACACATATATATACACACACACATAATAACATTAATCCTATTTCTGCATTAATCCTGTTACAAGAGAAAAAATCAGAGCAGTGTTGCAAAACCTCAAAATAGAAAAAAAACAAACAACAGCACCCAAAATAAAAGAAATAGTATGGTTCAATCAGCATCTATACTCCACAGTTCTTTTTTTTTTTTTTCTTGGATTTGGAGATCCTCTTCTATCATGAGTTCCCTGGAACTCTTCTGTACCATTGCATTGGTGAGAAGAATATAGTCCATCACAGTAGGTCAACACTCAATGTTGATGTTACTGTGTACAATGTTCTTCTGGTTCTGCTCATCTCACTCATCATCAGCCCACGCAAGACCCTCCAGGTTTCTCTGAACTCCTCCTGCTCATCATTTCTTACAGCACAATAGTATTCCATTGTATTCATATACCACAACTTGTCCAGCCATTCCCCAATTGATGGGCACCCCCTCAACTTCCAATTCCTTGCTACCAGGTAAAGAGCAGCTATAAATATTTTTGTACATGTGGGTCCCTTTCCCCCTTCCATGATTTCTTTGGGAAAAAGACCTAAAAGTGGAATTGCTGGGTCAAAGGGTATGCACAGCTTTATCGCCCTTTGGGCATAATTCCTAATTGCTCTCCAGAATGGTTGGATCAGTTCACAGCTCCACCAACAATGCATTAGTGTTCCAATTTTTCCACAGCTTCTCCAACATTTATTATTTTCCTTTTTTGTCATTTTAGCCAATCTGATAGGTGTCAGGTGGTACCTCAGAGTTGTTTTAATTTGCATCTCTCTAATCATTAGAGATTTAGAGCATTTTTTCATATGGGAATAGATAGCTTTGATTTCTTCATCAGAAAACTGCCTGTTCATATCCTTGGACCATTTCTCAATTGGGGAATGACTTGGATTCTTATAAATTTGATTTAATTCCCTATATATTTTAGAGATGAGGCCTTTATCAGAAGCACTGGCCTCAAAATTTGTTTCCCAGCTTTCTGCCTCCCTTCTAATTTTGGATGCATTGCTTCTGTTTGTACAGAAATTTTTTAATTTAATGTAATCAAAATCATCCATTTTGCATTTTATAATATATATACTCTATCTCTTGTTTGGTCAGAAACTGTTTTCCTTTCCTAAGGTCTGATAGGTAGACTATTCCTTTCTCTCCTAATTTACCTATGGTATCACCTCTTATGTCTAAATCGTGTATCCATTTTGACCTTATTTTAGTATAAGGTGTCAGATGTTGGTCTATGCCTAATTTCTGCCATACTACCTTCCAGTTTTCCCAGCAGTTTTGGTCAAATACTGAGTTCCTATCCCAGAAGCTGGAGTCTTTGGGTTTATCAAACACTACATTACTAGTGTCATTTACTACTGCATTTCCTGAGCCTAGCCTATTCCATTGATCTACCACTCTATTTTTTAGCCAGTACCAGATAGTTTTGATGACTGCCGCTTTACAGTAAAGCTCCAGGTTTGGTACCGCTAACCTGCCTTCCTGTGAATTTTTTTTCATTATTTCCCTGGATATTCTTGATTTTTTGTTTTTCCAGATGAATTTTGTTATTATTTTTTCTAGCTGTATAAAATAATTTTTAGGTAGTCTGATTGGTATGGCACTGAATAAGTAAATTAATTTAGGCAGTATTGTCATTTTTACTATATTAGCTCTGCCTATCCATGAGCGATTGATATCTTTCCAATTATTTAGATCTGATTTGATTTGTGTGAAGAGGGTTTGGTAGTTGTGTTCATAGAGTTCCTGGGTTTGTCTTGGCAAGTAGACTCCCAAGTATTTTATATTATCTACCGTTACTTTAAATGGAATTTCTCTTTCTATCTCTTGCTGCTGCACTTTGTTGGTCATGTATAGAAATGCTGATGATTTATGTGGATTTATTTTATATCCTGCTACTTTGCTAAAGTTGTTAATTGTTTCAAGTAATTTTTGACTTGATTCTCGAGGATTCCTTAAGTATACCATCATATCATCTGCAAAGAGTGATAGTTTTGTTTCCTCCTTGCCTATTCTAATTCCTTTAATTCCTTTTTCTTCTCTGATTGCTAAAGCTAACATTTCTAGGACAATATTAAATAATAGGGGTGATAATGGACATCCCTGTTTCACCCCTGATCTTATTGGGAAGGCCTCTAATTTATCTCCATTGCATATAATACTTGCTTATGGCTTTAGGTAGATACTGTTTATTATTCTAAGGAAAGCTTCCCCTATTCCTAAACTCTCTAGTGTTTTTATTAGGAATGGGTGCTGTACTTTGTCAAAAGCTTTCTCTGCATCTATTGAGATAATCATATGATTTTGGTTGGTTTTCTTATTGATGTGGTTGATTATGTTAATAGTTTTTCTAATGTTGAACCAGCCCTGCATTCCTGGTATAAATCCCACCTGGTCATAGTGTATTATCCTGGTGATCACTGGCTGTAACCTCCTTGCTAATATCTTATTTAAGATTTTAGCATCAATATTCATTAGGGAAATTGGTCTATAATTTTCTTTCTCTGTTTTTGCTTTGCCTGGTTTTGGTATCACCACCATATTTGTGTCATAAAACGAATTTGGTAGAACTCCTTCTTCACCTATTTTTCCAAATAATTTGTATAATATTGGAATTAATTGTTCTTTAAATGTTTGGTAAAATTCACCCGTAAACCCAGCTGGCCCTGGGGATTTTTTCTTAGGGAGTTCATTAATGGCATGTTCAATTTCTTTTTCTAATATGGGTTTATTTAAGGATTTTATTTCTTCTTCCGTTAACCTGGGCAGTTTGTATTTTTGTAAATATTCATCCATTTCATTTAGATTGTCAAATTTATTGGCATACAGTTGGGCAAAATAATTCCTAATTATTGACTTAATTTCCACTTCATTGGTGGTAACATCACCCTTTTCATTTTTGATACTGGTAATTTGGTTTTCTTCTTTCTTTTTTTTAATCAAATTAACCAAGATTTTATCTATTTTATTGGTTTTTTTTCATAAAACCAGCTCTTAGTTTTATTGATTAATTCTATAGTTTTTTTTGCTTTCAATCTTATTAATTTCTCCTTTAATTTTCAGGATCTCTAATTTAGTGTCTAATTGGGGATTTCTAATTTGTTCTTTTTCTAGCTTTTTAAGTTGCATGCCCAATTCATTAATCTCCTCTTTCTCTTTTTTATTCATGTAAGCATTTAGAGCTATAAATTTTCCCCTAAGCACTGCTTTGGCTGCATCCCGTAGATTTTGGTATGTTGTCTCATTATTGTCATTCTCTTGGATAAAGTTATTGATTGTTTCTATGATTTCTTGTTTGGCCCATTCATTCTTTAGAATGAAATTATTTAGTTTCCAATTGATTTTCATTCTACTTTTCCCTGGCTCTTTCTTACATGTAATTTTTATTGCATCATGATCTGAGAAGGATGCATTTACTATTTCTGCCTTTCTACATTCGACTATGATGTTTTTGTGCCCTAATACATGGTCAATTTTTGAAAATGTGCCATGTACTGCTGAGAAAATGGTATATTCCTTTCTATCCCCATTCAATTTTCTCCAGACATCTATCATGTCTAACTTTTCTAGTAATCTATTCACCTCATTCACTTCTTTCTTATTTATTTTTTGGCTAGATTTATCTAATTCTGAGAGGGGGAGATTCAGATCCCCCACTAGTATAGTATTACTGTCTAATTCCTCTTGTAACTCATTTAACTTCTCCTCTAAGAACTTGGATGCTATACCACTTGGCGCATACATATTTAATATTGATATTACTTCATTATCTATAGTACCTTTAAGTAAGATGTAATTTCCTTCCTTATCTCTTTTAATGAGATCTATTTTTGCCTGCACTTTGTCTGAGATAAGGATTGCTACCCCTGCTTTTTTTTACTTTAGCTGAGGCATAATATATTCTGCTCCAGCCTTTTACCTTTACTCTCTGCGTATCTCTCTGCTTCAAATGTGTTTCTTGTAAACAGCATATTGTAGGATTCTGGTTTTTAATCCACTCTGCAATTCGCTTCCGTTTTATAGCAGAGTTCATCCCATTCACATTCACAGTTATTATTACTGACTGTCTATTCCCCTCCATTCTATTTACCCCCTTTCTACTTTTCCCCCCTTCTTTCACCCTATTCCTCCTCACCGACGTGTTTTACTTCTTACCCCTGCCTCCCCCATCTGCCCTCCCTTTTTATCACCCCCCTCTCTTTTCTTTACCCTTTTCTCCCTTGCTTTTGTCCTCCCTTCTATCAGTCCCCCCCCTTTCCCTTCCCCTTTTGCTTCCCTAAAGAATGAGTTAAGTTTCTTTATCCCAATGAATGTATATGTTATTCCCTCTTTGAGTCAAATCTAATGAGAATAGGGTTGAAACAATGTTCCCCCCCTCCTTTCTTTCCCTCTATTGTAATAGGTTTTTTTTTTCCACCTCTTCATATGATATAATTCATCCCATTCCACCTCCCCTTTCCTCTCCTCCCCATAGACTCCCTTTTTAACCCCTTAATTCTTTTGTATCATCACATCAAAGACAATTTATATTTATATCCTCTATGAAAAGTCCTTCTCTCTGCCCCAATACATTTACAGTTCTTAAGAGTTATGAGTATTATTTTCCTGTGTAGGGATATAAACAGTTTAACCTAATAGGGTAACCTTTTTTTTCCCCTCTGTTTACCTTTTTAAACTTCTCTTGAGTCTTGTATGTTGAGATTGAATTTTCTATTCAGTTCTCGTCTTTTCACCAGGAAAGATTGAAAGTCCCCAATGTCATTAAATGTCCATCTTTTCCCCTGAAAGAAAATGCACATTTTTGCTGGGTAATAGATTCTCGGCTGCAATCCAAGCTCCTTTGCCTTCCGGAATATCATATTCCAAGCCTTGTGGTCCTTTAATGTTGAAGCTGCCAGGTCCTGAGCAATCCTGACTGTGGCTCCATGATATTTAAATTGCTTCTTTCTGGCTGCTTGGAGTATTTTCTCCTTCACCTGATAATTCTGGAATTTGGCTACAATATTCCTTGGAGTTTTCCTTCTGGGGTCTCTTTCAGGAGGTGATCGGTGGATTCTTTCAATGATGATTTTATCCTCTGATTCTATTTTCCTGGAATATGATTCTAGATTCTTTTTCTGGTCATGGCTTTCAGGCAGACCAATGATTCTCAAATTGTCTCTCCTCGATCTGTTTTCCAGATCAGTTGTCTTTCCAATGAGGTATTTCACATTTTCTTCTATTTTTTCATTTTTTTTATTCTGCTTGACTGATTCCTGGTGTCTCATGGATTCCTTATCTTCCAACTGTCCCACTTTAATTTTTAAGGCATTGTTTTCTTCAGTGAGATTATGCACCTTTTTTTCCATTTGGCCAAGTGAATTTTTTAAGGCAGTGTTTTCTTCAATGAGATTATGCAACTTTTTTTTCCATTTGGCCAGATGAATTTTTTAAGGTATTGTTTTCTTCAGTGAAATTATGTGCTTCCTTTTCCAAGCTGCTGATTCTTTTTTCATAGTTTTCTTGCTTTGCTTTCATTTCTCTCCCCATTTTTTCTTCTACCTCTCGCCATTGATTTTTTAAATCCTTTTTGAGCTCTTCCAGGAAGGCTTTTTGTTCTTGAGACCAATTCACCTTCCCTCCTGAGGCTTCAGATGTAGGCAATTTGAGGCTATTGTCCTCATCTGAGTTTGCGTTGGCTTCTTCCCTATTGATACAGAAGCTCTCAATGGAGAGGGCTCTTTTTTGCTTCTTACTCATTATTGCAGCTTATTTATTTATTTTTTAAGTTGAGGTCTGCTCTGGGGGCACCAGGGTCCCTGTTTTGGGCTTCTTGTGCAGGGGTATAGGTGCTGTGTGACCGGGTTTTTACTCTGAGGCCTTTATGGTGTGTGGAGATCCCCCACCCTGCACTTCCTGTCTGACTGTGCTTGGCCAGCCGACCCGGCGTCTGATCCCGCCTGACCCGTTCGTGGCCCTCTCGGCCGGTGCGGGTAGGTTTTTCCACTGTCCTTCTTGGCCACCAGATTTTTGAACCAGGTTCCAGGGGCCTCAGTTGTTCGGCTGTGGCCCGCAGCTCCTGCTGACTTGCCCCGACCCCCTCGGCGCTGGGTTGCTGCCCTGCGCTGGGCCTCCCTTTTGCCCGAGTCAGACCGACCTTTTCCTGAAGTCTTCTAAATTATCTCTGGTTGGAGGACTGTGTCTCTCTGTCTCTTTGCAGGTTCTGTAGTTTCAGAATCCGTCCAGAGGCTTGATTTAATGTTTGTTTTGAGGGAACAGGAGGAGAGCTCAGGCAGCTTGCTGCTTCCTCTCTGCCATCTTGGCTCCGCCTACCCCTTTCATTTTTGATACTGGTAATTTGGTTTTCTTCTTTCTCTTTTCAAATCAAATTAACCAATGGTTTATCTATTTTATTGTGTTTTTTTCCCCCATAAAACCAGCTCTTAGTTTTATTGATCAATTCTATAGTTTTCCTTCTTTCAATTTTATTAATTTCTCCTCTAATTTTCAGAATTTCTAATTTAGTATTTAATTGGGGATTTTTAATTTGTTCTTTTTCTAGCTTTTTAAGTTGCATGCCCAATTCGTTGATCTCCTCTTTCTCTTTTTTATTGATGTAAGCAGTTAGAGACATAAGATTTCCCCTAAGAACTGCTCTGGCTACATCCCATAGATTTTGGTATGTTGTCTCATTATCGCCATCTCTTGGATGAAGTTATTGGTCGTTTCTATGATTTGTTGTTTGGCCCATTCATTCTCTAGAATGAAATTAGCTTTTATAACTTCACCAGAAAACTGCCTGCTCATATCCTTTGGCCAAAAAAAAACCAAAGTTACTTTTCCTATCACTGGCATAGTTGTTGTGGTAGCATTGTTTCCATTTGCTCATTCTTGTAGCCTATTTTGTAACTTTGTGCTTTCTGTTAGGGCTTAGCTTGTGTCCTCTGGGGTCATTCTACTACTTTCTTGGACTTCAGCGTGTTGGGTTGTTCCAGGATCTCAGGGACAGCTCATATGGGGGCCCCACAAGCTTTTATTTCCCCCATGGTGACCTGACACATGGCAAAGTCTGAGCACTGCCCCTCTGGTCTGAAGTTCCTCTCCTGGTCATTCTTCCACAGGCTTCAGACTGGAACCAAGACCCCACTACACTCACAGCATCAGAGCCACACAGATGCTGCTGCTGCTGCTGCTGCTGCTGCTTCTGAACTTCCTCTTCAGGCCACAACCCAAGGCCTGCAACCCCTCCTCACTCAGCCCTGGATCTGCAACCCAGAAGTGGAGAGTGAGCAACAGACCTGGCACTTGGCAGCCATTTCTGCACCCTTCATAAGGTAAGGATCCTTTCTGCTAGATGTCCCCTCCTTCTCTAGCACCCCCCCACACACACACACACAACCTCCTCTCTCTCTATCTCCCCTCTCTCCTTTCTCTTCTCTCTACCTCCCTTCTCTACCACTCACACAAGCACGCACTATGTCCTCCCTCCTTTCTTTCCCTATTTCCTCTTCCCGCTCTACTCACACTCACACACACTCTGTCTCCTCTCTTCCTTTCTCTCTCTCCTCTCTCTCACACACACACACACACACACTCCCTCTCTCAGGATCTCTCCTCTCTCTCACTCACACCTAAACACTCTAGCCCTTCTCTACTTCTCTATCTCCTCTTTCCCCCAACTCTCACACACAAACATTCCCCTTCTCTACCACTCCCACAGGTACACTCTCTATCTCCTGTCTTCCTATCTCCTTTCTCCACCCCCCCCACACTCACATACACTCTCTCTCTGCCTCTATTGACCTTCTCTACCTCTCTTACACTCACGTTCTATCTCCTTCCTTTCTTTCTCTCTCTCCCTCCATCTCTCCCCTTCTCTAACACTCCCACTGACCCACACTCTCCCCACTCCCACAAAAGCACTCTCTACCTCCTTTCTCTCTTCTCTCTCTTCTTTCCCTTCTTTCCCTGTGTCCTCTCTCTTCCCTCCTTTCACGCTCTCAGACATAAATACTCTCTACTGGGTCAGCTAGGTGGCGCAGTGGATAGAGCACCGGCCATGGAGTCAGGAGTACCTGGGTTCAAATCCGGCCTCAGACACTGAACACTTACTAGCTGTGTGACCCTGGGCAAGTCACTTAACCCCAATTGCCTCACTAAAAAACAAAAAAAAACAAAAAAAAACCTCTCTACTTATCTCCTCTCTTCCTCTCCCCTCCCTCCTCTCTCTCTCTCTCTCACCCACTCACTCTCAACCAGTATTCTCCATCTCTACTGCTCCAACACAAACTCTTTCTTCCTGTGTCCCCCCACTCACACACATCCACTCTATCTCCTCTCTTCCTCACTATACCTCCTTTCCCTCCACTCACAGTCACACAAAACACTCTCTCTCTCCCTTCTGTCTTTCTCACACTCTCTCCCTTCTCTACCAGTCCCCCCACACTTTTTCCCTATCTCTCCCACGCATTCTCTATCTTCTCTCTGCCTCCTTTCACTGTCTCCTCTCCCTCCTCACACACACTATCTCTTCTCACCCTTCTTTCCCTTTCTCCTCCTCTCTACTTCTCTCTCACACTCACACATAAACATTCTGTCTCTATCTCCTTTCTTTCCCTTCTCTACCTGTCTTTCTCTCCCAATCTCCTCTTTCCCCCAACGCGCGCGCGCACACACACACACACACACACACACACACACTCACTCTCCCACTCCCACTCTCTCTCTCTCTACCTTCCCTTATCTCTTTTCTCGCTCTCCCTTTTCTACCTCCCCCAACATACATTCACAAACATACTCTCCTAATTTCCTCTCTTCCTTTCTCTCTCCAGCCTTTCCCTATCTTGTCTTTATCCCCTTCTCTACTTCTTCCTCCCCCCACTCCTACACAGTCTATCTCTTCTTTCCCGATCTCCTCTCTTCTTCTGTCCCCTTTATCTAACACTCCCACTCTATCTACTCTCAGCCTTCTTTCCCTATCTCCTCTCCACCCCATCTCCCTTCTCTACTTCTCCCACATACATTCTCTCCCTTCTTTGGCTATCTCCTCCTCTTCATGTTGTCCCCCTCTATCTCACACATAGTTATACATTCTCTTCCACTCACGCCTAAATACCCTATTGCTCTCTATCTATCTCTATCTTCTCTCTCTTCCCCCCCCCCCCCCCCCACACACACACACACAGAGACACTTTTCCCTATTAAACCCTCCTTTGTTTTCAGTTTGGGCTACCACAGAAAGAGCTGCTGTCAATATTTTGGTCGCTAGGTCCTTTCCCTCTTTCTATGATTTTTGGGGTTATGGGCCTAGGTTACTTGCCAATCTGAAGACCTGGACATTCTAGGACTTACATCCTGGGACTTACATCCTGGTAGTTCCTTGGAGGGCACATACATCGTCTCCCTTTGGGTGAGCTGTCATCCTGGAAAGCATAGCCCCGACAAAAGGTTGCCTGCTAGGCCCGTTGCTTGTATTCATACCAATTTCCTTTGAAAAGTCTCTGAACATTCTCCCACCTACCAAAGGCCCTTCCCTCCCCAATTTGCCCTGGGAGGTCAAGAGATCTCACCATCCTCTGCTTGCAGTGCGAGGAGTGAATTTTTCCATTCAAAAAACATTTATTAAGTGCCAGGCAGTCTATTAAGCACTAGGGACACAAAAAGAGGCAAGAGACAGCCCCTGCCCTCAAGGAGCATACAGTCTAACGGGGGAGACAACATGCAAAGAAATATATACAAAGCAAACTATATATAGGGTAAATAGGAAAATAATTAACAGAGGGAAAGCTCTGCAATTAATTAAGAGGGGTTAAGGAAGGCTTTCTGTAGGAAGTAGGATTTTTATTTTTCTTTAAATAATATTTTATTCTTGCCCCAATGACATGTTAAAACAATTTTTTAACAGAATTTCAACTTAAAACTTCAAAAAACATCCCCTTTCCTGAGGTGATAAGGAATACACGTATACACACACACACAGAGGTTATACATGTGCAATTGTGTGAAACATTTCCATAGTTGTCATTTTGTACAGGAAGACTAAAAAAATGAAAGAAAGTGATACAGTATCGGTTCTTTCTCTGGAGGAGGAGATCGTGCTTCATCATGAGTCCTCTGGCATTGTCTTGGATCGTCGTATGGCCGAGAGTAGGTGAGTCGTTCACCGTTCTTCGTTACATAATATTGTTGTTACTATGAACAACGTTCTCCTGCTTCTGCTCACTTCTCTTTCCGTCCGTTCACGTAAGTCTATGCAGGGTTTTGTGGTTTTTTTTTTTTAAATCCTCCTGCTTGCCGCTTCCTATAGCACAATAATATTCCATCACAATCATATACCATAGCTTGTTTAACCATTTCCCAATTGATGGACATCCTCTCAATTTCCAATTATTAGCCACCACAAAAAGAGATGCTATCAATGTTTTTGTACAAATAGGTCATTGTCCCTTTTTTGATGTCTTTGGGATACAGACTTAGTGGCGGGATCGCTGGGTGCAAAGGGTATGCACCATTTTATAGCCCTTTGGCCATAAATTTCAAATTGCTCTCTAAAATGGTTGGATCAGTTCACAACTCCACCGACAGTGCACTGGAGGTGGGATTTTAGTCGAGTCTTAAAAGGAAATCAGGGAGGCCAGTGGTTGGAAGGGAGGAGGAAGAGCATTCCAGGCATGGGAGCCAGAGTGAATGCCCAGAACTGAGAGATGGAGGGTCTTGTTCATCCAACAGCCAGGATCCAAGAGTACATGTTGGGGAATAGGGAGTAAGAAGAGGGCTTTGAATGCCAAGCAGAGGATTTCGTATCTGCTCCTGGGGGGAATGGGGACTTTTATATCTCACATTCAACCTACTTTCACCCTGACTGAGGGTCTTCTCATCTGTGTACACTAGCAAGCTCTCACCTCTCTTTGTTTGATCCTAATGAAATGAACATGTTGCTTTTAATCTAAAATGGTGATTTTTTTTCTCCTTCCTTTCTTTTTTAACCGCCTTAATTCTTTCATCTCCTAATCCTTTTGCCACAATTCTGGGCTACTTGGTTCCTTGGTAGCTAAAGACTTTCTCTTGGCTCCCTGGAATAGTTGGGGTTTTTTTGGTTTTTATAATGTGAACCTTCTCATTGAACCAGCACACTCTAGGGATTGACGTGGGAGAGCAGCTTTGGGCCTCCCTGGACTTGGTCCCCTTCTCTGGTCACTGGTGGTTTGAGTCCACCTTTGCTCTTGTTTTATCGCTACAGCTAGAGTTTCTAGAATGACGTCATAAGAATGGAGGAAAGGGACATGTTTGCTTGATTTCTCTTGTCACTAAAATGTCTTCCAGTGTCTCCACTCCCAACAATGACAGCTAGGTCTTTATCAAAGGTTTTTTTGTTTTTTTTTTTTTCTGAAGCTCTTGTGGTAATCGTGTGGGTTTTTTGTTATCTTGGCTGCTGCTGTGATTATGCTTATTGCTTTCCTACTGTTAACCATCTTTATGAATCTCACCTAGTCCTAGTGATCACTCTGTAGGGATTTTGTTTGAAAATTTGACATCAGTGAGGTAGGTCTATGTTGTCTGTCTTTGTACACTCTCTCTGTAGCTATCTCAGTGTAACAGAGTACAAATTTGGGAGTCAGAAGACCCAAGTTTACACCTAGGCCTTGTTTCTGAGTGTGACCTTGAATGTTCCCTATGTGACCTTGGGCAAGTCACTTAATGCCTCAGAGCTTCAGTTCCTCATTCCTAAAATGAGGGAATTCAACCAACCAGATAACCTGAAAAGTCCCTTTCAACTCGAAGTCTAGGATTCCATATTTTCTAACATTCTCTGCATTTGTCAGTCAGTGTTTCTGTGCCTTTTCGCCCTTATTTCATAGAAGGCTTTTTCTCTCATCAGGCTTCCTTCAAATTGTGGTTGTGGACGTGCCATTTCATCCATGAGAAACAGCAAAAAAACGTCACTTCATTGACTTACAAGGAAACTTCCAATCTTCTTTAAGGTAAAGTACCATATTTATTGTCTACCTTCTGGTGCGGTAAGAGCTATAGGCTGCCCTATGTTTGGGCCCACCTCAGCCATCCACTCTACTAGTAGAGTCGGGGAGAGAGGGTATGCGTGCGTATGGGTGTGTATGAGAGAGATAGAGAGGGAGAAAGGAAGAGGTGGTAGGGAGGGAAAGAGTATGTGTGAGAGGGGAGAAGAGATAGAAAGAGGAGATTGAGAGGGGGAGAAGGGAGAGAGTGTGTTAGGGCGAGAGAGGGGAGAGGGAGATAGAGCATAGAGAGAGAGTGTGTGTGTGTGTGAGTGAGTGTATGAGGGAGGTAGAGAATGGAGAGAGAGGAGATGGGGAAAGAAGGGAGGGGAGATAGAGAGTGTGTGAGACAGGTAGAAAGGGAGACAGAGGAGATGATAGAGAAAAAGAGAAGAGAGAGGTAGAGAAGGGTGTGAGTGGGGAGATTGTGTGTGGGTGGGCGAGGGAGAGAGAGAGAGGGTCAAGTGTACATGAGTTTGAGAGGAGGAAAGATGAGAGAGGGAGAAAGAGAAGACATAGGGAGTGTGTGAATGAGAGTGTTTCTCTGTGGGAGTTGGGTGGAAAGAGGAGATGGAACAGAGATTTGGAGAGAGAGAGAGGTAGAGAAGGGAGAGATAGAGAAAGAGTGTTCATGTGTGAGTGGGAGAGAGTGTGTGGGAGAATGGGGAGAAAGGAGATAGACTAGAGAGTGTAGGAGAGGGACAGAATGTTAAGTGTGAGTGTATGTAAGAAAGCTAGAAGGGGTCAGGAGGAGAGAGGAGATAGAGAGTATATGTGTGGAAGTAGTAGAGAAGGGGAGTGTTTGTGTGCGTGAGTTGGGGGAAAGAAGAAATAGAGAAGAGAGATAGAGAAAGAATGTGTGAATGGGGGGGAGAGAGGAGAGAGGGTGTGTGTGAGTGACTATTTCTTGGTGCCTCAGAGTCATTAGCTTATACCAGGTCCATTCTCAAAGTCAAGGCGGTTCCCCCCCCCCTCCCCAAATTTGTCTTCTAGCACTTACAGAGGAATTCTGCTTAGACTAGTAGTGTCCAAGCTGCATTTTCTTGGATGCTTTTTGCCTGTAGACGTTTTGGAGTCCTCTCCTTTAAGTTTAGAAGTTACTTTTCCTATAACGGGAATAGTTGTTGTGGTAGCATTGTTTTCGTTTGCTCATTATTGGAGCCTCTTTTCTAATTTGGTGTTTTATGTTAGGACTGAGCTAGTGTCCTCTGGGGTCATTCTACTATATTTTTTGTTTCTTTTTGGGGGGGGGGAGGCAATTGGGAGTTAGGTGACTTGCCCAGGGTCACACCGCTAGTAAGTGTCAAGTGTCTGAACTCAGGTCCTCCTGACTCCACAGCTGGTGCTCTTTCCACTGCACCACCTAGCTGCCCCTCTACTGCTCTCTTGGAGTTCAGAGTGTTCGGTTATTCCAGGATCTCAGAGACAGCTCATATGGGGGGCCCACAAGCTTTTACTTCCCCCATGGTGACCTGACACATGGCAAAGTCTGAGCACTGGCCCTCTGGTCTGAGGTTCCTCTCCTGGTCATTCCTCCACAGGCTTCAGACTGGAACCAAGACCCCACTACACTCACAGCATCAGAGCCACGCTGCTGCTGCTGCTTCTGAACTTCCTCTTCAGGCCACAACCCAAAGCCTGCAACCCCTCCTCACTCAGCCCTGGATCTACGACCCAGAAATGGAGCCTGAGCAACAGACCTGGTACTTGGCAGCCATTTCTGCACCCTTCATAAGGTAAGGATGTCCCCTCCCTCCCTCTCACCTCCCACACATTCTCTCCTCTCCCTAGATCTCTTCTCAAACACTCACACATAAACCCTTTATCCCTATCTTCTCTCTTCCCCCCCCAACTCTCTCTCTTTCTTCTCTCCCCCCTTTCCCTAACCCTCACACATAAGCATAGAAGGGAACTTCTCTACCCCCCTTCCTCCTCCTTCTCTACATCTCTCATACACACAGACTCTATTTCTTCTCTCCCACACAAACACATTCTCTTTACCAATCTCCTCTTTCTCCCCCCACTCACTCCCTCCTTTCCCTAGCCCTCAAACCTAAACAGAGAAGGGAGCTTCTCTATCTTCTTTATCTCTTCATTCTCTCTCTTCTTTCTCTAACATTTCCAAACACACACACACTCCCCCTGTCTCTCCCCCACATTTCTCCTTCTGTAGCTACATCTCTTCTTCTTCCTCCTCTCCCTCCTCTCACACTCTCTTCCCCTCCCCTGCATCTCTCATACACACAGACTCTCTTTCTTCTCTGCCTCCTTTCCCTATATCCTCCACTCTGCTTCTGTCTGTCTCTCTCACACACAGAAACTTTCTCCTTTCTCTTCCTATCTCCCCTCCTCTCTCCCTTCTATGTCTCCCCATCTCCTTTCCCTCCATCCTCCACCCTGCTTCTTTCTGTCTCTACCACACAAACACATTCTCTTTACCAATCTCCTCTTTCTCCCTCCACTCTCTCCCTCCTTTCCCTAGCCCTCAAACCTAAACAGAGAAGGGAGCTTCTCTATCTTTATCTCTTCATTCTCTCTCTTCTTTCTCTAACATTTCCACACACAATCCCCCTCTCTCCCCCATCTTTCTCCCCCTCCCCTGCATCTCATTTACACAGACTCTATTTCTATCTCCTCTCTCCCACAACTCACACTTCCCCTAGGTCTCCCCCACCTTTCTCACTCTCTAGCTCCATCTCTTCTCCCACCCTATCTCCTTTCCCTATATCCTCTACCCTGCTTCTGTCTGTCTCTCCCACACAAACACATTCTCTATCTTCTTTATCTCTTCATTCTCTCTCTCTCTTCTTTCTCTAACATTTCCACACACAAACACATTCTCTTTACCAATCTCCACTCTCTCCCTCTTTTCCCTAGCCTTCAAACCTAAACAGAGCAGGGAGCCTCTCTACCTCTCTATCTTCTCTATCTCACATTTGCAAACACACACACACACTCTTCCCCTCCCCTGCATCTCTCATACACACAGGCTCTATTTCTTCTCTCCCTCCTTTCCCTCTGTCCTCCACCCTGCTTCTGTCTGTCTCTCCCACACAAACACATTCTCTTTACCAATCTCCTCTTTCTCCCCCCACTCACTCCCTCTTTTCCCTAGCCCTCAAACCTAAACAGAGAAGGGAGCTTCTTTATCTCTTCATTCTCTCTCTTGTTTCTCCTTCTGTAGCTACATCTCTTCTTCTTCCTCCTCTCCCTTCTCACACACTCTTCCCCTCCCCTGCATCTCTCATACACACAGGCTCTATTTCTTCTCTCCCTCCTTTCCCTATATCCTCCACCCTGCTTCTGTCTCTCACAAACACAGTCTCTATCTTCTTTATCTCTTCATTCTCTAACATTTCCACACACAATCCCCCTCTCCTGCATCTCATTTACACAGACTCTATTTCTATCTCCTCTCTCCCACAACTCACACACACACACACGCACACACACGCACTTCCCCTAGGTCTCCCCCATCTTTCTCACTCTCTAGCTCCATCTCTTCTCCCACCCTATCTCCTTTCCCTATATCCTCTACCCTGCTTCTGTCTGTCTCTGCCACACAAACACATTCTCTTTACCAATATCCTCTTTCTCCCTCCACTCTTTCCCTCCTTTCCCTAGCCCTCAAACCTAAACAGAGAAGGGAGCTTCTCTACCTCTCTATCTTCTCCCCCAACTCACACACAAACACTCCCCTAGTCTCTATTTCTTCTCTCCCTCCTTTCCCTATATCCTCCACCCTGCTTCTGTCTGTCTCTCTCACACAAACACATTCTCTTTACCAATATCCTCTTTCTCCCTCCACTCTTTCCCTCCTTTCCCTAGCCCTCAAACCTAAACAGAGAAGGGAGCTTCTCTACCTCTCTATCTTCTCCCCCAACTCACACACAAACACTCCCCCAGTCTCTATTTCTCCTCTCCCTCCTTTCCCTATATCCTCCACCCTGCTTCTGTCTGTCTCTCTCACACAAACACATTCTCTTTACCAATCTCCACTCTCTCCCTCCTTTCCCTAGCCTTCAAACCTAAACAGAGCAGGGAGCCTCTCTACCTCTCTATCTTCTCTTTCTCTCTCTCCTCTTATCCCCCAACTCACACACAAACACTCCCACAGTCTCTATCTTCTTTATCTCACATTTGCAAACACATACACACACACACACTCTTCCCCTCCCCTGCATCTCTCATACACACAGGTTCTATTTCTTCTCTCCCTCCTTTCCCTATATTCTCCACCCTGCTTCTGTCTCTCACAAACACAGTCTCTATCTTCTTTATCTCTTCATTCTCTCTCTTCTTTCTCTTACATTTCCACACACAATCCCCCTCTCTCCCCCTCCCCTGCATCTCATTTACACAGACTATTTCTATCTCCTCTCCCTTCTTTCTTACACACAGACTCTATTGCTTCTTTCCCTCCTTTCCCTATATCCTCCACCCTGTTTCTGTCTGTCTCTCTCACACAAACACATTCTCTTTACCAATCTCCACTCTCTCCCTCCTTTCCCTAGCCTTCAAACCTAAACAGAGCAGGGAGCCTCTCTACCTCTCTATCTTCTCTTTCTCTCTCTCCTCTTATCCCCCAACTCACACACAAACACTCTCACAGTCTCTATCTTCTTTATCTCTTCATTCTCTCTCTCTCTCTCTTCTTTCTCTAACATTTCCACACACAATCCCCCTCCCCCGCATCTCATTTACACAGACTATTTCTATCTCCTCTCTCCCACAACTCACACACAAACACTGCCCCATCTCTCCCTTCTACACATCCTTTCTCCTTCTCTATCTACATCTCTTCTCCCTCCCTATCTCCTTTCCCTTCTCTCTTACACACAGACTCTATTGCTTCTTTCCCTCCTGTCCCTATATCCTCTACCCTGCTTCTGTCTGTCTCTCTCACACGCAGAAACCTTTTCCTTTCTCTTCCTATCTCCCCTCATCCCCCAACTCACACACAAACACTCCCTCTTTTTTCCCTTCTCCCTCTCTAGCTACATCTCTTCTCCTTCCTCCACCCTGCTTCTGTCTGTGTCTACCACACAAACACATTCTCTTTACCAATATCCTCTTTCTCCCTCCACTCTCTCCCTCCTTTCCCTAGCCCTCAAACCTAAACAGAGAAGGGAGCTTCTCTACCTCTCTATCTTCTCCCCCAACTCACACACAAACACTCCCCCAGTCTCTATTTCTCCTCTCCCTCCTTTCCCTATATCCTCCACCCTGCTTCTGTCTGTCTCTCTCACACAAACACATTCTCTTTACCAATCTCCACTCTCTCCCTCCTTTCCCTAGCCTTCAAACCTAAACAGAGCAGGGAGCCTCTCTACCTCTCTATCTTCTCTTTCTCTCTCTCCTCTTATCCCCCAACTCACACACAAACACTCCCACAGTCTCTATCTTCTTTATCTCACATTTGCAAACACATACACACACACACACTCTTCCCCTCCCCTGCATCTCTCATACACACAGGCTCTATTTCTTCTCTCCCTCCTTTCCCTATATTCTCCACCCTGCTTCTGTCTCTCACAAACACAGTCTCTATCTTCTTTATCTCTTCATTCTCTCTCTTCTTTCTCTTACATTTCCACACACAATCCCCCTCTCTCCCCCTCCCCTGCATCTCATTTACACAGACTATTTCTATCTCCTCTCCCTTCTTTCTTACACACAGACTCTATTGCTTCTTTCCCTCCTTTCCCTATATCCTCCACCCTGTTTCTGTCTGTCTCTCTCACACAAACACATTCTCTTTACCAATCTCCACTCTCTCCCTCCTTTCCCTAGCCTTCAAACCTAAACAGAGCAGGGAGCCTCTCTACCTCTCTATCTTCTCTTTCTCTCTCTCCCCTCATCCCCCAACTCACACACAAACACTCCCTCTTTTTTCCCCTTCTATCTCTCCCCCACCTTTCTCCCTCTCTAGCTACATCTCTTCTCCTCCCTATCTCCCACCCTGCTTCTGTCTGTCTGTGTCTCTTCTACCTATACACTTTCTCCTTTCTTTCCCTATCTCTCCATCTCTTCCCTCTATTTCCATCTCCTCTTTCCCCCCTATTTACACTGTGTGTGTGTAAATAGGGGGGAAGAGAGTGGGTGGGACACATGGGAAATAAAGGGGGAGAAAGGTAGGAAGATGAGGAGCAAGGAGAAGCAATGTAGATAGTGGGGGAAAGGAGGGAGAGAAGAAATAGAGTGTGCGTGTTTGGTAATGTTAGAGAATGAAAAGATGAAGCAGGGTGGAGGATATAGGGAAAGGAGATAGGGTGGGAGAAGAGATGTAGCTAGAGAGTGAGAAAGGTGGGGGAGACCTAGGGGAAGTGTGAGTTGTGGGAGAGAGGAGATAGAAATAGAGTCTGTGTAAATGAGATGCAGGGGAGAGAGGGGGATTGTGTGTGGAAATGTGAGAGAATGAAGAAGATAGAGAAGCTCCCTTCTCTGTTTAGGTTTGAGGGCTAGGGAAAGGAGGGAGAGAGTGGAGGGAGAAAGAGGATATTGGTAAAGAGAATGTGTTTGTGTGGTAGACACAGACAGAAGCAGGGTGGAGGAAGGAGAAGAGATGTAGCTAGAGAGGGAGAAGGGAAAAAAGAGGGAGTGTTTGTGTGTGAGTTGGGGGATGAGGGGAGATAGGAAGAGAAAGGAAAAAGTTTCTGCGTGTGAGAGAGACAGACAGAAGCAGGGTAGAGGATATAGGGACAGGAGGGAAAGAAGCAATAGAGTCTGTGTGTAAGAGAGAAGGGAAAGGAGATAGGGAGGGAGAAGAGATGTAGATAGAGAAGGAGAAAGGATGTGTAGAAGGGAGAGATGGGGCAGTGTTTGTGTGTGAGTTGGGGGATAAGAGGAGAGAGAGAAAGAGAAGATAGAGAGGTAGAGAGGCTCCCTGCTCTGTTTAGGTTTGAAGGCTAGGGAAAGGAGGGAGAGAGTGGAGATTGGTAAAGAGAATGTGTTTGTGTGAGAGAGACAGACAGAAACAGGGTGGAGGATATAGGGAAAGGAGGGAAAGAAGCAATAGAGTCTGTGTGTAAGAAAGAAGGGAGAGGAGATAGAAATAGTCTGTGTAAATGAGATGCAGGGGAGGGGGAGAGAGGGGGATTGTGTGTGGAAATGTAAGAGAAAGAAGAGAGAGAATGAAGAGATAAAGAAGATAGAGACTGTGTTTGTGAGAGACAGAAGCAGGGTGGAGAATATAGGGAAAGGAGGGAGAGAAGAAATAGAGCCTGTGTGTATGAGAGATGCAGGGGAGGGGAAGAGTGTGTGTGTGTGTATGTGTTTGCAAATGTGAGATAAAGAAGATAGAGACTGTGGGAGTGTTTGTGTGTGAGTTGGGGGATAAGAGGAGAGAGAGAAAGAGAAGATAGAGAGGTAGAGAGGCTCCCTGCTCTGTTTAGGTTTGAAGGCTAGGGAAAGGAGGGAGAGAGTGGAGATTGGTAAAGAGAATGTGTTTGTGTGAGAGAGACAGACAGAAGCAGGGTGGAGGATATAGGGAAAGGAGGGAGAGGAGAAATAGAGACTGGGGGAGTGTTTGTGTGTGAGTTGGGGGAGAAGATAGAGAGGTAGAGAAGCTCCCTTCTCTGTTTAGGTTTGAGGGCTAGGGAAAGGAGGGAGAGAGTGGAGGGAGAAAGAGGATATTGGTAAAGAGAATGTGTTTGTGTGGTAGACACAGACAGAAGCAGGGTGGAGGAAGGAGAAGAGATGTAGCTAGAGAGGGAGAAGGGAAAAAAGAGGGAGTGTTTGTGTGTGAGTTGGGGGATGAGGGGAGATAGGAAGAGAAAGGAAAAGGTTTCTGCGTGTGAGAGAGACAGACAGAAGCAGGGTAGAGGATATAGGGACAGGAGGGAAAGAAGCAATAGAGTCTGTGTGTAAGAGAGAAGGGAAAGGAGATAGGGAGGGAGAAGAGATGTAGATAGAGAAGGAGAAAGGATGTGTAGAAGGGAGAGATGGGGCAGTGTTTGTGTGTGAGTTGTGGGAGAGAGGAGATAGAAATAGTCTGTGTAAATGAGATGCGGGGGAGGGGGATTGTGTGTGGAAATGTTAGAGAAAGAAGAGAGAGAGAGAGAATGAAGAGATAAAGAAGATAGAGACTGTGAGAGTGTTTGTGTGTGAGTTGGGGGATAAGAGGAGAGAGAGAAAGAGAAGATAGAGAGGTAGAGAGGCTCCCTGCTCTGTTTAGGTTTGAAGGCTAGGGAAAGGAGGGAAAGAGTGGAGGGAGAAAGAGGATATTGGTAAAGAGAATGTGTTTGTGTGAGAGAGACAGACAGAAGCAGGGTGGAGGATATAGGGAAAGGAGGGAGAGAAGAAATAGAGACTAGGGGAGTGTTTGTGTGTGAGTTGGGGGAGAAGATAGAGAGGTAGAGAAGCTCCCTTCTCTGTTTAGGTTTGAGGGCTAGGGAAAGGAGGGAAAGAGTGGAGGGAGAAAGAGGATATTGGTAAAGAGAATGTGTTTGTGTGGCAGAGACAGACAGAAGCAGGGTAGAGGATATAGGGAAAGGAGATAGGGTGGGAGAAGAGATGGAGCTAGAGAGTGAGAAAGATGGGGGAGACCTAGGGGAAGTGCGTGTGTGTGTGTGTGTGTGTGTGAGTTGTGGGAGAGAGGAGATAGAAATAGAGTCTGTGTAAATGAGATGCAGGAGAGGGGGATTGTGTGTGGAAATGTTAGAGAATGAAGAGATAAAGAAGATAGAGACTGTGTTTGTGAGAGACAGAAGCAGGGTGGAGGATATAGGGAAAGGAGGGAGAGAAGAAATAGAGCCTGTGTGTATGAGAGATGCAGGGGAGGGGAAGAGTGTGTGTGTGTGTTTGCAAATGTGAGATAGAGAAGATAGAGAGGTAGAGAGGCTCCCTGCTCTGTTTAGGTTTGAAGGCTAGGGAAAAGAGGGAGAGAGTGGAGATTGGTAAAGAGAATGTGTTTGTGTGTGGAAATGTTAGAGAAAGAAGAGAGAGAGAGAATGAAGAGATAAAGAAGATAGAGAATGTGTTTGTGTGGGAGAGACAGACAGAAGCAGGGTAGAGGATATAGGGAAAGGAGATAGGGTGGGAGAAGAGATGGAGCTAGAGAGTGAGAAAGGTGGGGGAGACCTAGGGGAAGTGTGAGTTGTGGGAGAGAGGAGATAGAAATAGAGTCTGTGTAAATGAGATGCAGGGGAGGGGGAGAAAGATGGGGGAGAGAGGGGGATTGTGTGTGGAAATGTTAGAGAAAGAAGAGAGAGAATGAAGAGATAAAGATAGAGAAGCTCCCTTCTCTGTTTAGGTTTGAGGGCTAGGGAAAGGAGGGAGAGAGTGGAGGGAGAAAGAGGAGATTGGTAAAGAGAATGTGTTTGTGTGGTAGAGACAGAAAGAAGCAGGGTGGAGGATGGAGGGAAAGGAGATGGGGAGACATAGAAGGGAGAGAGGAGGGGAGATAGGAAGAGAAAGGAGAAAGTTTCTGTGTGTGAGAGAGACAGACAGAAGCAGAGTGGAGGATATAGGGAAAGGAGGCAGAGAAGAAAGAGAGTCTGTGTGTATGAGAGATGCAGGGGAGGGGAAGAGAGTGTGAGAGGAGGGAGAGGAGGAAGAAGAAGAGATGTAGCTACAGAAGGAGAAATGTGGGGGAGAGACAGGGGGAGTGTGTGTGTTTGGAAATGTTAGAGAAAGAAGAGAGAGAATGAAGAGATAAAGAAGATAGAGAAGCTCCCTTCTCTGTTTAGGTTTGAGGGCTAGGGAAAGGAGGGAGTGAGTGGGGGGAGAAAGAGGAGATTGGTAAAGAGAATGTGTTTGTGTGGGAGAGAAGAAATAGAGTCTGTGTGTATGAGAGATGTAGAGAAGGAGGAGGAAGGGGGGTAGAGAAGTTCCCTTCTATGCTTATGTGTGAGGGTTAGGGAAAGGGGGGAGAGAAGAAAGAGGGAGAGTTGGGGGGGGGGAAGAGAGAAGATAGGGATAAAGGGTTTATGTGTGAGTGTTTGAGAAGAGATATAGGGAGAGGAGAGAATGTGTGGGAGGTGAGAGGGAGGGAGGGGACATCCTTACCTTATGAAGGGTGCAGAAATGGCTGCCAAGTACCAGGTCTGTTGCTCAGGCTCCATTTCTGGGTCGTAGATCCAGGGCTGAGTGAGGAGGGGTTGCAGGCTTTGGGTTGTGGCCTGAAGAGGAAGTTCAGAAGCAGCAGCAGCAGCATCTGTGTGGCTCTGATGCTGTGAGTGTAGTGGGGTCTTGGTTCCAGTCTGAAGCCTGTGGAGGAATGACCAGGAGAGGAACCTCAGACCAGAGGGCCAGTGCTCAGACTTTGCCATGTGTCAGGTCACCATGGGGGAAGTAAAAGCTTGTGGGCCCCCCATATGAGCTGTCTCTGAGATCCTGGAATAACCGAACACTCTGAACTCCAAGAGAGCAGTAGAGGGGCAGCTAGGTGGTGCAGTGGAAAGAGCACCAGCTGTGGAGTCAGGAGGACCTGAGTTCAGACACTTGACACTTACTAGCGGTGTGACCCTGGGCAAGTCACCTAACTCCCAATTGCCTCCCCCCCCCCCAAAAAAAAAAAGAAACAAAAAATATAGTAGAATGACCCCAGAGGACACTAGCTCAGTCCTAACATAAAACACCAAATTAGAAAAGAGGCTCCAATAATGAGCAAACGAAAACAATGCTACCACAACAACTATTCCCGTTATAGGAAAAGTAACTTCTAAACTTAAAGGAGAGGACTCCAAAACGTCTACAGGCAAAAAGCATCCAAGAAAATGCAGCTTGGACACTACTAGTCTAAGCAGAATTCCTCTGTAAGTGCTAGAAGACAAATTTGGGGAGGGGGGGGGACCGCCTTGACTTTGAGAATGGACCTGGTATAAGCTAATGACTCTGAGGCACCAAGAAATAGTCACTCACACACACCCTCTCTCCTCTCTCCCCCCCATTCACACATTCTTTCTCTATCTCTCTTCTCTATTTCTTCTTTCCCCCAACTCACGCACACAAACACTCCCCTTCTCTACTACTTCCACACATATACTCTCTATCTCCTCTCTCCTCCTGACCCCTTCTAGCTTTCTTACATACACTCACACTTAACATTCTGTCCCTCTCCTACACTCTCTAGTCTATCTCCTTTCTCCCCATTCTCCCACACACTCTCTCCCACTCACACATGAACACTCTTTCTCTATCTCTCCCTTCTCTACCTCTCTCTCTCTCCAAATCTCTGTTCCATCTCCTCTTTCCACCCAACTCCCACAGAGAAACACTCTCATTCACACACTCCCTATGTCTTCTCTTTCTCCCTCTCTCATCTTTCCTCCTCTCAAACTCATGTACACTTGACCCTCTCTCTCTCTCCCTCGCCCACCCACACACAATCTCCCCACTCACACCCTTCTCTACCTCTCTCTTCTCTTCTCCTCTTTTTCTCTATCATCTCCTCTGTCTCCCTTTCTACCTGTCTCACACACTCTCTATCTCCCCTCCCTTCTTTCCCCATCTCCTCTCTCTCCATTCTCTACCTCCCTCATACACTCACTCACACACACACACACACTCTCTCTCTATGCTCTATCTCCCTCTCCCCTCTCTCGCCCTAACACACTCTCTCCCTTCTCCCCCTCTCAATCTCCTCTTTCTATCTCTTCTCCCCTCTCACACATACTCTTTCCCTCCCTACCACCTCTTCCTTTCTCCCTCTCTATCTCTCTCATACACACCCATACGCACGCATACCCTCTCTCCCCGACTCTACTAGTAGAGTGGATGGCTGAGGTGGGCCCAAACATAGGGCAGCCTATAGCTCTTACTGCACCAGAAGGTAGACAATAAATATGGTACTTTACCTTAAAGAAGATTGGAAGTTTCCTTGTAAGTCAATGAAGTGACGTTTTTTTGCTGTTTCTCATGGATGAAATGGCACGTCCACAACCACAATTTGAAGGAAGCCTGATGAGAGAAAAAGCCTTCTATGAAATAAGGGCGAAAAGGCACAGAAACACTGACTGACAAATGCAGAGAATGTTAGAAAATATGGAATCCTAGACTTCGAGTTGAAAGGGACTTTTCAGGTCATCTGGTTGGTTGAATTCCCTCATTTTAGGAATGAGGAACTGAAGCTCTGAGGCATTAAGTGACTTGCCCAAGGTCACATAGGGAACATTCAAGGTCACACTCAGAAACAAGGCCTAGGTGTAAACTTGGGTCTTCTGACTCCCAAATTTGTACTCTGTTACACTGAGATAGGTACAGAGAGAGTGTACAAAGACAGACAACATAGACCTACCTCACTGATGTCAAATTTTCAAACAAAATCCCTACAGAGTGATCACTAGGACTAGGTGAGATTCATAAAGATGGTTAACAGTAGGAAAGCAATAAGCATAATCACAGCAGCAGCCAAGATAACAAAAAACCCACACGATTACCACAAGAGCTTCAGAAAAAAAAAAAAAACCTTTGCTAAAGACCTAGCTGTCATTGTTGGGAGTGGAGACACTGGAAGACATTTTAGTGACAAGAGAAATCAAGCAAACATGTCCCTTTCCTCCATTCTTATGACATCATTCTAGAAACTCTAGCTGTAGCGATAAAACAAGAGCAAAGGTGTACTCAAACCACCAGTGACCAGAGAAGGGGACCAAGTCCAGGGAGGCCCAAAGCTGCTCTCCCACGTCAATCCCTAGAGTGTGCTGGTTCAATGAGAAGGTTCACATTATAAAAACCAAAAAAACCCCAACTATTCCAGGGAGCCAAGAGAAAGTCTTTAGCTACCAAGGAACCAAGTAGCCCAGAATTGTGGCAAAAGGATTAGGAGATGAAAGAATTAAGGCGGTTAAAAAAGAAAGGAAGGAGAAAAAAAATCACCATTTTAGATTAAAAGCAACATGTTCATTTCATTAGGATCAAACAAAGAGAGGTGAGAGCTTGCTAGTGTACACAGATGAGAAGACCCTCAGTCAGGGTGAAAGTAGGTTGAATGTGAGATATAAAAGTCCCCATTCCCCCCAGGAGCAGATACGAAATCCTCTGCTTGGCATTCAAAGCCCTCTTCTTACTCCCTATTCCCCAACATGTACTCTTGGATCCTGGCTGTTGGATGAACAAGACCCTCCATCTCTCAGTTCTGGGCATTCACTCTGGCTCCCATGCCTGGAATGCTCTTCCTCCTCCTTCCAACCACTGGCCTCCCTGATTTCCTTTTAAGACTCGACTAAAATCCCACCTCCAGTGCACTGTCGGTGGAGTTGTGAACTGATCCAACCATTTTAGAGAGCAATTTGAAATTTATGGCCAAAGGGCTATAAAATGGTGCATACCCTTTGCACCCAGCGATCCCGCCACTAAGTCTGTATCCCAAAGACATCAAAAAAGGGACAATGACCTATTTGTACAAAAACATTGATAGCATCTCTTTTTGTGGTGGCTAATAATTGGAAATTGAGAGGATGTCCATCAATTGGGAAATGGTTAAACAAGCTATGGTATATGATTGTGATGGAATATTATTGTGCTATAGGAAGCGGCAAGCAGGAGGATTTAAAAAAAAAAAACCACAAAACCCTGCATAGACTTACGTGAACGGACGGAAAGAGAAGTGAGCAGAAGCAGGAGAACGTTGTTCATAGTAACAACAATATTATGTAACGAAGAACGGTGAACGACTCACCTACTCTCGGCCATACGACGATCCAAGACAATGCCAGAGGACTCATGATGAAGCACGATCTCCTCCTCCAGAGAAAGAACCGATACTGTATCACTTTCTTTCATTTTTTTAGTCTTCCTGTACAAAATGACAACTATGGAAATGTTTCACACAATTGCACATGTATAACCTCTGTGTGTGTGTGTATACGTGTATTCCTTATCACCTCAGGAAAGGGGATGTTTTTTGAAGTTTTAAGTTGAAATTCTGTTAAAAAATTGTTTTTAACATGTCATTGGGGCAAGAATAAAATATTATTTAAAGAAAAATAAAAATCCTACTTCCTACAGAAAGCCTTCCTTAACCCCTCTTAATTAATTGCAGAGCTTTCCCTCTGTTAATTATTTTCCTATTTACCCTATATATAGTTTGCTTTGTATATATTTCTTTGCATGTTGTCTCCCCCGTTAGACTGTATGCTCCTTGAGGGCAGGGGCTGTCTCTTGCCTCTTTTTGTGTCCCTAGTGCTTAATAGACTGCCTGGCACTTAATAAATGTTTTTTGAATGGAAAAATTCACTCCTCGCACTGCAAGCAGAGGATGGTGAGATCTCTTGACCTCCCAGGGCAAATTGGGG